>NC_135784.1:70621166-71221166 GCF_051106095.1 Pogona vitticeps | reverse complement strand
CATATCAAGGAAACCACTTTGACTGAAAGAGACCAGGGACAATATGAAAGATGTGGATCACTCACAGGAGATGTGTGTTTTGCTGTGCTGAGCAAATCAAAGGCATTTGTACTGATAGCCTTGAGCATCTCCAGCAGGCCATCTGGCCCTGCCCGCAAGCCCATTGGCTCCTGGGACAGAGTAAGTCTCCCAGGCCCTTGGCCAATGAGGACGTGCCACTGCAGGTGGAGGAAGGGCCACTGCCTGATGCAGGAGAGCTGGAGAGGGTGCAACACCAGGAATAAGAAGGCTGGAGCTGCAGGGATCATGATTGTCATTGTCAGCCATGTTGGGAGGAAGGGGAGAAGCAGGAAGAGGCAATCGAGCACTGGGACCCCATCATCTGCGGAAGTGCAAACAGCAATAGAGGGCAAGTGGAACCACCTCCTTCTGGACAGCCTGTTCGGCAAAGGAAAAGGTTGAGGAACTTTGGCTCTGGCAACACTGCCCTCAACTGGTCCAGCACCATCCCAGCCTTGGCAACCATGCCACCCAACAGGCTCCATGGCACATACCCCAACCCATCTTCATTGCTGGAGAGGCAGTGGGGAGCCAGGAGGAGCAACATTGCAGAGCCTGATCCCTATCACTCGACACCCTTCCATAAAAAGACTGTGCCGCTGCTCGGAACTCATATTTCCCAGCCACTTGTCCAGACTTGGACTCAGCTGGGGTCCCAGTCAGACCAACTGCAACCAGGGGGGGTTGGTGCTGGAACCTCAATCCCCTGGGAACATTGGGGAAGGGCAATAGGGCCTGACACTGTACCTTTAGTAATAGCTTCTGTGAATAACAAAACGAGGCTAGAGCCCATGGAACTTTTGTCTGGGGATTCCTCAGCTGCTGGACCCCTGGGAGGACCAGTGGGACTCACATCTTGTTGGACTATTGCTAACAGATGTCATACTCTTTCTTCCTAACCTGTAAAAGACATGGGTCTTGAATATTCTAAAGACCATCTTGCTCTACGTGCACTCGTATCAGAAGATGCATTGTTGTTTAGAGTTGTAGAACCCATTATGAGCCCCTACCCCCAGAATTGCCACCCTGGACAGTATTCCTTCATGGGAAGCTGCAGGAATTACACGGCACCAGGTGTGCTAATGTCAATTGCTTTCCGCACCTCCTAGAGAGCACAAGGGGCATTAAAAAGATGGTGGGGCATTAAAAAGATGCTATAGTTCTGGGGGCTGCAGTATGCTATTCATCGGCGACACTTTGGCCACCCTTGAGGTAGATCTTTAGAACTTTGAATGGGAACATGAGGGATTATTATTGTTTATAAAATAATAATATATCAAAGGGCATACATGTTAGGGTGCTGTGTGATGCTGGAAAATACAAATGGAGCACAGTTTAGAAACTGACCTTTAAGAAGACTGAATATGATGAGAAGCTGAAGCTATTCATAACTGAGCAGTGGTGCTCGGTCTCAGAGAATCATGCTTCTACTACTCAGTTAAAGATGGCTGCAGCATGCCATTATATTCATTCTTAAATGTATTCTCCTGGGCTCTGAAGGAAAGATGGCAGTTTTTGGACTCATCACATGTAACCAATCATAACCATTACTATTTTCCCTTGTGCTACTACTATACAGGGAGTACGTGGTAATGGGCACCATCCCACGTGTAGCTGGCAGGGCATTTCTCTTACTCTTCAGAATGGAAAGGAGTCCCTCTTCTTCCCCCCCCCCCATTTCCTGTTCAAAGGTTTACTACAATAAAACAAGTGGTATTAATAATGTAGAAACATAACAGGAAATGCTACGGCAGCATCAAGAACACCATATTAGAGTTAAAGTAGAAGGAAGTGGGCCCATTCTTGACAGCTGGATTTATTTATAGCTTCTGGTCATTTGAATTATCCGCACAGCCTGAAATCCAAAGCCTTATTGCACCTCACAGTCATACTGAATTTTATCCAGCTGAGATACAGTGAAGTCAAAGTGGCATAATAAAACTCTAATCATGTGCAATATTACATGACAGTAAATCCTGGATTCTGCTGTGTGCTGTTGGCCTTTTGTGTCTCCACTTGTGCCCTCCTTACAAGTCCTGTTGAATAATTTTTGACATAATATTATTCAAGTGGCCTTTGCAATTAATATATGGGGATCTAAATGTCTGTCTACTTTTTAAAAAAAATCTTACCTTGAAAGCATAGGTAACTTTTTAAACTGTACCTTTCCCCTGAGCTGTAGGATTCAAAATGAGCCTGCAGTTATTTGTAGGACAGCAACATGGGGAATGTGCAGTGAGTCCATCAAGCAGTCTCTGGGATGAGTTTCTGGTTCACTGTTTTGTCAGTCCCATGTTCCTGTAGCATCCTTCCCAGGGGAACAGTACGCTGTGTGTTTCGATTGTAACCACAGTGTTTGTTGCTATGTTTCGGTTGTAACCAAGGTGAATGAAGCATGCTTTATTGTTAAACACTGAAATGTAATTATATCTGTTGAACAATCCTCTTCACTAAAAAAGAAGAAGAAAAGTGGTGTAAATCTATTTCATAATGAAGTTGCTAAAAGGGTATGGTTTATTTTGGACATAACACTAGGCCACTGTTGAATGCTGCATAAGGAGGTGGTTCAAGTCTCAGGCTTAACAGCTAGCTCTTCTTCCTTCTCACATTGACATGTACCAGAAAATGATAGGAAGGGTTGGTTTCAGGATTGACCATGGTTGTTGTTGCAGCCAACACACACACACACACACACACACACACACACACACACACACACACACACACACACACACACACACACACACACACACACACACACACACACACACACACACACTCACTCACCAATCTGTGGTGAATATTAAACTGTGGTCTGCTTAAACAAGGTCTAATCAAACTGTGTTTTCTGATCTTGTCTTGTTCAATCGATTCATAAGCTAACCACAGATCATGGTGCAGACGAAATTAAAAACTGATTAGTTTAAAATAGAAATCTTTCCAATCTCTGTCTAGTACCTGTACTGGAGGGAGGGAAAGCACCTGAGCACAAGTCTTGAAATGGCTCAGTTATATTAATAGTGAACTATGCTTCAACATTGCATATGAATTAGGTAACAAACTGCCCAACTGGGTAGGAAACAGGCACTCCCAAGAGTCGTTTGAGGGCACAATTTACCATCTACAACTAATCCTTCTTTAGGGCTTAAAAACTTTTTTATAAACAGGAAATGAATAGTTGATCTCTTCTGGTTTTTAAAAAAGGTCTAAAATGGCTCTCGGGGCTGTGTGTCAGAGGTGGGTATGCCAGGCAAATCGTGCTCCTCACATGCTGTAGGGGTGTGACTTATGGGTTTTTGGTTGTTTACTGGGCTTGGAAAACTTGCAGGAGTTGCATGCAGTCATAATTCATCCGAACTGTAAGTTTAAATTGTATTAACTCCTGAAACGCCAGGAAGATACACATTTTTGAGGAATTTCTGGGGGTGGGTGGGGCAGGCCTTTTCATTTCTTGCAACAAGAGTCAAGAGTTTGGTGTCACCTTTAAGACTAACAAGACTCTTCATTGTTTTACAATGTCTGGGAAAACTGTCATAAATTTTATGGCACTTAAAGCAATTTAAAATGTTATTGTAATTTTAATTGCGATGCAGCTGTGCCACACGTGTCAAAGGGCAGGCCAGCATACCGAATTAACAGTGAAAAAATGCAGAAAAATCTATTAACTGAAGTACAGTTAACCTTGAATGTCACTTTAAACTTACACCTGAATCTGAAAGCAGAAAAAAGGGTGATGGGGGTTGTTCCTGTGACTTCAAGCATATACGGAATTGATAACCCATCTTCTTTCAAATGGGCTCACAGTGGCATTTTTCTTCTTCTGATTATTATTATTATTACCAGTTTTATATATTGACTGCCTCTCTCCCAATAAGGGGACTCAAAGCAGCTCACAGTATAAAAAAGAATAGAATTAAAAACACAGTGAGATATACATTTTTTTTAAAAAAAATAAAGCTATAAAATTGATCAAAATACATTGAATAAGTAAAACAGGCAAAACATTAAAAACTATCTTAACTAAAAAAAATGGCATTCATGATTGTTAAAGGCTTGCCTGAAAAGGTGGGTCTTCAGCTGTTCATGGAAGGATAGAAGGGCGGGAACCAACCTTAGCTCCCGAGGGAGAACATTCCATAACTTGGGAGCAGCCACAGAGAAGGCCCTCTCTCATGTCTCCATCTAAACATGCCTGTGCTGGCAATGGGACTAAGAGGAGGGCCTTCTCTGATGATCTTAAGTGCCAAGAAGGCTCATATGGGGAGATACGGTCCTTCTGGTAGCCAGGACCCAAGCCATGTAGGGTTTTATAGTTAATGAGCAGCACCTTGAATTGGGCCCGGAAATGGACTGGTAGCCAGTGCAGTTCTCCTCCCTGCTTTCTCCACTCAACCATCTTGTACAGTAAATGTTAGGCTGAGAGAGTATGACTGGCCTATAGGCACCCATTGAATTTCATGGCCATGTAGAGGTTTGAACCATGGCTCCTTAGACCTAGTCTAATACTTTAGCCACTGTACCGCAAATGTTTTCTAAGTGAATAAAATTAATTGATAAAGAGGTGCCTATGCCTTAGGCAATTTTGTATATCTTGATTCAACCATCAATCCAAATGGAGACTGTATCCAAGAAACTAGGAAAAGAATTAGACTCAGATGGGCAGCAATGAAAGAACTAGAAAAGATTGTCACGTGTGAGGATGTGTCACTGGAGACCAAAACCAAGACCATCCACACTCTTATATTTCCAGTCAAAATGCAGGAGTGTGAAAACTAGACAGTGAAGAAAGCTGACCCAAAGAAAATTTATTCGTTTAAAATGTGGTGCTGGAGGACAGTTTTGTGTGTATACCGTGGATGAAAGGTGAACAGGTGGGCCCTAGATGAAATCAAGCCTAAAATATCTCTAGAGGCCTGCCCACTGAAAAATAAAAAATGTCACAATTGCATTCTAATACAATCTGTCTGAAGAGTATACAGAATTAAAGAGAAGGGTGCAGTTCTACTAAGCAATATATGAATTAAGAACAGTTTAATGCTATGCTATTACACCCTTGGACTTGTTTCTATAAAAGACCCTGTCAGAATTTTTTTCCTTCTGCTCTCTTGTTATATCTTCTCATATGCAAAACACAAACTGCACTGTAGGCAGTATTGCATAGAACCTGCTCTCTATACCACTATTGTGATTGTTTACAATGTACACCGAGGACCTCTCCTTCCTGCTTTAGAAGAAAAACATTCAGTTGCCCATGATTCTATTGGCTTGGATGATAAAGTCTATTATTTTTACTGTGAATCTTCACATTTGGATGATACTTTTGTCTCCTGAAATCAATTCTGTTTTAATGCTGTTTTAATGCCAGTTAATAAGTACAACAAAACCTTCACTGCATTGCACTTTTGGTGGCCTTTAAATGTGGGTCTCCGTTGTGAGCATTTAAGTTAAAATGGGGCTCCTCATTGTGTTCTTTTCTTTTAGGACACTCAAAAGAGATAAATGATCAGAAAGAAGACAGCATATACCTATCCTAGACCAGTCTCAGTCAGGAATCGTGTATTGTGCCTATGTATTGTTCGCAGTCTAGTGCTTCTCTTACTGTGTTCTACCTAGGCTCCTAAACAATGCTCTCCATATGATTTGTTCCTATAGATCTAGGCTGTTTCCACTTGACGAGAAACCTCAGTGAGGATGTTTAAGGTTGTGCAAGAGTCCTTGCTTGCCAGCAGGAGTGTGAGACAAGAAGGGCTGTCTTTGCTTGTCAAGGTCTCCTTCATCAAACTAATATCCTTTCTCTTGGAGAAGCAAATATACATACAAAGCAAGCACAGGGTGGCAAGGTGTTTGTTTAAAAGGATGCAAACAACTCCTCTGATGCATCTTATCCTTCCTAATCCACGTGACAAAGTGGCAGCCATCAGCTTTATGCACATTTTGTGTTATTTACTTTAAAGGACTGGCCCTGATGCCTGGTTTACCATCAGAGTAAAATATGGTGATAGGCAAAGCTACTAGGGAAGAATAGAGAAAAGAGGTTAGTATACTAGTCCTGTTTGAGGCACCGGAGGTCAGACCTGTCACCTGCACCTGGGATAGCAGAAGTAATTCAGGAGGCAGGCCTCTCTAGTTGGAGGTTTGCCTGGGTCTCGTTAAATATATGTATTTATAGCTCCAAAACTCTCATGTAGCTATGAAAATAGCATGTCTTTTAGAAACAAATTCCTTCAAGAAACAGCTGTAGATAATAACAGTTGCAAACTGAACCACGCAGTTCAATAAGCAACAGATAATGTCTACAGTGATTTCAAAACTTCAAGCAGTTTACCTCCAAAGGTTACACCGTTTATGTCCTGCCACCATAACTATTCAAAACGATTTGGGCTTCTGTGTTTAGCGTGCACCTACTTTCCTGTCCTGTGTCTTGTGACAAATTGTCAAAATTTATATATATTTATATAAATTTCAAATTACAGGACTTATAGTATACGCTGTTATACGGCAGCAGCCATACTCCATAAAAGTGCACTTAAAAACAGATCTAAAATACCTGGCAGTTTGTATCTGCTACGAGCAAGAGAAGAACACTTGCTACTGGGCAAAACTATCAATGGGCAGTTGATCAGAGGTGAGGACCCATCTCTGGTCAAGATTCATATCAATTTATTTGTGATGGGAAATCCCTCAGGAGCTCTCCTGACCCTCCAAATCTTCCCTGGAGGTTTGGAACATCATAAAGGTGGGGGCTTCTGATAGAGGGAGAGAAGGGCCCTATATCGCTCCCTTCTTTTTCTCTCATCAGCAGAGAACACTGGTTTGAGACCACCCAAATCCTTCATAAAGGATTCAGTTTGTGCAATGGGAATATCCAGTGAGTTTCTTACTTTAATGTTTTCCCATTATAGCTTGGTATAGTATGGTGCTGTTTATTTTGATGATCCATTTAGGCCTTTATGGAAGGTAATTAAAACTTTGTCTTGCTGAGTTATTGAATGGGTTGTTTACAACTTTATTTTTATAACATCTCTGAAGGCACAATAATAGCACACACCACTGCCTCCGATGGCTGTGCTGTCTGCCTTCTTTGCCTTTTGTGTAAGCAAATGAACACTAAATTAGAATGCTCTCTTCTTTGGTGATAAAAAGAGCCATATCTGCTTAACCCTTTGCCTTTTTTTCTTGATGTCCATTTGTTGGTTCCAACACAATACTTCAAAAGCCTCCAAGAAATGGGGAATGCTTCAAGAATCAGCTGGAAATCCCCTCTGCTGTCTTAGACCTTGGCGATCCTGAGCATATTGTCTGTGTCACATTTCCTTTGTGCTTCCTGCCTTACCTATTGAGTCCAGAGATGCCACATAAGAGCAATTCTTGTTTTAGTGTTAGAGAAACAAAATGAAATGAAATGAAAAGACAATAATTTAAAAAGAGGAGGGTGGGGGGAGATCCCGATGGTATCTTTAAGGCTAACAGATTGATTTTTAGCATGAGCTTTTGTGGATTACAATCCAGTTCTTCAGATGCATGTTTGTTTTAAAGTAACATTGACTTCAGATGTAGCTTCTTCTTAAAGCCTACAGCCCTAAGAAGGACATGTATTTGAATTTCATTGTGATGAATAGTGGTAATTATCAAGTAATTGCTGTGATGCTGTCAAGAATTTTATTTGGCTGAGTCTCCCAAGTCACTCAGATGTTCTCTGCTTTTCACCAAGATTTGATCACCATAGAAAGCATGTGGAAATCAAGGAAATTTTGTGACAGGTGCTGGTCAGATTCTCTGCTGCACTGGTAACATCTGGATGAATGCAAAGTGACTCTTAAACTTATTGTCTCAGTAGTGAACACTTAAATCTCACCATAAATGCTCAATATTGCTGATAATAAAGGCCAAATCGAACTACTGGTCAGTCCCAGTTTAGAGCAGACCTGTTGAGTCAACTGCTGGATGGTGCATCAGCACATAGGCAAATCCCTGCTCTAGCTGGCGCTGGCAATTGGAGTATTTTAGAATCTTAGAACTGCACAGCTGGAAGGGACCCTCTGGATCATTGAGTCCGGAACCTGTCAAGGAATCACAGTGGGGAATTGAACACCCAGTCTCTGACTCCGCAGTCAGAGACCTAAGCCATGACACCTTTTTGTATAGGATATCCCATACAAAGAAAAAACAAGGCTCATCTCCCCTTTAAATGCAGATTTATTTAAAATAATATGTTTATTAAATGATCATTTTGTTTTTCAGATGGCTACATAGTTTGCTGACCTATCTTTCCATGCGTCTGAATTATTTTGGTAATGAAAATTGAGCAAGTAATTAATGATTAAAATATTAGTTTTAAAAGAGAAGCCACCCAAAATACTATTCTTACATAGGGTGAAACTACACTGGAGAAAAAAAATGCAGGAAATGTTGCCATTTTTGGTCAGGCTGATTCACATTTTTTCCCTATTGGCCACATTATTCAAAGAGAAATACAAATCACCCCAAATGTTTGCTTCTCAGTCTGTAGAAGGCACCACTGGGGCTTTTTTTTAAAAATGGATCAATTCTTATTGGTCTGCATATGTGACCACTTGAAATGATGCAGGAAACCCATCAAGCCAACACACACTTGGGGAATTGATAGCAAAGCCCATTGGCAAGATTTTTCTTTTCTTTTTTTGAAAATAAACTAAAGTCTCTCTCTCTTTTTAATCTGAGAGGAGGAAGCAAATACACATGTGCAAAACCTGTTGGAAAGATTTTCTCTTTTTTCTTTTCCTTTAAAACAAATAAGGGTTAGTGAAACTTCTTTTCCCCTCCCAACAACCTACAACAAAAGGAACAAAAGGAGGAAACCTTGTTTACAACTTATTAGGCAATTCCTTTTTAACCACTGAGCTCTGACTAGAGCTATGAACAGAGTAGCAAACTTCTGCAAACAATGCTTCCCCCCCCCCCGTGACCAGTTAATGCAAAGATCCAGGAAAGCATTTCCAGTGAGTGAGTGTGAGTGATTTCACATTTCTCTTGCTGTCACATCCATATCCACTCAAGGAAGTTACTCTTTCTTACTACTTTTTGCAGTTTACGTAGAACGCACTGCAGTGTGCTTTAGAAAAAAAAGCTACTATCATAAAGCTACACACATAATAATACAGTGCTACACACAGATATGATAAAACTTAAATCCAAGGAAGTGTTCATGTGAGCAATTTCCTTTTTTTTTTGTTTGAAATATTATTTGAGACAAAAAATGGAAATCGCCCACATGAACACTTACCGTGGTAATTTCACTACATACAGAGCCTGTGTAGAAAAAGTCACTGATAAATTATCTACAAACTGTTTATTAAATGATAAAGTGTGTCAAACAAAATAGAAGAGGAATGTGAAGAGATGGAATATGACTGCAGAGGCAAGATCAGCAAACTTGGGTTTGAAGATGATTACTCAGACTGGATCTTTGCCAGGAAGTAGCCAGGCTGAAAGTCAAGTGCCCTGTATAATTAAAATAGCTGACATTGTCAGCTACGAACAATGGGAAAAGCATTGCTGTCAGCAGAAATCTCAAAAGTACTGAACAGAACAGCACTGTTCCATAGGTGACGGTATCCAAATGTCTATTTGGCATGAAATACCAGGAATATTAGGCATTATTATGGCAAGATTTACTTGTTGCACAATGTGGGATTTCAAATATTTATTTCCTCACTTTTTAGAACTAAAGTAAAATCAGCAACTCCTAGCTCCCAAAATAACAATCAGAAATCTTAATTGCTATCCCTGCCTCTATTTTTGGATATATTTTTATTTGTTTTGAATAGTCAACTATATTACATTTACTTAAGAAATAACATTTTACAGGGTAAGTGTAAAAACACATCTGCTCCAATGGAAGCCCCATCTTTGTTATCCTTCTGCACGTAGGCAAAGACCTTTCTCTTCAGGCATGCTTTTCCTTAATAACTAGTGGTTTTTAAATTGATTGTTGTGCTCTGTTGTTTTAACTGTGTTTCAGTATTGCTTTTATTTGCTGTTTTTAATATAATTCTTGATTAATTCTTTAAAAATATTTATATATTTACTCTTTTTATCTTTTAAATATTTTCTTTTTGATGAACTAAGCCTCCTTGTGTCCTTTTTAAGGAGAAAGGTGGGGTAAAATATTTTAAATAAAGAAGTAAATAATAAGCATGTGTGATAAACTCTAAAACACTTTAAATAAAGATGATATAGACCTTTCCCACTCATTGAATCCAGATCTTTCCACCAAGGGTCCATGGAATCGTCATCTATTTTTGGGAATCTTTGTCAACTGCTAGCAATCCCAGGTGTAATTTATACCATACTGTCCTTTCTCAGAGTATGACTACATTGGCAAATAATGTGGGGAATGCTCCAGGACTGGGATAGTTTGCTGTGCATTATTTTCTGTTGGCCATGGATCACGTGTGATTTGTGTGAAGAAATTAGCATCACTCTTTTGGCTTAACCTGTGAATCCTTGGAGAATCTCTCTCCCCCCCCCCCCCATGGCTTAGAAGATGGTTCCCAAGTGAATGTGCTTGCTTATCTATCAATGTGATTGGCCAAGGTCACTTGAAGAAGTGTGCTGGTTGGAAAGTTAGTGTTGCTGGGGGTCCTGTGAGACCACAGCTGCCAGAGTTTCAGACAGTTCTAGCTTTTGTGGCTTTTGAGCGGTGCTGGATTTCATCTGTGTTTTTATGGGACATTGCTATAAAAAGCATGTGAAATTATCTGGTGTTCACAGTGGGTAAAACTACACCCTTGCTCTCCTTGGTGCTATCCTGTTACACTGTATATGCTTTGTTTCTGTTTGCTGACTCCTGCCCGATGAGGTTCATTACTGTTGTGTAACTATAGCTTAGGACATTAGCATCCTTATTTTGTTTGTGTTCTCAAAGTGAGTCTCTAACCCAACTCTTTTTTTCCTTTGTATTATTTGGTGCCTCCCTCTCTATCATTTTTTCTTTTTCTTTTTTTTAAAAAAAAATCCTCAAGAGCGTGTGTGTGTTTGTGTGTGTGCATGTGTGATGCTCATATCTTCTGTACTAGTAGGTGCAGCTCATCTGTGTTTGGTAACTGGATGGCAGTTGTATCTGGGATAGTTCCTACATCTCTCCTTGCTATTGTGATACTATATAACCCATGAGGCTGAAGAACAAGCCCCCCCTCCAAGGGATAGGTGACAGAAGATTAATTGAGCAACTGCACACAAGTTGAGCTGAGGGAGGTTTAAAGCCATTCATGCACTCAGCTGGAGTTTTAATATGCTAACAGAGTCCTAAGGTTTGGACTCAATGGCTGAAACTCTGGCTGAGTGCACTATATTATCACTGCACGAGGGTGCAGTGATATTATTGCAGTAGCAGAGCAAATAAACATTCTTTAAGGTAATTCTAAAAATGTGGGCAGTTCAAAACAAAAATTATAACTTCAGAACTGGACTTGAAATGAGGAACAAATGTGCCACAGAGGTATCAGTTAGTCTGCTTGTGATCTGTGCCAAATTTGGGAAAGGGCTTTAGAATTAGGACTTTTTAAAAGTAAAATTGTTTAAACCCCCACCCATGCAGAAACAAGCGATCTTACATATCCTACAGATTTAAAACAGACCAAATAAATTGAAAAGACCCATCTTGTTTATTTCGATCAAGAATAGTTGGTCCTCCTCACTTAGAAAAAGAGGAAGGAATAAACTACTCACTTCCATTCACACATGTTAAAAAGCCAGCCTGACCATTGCTTTGTGTTTGGGTGAGGAGTGATTAACTGATGGAAGAAAGGAGTAAGCTTCTGGGATTTTCCCTTGCATGGTGTCACTTTATGAATAGTAAAGAAGATATCATGTAGACCATCTTGACTGCTGCCATTGGTGTTGTCAATATTCAGGAGGCCATTTGCTACGCAAAGCTTTGCATCCTTTTTCCTGCTGGCAATGCAGCACAATATTGTGCAGAAATATCAGGCTATTTCCTGGCATTTTGAATTGTGGGTACAGATACCCAATATCTCACATTCATAAACTGGAGGTTTTTAATGAAGAATTTAATTCCTTTTGTTTCACATATGGAAGGAGGAGAAAAGCCGCTTGTACTACTCAGTGTACACTTAACAGGTGCTTCCTGACTCCTTACTTTAGAGAAGTCAATAGAGAGTATTGAATGGATATATTATATCCAGAAAACAAACATCTTAGCAAATAATCCAGTCCCTTTTCTTACTATTGGTTACCTTAAGAATGTATATCTAACTTGAGCCTCGTGGCACAGCAGTTAAACCACTGTACTGCAGCTAAAACTGTGCTCACGACCTGGGGTTCAAATCCCAGGTAGCCGGCTCAAGGTTGACTCAGCCTTCTATCCTTCCGAGGTCGGTAAAATGAGTACCCAGCTCATTGGGGGGGGGGCAATGTGTAGCCTGCATAATTAAATTGTAAACCGGCCAGAGAGTGCTTGAAGCGCTATGGGGCGGTATATAAGCAGCACGCTTTGCTTTTTGCTTTGCTTTTTGGCTACAGGATACCGACTGGAATGTAACTTATTACTTTTTTGAGCTCATATATATAACAACATACCACAGATAGCATTTTGTTAGAAGGCATTCTTTAAGTGTTGAGAATGTCTGATCATTACAGCATACATGTTTCACACCTCCTGGTGTTTGTAATTTAATTTGGTTTGGTTTGTGGTTGGCAGTGTCTGAGGAGAGGTCTGAGTTGACTATGTACCTGAAACACTAATGAATGTCTGCTTCTAATGATGGGCCCTCTGTAAGGTTGACTTCAGTCACAGGGATTAATGTTGGTCAACCCCATTCCTTTCCTTCACTCATCTGCTATATGGAAGAAATGGGCAAAAGCCACTTTGATTAATTTTCATGATCCCATGTTGGTTGATGTATTCTGCACCCTTATGGTCATTCAACACAAGAAAGAGAATGGAAACAGTGCAACAGAGATTTTGTGATGATGGGGAGTCATAACCTTCAAAAGATCAAACAGACCCAAATTCATTAATTCAGATAAATGCATTAAAATATTTTCAGTGCAACATAATCTCAAGATTTTTTTTCTTATATATAACAACAGCTTTGGTTTGCTTTGGTTCACTTCTACAGAGTCAAGAACAGAATATATGCATTCAGATGCCTGCAAAAAAGAGAGATCCTAATGTTTTAAGCATTCCAAAAGGGTTGTTAAAAGATAAATTGTACAGTTGTGCCAGCTTGTCTGACCTCATTACAAGACAAGGGATTTTTATTCAGTAGAGTTAACTTTGCTTAGATCTTTTTTGTCTGATGTCTAGTTAAGGTACAGACAAGCCCTCTGTGGAAAATCATGTCGAGATTCGATTAATTTTGTGATAAGTGTGAAATACATTTACAGCAAGGTCAGTAACAAATGCGTATTTAGAGCACAAGCAAGCTATAAATTCCTCCCTTTGCAGCTTAAGATTCTTGCTATGTTTGTTTCGACGAATGAGCAAGTAGCATCCAGTTTGTATTCAAGTATGGGCAGTACAGATCAGGACTGAATTGCCCTGAAGGATTTTTGGAGATGGTCTGAACCAATTTGTTCTTAAGGTTTGTATATGACATGCATATTTCTGGATGGTAGGGAAACTGTATGGGAAAACAAAGGGCTATGGCCAGGGATGGGTGTGTGCGCATGCTATGTAACATCATCCACTTTGAGATGGTGGTGGCGAGTCAGTGTTCCTTCCTTCCTTCCTTCCTTCCTTCCTTCCTTCCTTCCTTCCTTCCTTCCTTCCTTCCTTCCTTCCTTCCTTCCTTCCTTCCTTCCTTCCTTCCTTCCTTCCTTCCTTCCTTGCTTGCTTGCTTGCTTCCTCCCTCCCTCCCTCCCTCCCTCCCCCCAGTTGTCATACATTTTACAATTTGCCCAGCTCAACCTTAGGTGTGATGAAGACTCAGTATAGTTAGCTACCTATAAGAAAATTCTAGAAAATTGCCAGTCTGGTAAGTGAAGTAGCACTCTCTACTCAACGATCTCTGACATTCCCTAGATGTCGAGCTGAATAAATGCATTGGCAAAGCAGCTACCACATTCTCTAGACTCACGAAGAGAGTATGGCTTAATAAGAAGCTGATGGCATATACCAAGATCCAGGTCTATAGAGCCTGTGTCCTGAGCACACTCCTGTCCTGCAATGAGTCTTGGACCCTTTGTGCATGGCAGGAGAGTAAGTTGAACATGTTCAATATGCGTTGTCTCTGATGCATTTTTGGCATCACCTGGCCGGACAAAGTTTCAAATAGAGCAGTCCTAGAACAAGCTGGAATTCTTAGCATGTACAGTCGTGCCCCGCTTTACGATTATCCCGCATTACGACAAATCTGCTTCATGATGACGTTTTTGCGATCGCAAAATGATGGTCTAAATAGGTTTTTTTCACTTTGCGATAATCGGTTTCCTGCTTTGGGAACTGATTCTTTGCAAAACGATGTTTTTTTTAACAGCTGATCGGTGATTTCAAAATCGTTAAGTGAGGCACCACTGTATACATGACTGAAACAGTGGCATCAACATTGGCTTGGTCATATCGAGAGAATGGCTGATGGTCGGATTCCAAAAGATCTCCTGTATGGAGAATTATTGCAGGGAAATCGCCCCAGAGGGAGACCACAGCTGCAACACAAGGATATCTGCAAGCAGGATCTGAAGGCATTAGGAATGGCCCTCAACTGATGGGAAACCTTGGCATCTGAGTGTTTAGCCTGGAGGCAGGTGGTGCATCATGGCATCTCCCAATTGGAAGAGATACTTGTTCAGTAGGCTGAGGCAAAGAGGCAGTCCCGAAACCAGCAAAATCAGGGAGCTGGATGGGGGACAGATTGTATTTGTCTTCAGTGTGGAAGGGATTGTCACTCTCATATTGACCTTCTCAGCCACACTAGACAATGTTCCAAGACCTCTGTTCAGAGCATGTTACCATAGTCTCTCGAGACTGAAGGATGTCTACATTAACTCTCTGCTTTGCCATGCCAGGATGTCAATGGCTGCTTGTTGGGTGCTAAGGTCCATGTGAATCCTCCCCAGAGGCTCATGGTTGGAGCTTCCAGAAGTTTTGCGTTTTGCAAGAGCTTCAGCTAACCATCTTCTTTCACTTTGACCCTTACATCATTTGCAACTCATATCAATTATTCCACCCCACCCCCAAATTCAACATTTCTTTCTCTCCAAATACTGGAGCAAACCTTAGGAACCTGTAGAGCTGCATGAAGTAATCCACCAAGTGTAACTGGAGGCTTATTGATCCATTCTGCGGTTCAAATAGAAATGCACAAATATCCCTAGGCCATCCCCCATGTGGACCCTCTCCCAATGTGAACATTCTCTGATGGAATCCAGCAGAAACAAGACGGCTCAACCACCCATCTTGACTACATCCCTACTTGTTGATTGTTGCCAAGACGTTTGCCAGCACAGTGTTAGGATTCTTATACTAAGCTTTTCTTCCTCTTTCCCCCTGTAATTATCTGTGATTAAAATAATTTATAAACTGAATCCTTGTTTCCAGGCAATGTCACTACTTTAGCCTAGCACACATGTGATTAGCATATCTCCTCAGTATCTCTGATGGATTTGATATGCTTTGAATAGATGTATATAAAAGCCAGTCTGTGTATAAGTTTCAAAGAAAGATGGTGTGAATCCCACTTCTACTAACACTCTGTAACAAATTGTTGTCTGTCTTTCTGTAATTTGACTATCTATTCCGCTTGTGGGCCAGATATTTTGGCTTAAAATTAAATTGGTGATTCCAACTAGAGTGACACACTGAATAAATGGAATTGATTGACTTACCAATGTCCCATTGATTCAACTAAGTCTATTTGAAATTAGCTGTTGGAATTTTATTTGCAACCTCACATGCTGTCTGTGGTTTGTGTGACTAGGAGGGATTTTCCTGGGCTGGAGTGATTGTTTGTCTGTCCAGCATTAACCAATTGTTCCTACCAGCCTTTGATTTGAAAGAGAGCCCTGCTTCTTTGCTGAGTGCTTTCCCTCTCTCTTTGGTCTGTTGATGGCGTTTGTTTGCTGTTGATCTGTTTAGTAGTTGCAAATATGAATGCAGTGAAGAAAGCAGCTTACACAAACCTGTAATTTTCAAGGAACCACTTGTTAAGACATGCGGATTGTTGCATTCAGACTATATATTTTCCTAGTACTTGGAAACTAATGTACTTGTTCTTCATTGTTAGCAGGAAGTAGTGCATGAGCTCTTCTCCATGATTCGCTATTAGCATATCTCCATGAACAGAAACCAGAAGCTTCTTCATCCATGTTCAGGCTGCTTTTCCTGATTGTACTGAATGGATTTCTTGAAAAATAAAAATAAAACAGAAAAGTATTCTAGTTTTACCTAAATACCATTTTGTGGAATAGTTACTCCTGTTTAATATTAACAGTAAACTCGGTATATGCCAACTCTTCTGGTACATGGGCAAAATCCAGCATCAGATGATCTGATTATTCAGTAGAATTTCTACCTTCTGCCCTCCTTACAGGTTCACACATCCCTACCATTTGCTCAGGGGGGTTGTTCTATCCAGTGGAACAGATACCGAGGCACATAGGATGAAACAATAGGGGGAATCCATTCGCCCCTTCCCATGCTGCTAATGGAAGAGGTTCTGTTAGTGGAAGGGGTTAATTGGGCCACTCAATGACTATATACAGTATAGGCCCATTTACTGATCATCTTCATAGGTTGGGTGAAGGCTTCAGAAGGTCTGCTCCCAGTATTAGCTATATTTGAACATGATCCTCATCCAAAGGTAGAGCTTCATTACTGCTCTTTAATGTATTCCAAAATAATTATTTGTACTTTGACATCAACTATAGCAAAAGAAACTGTTCATTGTGTTTTTCATTACTTTCATTGAAAAGAATAAGGAAACACTAAGTGGGAAAAAGTTGGCTAAGTAGGACATAAAAAGGTTTATGTTACAAATGGAGTGGAGAAAAGTGGATGCATATAATTCTTTTTTATAATACAATAACTTGGGAACATGTGGTGACATTGATTGGCAGTAAATGTAGGGCAGACAAAAGAAAGGTACTTCTTCATAATATTAATTTGCTGCCACAAGATGGCTTAAAAATATTAGATATATTTATGGAAGACAGATCTACAGATGACTATAAGTTATGACAGCTAAATGGAAATTAGGAGTTCAGCAGGAGAAGTGTGCTGTTAAATGTGAAGTGCTAGAGACAAAATATAGGCCTTCTGCCTTCCTGACAAGTGAGAATGCGGATAGCTAGTTTCATAGTTGGAATTAGGTTAAGGGACTTTGGGATTTCTTGGACTTTAGCTTCCAAATACGTCAGGATTTAGCCCCAACCAGAATATTGGAAGCTATTGCTAAGAAATCAAAGTCCTTATCGGAGTTTTGAGTTATGCACAGGTAGATAATGAAGGCTCCATTAACCATTATGCCCCTGTGAAGACAAAAGAGGAAATGGATGGAAGTAAGTAAACTCTGTGAGAGAGCCAAATGGGAGACTAACTACCCCCAAATCCCTTGAAACTCCCATGGAGCTTAACCACTCCCACCCATTTCCATTTTTCTTCCTCACAGATACAAGATGGCTGACAGTGGCTTCATTTCCTTCTTGTGCATAACTGAAAATGTCTGTGAGGACTTTGATTTCATGGCTAAAGTTCCCAGAATTCTGACTGGTGGGGGGAATTCTAGTGAGTTCTGGGGACTGAAGTTCAAGGAATCCAAAAGTACCATGCTTAGTTGAAATAGAAATTCATTAATTTTTAAAATATCATTGGGATTTAGACAAAAGCTACACTTTACTTTTAGACAGGGTCACCAGGTAAGAGCACCCTGAGACTATGGAGTAAGTTACAGTGGTGCCTTGCACAACGAGCGCACCGTAGAGCGATGAATTCGCTCTACGGTGACGCTTTTGCGATCGCTAAAGCGATCGCACAACGATGGCCCCAATGGGTGAAAATCTCAGAGCGAAGGTCGGTAAGCTGCTCGCTTACCGACCTTCGCTTTGCGACCCGCCGATCAGCTGTTCGGCGGGTCAAAAATGGCCGCCGGAACAGCCGAAAGGGGCCGGGGCGCAGCATTTTCACGCCCTTGGTAAGCAAGGGGAGCGCGCGAAAACGCTGCGGAAGCCCCGAAATGGCTGCGCGCAACCATTTCGGGGCTTCCGGCAGCGTTTTCGTGCGCTCCCCTTGCTTACCAAGGGCGCGAAAACGCTGCGCCCCGGCCCCTTTCGGCTGTTCCGGCGGCCATTTTTGACCCGCCGAACAGCTGATGGCAGCCATTTTGGCGCCCTCGTTCTGCGAGGGGAGGGCGCAAAAATGGCTGCCGCCTATGGAGGAACTTCGCTGAACGGTGAGTTTGAAAGCCATAGGAACACAGTGAACAAAGTTCAATGCGTTTCTATGGCTTTTTCCCTCCCGCACAGCGATGTTTCCCACAGCGAACGTTAATCCGGAACGGATTAACCTCGCTGTGCGGGGCACCACTGTATTGTGATGTCACAGGACGGGGGGCTCTGTGATGTCACAAAGATAGGAGAGGCAAGGATTGAGAGGGTACCAAGAAAGACATATATGTTGATCCATATCAACAAGGCTAGTCTAACTGTTTTGATCTTCCTGAGGAGCAGATCTTTTGAAGTCTCCAGCACATTACACAAGCCAAATTCAATTGCTGAGTTTGGGGAAAGTGAATGGATCCCCTCTCAGGCCCTGAATCAAACTGAAGTGAGGAGCCAGTTTGTTATATATTATACAACGTATTAGAAAGGAGGAAAAAGCAAGAGTGGCAATTGCCCTAAAAAACCTCTAACAAAACAAATGGTTCAGTCAGTTTCAGGTTACTCTTAGAACTTTGTAAAGGAAACACGACAACTAATCAGTTTTTGTAGGAGTGGCAACAGGAGGTTTCAGGTCAGTTTTGGCTCAGTTTATAGCTCAGAGCATTCAAAAGGATAGAAGATACAAGTTCCTCTCTTTAATGCACATTTTAGCAAATGTATGTTGCCTCAAGTAAATGGTGCCATCGTTTAGTTCAGGCCACAAATCCTTTGCGACAGATCTGAACCATTTTGCCTAAGGGTCAGACTGAAATCCTGTACACTGATTCTGCCATGGTATGTGCCTGAAAAGCACAGTCAAAACCTGAGGGTAACTTTAATTGGGTGAAACAGAAATTTCAGAAGCATACTGACCCTTTACATATGAAGACTGGGAAAAGGATATCTATTACATCCATTTATATCTGTAGCCTTTTGATTGTCACCTTTCTGGAAATCATTTATTAATGCTGCTCTAGCTGTGTTCTTGACTATATGCCAGATATAAGTCAGTCAGCACCTTCAGCCATATTCCCATGATATTTCCATATGTTTGAGGAAGTAGATGCTTTATACCTATTTTGAAATGACCTATACCCATGTCTCATATTGTGATGTCACTAATGAAAAAATACTACAAAGATCAGACTCGAAACATCTGTTAACAACTGTGAACGAACATTGAATGCAATTTGCTGGCCATATCTTACACATGCCTGAAGACAGGGAGCTGAAAAATGTACTACAGTGGGTATCTCCTGGAGGAAAGAGAAGAGGCCAGTCTCAAAAAAACTGGCATAAAACAAACACTCAAGGAGGATCGCAAAACCATTAATTAATTAATAAATTGCAGGTGATGCCGTCCTGTCCCTCCAGCACTGCCTGGGGCCGTACAGCAGTGGATGCAGGAGAACGGGCTGAGGCTGAACCTGGACAAGATGGAAGTTCTGAGGGTGGGTGGCCCTGTGGATGGTGGCTTGGGAAACTCCCTCATGTTTGGGGGGGGGGTTGGCCCTGGCTGTGAAGAGTGAGGTCCGCAGCCTGGGGGTACACCTGGACCCGATGCTCACCATGGAAACGCAGGTGGCATCAGTAGTCCGCACCGCCTTTTTCCACCTTTGGCGGATTGCCCGGCTGCGACCTTACCTAGACACGGCGGCACTCACTACCTTAGTAGTTGCGCTCGTAATTTCTAGATTAGACTACTGTAACACACTCTACGTGGGCCTTCCTTTGAAGCTGATGCGGAAACTTCAAGTGGTGCAGAATGCGGCGGCCAGACTCCTTACTGAAGTGAGAAAATATCAACATATCCTACTCTGGCCATGCTGCACTGGCTGCCCATCCGTTTCCGCATTGACTTCAAAGTATTAATGCTTACATATAAAGCCCTAAACAGTTTAGGATCTCGATACTTGGCGGAACGCTTACTCCCAACTAGGTCTACCCGTGTCACCTGCGCGAGCCAGGAGGTGAGGCTGAAGAGCCTGACGCTGAGGGAGGCCTGGAAAGAAAGAACTAGAAACCGGGCTTTCTCGGCGGTGGCTCATCTCTGGAATAACCTACAGTACCTCCGGAGAATCACGATGCACCCTCGCTGGGTACTTTTAAGAACCAGCTAAAAACATGGATGTATAGGCAGGCCTTCCCTTCCAGTTAATTCCTGTCCTCTTTCCTTTTTCCCCCTCTTTATTTGATTTATTTTTATTTTTCCCATCTTATAGAATCATTTAATTAATTAATTATTATACTTTTTTTTAGAACTTGTTATCCTTATGTTGTAAGCCGCCTAGAGTGGTTGAAATGACTAGACAGGCGGGGTATAAATACAATAAATAAATAAATAAATAAATTAATGTTCCTTGGAACAATGTCAAAAATGTTACGGATGATTGAGTTCGTTGGAGAACATTTGCTGCCCAATATGCTCTGCACAGGACCTAATGATGATGATGCCCATGTCTCTTTTGCGATCCTTTGTAATGTTCAGTACCAAGTAAATACCATGCCCACAGAAAGCTATTTTTCGCACATGTGGTGGCTTTCATATTTGAATGTTTAAAAAAACAGTTCAGGAGGATGATTTTGGGTTATATGCACAATATCAAAAGAAAAAGATTAATACAGTTTCTTTGGGTTAAATGGACTTTCCAGCTGGAATTCTACCAACACGAGACTATGGAAACTCATGTAGTCCTTTTGAGAATCTGTCACAAGACACAAATGGGATAAATGAATATATATTAAATAGGCCCAAATCCTCTTGGCTAGTTATACTGGCATGACACAAATAGCACAGCTTTTGGAAATGAATGTGCTGTAAGAAATCACCACAGACACGATCTGCTGCATATTGAGTTATGTGACTCAGGACACAATTTACAAAATCCTATTTCACATGTCATAGCATAAAGTTATGCCAGTGGACGTTGATGGGGAGTTATGCCCTGACATTCCATATGTCTGATTGTGCATCTAGTTGCTCAACTGTGCTCACAGAACTGCTACCTGGTTATAACTTCTGACCTGGTTCAAATTTTGCAATGGTTTGTGTAGCTTTGGGTTATACAAGGGTAGCTGTGCAACAGAGTGATTAGTCAGACAGGTACATTCATGCAAGACTATAGTCTCCAGTATCCTTTTGTGTAGCTCTGTTTGTACAATCGGAGTGGCATCCTTGACTACAGCAGATTTCCCCCAATTAAAGAGTTCTTTTGATTTCAGGGTGTGCATGATTTTGTATCATTGTACACAAGCTGTACAGTTTCCTAAATTTGAAACTCTTCAATTAGTAGCAATCCGCTGTGACTGGTGACCTCAAGTGGACTGGGATACTGGCCAGTAGTTGTCATCTGCTATATAAAAAGAAATATTGCTACTGCTCAGCCTTAACCACTAACCTCCTCTCCTTTTCCCTAAATAATGTATCTGATGAGATGGTCATCTTCAAAGATAAAAAATGAACTATTACAACAATAAACTTACAAATCCATTTCAGTAATGAGACCCACCTATTTATTCTTGCCAGTTCATCAAACTTTTGCTGCTAAGACTGATTCTGATTAAACTTTCTGACTTTCTTTTAGGGTTCCTGACAAACTCTGCATCCTTTCAAGGCTCCTGCAAAGGATTATGCATGCTCCCATTCCTAGATATTTCCATTTTAATGGCCCATTTCCGATGCATATGGGTCTAATTTTTGCATCCTTTTTCCAACTGCAATTTAACAATTTTTCCACTGCACATTTTATGTCTAACCAAATGCTAAAATATACCTTGACATTCATCTTGACCTGATAAACTGGAATAAGTGGTTTTAAAATGTGGTTTAAAAGAATGCTATGAGAGGTTTGCTCTGTGGTATTCAAAGAAACAAATCTTGCTGCTGGAAGAAATCAAGAAACAAATTTGGGTACTAATATTCAAATATGAGGACTCATTGAACATTATGATATTTGGAATTTCATTATGTTAGACCCATTACAGGACTGGATAAATCCCAATCCAGAATTAAGATTGCTGGAAGAAATATCAACAACCTCTGATATGCAGATGATACCACTCTGATGGCAGAAAGTGAGGAGGAATTAAAGAACCTCTTAATGAGGGTGAAAGAGGGGAGTGAAAAAAATGGTCTGAAGCTCAACATCAAAAAAACTAAGATCATGGCCACTGGACCCATCACCTCCGGGGAAATAGAAGGGGGAGATATGGAGGCAGTGACAGGTTTTACTTTCTTGGGCTCCATGATCACTGCAGATGGTGACAGCAGCTACGAAATTAAAGGACGTCTGCTTCTTGGGAGGAAAGTGATGACAAACCTAGACAGCATCTTAAAAAGCAGAGACATCACTTTGCCGACAAAGGTCCACATAGCCAAAGCTATGGTTTTTCCAGTAGTGATGGATGGAAGTGAGAGCTGGACATAAAGTAGGCTGACCTCCAAAGAATGGATGGTTTTGAATCATGGTGCTGGAGGAGACTTTTGAGAGTCCCCTGGACTACAAGGAGAACAAACCTATCCATTCTGAAGGAAATCAACCCTGAGTGCTCACTGGAAGGACAGAACCTGAAGCTGAGGCTCCAATACATTGGTCATCTCAAGAGAAGAGAAGACTCCCTGGAAAAGACCCTGATGTTGGGAAAGTGTGAAGGCAAGAGGAGAAGGGGATGACAGAGGACGAGATGGTTGGACAGTGTCACCGAAGCTACCAACATGAATTTGAACAATTCCAGGAGGCAGTGGAAGACAGGAGGGCCTGTCGTGCTCCGGTCCATCGGGTCACGAAGAGTCGGACACAACTTAAGGACTAAACAACAACAACAAGACCCATTACATAGTCCTCTATTAATTTTTTTCATTACGTAAATATATACGTAAATATATTTGTAATTAATGGCCTATGGGTTTGCCAAGCTGGTTGGATAACTCAACAGTTTAGGTATCTGGCTGTGGAAACAGAGTTTGGGAAATCTGATTCCCAACTGTACCTCCTGGGAAAAGAGCCAGGCTGTGTGGCCTTGGGTAAGCTGCGCAGTCCCAGGGCACCCTCAGAAACAGGAAATGGGAAACCGCTTCCGAGTACTGTACTCTCTACCTGAAAAACCCTGAAAAGGGTAGCCGTAGATCAGAATTGACTTGACAGGACACGATGATGTCGATGAGTTTGCCTCCATCTTCATCCCCATGAGGTTAAATCCAAAGAAAAGAAAGAGATGAACGTTCTGATCTTCTAGGTTGTTACTTCCCCTTCCTTCCCTCATCTTTAATTTATACACCACTCTGGTTGGACTTCCATTATGAGAATGTGCAATGTTAAGATGTTCATAGTTACTTCAATAGAGGCACTTTCAAAGTACTCTTTATGTATTGAAAGACATCTTTATTTCTTAAGCATAAGGCAAATAAAATACAGAAAACCAAGTAAAAACATCGCTTTTATAGTAATACAAAAATGTTAAGTTTGACAACTATCTTTTGGTCAGCTTTTTAAATTTCTCATACCTTCATACCTTTAAATAATTCACCATTAAGCAGATTGTTCACAGCCACAACTTCCATAGTATTACAGTAAGGGTATAACCCTAATCTCTTGATGCTGATGACCGGAGTGGGAGAGGATGCCATACTGGTACCTCTGCCAGCCTTCACTTTCAGAAAGCACTACCTTTGTATGGAGGAAGGAGGAGGTTTCTTCTAGCAGTCCCCAGCTGCATTTTGGAGGAAAACTACCACCTGCATTCACCTATTGTCAGCAGCAAGTAGAAAGCTCTGAAGCCAAGACTTTCATGCGCTGGTTTGTGCCACCTTGGAAGCTGCTAGATCCTGTGCTGCTCTTCACTCCCTGATTTGGATGCCCTCAGCTATGCCAGCCTGCAGTTGGCAAAAGAAAATTCTGTTTTTATTTCAACAAATGAAATGGAAAACTTTCTGCTTGGTTAATAAGGGTGAGGCGGGGGCCCCTCACACTTTCTGCATCAATCCACACAGGACAGTTTACAGATGAGATGGTAGAGCTACCTACTCCCTTCCAGCCCTATTCTAGATTAATCTGTCTGATTTGGAGGTTTTCTATGTCCACCATTAGGGTTGGCAGGAAGAAGTATATAATACAGTCTCAAACAGCTGGCATTTTTCACTGCAAATGAGGAAATGTCTTTGTTGTAAGAGCAGGCACTGAGAACTTCCTCATCATAACATAAGACATTTTGAAAACAATTCCAACCTCTGCACACATTCTACTTCTGTATTGTCTTGACAGCCTTGTTTCCTGGTAAGTCAGCAAGCTTGAAATCCTGGATGGGCATGATTCTGCAAATGTATACCTGGAACTTTGAAACAAAAGTTCCACATGAAGTCAAGTTTCTTGTTACTACAACACATGCAAACTGTTGCAGTCGTTAAATGAAATATGCAGCTCCAGGAAACAAGGGCGGGGGAAAAAAAGAAGGTAAGAAAGAGAGAAAAAAGTCTGCAATAAATAATGTTGATAATTCGGATTTAACCAGAAGGCAGCTACAAAGTCAAGGCAATCCAACTTTATACCATACACAGTCACACACAGGCATCCTTTAGTCTCGAGAGACTATGGTAACATGCTCTGAATCGAGGAGTGTCCTCGCCAGAGCACACAGTAACATATCATGATTTAGGAGGTTATGGATGGCCATTATTGATAACATACCTAAGCATTCCTTGTACCAGTTGTATTTATAAATAGGAGAGGCAAGTGGTCTTTTTTGTTCTGTCTGAAATGAACTGTAACTTTATATTAACTTCAGCAGACCTGATTTTGGTATGTACTGCTTGCTGCTTGTGACTTTCAGCAACCCTAATAGGATTTTGAAGGTGCAGGAGATGATCGAGTGGTTTGCCACTGCCACCCCCGGCTCCACTGAATTTTCATGGCTGAGTGGTGATCTGAATGCAGATCTGTGGAGTCCTTTTCTGACACTATGCCACACTACCTCTCATCGGCATGGACGTGTGCTCATAATTACTGAAGAATGCAAAACCAAATAATAACTGTACCACGCTTGCCTTTGAAATCACATTCCAAGGCTATTTAGGCTTGTGCAGTGCTTCAATGATAAGGTTTCCTGAGCTGTGATATAGATGTTGGTCAGTAGATGCACAGGGACATTTATTTTGTCTGAGGTATAACACCTGCTAAGACCTAAAAAACAAGATGCACTTACTTTTATATTAACACATTCTTTCTTAAAAATTGTTTTTAAAAATTCTTCATGTAAAAAAGAGATCTGCATAGTCATATAGTAATAGCTGTCTATAATGGCAGGATCTTTGCTTTTCCAGCAGCATGTAGTGCCATCATACATAGCAATCCTGCTATAGATTCTGCACACACAAAAAGGCACGGCTGTTCCTAGTTATCACAGCACAACTACTTTCTAAATCAGAATATTCAAAGGGTTTATAAGTCTAAATTGTGCAAAAATGTATCAGTGCAGCACATTCCTTCCTGAGTCTGAAAATAAATTAATAAAATCTGAAATTAAACTAACATTTTAAAAAAATATATTCCTTCAAGCTTTGGGCATATGTTTTAATTATTATGACTCTAGTCTTTGATAACATCAGGTCTCATTATCAAACGATAAAAATGTAATTTCCACAGGAAGTAAATGAACAATGCAGTTCAATCCATCTATACTGACAATTAGGAGGTATAGCTGAAATTAACTGATGCATGCAAAAAAAGAAAAAAACAACAACAACTCAAAAGCTAGCTCAGCACAGATTCTGGATGTTATCCAGTGATTCCCCATTACTGTGGTAATACTCAGAATAATGACAGATTGTGCAGGAACAGAGTCTATAAAACCAGGTACTGTAAAGGCATGCACACCAAAATGTATACAAGAAATATGTTGCACCTTTGAAACAATACAATTTTCATATGCCGAACACATTTCTAAGCTTGGACGAACTTCCATTTGGTACTAAATTAGTTGTTAGCAAAGGCACTAGCAATCAGAATCTAAATAAAGAGTCTTTTGATTTTGAAAAAATAAAATGAAATAAAAGCTTTCTTTAATGTGAAGCATAACCAGGACTCCACAACCTGGTGGGAGAGCTGCTTTCACTGCTTGAAGATTTAGGACTGAAGGAACTTACAGATGTAACAGGAAATCCTACATCTGTTAAAAAAAAAGAAATGAAAGAATAGTATGATTATTCGTACCTATGATGTATTTCAGTAATGTTTCCTGTTTTTGTTTCGGGTCCTTGTTAAGGCTCTTTCCAAGGCTGTGGTGGCTTGTTTGAGTACTTAAATAAAAGGTGCAGACACAGAGAAAGCAGTCCCTTCTGCCTCAGAGACATTTATCAAGCACCAACCCTGATTCTTCTGTAGTTAACATGCTAACTTAGCACATTGTTTAGGGAGGCTGATTATGATCCTAATCCACCACAGATGGCAAACTGGCAGCATCAGCATCAATGCAATATTGGCAGTGTCTGTGTAACAGGGTGTGTGAGAATGTGGGTGGAGGGTTGATGAAGAGAGCCCTCAGCATCTTAAAGGAGAGTGAGATGTTATCTGTCTCTTCGGACTCACGGGTTGTTTTCTATCTACGGCAGAGGTTGCCCACCTTGGGTCCCCAAACGTTCTTGGACTACACAGTTAGTGGTGAAGGCTTCCGGGAGTTGTCGTCCAAGAATATCTGGGTTACCCAAAGTTGGAATCACTGATCTAGTGGATTTTCAAAAGGGGTGAAGGGGAAGTCCTGTGATTGCTAGATAGTTTCAGAATGGATTCTGCCAGCTCCAGCAACAGTAAAATTCCAGCAGGGAATGATCAAGTATTCACAACTGTTCCAGGTTCTCCTGAAAATCTCTTTCCTCCTCGTGGTTACCATTCTGACATATATAAGTGAGATGACAATTGTAAATAAATCAGAATATGAAATAACTTTTTTTTTTACATAGGAGGAAACTCACTTCAGCCAATTATTTTGCTTAACTGTGTTCTGTAAAGGAAACACAGGGAACCTTCAATTTCTTGGCCAGTTGGAGATGAAATGTTAAGAAAACTAGTGGCAATTCAAACTCTTGTCTCAACATTCTGGAAGACATCATATCTCAATGAGAATCAGTGCACACTTTCACAATACAGATTCAGTAAACAGCACATTTTTCAGAACTGGAACTTCCAAAGACTGATCCGGGAAAATGAAGGACATGTTAGCTTGACTCCAACTTATTATCTAAACTACAGTAGAGTCATTGCATGAGTGAGACTTACATAAATGTTTGTTTGCCATTTCATTTTCAATTTGTTACTTAGACCTTGCCTTTCTCCCAAAAATCCCAAGATGGCTAACCATACAGCAACTGATTCAGCAGGTCTACCAAATGGTCTTAGGCCATTCTCACATGCTTATTTGAAAGCACAGAATTAATTTACCAAAGCCTAAGGGTGAGTATACAAGGAGTTGAACAATTCCTGGATCAGATCTCAGCCAGATCTGGGCATCCTGTTTGTCTTTAAATGCAGAGACACAGAATTGAGGCAAACCATGGCTGATCCAACCCTATCCTCTCCTGGTGTTTTCCTGTGGTCTTGCCACTCCCATATTGCAACAGGGGCAACCGTGGATTCCTGCCCAACACTGGCCAGTTGGGAGAAAATCAGGGAAAAAGGATGGGTGGTGTTGGTAAGAATGGAATGTGTGACTTTGACTACCTTGTTGGCCACTTTTATTTGTCAGCCGTTTTTCTGAGTTGTATCTTAGCAACCCAAAACAGATGACAATTTGACATTAACTATCAATGTAGGCACTTTATATGTGTATGTGTGGGGGCGACTGTGAATCAGTTTTTAACTACAGAGATTATGCAGTGATTCACTATGTGAAAAGGAATTGAGAAAATAGCATGACGTAAATGACCTGCTGTACATATTTTCACTCTTACACATCTTTTCTTTGTGGAAAATTATGTGTATTGTCATTGTCCTCTGTTTTTATGCACTATTAAAGAAAAGAAAGGAAAAGAATTAAAATATTTGTTCTAGGGCTCATTAGGCATTTACTGACTTTGTATGAAAGTTGCACCATTAACATGACAGAATTTGATTTATAAATGCATCTCATTGTTTTTCCCACTTTATAATATTATTGTTACTATCATTTCCACTCCTATGAAACCAGTGAAGCAATTAAATAAAAAGACTTTACATCGAGTAATATTTGATACATTTTTATGTCCTACAAAATAGTTATGCCATTTACCTCATGGCATTTTCTGTGAGTGAAACACTTGCAGTACTATTCACTTAGAATATGTACTGTATGCTGAAATACTATTTCTTTATTATGCATGCAGAAAGCAAACTACATAACATTCAGTCACTTCTAGCTGGCCATTAACAAGTTGCTGCTAGGATTCTTAGGAGGCATGCATGGTGTGGTGTGCATTTGAGAATACTATCAGGGATTCATTAATTAGGTAGAAGCGACTGAATGTTATGCTGTTTGCCTCCCATGTGTTAACAAAGTAACAGGAGTTCAGCCATAAGATAATTCCCCCCCCCCCCACTTTTTAACTGATTAGCATCTGCTTACGTTGTCTATGCTGAGGACTTGTCCTTGGGATAAAAGCTGGATGAGTTTGTTGTTCTTTCGGTGAGAACACAGCATAGTGCACTGAAAGACATTACAGAATAAATGATAACATTGAATTTCATTGAATATCACAGCAGAAAATGTTGGAGAATCTTGGGATGAACACTTTATGTTCTTACCTATGATCATAACAGCCATTCCTGCCAAAAGGGCAAACAGTGTGAAAAACATGGCTTGATATGAATCAAGGAAGTGCTGGAATGAGCTTGAACCATCTGAGGAACAGATTGAAAAGAATGAATAATGGTATCGGTGATTAAAAACTAACCTAGGTTAGCTTTAAAAGTTGGATCTTTCCAATATGACTTGTTACTTTTTGTTGTGAACATTTATGGGAACTATGTACATATGTATGACACCATCATGGCTGCATTTGGTTATAGTAGAAAACTCCAAAACAATTGTCAAAATATGATCACCAATAAGAGATAAAAATGTATTTCAACATTA
Organism: Pogona vitticeps; assembly: GCF_051106095.1. Taxonomy (NCBI): domain Eukaryota; kingdom Metazoa; phylum Chordata; class Lepidosauria; order Squamata; family Agamidae; genus Pogona; species Pogona vitticeps. Next base: position 71,191,652 of record NC_135784.1, on the reverse strand, counting down.
ACACAAATTGACTTCTAAAGACTCCAAACACCAGTCTTCCTTTAAAAAATTCTATTATCCTAATAATTTAGTTACCAATTTCTCTGAAGTATTATTGATGAATATTATCATTTGAGTTTCTTATGAAATCTATGGTGGCTGAAGAATTAAATTCCCACCTATGCATGGATGCAAGTACACTTATGTCTATTTTGGTTCTTTCATAAATCACAGTGAAAAAATGTAAGGTTTTTAGCTCCTTTTAGGAGCTGTGGAAATGAGAGGTTCCAGAAGCTATCCATGATGCTGATCTTCTGAGACTTCCCAGACTGAGAGTGAGAGGGAAAAAGTCTTTATGCAGCAGAATCTCTATGCTGAAAATGCTACACGCACACATTTAAGAATGATTTAGCTTCCTAGAGAAAAGTTAAGCAAGTCCCACCCTCAGGATATCAAAATCTGTATTAATAACTTTGGTATTAACAAAATGAGGCTTACTCCAATATAAGACAAGAAAGAGAAACTTACATCTCACTGAAGGACTTCTATCTGATACATACATCATTGTCACTGGAATAGCAATGGATTGGTCAGTCGCTGTGCTGGTTATAGTAAGTATGGTAGATAAAGACCCTCTGCTTGCAAGTCTTGGGTCTGATAAGCTGACAGTATATGTCACATAACTTGGCAACCCATAGGATCTGTCCTTTTCCCAGGCCACCACCAAAGGTGACCCAGATTTCACCTTTAAATGTAAAGTATTAGTTACCAAAAGCATCCACTTTTTCCCCCTTTTGGCAAATACAGAATAGTGCCCAAGGAAAAAACTATACTGAAGGCCTTGTCCCGGCTTCCTGTCTGACAGATTTATTCTGTCATTTCAATATAAATTCCCTTTCCTGCTTTAATGCCGTTCCTCCTCCACAAAGAATCTGTTCCATGATGAGAGAGTGCATTCTTAGGGATGTTTCCCAACCACTTGAGACAACATAACATGGCAAACTAGACACATCGGCCTTTTCCTTAGGATGACTTGATTGTGTAATCTATGTATTTTTTTGTATGTGTGTTTTTAAATGTACTTTATAATATTTTATTTTATTGTAATTATGCGTTTTACTCGTGCTTTGGTTTGCTGTGATCAACATCTACACTGGAATACCATGTCTGTCATTATTTTCTTTCTCTGTACCTATTTCTAAAGTTTTAGTGCAGTGTCATAAACCATGGTTTTGTCTCATTGTTTTGTCCCATAACACCTGCAGTTTTCTATGGTGCAACTATAGGCATAAAAGACGTATTCCAGTGTGTCAGCTTTCAGGAATTACCATTTACTTCTTCAGAAATGTGGGCTCCTATCCTGTTGCCTAAGTGCAGAACAGATGGAATCTCATGCAAGTGTTTCCCTAGCCTGGCAGGCACTCAATTGCATGACTGATAATTGCAATCAGTGTTACAACAGGCACATGATGGGCCTGGAGTGGAGGGGATGCTTATGCAATTTCCCTTTCTATTTTGTCCGCAGGCAACAGGACAATGGGCATTGACTGCAATATTTACACTTAGGTTTTTATGCACAGTGTACCTGGTTGTGGATGTGTGTGACACAGAAAACAATAATCTTTTATTAATGTTGGTAATAGGTTTTCAATGAATTGATTACATAAACATTGTGGCAACAGGTAAATGATTAGCTAAAGCTAAATATCTGTAAACTAATACGTAACTATTTTGCTTTTGTCTTTGAAGTGCTGAAGCAATGTGTTCTTCTTTCACCAGCATTAGCTATGTTTAAACCAGTGTCTGTGAAAAAGAAAACATGTTTATGGCTATACACAACACTGTTGAGAAAATCAGAAAACATTGCCTTTATTTAACCCTGTACTTATAGACTGGGATTTATGAATACATCCCAATTCAGTTGTCATCCTTTCAAATCCCCACTGATGATGAATTTCATTTTTTTCCTCCAATGGTCTCTTCTCAGGTCTGTAACAGAGTATCCTGGGTGGTTAAGGTATCCTAATGCTGCCCTTTTTTCCTGTTGCTATTTTTGATATCACATTTGTGTCCATCTATTCTCTTGCGCAGATACCGTTCTGTCTGTTGGATGTAGAATGCACGGGGGAACTGCTAGCAGAGTTGGGCAGGTACCATGTTAGAAGAGGAAGATGTAAATGAGTCCCTAGTGTTCACTCAGGTGACACTGTTAAACCCTGAAATGGCACTGCCACAGTACGTACAGGTTTGGAGGCAGCATCTATGTTCATGGTAGGGTGATGTCGTTGACTCTACATCCACGTTGTATGCTCTGATGCGGGCAAGAGAATGATTATGTTTGCAAGAAAGTTATCTGTAAGGCTTGTCACCCTAAGCATCGGGACAGGGGATTATCATTATTCAGAATGCTGCTCTTATGGCTTGGTGGCTTTTGTGAGTGGTTTCAGTTGAGAGTGGTGTTACTGCTAAAATGCAGCTTAGGTAGGACAGTGAAAAAACAATTATAGTATGACTTTCCCCCCCAAATTTATGAAATAGGTATCTGAAATAGATAACACATACCCGAATATTTGTTTCCTCCAATAACATCTTGAATATCTACTTCATACCCATGAGTATGTTCACATAAAGCTGAAATTTAATTAATCTGATTTCTAATTTTATTAGATTGCTAATACAATTAACTCAAGGCCTATTTGCAATAGTTGGTCTGAAGTCAACCCTATTATTTGAAATTTAAACAGCAATAGTGTGAAACATCTATAGAGGCTGCTGCAGTGTATTTTACTAAAGCCTAATACCATCTAACCAATGATTACTGTATTTTGCCCTAATTTCAGTAACCTCTCTAGTGAATAAAACACATTACAAAGTGCTTGCAATTTTAGTTTAACTTTACATTAAGAGCCTGGCAATATGACTAAGACAACCCACCCCCAACTGCAGCCCAGGCTTCCAGCCCTATTAGGCTGGCATGCCTAGGATCCTCGCTACTAGCTAGCTCAAGACTGCCAAGAGTGAGCACTTGTCATGACTTACTTCAAGATTTTCAAGAATTTCAATGGCTCCAAAGATCTTCACGTCAGAACTTGTGTAATGGTTAGTCAGGACGATTTCAGTCTGATTAGCATAAAATCCTGGATTAAATGGCACTTCGGCACTGATCTCCTCTGTGGAGAAATGGCTGCCCTGGATGGATGCTCTTACGATGACAGACATTTTGCTCATGCTTAGCTGCTTTAGATGCTTCTCAGTCAGCCTATGTGCTGTGATGGAACAAGTGTAATGTCCTAAAAAAAGAGAGAGAGCCCAATCTGAATATTAGCAGCTTCTGCCTCCTCCTCTCATTTTCTAGGATGTGTTCCTGTTGGATGTTCTCTGCTCCAGTCCTCTGTGTGCTTGCTCAGAAATGAGTCCAATTAATGTTGGTACAAAAGCCCCAGCGTGAGAACGTCATGATCAATAACATATTTAGAGTTGTCAGAAGCCCTAGGAAACAGTGCTCTGTGCTTTTAAATGCAAACTGCTTCAGGGGAAGGACTCTTCTGGGTGAAACTCCTCTCCACTATTTTAAGCACTGAGACATGAGCATGTTTGAAGATATTAAAAATCAAACTTGCTATCACCTGCTGTGCTGTCTCCATTTAGCACCATGAATCTAGCCAACCTTCATCATCATCATTAAGCTAACCTGGCACATTTATATCCCCAGCTTGCTCATACCACTATATTACTTATTGACTGGATTATTACTTTTGCTTCTTTGACTCGTTACTTAGCGCTGTGTTAACAGGGCAAATTACAAAACCCCTGCATTGCAGACTGGAGAGCTGTTAGCGAAACTGTCATGCACCTAAAGGCCTAAATCACTTTTCACAAAACAAAACAGCAGAGACACATCCAAAACCAATAGGCACTTGCATGGTAACAGTTAGGAGCACTGATAAGACATTTCTGGAAAGAACAGAAGCCTGAACATAAAACTGAATTTGTGCTTAGTTGGGCTTCTTTTCTTGAAGAGGGTGAATAAACTGAAACTTAATCCGGACAAGATAGAAGTGGTCTTTGTCTGTTGATCACGGAATAGGGATACAGCCTGCGCTGGATGGTGTGACATTACCTTTGAAAACACAGGTGCACAGCTGGGGTGGGGTGGGGTACCTGGATTTGTCTCTGAGTCAGATTTTGGTGTTGGCCAGGAGTGCATCTGCACAATTAAAACCAGTGCTCCAGCTGCTCCCAATCCATGATCAGGCCATAGTGACACCTGCCCTAGTTACATCACGGCTGGACTAAAACGCAGTACCTTGGGCTGCTTATGGAAAGTGGCAGTGGGTCCAAAACGCAGCAGCCAGATTGTGAACTGGGGCTGGTTGTGGGAATCACATAACCCCCCCACTGGCTGCTGATCCACTTCTGGGCACAATTCAAAGGACCTATAAAGCCCTAAAGGGCCTGGGTCCAAGGCATCTCAAGGGCCGTCTCTTCCCTTAGGAGCCTGCTTTAGTGTTAAGATCACCAGGAGAAGCCCTTGGTCCCCTTGGTGCCAAGGGGGCATCTAGTGGGGATGCGGGCAAAGGCCTTCTCTGTGGCTGCTCCCAAACTTTGGAGCTCCCTATCACAAAAGGCTAACCTCATCTTTGCCATCCTTCCACAAGCAGAAAAAGCCTTGAGGGAGGCTTTCCCTGAGTGACTGATTGCTTCTGTGGGGTTATTAAATGGATTGGTGGGCCTCACTGCTTTGAATGTTTTTGGTGTTGTTTTTGTTTACTATGTTGTATTTGTATACTGACAGTTTTTAGGTTTAAATGTTTTCTTTTAATGATGTAAGCTGCCTTGGGGCTTTTTAAAGGAGAAAGTCAAGGTAAAATATTTTTAAAAAAACATACAAACAAATAAATATGTATCTGTATTCCAGTCATTTAATCACATAGATTTCCTAATCACTGTGGCCACTACAATTGTCATAGCTGAGAAAGTGAGAGAATCTTATGTAGTATTTACTACAAAGGCCTGCAGACCACATAATTTGACATCCCTTTGCAGGATTTTCCTGACTAGATTTGAATTGATAAAGAAGTCCAGTATGCACAGCATACAGGTCCTGACAACAAAAGAGACAGTGGAAAAGAGTATGAAATCTCTGCTGAAACCTCTGACACTTTCTTTAAAGCTACATTACATCAGACTAAACAAGCAAGGAAGCAAACAAATATATACAGTGGTGCCTTGCTTAACGATTACCTTGTTAAATAACAAATTCACTTGACAATGAGGTTTTTGCGATTGCTTTTGCGATTGCAAATGTTTTAATGGGTAAAATTTGCTTAACGATGATCAGTTCCCTGCTTCGGGAACTGATTTTTCGCTTATCAAAAACAGCTGATTGGCGGTTCTCAAAATGGCCACCCGCCGTGCAAAATGGCTCCCCCCTGTTTTTAGGACGGATTTTTCGCAAGAGAGGCACCGGAAAATGGCCGCCCTATGGAGGATTTTCGCTGGACGAATAGGCATTTAGCCCACTGGAACGCATTGAGCGGATTTCAATGCTTTTCAATGAGTTTTTTCCCCACTTGATGACGATTTCGCTCTACAGCGATTTTGCTGGAACAGATTAATGTCATTAAGCAAGGCACCACTGTATACTGTACATATGTGCATGGGAACTGTTGGAAGGTGAGAAAAGACCAAAAACGAAGGTAATGACCACTAAGCAGAGGAGAAGCATGAGAAGCCAGGCCTGGGCTGAGTGAGGAAGGAGCTGAAGATATTCATGAAACATGCAAAGCCTTCTTAGCCATCCACTGCCTCACCTGGGTGACAGAACAGAACATTCTCTTCTTCCTGGATCATGTTTTCATGCAGACTAATAAAAAAGGAGAGCACCAATGGCATTCATAAGGAGCATCTTAAAGTACTAAGAAGCATAGGTTACATCTCCTCCAGGGTGAATCTACTGGGCAGAAAGCAACTGGGAACTATATATCCTGTGTGTTCAGAGGCACTTGTTGACATAGGCAGTTTGGTCCTTTAAGCCAAAATGTACATGGCCACTGCCTGTACAATGTTTAGAAATGCAGGTTTTAGGGGGAAAAAATTTACAGCAGGAAGTTCCCCTGTGCCTTATCAATCAGGAGATAGACCTTGACCATGTAAAGTCTGACACATGAAAGCCATGAAGAAAGAGGGGGAAAAAACCAGGAAGAAGGGAAAGAGTAGAAATAATGTGTGTTCAGGTTATGTAGGAGCCATATGGGTAGGGGACAAGAACCAAGAGGTTGTGCCAAAGGCTTAAGAGAAATAATGATGTTGAGAAGGGATCTGAAGGACGTGTATATGTCATTCTATATGACTTGCCTTTACTAACATAAAATATTCATAACTATGAATCTATCTACCACCGCTATAAAAAAACAGGAAAAGACAGCAGAGTTTGTACCATAAAATGGCCAGTCATAAATTCCAAACCACTGCCTGAAGAAGGGACTGAAGCCACACTCTTTTCCCACAAGCTTCTTGCAGATGGCAGGTATCTCCATCTAAGAAGCTACACCTGGCCCCCAACAGTGGCCATGAAACTTTTGGGACTTTAATATAAACATATAATTTGGGAGATACATGTGAGAACTTGGTGCACAGCCTGAGGAAGATGAAGTATTATCGAAAGCTTGCTTATTTTTTTTGTTTTCTGTTTTAGTTTCTTAATGGTCCAATAAAGGTAGCACCTGTTCTTGCAGCTAGAAAATAGTTTAGGTATTAATTTGAAATTATGAGTCAAAATCCAGTGGTGTGCTTCTGTTAGATCCCATGCCTACCATCAACAGAAATAATGCATTCTGCCTAATTCATTCCTCTTTGCACTTTAAACCTGCTAAAGAGGGCTGTGAAATCCTTTTGAGCAGGGTTTTGTTTCTGGCACCATGTCCGGCTGCAGCAGGAGAGAACGGAAAAGGAAGTCTCCATCCTGCTGGCGTCAAATATCAAAACGCAACACCAGATCTTGGATCATGACAGTAGCACTCTAATGGTCTCGTTTCCCTGCACCCTCCATAACATTTCCAGGCTATTGCCATTAGAAATCAAGGTCGTGATCTTGGTCCAAGTGGTGCTTGCACCTTACCTGACGCTCCATCAAACTGAGGTTCCGCAGTAAAAATGTCAGAGGCTGGAAAATCAAAGGCACTGTTGCTGAAATGGAGTTGGCAACTGAGGCTAGACTGGGGTTGCATCTTCTCAATTGCTTCAATCTGGGAAGAAGAACATTCTCCTAAGGAAAAGTGGGTTAAAAGGTTGAGATACCATAAAGAAATCAGTCCAAGAATTAGCTACGGGAAAAAACTTCCCATCAAATTTTGAGATTTTAAACATTTTAAAAATTAGAGTGGTTGATTAAAGCAGTGAGACTTAACACAATTTTTCCCCATGAAAGATCTGAAAGTCTTTAACACTGAAAGCTTTACAGCAGTGATTATTGAGAGTGAATGAGGTATAAAGTGTTGTCAGGTGACAGGTCATACTGAGCTGCATGTGATTTCATTTCATTTAAACTTTGGATCAAGGCCTTGTAACCCAGTAAGCCTGGCTTATTGTGGGAGTCTCACTAATGTGTTTTCCTGAGGTTGTCAAGAAGATAAATTGTGTCATTTATTACTGAATTGAAATGGGACATTAGTTGCCTTGGAAATATATACAATACGTCAGGAACTGCTGAGTGCTCTCCACTGCATTGATAAAATAGACTTGGTTATAAATCATTAAATACTTGTCCCACAGAAACACTATTACTGATGGAACAATTTGAAACGCTCTTCTCTATCATTTAAAGATATATGAATTTTCAGACAAAATCAACTTAAGCTATTATAAAATGATGACAAGAAGTGAATTGGGGAATGACATGTCTGACCAGTTTATATCTTCACCCAGCTGGCAACTGCCCCTCTGTAGTCAAAAGAACAGGTGATCTCCAGTAATCATTTAAAGTCAATACTAAACAAGCACACTTAGACAAAAGACATAGGTAAAATATGCAGAACCCTGATTTTAATCATCAGCATTTTATTGAAGGGGAAAAATCATGCAGTCTGGGCTTCCATCTATGTGGAAACATCTAGTTGACCGATTTATTAATGTTACCACTTCAGCATATGCTATTCTGCTTTCCAAAAAGGCTTACATTGTGTAAGCTGAAACCCTACACCCACTTGCTTGAGTGTAAGCCCTACTGAACTAAATGGGATTGAATTTTCATAGAGTTGGAAGGGGCCTACAGTATAAGTGCCCCTGCTCATTGTAGGAATCCAAGTTATGGTATATCTGACAAAATAAAGATTTTGAATGAATGTATTCTCAAAGGATTTCACGGCCGGGATCTGATGGTTGTTGTGGGTTTTTCAGGCTCTTTGGCCGTGTTCTTCAGGTTTTTCTTCCTAACGTTTCACCAGTCTCTGTGGCCAGAATCTTCAGAGGACAGGAGTCAGAAATCTGTCTGTGCTCTAGTGCAGTTTGTTGGCTAGTTGAGTATTTATAGCTGTGAGATCAGCTTTTGTCCTTTTCAGGAGATTGGGTGATTATGGTGATCAGCATGTTTTTTGTTGTGGGTTTATTGTTGTGATAAGGGGGAGAGGTCGTTAGCTGGTCTTTTGTGTGCAGTGATCACCAGTCCTTGTTACTGGGTAGAGTATGTTGACCTTTTGCAGGCTGTATTTTTCAGTGCTGGGAGCCAGGCTTTGTTGAGTTTTAGACTTTCTTCTTCTTTGTTGAAGCTCTGCTGGTGTTTGTGAATTTCAATGGCTTCCCTGTGCAGTCTAACATAATGATTGCTGGTCTTGTCCAGTACTTCAGTATTTTGAAATAAAATTTCATGTCCAGCTTGTTTTAGGCATGTTCAGCTACTGCTGATTTTTCCGGTTGCTTTAATCTGCAGTGTCTCTCATGTTCTTTGATTCTGGTGTGGATGCTGCATTTTGTGGTTCCAGTATATATACCTGTCCACAACTGCAAGGTATCTGGTATACTTCTGCAGTGGTGAGGGGGTCCCTATTTTCCTTTGCTGACTGTAACATTTGTTGTATTTTTGTGGTGGGCCTGAACACTGTTTGTAGGTTGTATTTTTGAGTGAATCCTTATAGACACATATAAGCACAGGCATCAACAAAATTGCGAGAAACCTATACCAAAAAGGAAGTGGTATATCTACCAACGCTGTAGGCTGTAAAACACAATAATTTAACTATATGAAATGCTTAAAATAGTGTCCCTAGAAACAATGTTCCTATAAATGTGCTTTTTCTGTTCTATTTTATACTGCCCTTGAAGACGGCTGAAAAAGGCCAAACCAAAACACGTCGGGCTTCTATTTTGGAATAAAGTGCATACTTCAGTTTTTACATCCTGAGACTATAGTCTCGCCTTATCAGCAGAATTGTGAAACAGGTGGAAAACATGTTTGCATTGGGGCTGGAATGTTGGCATTTTTCCACAAGACATATTTTACTGCATTAAAACCTACCCAGCTCCCATCAATATAACTGATAGATTATACATACTGTACTCTACAACAATTATTTAGAGTCCTTCGCATAGTGGAACAGATTGATGTTATATAAAAAAAAGAAGACAATGACTTTCTAATGATTTCACAACTACAAAGAAAGCTAATAATAATACCTTTCATATTTTTGTTGCTGTTCCCAATTTTAACTACAACCTTTGAAGATGAAGTATCTTGCAAGCTTGTTTTCATGCCACTTATATGTGTTGCCACAATTCTTTGAGGTACGTTAATTAATACCTTAAAGGAAAAAAGAGATCACAGTGAGGATTGTAATCCTGTGCACGTGAAACCCACAAAACCATCAGGATCATATTTCTGTGCATAAGGACTGGTGATGTAATAGCTGGCAGATGGGTATTTCAGAAAAAAAAATACTGTAGCTTTGTCTCATCAGTATTTCATTTGAGCACACTGTTTCACCCAGAAATAAACAAAATTTAGCCTAAAACAATCAAGCATTTTGGCATGTTCTAGCCAAGCCAATGAGTGAAGTTTGCCACATAAGGATAAATGGATCCTTTCCCACAAAATATCTTAGGTAATATAGTTACTTTAACACAGATGATAGTTACAATCCAGAAAATGCACAGTGCCCACTAATTTTTTAAGAGCTTTTCATTTCAGTAGCTGTTTCTCAAAGTGTTTATAAATACCACATGTCCCCAAAGCACTCCAGTTGTAAGTTTTCAGCATGAAGAACATTGTAGAGATGTTTACAGATTCTAAATTGTATGGAGGGTATGCACAGACCGTACACTCCACCTAGAATAATACTGGGGCAACTAAAATTCAAAAGTATCTCACTTCTCTGTATGTCTTAAGTAGCCCACGAATCTCATAGTATATGGAGACAGTTCCAGAATCCCTTGCTATAGCTGCTCCTGTCTTTGGATCAATCTGCAGAATACTGTTTACAGAGGAACTCCATGTTCCTGACAAACCTAGGGGAGGAAAAGGCAATGTGAAGATACAACCAGATTGGTGTAAATAGAATCAGATTTTGACAGCTGATTTCAGGATACTTGGTGCTTCTTTATGCAGAGATATCTAACATGGAATACATATAGGAGCAAAGAACCAATTATGCTTACTGAATGGTTTCACATAGTAGAACTGGATGGGAATCTATGCCAGAGGGTTAAAAAAATATCCTATGTGTGGTATAGTAGATAGGGTGATGGATTAGGACTATGGAGACCAGAGTTTGTCCTTACTTAGCCATGGAAACTCACTGATGGATAAAAACTGATAAAACCACTCCTTTAATATCTAATTTATCTTGAAAATCCTATTAGGGTCGCATAACAACCTATAAAGATTGGTTCCAACTTGATGGCACACAACAACAACAACAACAACAACAACAACAACAACAACAGCAGCAGCAGCAGCAGCAGCAGCAGCAGCAGCAGCAGCAGCAGCAACAACAACAACATGCCTGCTCATTTGTATTCTTATTTTTGGCAGCATGCAACATTTCCTCTGTACCTTCACCTTTCCTCCTGCACAAAGCCCACTGTCTGGTTTAGTCACAGCAACCACTTTGGCAAAAGCCACAATACATGGCTGCTCTTCAAACCTGCTGCTGCTGTTTATCCAGGAAGCTAAAAGAGGGATTATTGCTAGCCACAAATGATGATGTTCTCTTTCAGGTTGAGCCAAAGGGGATGCTGATCTCAGTCATTTATCTCTTAACAGCAGCTAACATCTTGAGCAGTTTTAGTGGATTGCACACAAGGCAGTCAGCTTTCTTAGAACAGCTTTCATACACACCAGAAAGCTAGTAACCCAATTCTTGCCTTTTTAGGTTGCACTAATAAAAATTAAAAGGGAGGGGTCCAAACAGTATTAATCTTTTTTTATTTAGGATAATTGGTATACTGCTTCTCAATCACAAAAAGGACTTGTCCAAGCTTTAGCACCTAACCACCCTGAAAGACAAATATGGTGAGACTCGAGATAAAAACAGAAGAACTAGGAACACTTTCAAAATCACAATTAACAATTTGCACCCCCAAAGGTAAGGCAGTTCCTGGTAAACCAAGGTGGTTTTCCCACAGCACTGTCACATATCTAGGAGCAAGGACATAGCCATGGTAGGACTATTACCAGGCCATTTTAATTTGCATACTTTTTCAGTGCCTAGGTAAAAGAAAGCTGATGTTGAGTAAGCTATAAACTTCCTTATTTACCACTGACCGATGCACTTTCTTTCTGATACAGGGGGATTGTTCAGCATATTTTTGCTGCTCCCTCCACGTCTGTGTATTGCCTGGCCTTAGGCTACTGCCAGGCAGCCTGAGGAATGGCTGCACAGAGCATCTTTTAGCTCAGCAATCCAGGAGTCATAGCAAACACCACCACCAGCAACAAATAAACACTAACAAATGCTGCCAAACCTGCATGTGAACTCAATTAAAATCTACAGAACATATCTAAAAATACAGACAGTAAATGCTTTGGCTTCCAGAGAAATTTTCCTTCACCCTCATAGTTTACCTCTTCACCTACTTCGCATAAAAACTGGTCACGCTGTCTTTTCACTCACAGGTAACAAAATGCAATTATATTAAATATATTACATTAAGTATATTATTTTAAAGACCAGTGGAAATCACTCTTCACATAAAACGGCACATTGGTTTAATATACTTAAATAAAAAGGAGCCAACTGAATCTGTTCATCTTGTTGGGAAGAATAGCTGCCAACATTTGATAGTGGCAATATAATGAATAATGTATTTGGTGGTTTAGAATACAACAGCCCAAAGTTTCCATGGCAATCTAATGTTGCTGGAGACTCATTTACTCTTATTTAATGTCAATTATTATTCCAGGATTTCTTACCTTCTTGATTTACAAGTGAGGATGAGAAGCAAATGACATCGCCTACAACAATATCTCTGAGCTCTGGGCCAATGATATTTTGTACAGGAAGAGGGACATAATCTGCGATACCGTTGTGCTCCGAGTCCCAAACCTTAAGTAAACTTAGACCTACATTCATTGTTCGGATCATGAAAGTGTTGTTGGTGACTCCTTTCCCAACGTGTACAAAATCATCCCTGTAGGCAGTAATGATGAAAACAAAAATCAGTGGGAGCCGAGGGGTGAGAACAGATCCTTTATCCTTCTGAATGCAATGGCAACCGAAGGATCAAAGAGACAGCTGTTCAAAATTGTCACATGTCTAGCATGCACAGAGAGCTGCATCAACCAACAGAATCCCAATAGGCCAATCTTTTGGATAGTTCTGTAACTCCAGGGTACAGTTTAAGTAGAACTCCCAAGAACATTTCACGGAAAAAAATTATTCTGAACACTTTTAAGGGAAGTATTTGGTAAGTTGCCTTGGATCATTTTAAGGAGAAGGCGGGGTAAAAACATTTTAAAGAAACAAACAAACAAACAAACAAACAGATAGACAAAGGGACTTGCCAACAACACCAGTATTCCATTTTAGATCCAAACTCTTTGGTTTCCTAATCTGTTAATTCTAATTAACAGATTAATCACCTTACATCCAATTGATAGCCCCAACAAGAGTTAGGCTCATTGAATAAACAGGAGTTGCATAAACATTGATTTAACTATTCATTCCATTTAGAACTTACAATTGGTTTTTACCTTCAGTGTATTTATGTTTAAATAGCAGGGCTAACGAGAAAAACAGTTGCCAAGGCTTCAGAATCTTAACTCGGCACACACAGCATACAAAATTAAGCTGATATCCATTACCTGTTGACGGCAAACCCAAGCATAGAATTTTGTGAGTGAAAAATATCCCCAAAGTTGTCATGGAAATGGATGGTCAAAGTCAGTGTCACACCCAGTGGTAACGCCATTAAGGTTTCATGGTTGTGTGTGTGGAAAATGGGGTTCATAGATATTCTCAGGTAGGAAATAGGAGCCACCTGTATGATACATAAGAAAGCAGGCTAAAGTAGAATATGAAATCATTTTTCCTTTTGCAGAAGATGCATACAGGCAGTCACATAGATTCAAGTTCTGGTCCTGACTCCTTATTTGCATTACATGTTTGCACTTTCCCACAATACAGCCTACAGTATTGGTAGTACCAACTAAAGAAGGCTTATTAATTCAATGGGCTTTATACATATGTTGACTTGCCATTCAATATCTGTCTCAATGGGTCTACTTGTAGTCAGGATTAGCATTAGGATTCTTGCCTATTAGAAATTAATCATGCTTTTGTAAGTAATATTTTGGATCATGGCCGGCTCAACATACTGTACTTCTTAAGGAAGAGCAGAACATACCATAATACCCATGCTTTATCTTAGCATCCATGCAAGTCCCTACTCTTACCCGTGAGAGTAAAACTGGAACAATAATCAATCAATCAATCAATCAATAATTCCAAGTCCTTTCTTGAGAAACAAAATCAGCTATGCGATCCTACAAATCACAGAGTTTGTGTTCCATAGACTAGGCTTTCCTTTACTCCTTTTCTTTCTTTAGCCCTGATGCTATCCCCATCTGCTCCTGAAGGTCTGGAGATTCTCAGGAACAGCGCAGGATATTGTGCGTTGGGTTGCACATGTGAATAGGGAGGCAGTTTTAGGATCTAAGCCATTATGTACCAAATTCCAACAACTCCATGATAAAATCCCACATTTCTCTTAAGAATTAAACTATGTAAGAATACCTGTGGATGAAATAATGGGGGAAAAGACTAAATAAAATGGCTACATATTTCACAAAGGGAATGGGAAAGTATCAAAAAGTATATCAAAAAACAGGGTTGGAAATAACAATGGCTTATGTATGCTGGCTGAATAGCTCAGTGGGGTAGGTATCTGACTGAGTATCTATTATTTCAATACACTTCTATATCACTTTTTCTTTAAAACATTCCAAACAAGGTTTGCAATAAAAACAAAAATATACATGTATAGATATGTATAGACTGTCTTACATAAGTTACTTTATAATCATTTGCAACCCCTTTTATCCATGATTTCCACCTAGTATATATATAACATAAATCAACTTTCAAAAGTTTTCAACACTATCTTCAGTAGAACTTCCAACACACTTCATAAAAAGAAAAGGGGAAAAAAACCCACACAACTAAACACCACTGGTGATGGTTTTCCAATATGAAAGTAAAAGGGATCCCTAAGGAGTCTTGGAACCTGAAGCAGGGGAGATAGGAAGTTTTAATTTTAATTAAATTAAAGATTTCCTGATGACATCATCCTCACTGTGCAGTGTAAAGTTATGCAACAGGATTTTAGCCACTAAAAGTCTATACAAATATATATATTTGCCTGGCACAAACAAAAACAAAAACAACACCAACCACCCCCACCCCCCAATAACATTACTCATACCAGGAAGGCTTCTCTGTGGAGGAGTTCCACAAAGTCCCTCCACTAAAAGTTTATCTGGTCACCACTCTGCCTACTTCAGTGGTCAGGAGAGTTCAGTGCCCAGGCAAGGCAGGTATCGGAGCTTTTGTGGGTACCTGTGTCTGCACAATTGCACTCATTTCACACGCTAGCAAGGTTATGCTCAAAATCCTGCAAGGTAGGCTTCAGCAGTATGTGGACCGAGAACTCCCAGAAGTACAAGCTGGATTCCGAAGAGGCAGAGGAACTAGAGACCAAATTGCTAACTTGCGCTGGATTATGGAGAAAGCCAGAGAGTTCCAGAAAGATATCTACTTCTGCTTCATTGACTATGCAAAAGCCTTTGTGTGGACCACAGCAAACTGTGGCAAGTTCTTAAAGAAATGGGAGTGCCTGACCACCTTATTTACCTACTGAGAAACCTATATGTGGGACAGGAAGCAACAGTTAGAACTGGACATGGAACAACCGATTGGTTCAAAATTGGGAAAGGAGTACGACAAGGCTGTATATTGTCCCCCAGTTTATTTAACTTATATGCAGAATACATCATGCGGAAGGCTGGACTGGATGAATCCCAAGCCGGAATTAAGATTGCCGGAAGAAATATCAACAACCTCAGATATGCAGATGATACCACTCTGATGGCAGAAAGTGAGGAGGAATTAAAGAATCTTGTAATGAGAGTGAAAGAGGAGAGTGCAAAAAAACGGTCTGAAACTCAACATCAACAAAACTAAGATCATGACCACTGGTCCCATCACCTCCTGGGTAATAGAAGGGGAAGACATGGAGGCAGTGACAGATTTTATTTTCCTGGGCTCCATGATCACTGCAGATGGAGACAGCAGCCATGAAATTAAAAGACGCCTGCTTCTTGGGAGGAAAGCAATGACAAATCTTGACAGCATCTTAAAAAGCAGAGACATCACAGTGCCAACAAAAGTCCGCATAGTCAAAGCTATGGTTTTTCCTGTAGTGATGTATGGAAGTGAGAGCTGGACCATAAAGAAAGCAGACCGCAGAAGAATTGATGCCTTTTAACTGTGATGCTGGAGGAGGCTCTTGAGAATCCCCTGGACTGCAAGGAGAACAAACCTATCAGTTCTAAAGGAAATCAACCCTGAGTGCTCACTGGAAGGACAGATCCTGAAGCTGAGGCTCCAGTACTTTGGCCATTTCATGAGAAGAAAAGACTCCTTGGGAAAAAACTTGATGTTAGGAAAGTGTGATGGCAAGAGGAGAAGGGGACGACCGAGGATGAGATGGCTGGACAGTGTCTGCGAAGCAACCAACATGAATTTGACACAACTCCGGGAGGCAGTGGAAGATAGACGGGCCTGGCGTGCTCTGGTCCATGGGGTCATGAAGAGTCGGACACGACTAAACGACTAAACGAACGAACGAACGAACGTGTCTGAAACTAAGGATACTTTTAAAGTCTAAAGCAGCACTCTGAAATCACGAGAGATTCTTTCAGTACTGGCAAGAGGTGTCTCACCAAACCATCTCGGGAACTGCTTTTCAAGTTTCTTAATAGTCTCCCAAGGCAGCCTCCTCATCTATCACATTAAAAAATCTTGGAAATTATTAGAGCTTGGATAACCATGGTTGGACTATTTCTCTTCTGGAGAGACCAGAGCTGTGGCACCTAGGCCGGACTGAAAGGCACTCACTAATCACTAATCTGGGAGTATTCCTGAACGATGGATCAGACCATATAAGGCCAGTGCCCTCCAGGTATTTGGGAACACAAATGGCTACTGGCTACTGCTGCTGGCAGATTATAGGAGCTATAGTTAAGAAAGTATTGAGTGCACTACATTAACTTTACCTACTTTAAGGGGAGTACTGCCTCATTTGAAAAAGGCTGACTGTCTTCTCTGAAAATTCAATTGCCTACCTGTAGACTTTTTGTTGTTGTTGTGAAAACTAAGTTTCAACAATGGACTCAATAACCATTTTTCCCCACCTTCTTTCCCTCCCTCCCCCCATTTGCCTGGTACTGGGGGAAAAAAAGGTAAACCATTAATTGCAGGAGTTGGGGTGCCTTTGGTTCAGTGAGCTATGAGCCACACAGGCTTGATCCATCTGCCTCGTCCATATTTCATCCATTTTCTGACATTTTGCACCATAAGCACTATTTAAATCAGCTGCAGAGAATCTAAAAGAACATGCAGCAGTATTAATCTACAGGGAGTAAATGAATTTGCAAAGGGTTTATTATCAATCAAAGTCTGATTTATCTAGGTTAATTTATTAAAAGGGGGGTACACATTTCCTTTAGTACTGATTTGAAAATGAAATGAAGAACATATAAACGACAAACAAAAAACCTACACAACTTCCCCCTCCTTAAGAGTAGTATGGCTAATACTCCTACAAGCCAACCTTGTTACAAAGCCCTTTTCTTCCTTAAGCCTAAAAGGGTATTGATGGAGGTTTAGGTTTTATTTCAAAATGAACATTTGCTCTAAAAAGAATGGATGGGCCTGGCATGAAGCAAGCAGCAATTTGCAGGCTACAAAATGTGGCAAAAATATCGGTATATATAGTGTTCTTTATTACGTGATATTACAAGCTAAGCCAGCAGTACAAATTGCCTTTGATTCGTGGAGATAGTAAAACATGACTTCCCAAGAATGTTCTAAAGTTGGTTTTATATTTAGCTCCGTTGAACAAGTGACAAGTCTGACATTCCTACATCAATATTCCCAAGAACATCCAGATTTTGGGCAATTTTTGGAAATGGCAGAGTGTATCTCTTGCTCTTATTTATTTATTTATTTATTTATTTATTTATTTATTTATTTATTTATTTATTTATTTATTTATTTATTTATTTATTTATTTATTTATTTATTTATTTATTTATTTATTTATTTATTTATTTATTTATTTATTTATTTATTGCATTTATATGCCGCCCATCTAGACACAGTCTAGCTCTTGCCAAGCTGCAACATGATTAATTTTGTTCCTTACTTTTGTTACATTTAAATAAAATTCTATACTAGTGTTCTCAAAATGTCCTATAATTGTGGTATACATTTTCCAAACCAAAATATAAAGCAAACTTGGGGTAATGCACATTATTAGCCTCCAAATAGAAAAGATGTACGGTACTGAAAGAATGAGAGTTATGTAAGTGTTGACAAGTCCCATTAGTTCAGTGAGTCTCCTCTACTAGAAACAACTGGATTTAGTTCTTTATGATTTGAGTACGCCTAAAAGCTGCCACGCCCCAACCCCACAGGGGTAAGTATTGCTGCTTTCTGGAACAAGAGTAAAATGTTTTTAGTATTCAATAAGACAGTCAGAGAAGGGCCCATCTGTTCTTTGTGGTACCAGTATAGCTGAGGACAATCAGAATTATTGTTTGCCACACTTCGAATGATTCAGTGATCCAGACACAGGGTTCCTCTCTTCTTCTACAAGGGTATAAGATGGGTATAAGAAATGGCTAGGGTTGGACCATTGCAGAATTGAGGTGTACACAGGTTGGCAAGATGAGTCAGATGTCAAGAGCTAAGATCTGATCCTGGGTTTCTGAACTGAATGAACACGTGAAAGTTCATCCAGGAAACTCAGTTGCTCAGGTGAAAACTGTAACCCTTTCTATCTAGGAATCTAAGAATATTTTACAGGTTGGACAGATGACCCAACCAGCAATTCTGTGGTTCACAATATACCACTGCTGTACAGAGAATTAGAAGTTTCTAATCCTAGTTCTCGCTGTTTGTGAGAAGCTAGGAGGCTCTTCTTGCGTATATCAGTCTCTTTTCTCCATCTGCAGGTGTTCATCATTCATGGCCTACAACTGTCTCTTTCTCTGCAAGAGAATCTTCTTTTTTTAAAAGAAGGGCAATGATCGGGGAAAACAATACAGGTGGGACCAAGCCTTTTCTGTGTCTCTTGCTGTACCATGCCCCCCACTTCTCGGTACACCAAGCTGTCCTCACAAACTCTACTGTCTTGACTATAGATGAATTTTTTCAGAGCTTCTGAAGCCATGGTGGGGAAGCTTTTCAAAACTTTTTTCATATCAAATCTACTGCTATAGCAATATAAAATGCTTCATTCCTAAGTTATATTAAATTGTACTATTTGGTATTTTATCATTTAAAAACAACCATTTGATTTTGAATACGGAAAATTGTGTATATATGTTAAATTAAATTCTTTTTAAAAACTCCTCCAGTTTATGAATGTGGTATATTGTCATTCTGTACCCATGATTCAAAATGCCAGCAAATGGCCTGATATTGTTACAGGTGGCCATGCCAAGAGAGGTAATGAGGGTGTCCACGAGGAACTGCACCTTCTTGGTGTCACTCTGGAATGATGTCCCATTGGAGATTCATCAGGCGTCCCCTATACAAATCTTTAAGAAGTTAGTAAAAATTGAATTGTTCAAGGAAGACTTTAAGGATATTCCTCCCCTTAGGTAGGGATATTCTGTGTTATAGGATGTTGCCATCATTATAGGATGTTGCCATCATTTTGTTATTAGTTTGAATTTGCTATTTGTGTCATGAGTGCAGCCGAAGATCCGGAACCTGAAGGGTTAACAGTAGTTGAGGAGAATGCTGAGCGATTAGAAATACAAACAGCTGAATTGCCTCCAGATTCTCCTCCCCCAGTAGACAGGCTGAGGGCCAGGCTTCAGGGAAGGTCAGAGGCTCGCTGGAAGGCTGCCCGCAGAAACATCCAATCAACTAGCCCTGAGTTCTAACAGGATGAAAAGGCTTCCAGCAGTTCAAGGACTGTTTTTACTAAATAAACAGCTCTCAGACAGCTGAAAGTCCATGGAAGCAACAAGTCAAAACTTTGGCTTGCATCCATGTTCATGACAACCTTGAATCTTGTTCTCTGGACCCTTGGCTTTGTACTCTGACCCTGGACTACCTTGTGAGTTTTGGCTTTGTACTCTGACCCTGGACTACGTTGTGTGAGTTGGCTTTCGTATTTGGATATCAGCTCTGCATTCTCTGAATTTCTAACATAGGACTGGCTTATCGGACTCTGCTGTTGTAACCCCCGGGAACGTGACAATTTGTTTGGTTTTTAAAATTTGTTTCTGGAGGGTGGCAGTAGGTAGTGAAGGATGGGTTTTGTTTGTAAAACTGCCAAGAGTAGTGGATTTTCACTAAATAGGGTGGTATAAAATGTCATTCATTCATTCATTCATTCATTCATAAATAAATAAATAAACAAACAAACAAACAAATAAATAAATATTGCTGCACAATCGCGTGCCTGTGTTGCCAGTGGGAAAAAAGATCCTGAACTTTACATAGCAAAGAACAGCCTGAATGTTGACAACACCAATGTCAGCAGTCAAGATGGTCTACAGCAGGGGTGTCAAACTCAATTTACCTGGGGGCCGCTGGAGGCAGAGTCTAGGTGAGGCTGGGCCACATCAGATTAAAAAAAATCCCTCACAGAATTGCCTTGCCAAAGGAGAAAAGCCCCCATCGGTACCTGCTAGATTAAACAGAACGGGGCGCCCCCCCAGGTGTGCACACGCGCACGCACACAAACACATGGAGGTCAGCAACC
Organism: Pogona vitticeps; assembly: GCF_051106095.1. Lineage (NCBI taxonomy): Eukaryota > Metazoa > Chordata > Lepidosauria > Squamata > Agamidae > Pogona > Pogona vitticeps. The sequence goes on along the minus strand of NC_135784.1, from coordinate 71,171,180 downwards.
TTCCTCTGAGGGCCCCCCTCAAAAAAAAGGTGCACTCAGCAGCAGCAGTCACTCCCACCACGACAGAGGAGCAAACTTTGTGAGGCGAGCCCAGGCAACCTCCAGAGCCAAGGTGGCTGAAGCAGGACGAAGAGGAGGAGGAGAAGCACTGCTGGGCGCTGAGGCGGCCACTGGCCAGGCTGGTGCTGGGGGTGCTGAAAGAGAAAGACAGCCAGAGAGCTGCTTCCCTGGAAGAGATGGTGGCGGTGGCAGATGCTGTTGGCGGTGCTGTTGGATGTGCTCTTCGAGGATGGGACGGGAGTGAGCTCTGCTGTCGGGCATTGCTCAGTGGTGGCTCAGGTGCTCGGGGAAAAGCCCGGCAGCATGCCTCACTCTCCCCCAAGACAGCGCCTCTTGTGCCCTCCATCCGGAACTGCATCGTGCCCGCCAGCCCGCCTGTCTGCTGGCTGACAGGCTGCAGTTCAGTTTCAGATGGACGGTGCAGGAGGCGCTGTCTTGGGAGAGAGACAGCGAGCGAGGTGAGGCTGTTTTTGACTCTTGACAGCAGAGGATGTGTGGGCACTACGGGAGGGCAGGCAAGGTGGAGGACACAAACTATCATCCGGCGGGCCGCATGTTTGAGACCCCTGGTCTACAGGAAACCCTCATATGCTTACTACCATTCAAAGAGAGCTATCAAGCAGGAGAAAATCCCAGAACCTGACTCCTTTATTTCATCAGTTAACCTCTCACCCAAACAATTGTGTGACAAGCAATTGTCATGGTTGTTTTTCAATAACACATCGTAACTGACTTGCTGATGATAACATATCTAACTTGAAAAAAAATTACAAAGCAATTATATAGTGAAAAGATGGGTGGAATGGTTGAACCACTAATTACCACCTGAAGATTATGACAAGATTCAGGCACCGAAGCTTGCTGACATCAATAAGACTGTCCACAGTCACAAAGGAAAAACAGTAATTTCACAGCTTAAAATAAATGAACTTTCGATTTTTTAAAAAAATATTTTTTACATTTTGAAAAAAATGTATTCATTTAATAGTTTTAAAAATATTCTTTCTCTGCATTTCTTTGCATTTTTATAACCAGACACAGAATCTCCTTGCAAGCACGAATCCCATAAACCTGTTTGAACAGGAAGGAGTTAAAAAGTTAGCTGCAAGTCAGCTAATTGGATCACCTTGTCCTAGGTGTGGAGCCGATTTCCTCTTTTCAAACTTTTAGAGGAGGACTGCTTGATTTCAGAAATCATGAGAGAATGTTTACTGAAAGTGCTAGAACAAACAGAACTGCTGTTTTTCTAACGTAAGGGGAAATATTTAGAATATTCTTTACAAAACTGTATGTTAATTCCCTGAAGGTACATGGCAAAATGTCCCCCTTTTTAACTCTTTAAAGACAAGCTGTCTTTTGACTCTTTCTATGACCTTTAGTTGCCCTGCAATCAATTATTGATTGATTGACTGACTGATTGATTGATTTAAAATATTTATATGCCATCTTTCTCCTGAACGCTCCAAGGTTGCTTACAGTATTAATAGAAAAAATAGTACAATTAAAATAACAAATTATTACAATATTAAAAAAGAATTAAACAAATATATTAAAAACTTACAAGTAACAGCAATATTATAAGTGCGTTAAAATAATAGAAATCCAATAGTCCCTTTATAAATGCACTGTAAGCCTTCTGAAGTGCAAAGATCTATGTCTCAGACATTATTGTCATGATCAAGTGAGATCTTTGCCTAATGCATAATAGTAAAGAAGTACATGCCATCTAATGACATTTATGTTTTGCCATCTTGTTAAAGGAGAATTCATGGGTATATATTGCACTTTATATTTCTGAGACCGAAGGTTCAGTTTCTTTCTCCCATTTAAATAATGAGTAATTACACTTTTAAAATGGTACAAATAGCTTTTATTCTGCTGGCATGCCAACTAAATTGAAAGGAATTGAAAAAAATATTACCTTGACAGTGACCGTAAGGGTCTGGTTGATTCCAAATGGTTCTCGTGAAACTATTTCTAGTGTTGATAGTCCTATCAGAGATCCAGAATTAAGAAGGCCGCTCTCATCAACCTGGACCACAGGGATTCTACCCTGACTATTGAGCACATGATAACTCAGAGAAGCAACTCTGTCCCTTGGAAAAAAAAGAAGTAGATGATTATAAATAAATCTATTGTAAAGCTTTGGAAGTGCAAAGATCTATGCTTCTGGCATTATTTTACATGAAACCATGTTATCGTTTGTCAGCATATCTCTGCTCTGTTATACACTCCAAAAACAGTTCCATCTAAGATTCAAATGTTCTGATTTTCATGCAAGCCTCTATGTAAGGTGCTTTATCTGTGCTTGCGAATATATTACAATCCACTTGCCATCTTGCAACATCATCATTCACTGATACAAAGCTGATTCAGAATACTAATGGTTTAGACTATAAGATGCCTTCAGAAGTATTTTTTTTTTTCAAAAGAGCCTTCAGAAATAGTCTGCCAGGCTTGGTGTTGTATTTATTAGAGATACAGAAAAAGGCATGACTAAGCAGATCTCAGCAGCTTTACAGAAATCATTTGTACACAAGATTGATTTTTTTTTGAAAAAAAAACCATCTCTCCATGGCAATATTGTATTAACAAGTTACAGAATATTAAGTGATGCACAGACTAGCTTTTTTCCTTCAGCTAGATTTTATACATTTAGGTAATTGTCTTCTCCTATGGATAATGTTAATTCTGATGGAAGACAAAGGATGAAGGTATGGAATTTAAGGAAACAAAAGAACAGAGGCTTTTTGCTTGCCACAGAAAGCATGTAACTGTCGGTGTTTTGACCAAAGTTTTACCATATATCTGACTACTATTTGACTTTTTTTTTCAGAATAACTTTTCTTCCTGTTATACATACCAAGCCAACTCATCTACACAGAGAAAAACAGATTCACAGAGTGCCTTGGAAATAAATATATTACTTCTATATTTTTTTAATTTCAAATTGAACACTGAACTAAGAGGGAAGGTAAAAATCAGTCTCAGAAACATTCATAGCCAACATTTGGAGGTATCTACATGTTAAATGTGCTTATCCAAACCACTTTGAGCTCCAGTTTAGGAGAAAGGCAGGGTGTAAATGGATTAAACAGATAAATATTTCAGAGGGGATAAAAATGAGGCAAGAGTAATTTTTTCCCTGGAACCTATAAATAGTTTTGAAGGAATGCAAGTAGAATTGTTACTCATCCATAGATGGCAGACTGCACTAGAATGTAATTTGAGATAATTATGCCTATATTTATTTGTTTGTAACATAAATTCATCTTTTGCAGAGTGCTTCAGCAATGATGTAAAGGTTAAGGTCTGTCTCCCATTTTATATGGTAATATAAATTGTATAAAAAATTTCATCGGGCTACAACCATGCTTAGTCATATTTCAAACAAAGCACGAAATTCAATGAGACTGATTATTAACTACAGTTCTATTAACTCCAGAGGATATAAAATTATGACTAAGTGTGGATTCAGTCTGTAATCAAAAACATAAATAAATGACTTAAAAATATTTCTGAGAATCTGTCCTTGAACAGTGGCTTTAGTAAACACTCATTTTATTTATTATTTCAGAATAGCATGAGAATTATTCAAAAAGCTGTTAATATGAATGAATGAATGAATGAATGAATAAATAAATAAATAAATAAATAAATAACTTTATTGTGGTATAAAGCCATAGGAATGCATCTAGCACAGTTACAGGATAATACCCTGGTTACATAAGGGAACACTTACAGAGAATTCAAAATTTAATTTAGAATTTGAACCTTCTAATTAACCCATCTTCTTAGTATGAAATTTAATCAAATATAAGAAAAAGTTAGCTATTTGTTTAGAAATAAAAGAGTTTTCATCATTTAAAAGTCTTTCCAAACCCTCTTCATTTGCATCTGCTATTTATCTAACCATGTGGTGCAAGGACCAATAGATAAATTATGTATTAAAAAGTATGTTCAGCTGTATTATTTACATTTTTCAGTAACCTTTGTGCAGACTTATGTTCCAATTAATTTAGAAAAGAGCTAAAAATTATAGTGGCTGAAATCCTGTTGCACTATTATGCTAAAGGCATAACCTTTGGAGATGAATTGCCTCAAATTAAGAAACCTCTGTGGACTTTATGCATTCCACACCAAGTCATGCAACTCAATATGCAACAAGTAATGGCTACAGAGATTTCTTAACTTGAGGCAATCCACTCCCAAAAGTTATGCTTTTGGCATGCTACTGCAACAGGATCTCAGCCACTTAAAACTAATTATCTCATTTATATTAAATAATATATATAAAGAAAATTATATCAAATAAATGTTTTATGTTAATTACAGTTTCTCACTCGGTCCCAATGAAATAGAAAGCAGCTTCAAAACAAACCACCATACCATATGAAACCTTGCTTTGATGAGTCATTGTAACAAGAAACTGCAAACCCTATTCAAGTGTTATGTCTAAACTGGTGAAAGCCGAAATGGGTGTTGGACACATGGGGATGCAGCTAATCCCCACCCTCCACATCATCCCCACATCCAGAAGGAAGACAGACCTTTGCATGTTTAAGGGTGAAGGTTTGCAGAGTCACTTGTAAGCATGTTCAGGTGAATGAGCTTACAGAATTCCAGTGACTGAGAGCTGAGCCTTGTCAAGACCTGCTCACAGGACTGCTGTAAGCACATTCATTTCAATGCATATATAATAGATATCCTTAGGCATCCTTCAGTCTCGAGAGACTATGATAATGTGCTCTGTATCGAGGACTTGGAACAGCATCTAGTCTGGCTGAGGAGGCCAATTTGAGAGTGGCAATCCCTTCCACACTGAAGACAAATACAATCTGTCCCCTTTCCAGCTCCCTGATTTTGTTGCTTCCGGGACTGCCCTTTGCCTTGGCCTGCTGGACAAGGGTCTCTTCAAATTGGGAGAGGCCGTGATGCACTGCCTGCCTCCAGGCTGAATGCTCAGATGTCAGGGTTTCCCATCTGTTGAGGTCTATTCCTAAGGCCTTCAGATCCTGCTTGCAGATATCCTTGTATCACAGCTGTGGTCTCCCTCTGGGGCAATTTCCCTGCACTAATTCTCCATACAAAAGATCCTTTGAAATCCGACCATCAGCCATTCTCACGACGTGCCCAAGCCAATGTAGACGTCATTGTTTCAGTAATGTATACATGCTGAAAATTCCAGCTTGATCTAGGACTACTCTATTTGTAGATATCCACACAACAGGAATACCCCTTACCTCCAGGTGGGACATGCATGGGGCTTACCGCCCATTCTATGCCCTTCCAAAATTAGAAATCTTTCACGATTCTATACACCTGAATAAGCCTATTGTTAGTGAAAGAATTCTTGGTTTGTGCACTCCACCCGTGAAAGGACCGGCAATGGGACTAAATGGTCAGCTGTAAGGTGCATTCTTGTCTCAGCTGAGTAAAGTGTGATGTTAACTATGCAAACAAGACCTTTGCTGCTGCTTTTCCAGTGTTTGCTTGCCTTTACTTAGAATTTTGTTACAGATACTGAAGCAAGTCACTGATAGTTCAGGTCATTTACCAGACGCTGCTAGAAAAGTACTGTGTGAAAAATATAACCATCACCTACCTGTTGGTCTGAACTTTAAAAACAGAGTTTGGTGACATTAAGATCTGTTCTACTTCGACTCCCAGAATAACTAGTTTTTCAAATACCTAGAAAATGGAACAATTTGATTTGCACATTTTAAAAAGAAAATTATATTTCATTTTCGAACAATTAAAATGATTCACAAAGAAACATGACATCCTTAATAGAAAAAAACACTTATTTTAACATAGGTTGATGACCTATCTCTATTTCAAAGTTCAGTTCAAAAGGGAACGGAAAGAACTTTCTTTTTGCAAGACAGCAGTTCTCTTATTTGCTAAATATATACAGTCTTTTGTAGGACTAAAATCCATCCTAGATGATTATTAACAGACAAAAGTAATAGTTCTTATTCGATTAACCTCTGTCCCATCAGTGTGATTCACCAGTGTTTTCCATGGCAGAACCTTGAGCAAGGGCAAGGAAAGAAATGTACACATGTTTAGTGAATTCCCCTTTAGGGCTCAATGAAATATTTCTATCCTAAAGGCCCTCTTGGGCTGTATGGTGAGATATAAATACAGCCATTAAAGTTAATGGGAAAGACTAGTCTAAATTTCCTCATGGAGTATTTGGATGCTTGCAATTCCCAAGGAGTGTACATTTGGCATGCAGTACAGAGGAATATATATATTTACAGAACTTGCAGGCTCATATTTCACAATGACTGATGTCCAGTTTTAGAATGTGTAGGCCCTAAAATGCAGTATTGTCATCCAGAGTGCTGTTAATATGGAATATTAAATTACAAGAGGCATTGTTACAAATGAGCAACCTGATTTGTGAGGTTTCCAGCTTTAGCACTATTGCCAATAGGAAAAAAAGAGAGAGCTCAAATTATACTCTAAAGCGGTAGTTCTCAAACTGGGGTCCCCATATGTTCTTAGACTGCAATTCCCATAAACTTTCACCATTTGCTGTGCTGGCCAGGATTTCTGAGATTTGCAGTCCAAGAACATCTGAGGACCCAAGTTTGAGAACCATTCTAGAGCAGTGATTCCCAGCTTTGGATAACCCAGGCGTTCTTGGACTGCAGTTCCCAGAAGCTTTCATCACCAGCTGTGCTGTCCGGGTTTCAGGGACTTGCAGTCCAAGAACACCTCATTTGCCCAACCACTGCTTTAGAACCAGGATGACCTAAAAAATCCCGAAGTGGCAGTTAACACAGACAAAAGTTTTAATGAAATAACCTCTATTTTTTTAAAAAAAATATGCCTTACATAAGTGGAAAGGCAACACAAGTCTTTTTTACTCATCAGCACAACCTGAAATAATTGAATCATAAGTCACATAGGATCTTAGACAGCAGATGTTAAAGCACCAACGACTCAAGAATTCTAAAAGATTATTAAGGCCTTCACTTTACAATTGGATTTTAATCACAGAACAATTGAATGTAAGATGCAATGCAGGGGGGGTTTCATTTCATCCAATGAGTGATTTTGCCTCCTATTATTCTTGCTCCTGGTTTCTAGTTCCTCGGCTATCTTAATCCCCTCTCTAAATACTGTATAAAATTGGAACTACTAGATACAGATACATGAATGCAGATAACTGAGCTTCTTCATGCTCTTTACCAAATAGGAAAGACATCTTACACATCCATATCTTTATTTAGATATAGCTAAGCATTTCACTTATATAATTGCCACTGGGAAAATACCTAGATCATAGACTTAAAATCTGAAGTTTCTAAATGTCTTTCATTTGAGATTTCCAGCATACAGTATGTGCTTAAAGGGATCTCAACCAGTTCTTTTGTCACCTTGAAGCAAGGGACATTCAAGATTAATATTCACATGAGTAAAACACAAATCCATTAACTAATGGACACGTACACAATTCAAAACTAACCCTGATAAATTTGTAGACAAAATGTGCGGACCTTTAAAATGATGGAAGCCACTCAGATTACATTTACACTTCATGACCAACTTTAATTATTTGATTTATTTAGCTCTGTGAAAATGCAATTTCAGATTTGTTCACTGCATTGCATTCCTAAATATAGTTTCTTCAAATTAAGATTCAGTGAAATCAACGGGACCTCTGTTGCAGTCAATGTTTTCAGACTGAGAATCCAGAGTCATCGAAGACTTAGCTGTTGAGTTTAATTTGATTATTATCTGAACAACCAGAAAGCCTCAGAATAAGTACTAAATGCCAATCCGAGGTAGAATTAAAAAGTTAATGTGAAACATCCTAACATAAACACAAACAAATGCAATTCTATACCAAATGTATGTGTTATACATAAAAAAAGGATTGAATAAATAATTCCCTGTCTTTTGCACCAAGTTCCTTTCATTGTATCACAGGGCTGTAGTAAAAAACTAAGTTGATCCTACAAGACATCTGCCCATCCCTGGACTACAGCATGGGTCATGGACAGAAGATTGCTGGCATCCAAGGAATGTCATATTTGGCTTATGAGTCTAAAGTGGAAAAAAGGACTCCATGCCATCAAAGACATTTATATTTCAAATGAGAATAGTGGATTTAAAACCACATACAAATTATGGATCAAATATCTGATCACATCCAGAACTGGTTGAGCAACACTAGCAGGATGAATGAACAGTTGATGGACATTACCTGTTTCTCAGATGGCCCCCCATCCAGTCGAGATCACTGTCAGGCATGTGGAATTAGAAGAACTTTAAAACATTCACAATACTGACAAAGCTATTCTGGTCCTTTCCCAGAACCATATGATTCCTCTGTACAAATTCCGTCATATTAAATACCTGTATTTGGATTTCATCCGATAATTCTCTTGCCATGTGGTAAAACTGCCCAGCTGAAGGATCAAGGGTCTTGACAACAACTTTTAATCCTGTTCTTCCTTTCCCTATACCATAAACATCCATAGCAAAATTATTCTGAGTGGAAAGCTGAAGGGAACCCTGAAAGAGATAACAGCATTCTATATAATAATAATAATAATAATAATAATAATAATAATAATAATAATAATAATAATAATAATAATAATAATAATAATAATAATAATAATAATAATAATAATAATAATAATAATAATAATAATAATAATAATAATAATAATAATAATAATAAAAACTTCTACTCAATATCTTAAATGGATCATTATCTTGATATTTATGTTCACATCCTTCAACTCATTCAAGTTTTATGCCTCAAATTACGACAACAGAATTTTACCATTACTAGAATTTACCATTATTATAGACTGCTAAGTCAGGCACAGCTGGACTCAGGAGACAGCTATCTAGTGGTCTCGTGTGCTCGCAGGGGCATCTGGTGGGACTACTGTGAGATACAGGAAGCTGGACCTGATGGGGCCTTGGCTTGATCCAGCAGGGCTCTTCTTATGTTATTAAGTTACCTCAAAGTCCATCTAGTCCAAACCCCTGCCAATTCAGAACAATCACTACTAGAGCACCCCTTATACTACTGTGTTTCCCCGAAAATGAGACAGGGTCTTATATTAATTTTTGCTCCAAAAACAGCGTTAGGGCTTATTTTCAGGGGATGTTTTATTTTTTTCATGTACAACAATCTACATATATTCAAATACAGTCATGTCGTCTTCTGTTGCTGCACAATGGTGGAGGGCAGGGTTTCACTTAACTAGGGCTTATTTTGGGGGTGGGGCTTATATTACGAGCATCCTAAAAATCATACTAGGGCTTATTTTCAGGTTAGGTCTTATTTTCAGGGAAGCAGGGTAGGTGGCCACTTGGTTCTCTGTCTGGTATTAAGAGTCTCTGCCAAAGGTGAAATTTCACCATTAAGGTGAAATCCAATGCCAACAGGCTAAACAGATCTGATAGCACCTCAATCAGTTACTAGCTTGACCTGTGCAAAATGTCCTAAAATCCTGAAGAAGCCTTGATGTTTTAAAAGCCTACTCTAGCATCTAAATCTCCCTCTCCAGACTATAGCATTGTGACTAGACTCTTTCTTGCATCAGTGCTACATGTGCTGTGATGAGAACAAAGTAGCATAAAACATTTCAAGGATGCTGAATGACTGCACATATGTAGAGAATCCAGGATTGTCAGCTCATCATTCAATTTGCCTCCTGCTACTATTAGTTAAGAGACATCTACTGCTGTGAAGCTGCAGGGACACCTACACCTACAGCCTTCACAGTAATCTTTAGATACCATTTTTGTGAGAATGGCATGCAAGCCAGAGAGTAATTAGGTGAACCTTGCCACAAGATTTTGCTGGCATTTTAGCAATGTTGAGTGACAGTTTAATACTCCAAGTGACTGAGCCATTGTGCCTACATATGTCTTAAAAGCAAACGGAATGTGTGTTCCAGATGTACACCAGGGAATTGATATGGCCTATGAAAACAGAAGGTAAAATAGACACAGTACTATTTGGGAAGGGAAGGGCACAAGATAGAAACTACTATTCAGGGGTTATTGTATCTAGAGTTGTCAGCATGGTTAGAGGCAAGTGGCTAGCCCCCCCACCCCCATTATGTTTTTCTCCAGTGTTTGAGTCCAAAGAGCAAGTTTATTCCTCATGTATAGATTTTCCAAGATTTTTGGTTTCCAGGGTATTCTCTGCATGATGCTGGGAAAAGTATGTTTGAAGAGGAAAGAATGATAGCCTCTGAGAGGAATAATAGTCTCTGGGAAGAAGATACAGTCTACAAGCACACATGAAACACAGGCATGGCTTGATCAATGGAACTGGTATCTTGGCAGGCTTCTTGGAAAATGTGGCTCAAAAGAAATATACTCAGAATCATGGGGTAAGGACACAAAGTATGCAACTCCCCCCCCCATTTTTCTAATTGCTCCCTGCCAAATTTAGTTTCTTCATAAAACTAATAAATGAAAGCATGCGCTGACAATATAAGCTCACCTCACTGAATCTTGATTTCACATCCAGGATATCCCTCTTAGTGACAGACCAGTCAAATGTTAAACCTGGCAGGGCACTGCCCAGTGAAAAAGGAGTCTGACTGCTTGTGATACCCATCACATAAACGGGCATCTAGAAAAAAGAAAAGCTTGGATTTACCTTGTTTTTAAAAAAGAATCAAAATGAAAACCCACCTCTGAAAGAACTTGGAATAAGTTAAAATATGCTAGTAAACAGGTCCCTTAGTCAAGTCACCAACAATACTATGTCAAAGTCCTAGTTTTTTTATTGTTATACACCAGTCAAAACAATGAATGAAATCCCTCAAATAGTAATTTAATTCACCTGAGTGCCAGTTTTCATTCGTGTAATGGGAGCATGGATTCTAACAGCTTCAAGCTGAATTACTTCAACTTCAACTTTATCCTAAAAGAGAAAGGCAGAAAGTCTCAATATCAAATCAATTAGTAGTATTCAAAAATATGTTGTCATTTCACTTCCTTAACTTTTGAGCAAATTATGTCACAGAGAGAAATGCAGAAACTAACTACCTTTAGGATACCAAGTTACCTTATTTTATGTTCTATCCTGCTTCATCCCTTGGGCTCAGGGCAAGTAACAATTATCAATCACTGAGAGAATTTCAAATGAGAAGAAGAATATGTACTTAGAGAAAGTAAACAATTAATATACAAGTTCAGTGCTACTCCTGTCCTCTGAAGATGCCAGCCACAGAGACTGGTGAAATGTTAGGAAGAACAACCTTCAGAACACGGCCAAAGAGCCCAAAAAACCTACAACGACGTTCCATTCAGGATACCTTATCCTTTACTCTGCACACTTTGAAGACTTAATAGGTATAAACTTAGGAAGAGTCATCCTGGCTTATATGAATATAGTGGTTCAGTCTCCCAATTTGTTCTATGTTGAGCAATCCCATTATGCAAAAGTCTAATATAACTGTTGGCCAATGCTGGCACAGAAGCATAACAAAAAAACATTAAATGCTTGGAACCCACATGTTTTAAAAATTACAGAATACTGTTACAAGTGGATCCTGTATACCAGAGAATATGACAATTGTCACTAAAAGGACAGAAGAGACGAGGAACAGAGAAATGCCCTTCATAAAATTTAATAATATAAGTAAGGCTTGCAGCATGATGTGAAATTTATCCCTATCTTCGAAGAGGGCCTCTCTGGTTCACAGCTCTGGGACAAGAGCCTTGTAGTTCCATTCAGGCCTGAGAAGAGGTGGGGAAGCTTCAGCAGGACTAGACGGCCTTCTGAAGCTTTCCCCTGTTGTGCTGGGTAGCACTAGACAGTTCAAAGCTGTGAATGGCTACCAACACCAGACTTCCACAGTATATCTATCTCTCTGTGAAGGGACAAAGCTACCTACAGTACAGGTAGACAAATGTTCTTTTAACCTCATGATCTCCCTAATATAATTTCCATGATACATGGAAGTTGTTTTAGATACATTTCTTCTTCCTTTTTCCCATGCCCTGCTTCAGCAGTCATGTGGACATTCACTAGTTCTCAGAGGCTTATTAAGACTTTATCTTCCTTTGTTTTTAACTTTCAGACAACTACATTTCTGCTCTCTCTCTCTCTCTTTGTAAAATTAATGCCTTTTGTGAAGCTACATTCTCCCCTGGCAGCAAGAATAAAAGGGCAGGCTGATTGGTCACAAAGGCCAAAGACCCCATACCAATATATAAACCAGGATGCACACAATGCAATGGTTACCACAGCTATGAATTTTGCATATTTTCCAAATATGTATGAATACATAAAAATGCAAAAAAATCTCTCAAAGACTGACAGTTCTAAAATAAATATTCTTGTCTCATATGTAAGGATGACTCTTTTGGGCATTTACATCCCTTATTTTTGCTTCATTGTAAGATGGATTTGCTGATTCACAACCTGACTAATAAAGCCACTAAGAGTCAAGGCAAGAATAGAGAAAATAACACTTGTACATTTGACAGCAGTTAATAGACTCCAAAAGAATAAGGCACAATGCAGATAATATCAACAGCCAAAACCAAATCACTTGCTGCCTATGTATCAAAGCCTGTAATATGTACACTGCACTGTAATTCTGATAGGTAAAAAGATGATTCACACAATAACAACATAAAAACCCCAAGCTCTATGTTAGTCATTGGAACAAAGGAGGCAGAAATCTTGATAAAAGTTCATTTTCCCATAATTATAGTTAAATGGAAAATAAGATAGTGTTATAAATCATAATATATAATTATATTTAGCTATTTCTCCCACTGTATTAAAAAACAAACAAATTCACAGTAAACTGGTTTTCAGATGAATTTAGCCTTAACCGGGGTATACCAATTCAGTAGATTAAACTACAGATGTGATATATAAATCAGGATACTATAAAAACTCAATGGCATATCAAAGTCAGCTCACTCTGAAGTACTTGTCCGTAAATGACACATCAGAATCTAGGCAAGGAAAGCAATCCATCAACAGAATGGAACTTACAGTATTTATTATGAAATGACACTTTAAGACTGAAATTCAGTTTCAGGAGCACAGGCTTATATAGGCATTTAATTATTGCTTACCATAAAAATTATATTAAACGGTATTTATGGGACAAAAGAAAGTCACAAAATAAAGATGAGATTCAGGATGGAATCTCAATTTGAGCCAACATAAAACATATCTGAAGTACTGGGTTACGGTCAAATGCTACCATAGTGATGGACTCCCAGGGCGACTTTGTTACAAAATTCCCTAACAATGCAACCTCTAATCCCATTTAAAATGGAATAAATATGACGTAACATATAAGATTGTTACTGAGATAGAAGAAACAATTATTGTTTATCCATGAGTGTATCATTTTATCACAACACTCATTGTCACTTTTTAAAAAATGCATTTTACTATATTTATAATGCAACTTAATTCAAATAACAATCTTGCATTGTGAAATCTATCAAACCATCAAAATCTGCCATCTTCCATATATTTGTTGAACAGATTTGGTGCTTAATATTCTAGTGCGTGTTTAATAATCGAAGCATAACAAGTTGTGAACAGTATGTTGAATGGTGCAAGTATAATCATGTATTTAGAAATGTAACAAAAGGGTAACAAGATTAAATAAGAATCCTGAATGTTATGTAAGTGATACATATGACTAAATCTAACATTAATTCCTTCCACAGATTTTCTGACATCGCCACATAAATAGTGCTTAACAAATTCTGTTTATTCTAAGGGATTTACTTTAGTTTGGATTAACACTGAATTTAGTCCAGAGTAACTATCACCCTCACTGTATTCTGTACTATTTGTTACCCCCTCCAAGCCTTCTGCAAGTTCTGTGACATTCTGCTTCATCATTTACACTAGTCAGAAAGACAGAACTCTCTCTCTCTCCTTTGCATTATGTCAATGAGCGATTCCAAACTTATTTTTATCTTGAACAAGATACTTCATTCCCTTGGGACAGGCCCAATCTAGACTTTTGAGGTATGGCAGCCGGAAACTGGCATAGTCAAAAATATGGAAACCCTACTTTTCCTGTTCCAACTGATGATAACTGGTAGGGCCTAGAATCCTGCAATGGATCTCCTGAGATATGTTCCGCAAGACCATGCCCTATTAAATTAGCAAACATACCAAACTGAAATATGTAGTATGTAAAAAATGTAGAATCCTTCCTTTGCCTACATTGAAAAATTATACTTACATGCAGTTTTAGACAAAAACAAAGAAAAAGCTTTAACTCAGGGTTATAAAATACACATATGGAGAAAAGTTACCTGAGACGCAACCACAACTTGGCCAGTCTCTGCATTAGCAGCTTGAACCATTCCTGTTACAGTACTGTTGCCGACTGAGATGCCTGTTATATGGCCACTGCTGTTTACAGAAGCAATACTGGTGTCACTCATGGAGAAGATTATGTTGGATTGAGGCTGTGGTCCTCCCTCAGAGAAAATCTGTGGTTAGTTATTAAAAAAAATTACCAAGACATCAGTGATAAATCATCTTTCTTTGAATGCTTAACTCAGCATAGGCAACATATCTTTGAAGATTCAGTTGGCTGCACTGCACAACTGAAAGATGATTCAAAGGTTTGCAAACACATTTTAAAGCTGTTTACAACCTTTTAAAAAAAAAGAACATTAAAAAGAACAGTACTTTCTCAGATTTGAAGAACAAATTTTGATTTTTTTTCTTTGCTGATTCTAACAATAAGGCAGTTAGGATCCTGGAAATGGTTATTAGGAATAACCTGGTATTTTTGTTCTAATATACTGCTAACAGAATTCTGTTCATTAGTCCAGTTACTCAGGCAGTAGCACATTTGTTCTAGACTTCCTACCAAGTGGTTGCTTAACCAGTTGCCTAAGACAACTGTCTCATTGCATAACTAGAAACTGTTGGTTTTACTCCACTTGCACATACACTGGGACCCCAAAGTGTGGCAGAATTTCCATTGCTGGAATAACATCACTATGGGGTGGTCAGTTTCTATTCAGTTTACAATATATTTTTTTCTGGAAATAATTCATTCAGTACAATACTCTTCAAACTGGCTCACTTGAATCAATGCGCCAATGAGCAAGGTGACTTTTCTAGGCATCAGTCTAAAAGGAGGAAAGACCTGGAAGCAAAAGGATACCATTAGTTCATCAATAAAATGAAAATAAAATCCATCTTTTCTCAGATTTTACAATGGTTTTCATCACAATAGTTCTACTTGCCCAGATTCTTTTGTACAGTTTTTTAATGTATTCCAGGGTGTGTAACTTGCAGGTATCCAGGGGCCCTTACATTAGATATCTGCAGACATCCTCCAACACTCCTGGTACAATACGTACCTCCTCTCAATTTTTAGCCCCCCCCCACATTTAAACTTCATTCTCTCCCCCCCATCAAGGTATCTGCAAGCACATGTTTCGCCTTATACTACTAATTTCCTGGGCCCCATTTCCTCGACCCTAGAACCCCATTTTCTTTTCAGAAACAGCATTTTAGAAAAGTCCCTTAAGACTTAAAACAGCATGCACATGAGCACATGTGCACACCCACACTCCTACCTAAGGAGGAATTGGTTTAAAGCTCAGATTGCAATGTCCTCTTGGGGACACCATTTGTATTTTCAGGACTGTCAAAAATTCCTATTTGGGTCTGAGGAGTCTTATGGGCAAAATGCTACTCATGGGCAAAACCCTTCCTATCTCTCTCTAGTATTTTTTCTTTCTGCAATATTTGTAATATCTTTCTTGAACATATTAAGCATAGTGCCTTCTCACTTCCTCCAATGTGGTCCTTCTTCTGCTGTCTGGCTTACTCCTTCTCAAAATAACTCCTTCACTGTTTCATTTGTGGTGAGGCAGGTGATAGTGATGTGAGGGAACTTTTCTCCACTGCAAAATTTTCTCATTCTATCTCCTTCTTCCCATACAAGATTCCTCCTTTGAAGTGCAATTCTTTGCAGCTATGCTCTCAGTTTCTTCCCTAAATAGGCTGTCTGATCTTTACTCCAATTCCATATAGCTATAACTCTGAAGTTTCACTGAAGGTCCCTTGTTAATTCTCAATGACTTTCTGTAAGTGTTACCTCGATCTTGTGTTTGTTCCTTGGACACAAGTCAAGCTCCATCTCTCTCTATCTTTGTTCCTTGATTGGTCTTAACCAAATCGAACCAGAGTAGAGCAGGCTATTGTACAGCAGCTGTACTGCTTCCTTTTTGATCATAGAACCTAGACTGCTATTGCTTCTAAAGGATTATTAATGCACAATTCCCCAATGAGAATGCTACAATGCTAGCCAGCACTTCTGCTTAATAGTTTTGATATCTGGTCATTAAAAGTAGCAATATCATTTTCAGATATTTTAATCAACTTGAAGGGTAAGATTTTTTAGAATATAAACAGCCCCTCTCCCTGTAAGTAATCCGGAAACCATTATCTCTTAGCAGTGAAAATGTTTACTTCAATCTGCTGTGGCGCCGAACTGATTCTTTCTCCGTATCTGTCAGTGACAACTGCTGTAAGACTGGTTTGACCTATGGCAATGCCATGAACTAGAAAAGCAGCAGTGTATTCATCAGAAGCTTCCTTCAGAGGTCTGCAGGGAAAAAACAATAACAACATTAATATATATACGTATATATAAAGGGGAAAAACAGGACTTTATCTATCTGGTGTCCAGTCTTTCCTGGAAAAATAATAAATAATCAGGTACTACAAAAAAGCAAAGCAAAGCAAAGCGTGCTGCTTATATACCATCCCATAGCGCTTCAAACACTCTCTGGGCGGTTTACAAGTTAATTATGCAGGCTACACCCCCCCCCCCCCAGCGAGATGGGTACTCATTTTAATGACGTCGGAAGGATACAAGGCTGAGTCAACCTTGAGCTGAATCAACTTGGGATTGAACCCCAGGTCGTGAGCACAGTTTTAGCTGCAGTACAGCAGTTTAACCACTGCACCACGAGGCTCAGTACAAGGGTTGTGGTTCACTGAACATAGAAATGATTTTGTAAAAGTCAGAAGCAGAGAAATTGGTGAACAATTTGCTTCTGCATGTTCCAGAAAGGCCAGACCATTTTCTCTCCTCCCTAATACAACATGGCCAATGTGCAAGATGGTGCAAAAGAGATAAGTGGCATCAGTATTTTCAAATGTACGTGAATTAGTTGTATGGGAAAGTGAAACACAACTTTCTCAGTGATGGTACCAAGATTCTGAAAACCCTTTCCTAATAAGGTCACCTTGTTTCATCTCTGAACAGTGTTCAAAGGCAAGTAAATGCCTTCTATTTCACACATTTCCCTTTAAGCAAATCAGTTACATTGATTAGTTTTAATAAGTGCAATACTGCTTTTATTTAGTAGTTTTTTTTTAAAAAAAGAAATCCATCCCACTGTTTTGTGTGTGTTTTTTAACTTTACCAACTGCAGCTTATTATAAACCTAACACATAAGGCTCCAAATAAATTCATACATAGATACTATTCAACAAAGTTTTAAAGAATCTTTCAAGTCCACCACAATAATATTACTGCTATTATATATATTAGTCTATTAATTAGTCTATTAATTTTATAATTTAAACAATAAGTCAGTGGCTGCAATCATATTTCTTTTTCACATAGGCAGAAGGCAAAAGGTGAAATATTCCAGTTGACAATTAAGTGCCCACTAGGAATATTGAGTGTGCACCCAGCCAGTGGATGGACTCCCCTCAGAATTGAAGCAGTGACTCTTTAATTGGATTGCTGGCTGGAAGCGACTGAATGTTATGCCATTTGTCTTCCATCTGCATAGGATTTCATGAATAAAAATAGAACATTAAATGTAAGCATTATACTAATAGCATTAGTAATGTGTCACAGAAGTATTTATTACTCTTTCCCTCTGAATGAAGATGATTTTGATATCTTCTTTTCACATTTCTTACAGCAGAGGAAGAGAAAGTACAGCCCTCCACATGTTTTTGGATTACAACAACCATCAGTCTTGGCTAGGACATCCAAGGGTGAGAAATGTTGGGGGTTGCAATGCCAACCACCTTTCGAAGGCCACACTTTGCCCTCTGCTGCCTTACAGTGTTATTCCTTTTGTTTCTTCTGCCTATAAAACAGCATAACAAGTTAGAACAGAACTTACATCAAGGAAATAATCTGAGATGCTGCCTGTAGGTTTAAATCCATGAAGGTGAAGTATTTCGCTGCAAAGTATTTCCTAGAAGCATCCAGTACTCTGACATAAGCTTTAACTTTTTTGCCAATTTCCACCTGCAATGCATTTATTTATATTTAGATTTCCTCTGAAAAATATGCTCCTTGCTTACTGTACAGTTGTCATGCTATGAAAGTTGGAACAAAACTAGATTGATGGGGAAAAGAGAGGTAGTAATTATTACTCTTTTGAAGCCATGTTTCCCTCTCACGAGTGAGGTTACCAGCGAGATTCCTGATGATCTGTCCTATAGTTAAAAATATGTGAAGCAGAAAACTATTTCTTCCATATATGGAGCTGAAGCCATAATTTCTTCAAAGCAGGTATTCAGTGGAAACCTCCAAACTGCTCTCAGTCCCAAACTTAATCTCACCAGCAATGCCTCCTGTGTCTAAGACTTTCTGGTGGAGCCTCAGAAATCTTCAGCCTGTTACATGAAAATCCTGGCCAGAGACCTCCCTTCAGTAAGTCTTACTTTTGGGCCAGGTTATGATCTAGATTACAATTTAGTAGATTAGGAAATCATGCACTTGCAATTCGCAATCCAGTTCATAACTCAGTTCTTTATTGATATGCTAGACTAGCTTCTGCATCTCTTAAATTGTGTGTGGTGCACGTAAATCTAACTGAATCATCAACCCACCGTTTGTAATTAATCCATCCTAAAAAGGTTTGTATCCTTACGGAGAAAGTCTTACATTCAACAATATCCTCAAAGTAAATACTCACCTTGTCAACAACTCCAAGATATACTTCTTGTACATCAGAAACATACACCTCAGCTTTAGCAAGAGCATTAGAAGGAAGACACAGGTCACGAATCATTATTGTTACTGCCCCTGGATATAATGGATATATCTAAAATATAAGAAAGGAAAAAGGCACAAAATGTATTTCCTAACAATTTTTAATTTTTCTCATTTAAAATGAAAGTTATTGCTCTTAGAACATACAAACCATGTAACACTGATTTAGTGTACAAAGCAGTTTTACACTAAGATTTTAAAGGGTTTTTAACCCTCCTCCAACTGAAGGGAAAGCTGACTTTTCTAAAATATGCATAAACAGTTTCATGCCACTGAATTACTGCAAACCTATACCATCAACTACATTAACACACTCTAATACACTGAGTAGCCTCTAGTATTCTCCCCTTGGCATCAGGGACACATAGGTCAGACAGAGAAGGAATTGCTTATTTTTTAAAAAAGACCTTATAAAAAAGATGATGCAGATACAGTGGGGTCTTGACTTGAGAACTTAATCCGTATTGGAAGGCGGTTCTCAAGTCAAAAAGTTCTCAAGTCAAATCTGCATTTCCCATAGGAATGCATTGAAAACCATGTAATCCGTATCTGCTTTTTTCCGTCCATAGAAACTAATGGGAAGCTGCTATTCCGCCTTCGACCACTAGAGGGGGATATTTTGTTTCTTTTTTTCTTAGGTCAAGAAAGGTTCAGGGAAGGCAGGGAAAATACAGTCCAGGCAGTACCAGGCAGTCCGAAGACTGTCTCCCAATCCACTCTCTAAACGCTGGGAGGAGTGAGGAAGCAGACAGGCACCCTTTTCACTGGCCAACAGTTAACTGAAAGTTCACATTTTGCACTTTCCCTGCCTCCCACGTGGTTTTTTTTTCAGTTCTTAACTCAAATCTAAGTACTTAAGTCAAGTCAATATTTTCCCATGAGAGTGGTTCTTAAGTCAAAATGTTCTTAACTCAAGCCGTTCTTAAGTCAAGACCCCACTGTAGAATTTCAGGATGAGAAAACTCAAAAACCATTGAACAATATTGCAAATATTCTTCTTGAAGACTCTACATGAATGGACAGCACCTTACTTTAATACAGAAGAATTTAATATTTCAGTAAACAGTGTTAATTGTAATGGAATTTGGAAATGCTTTGCCACATACTATCTTCTGTAATGGCACTAACTCATTTTCTTTTGTTTCACCTGTAACAATATTTGGGCATACCCATTTTAAACCATTTTGTCTGCTGAAGCATATATATCATGTTGAGGTGCTACACTTGGTGAATAGTTCTGTTTAATTTTACTACTAATATTCTGTATGAATTTTGTTGTATGTGTATACTATGTATATACTTACAATGACAATAAATTTATTTGGTTTGATTAAAAGCCAGAGAATATCAAATACAGTATGGATTACCAATCAATACTTATTACTGCATTTTCTCTCACTGAGCAGATAAATACTATCTTTGGAAGCAGATTATACCATTTTTTAATAAACCTGCCCTCAGGCTTTTAAATAAAAATACAAAACCCGCAAGAAGAGGTGAGTGGGAGGGAAGGGAGATCAGTTTTACAATCCCAGAACAAAGTGGTGAGTTTTAAAAGGCAATAATATCTGGTTGGAGTCAGCCTCTTATCCCCTTTTTGCTTGCTTTGTTTGGATAGATGTCCTGCAGCTCACTTTATTGAGCTTCAAATAAAAGAATGCTATCTTAATCCAGATCTTTCATAGAATGTTTCCTCTGAATTTTTAAATTCATTTCATTGTATTAATACTACATAATACTTCTGAAGTATTTTTGAACACATTTTTTCTTTTTTCAATCTTATCATCAGCTAATAAAATAATCAGGATCAGGAAGAATTTTTCAGAACTTAGTACGTTTAGTAAGTTTAGTAACTTATATAGGAGTGAATCAGGGCCCTGGGAACTAAGGAAAAGAAGTGACTTCTTTTAAAAAAATCCAGGCACTTCATATTAGCAAAATTTTGATTTCCACTTCCAAAGTATATGGTATTAGATGCCACATACTTTGGAAAGTGGAAGTCAACTGATGTTAAGAAATGCCTGGACTTTTCTGTGCATGTCACTGAGGCCAAGGACTGTTTTCCACAGAAATGAACCTGGGGAGCTCGGACAAGTTTTACTCCTTACTAGTGCATTTGTTCAAGGAATGGTGGGTCGAATGCATTTTATGTATTTATTTATTCTATTTATATCCAATAAAAAGTTAGGAAACTATAATTCAACACACAATTTAACCACTTATAATATTAAATTACACTTCACTCTTAAATTATAAAAACACATCACTAGAAAAATGCTTAATCGATCTGTTTAAAAACAACAACAACCATTTTTTTGGCAGCCACACAACTGTCCAAAGCCTTCTTAAATAAAAAGGTATTTGTCTTCTACTGGAAAAACAGCAGAGAAGTTCGCCAGCTTAGCAGCCACCACGAAGAAGACTCAGTGTCCAAACTATTGACAATTTAAAAGTACAGTGGTGCCTCGCAAGATGAGCGCCCCATTTGACAAAACTGCATTACGACGAACTTTTTGCTTTACGATGGTTTCAATGGGAGAATTTCGCTTTGCGATGATCAGTTCCCTGCTTCAGGAACCGACTCTCGCAAAACGACGATTTTCGGCCAGCCAGGTAAAAAAAAAGGCTCCCCACTCTTTTCTGGGATGGATTCCTCACTGCACGGGCAGCGAAAATGGCCGCGCTATGGAGGATCTTTGCTGGACGGTGAGTTTCAAGCCCATAGGAACGCATTAATCGGGTTTTAATGCGTTTCTATGGGCTTTTTTATTTCGCATTACGACGTTTTCGTTCTACAGTGATTTCGCTGGAACGAATTAACGTTGTAATGCGAGGCACCACTGTACATCTACATTGCACAGTTATAGGCATTTGATGGCATTACAACTGTCGTGGGATTTACAGTTTGATATGGCTCCTAGCAGACTTCTTAGCTAGAGAGCTCTCACACATGCCTCTGAAGTACAGCACTAGAGCATTCCAGCAGAGACCTGAAATGCCTCACCTAGCCAGAAATCCTAGGATTCCATCCAATGAAGCCAATTTAAAACAGTATCAAACTACTGTGACACTAGGATAGAGTGATAGTTTAGGACTCAGAATATTTGGGTTCAAATTCCCACTCAGCAATGAAAACTGACTAGGGGTGTGAAACTGAAAAGCCCTTGTTAGGGATGCTATACGGTGGTTCCCACTTGATGGTACAGAACAACAAGCACAGATGCACTCTTTGAGTCACCCTCACTGAGATTTTAAAGCCGGTTGACCGAAACATTATTTAATACTTTTCCCCACTCTACTTTACAAAAATCATTGTCTGTTAAAAGATTTCCCCTAAATTGAGCAGAAAATGTTTGCATAATAGTACTTACCACTGCCACACTTTGAGATTCATCATGAACCACTTTTACAATGTTGGCAACACTGGTATTAATTAAAAAATGTCCAGAGCCTTCCTTAATGAACAATTCAGCCTGCCAAAAAGAATATTTATTTATTTATTTAATTAAATTTATACCCCGCCCCTCTAGACCATGTCTACTCGGGGCGGCTATGCATTATATAATGTTTGTTTTCACATAATTTAAAGATAACCCTTCAAAGGGAGTCCTTTACCTTGATGCCCTGGTGATTATAGATGGTGACTTGTTTAGGACTCACGTTTACACCTTCCACAAGCATTAATTCAATGGTTGCAGAAACAGCTGTAAGAGGTCCATACTGCCAGAAATAATGAAGAAAACAAAAGACAGCAGTGTGAGATTCCTGGCAGGCATGATATGAAAAAAAATGTGTTGGAATACAGAAATATATAGATTGGCAAACAGACTATGGACGAAAAAAGTGCAGTGTGTGTCCTTCAAAGAGGAGATGAATCTAGTAACATGCCCATCCATCTTGAATTTCTCTATTTTCGCATACTGAATATATAATGGCAACCATGGAGAGCCAATGTTATTTGGTATGCCTCACTGTGAAAAACCTATTCTTTTGTTCATGTTTAAATCATATAACTTAAATTACATCTAACTGCATTTTCCACCTGAGTTCAAAAAGAAATGTAGACTTTATAAATTCCTTTCATTAGTTCTGCATTCTCAATCCAATTGTCTAACTTCCTCTTCAAGATTGCATCACTCAAGCTTGACTTTCAAAACACTTAGAAATAAATGAATGATATTGTATGATAAAGATGATTAAGGCTCTGCTCTCTAAGTGACAGGAAGAACCACAGGGTGAGATCCTGCTATTAGTTATGCATGTGTAAATCACATAGATTTTCAGAAAGCATATGAATGAGCCCTAGAAGCTGCAAATGACTGACTTACACAATTTGCATGAACACAGAATTGGTTATTAAACCAGAAGTTATACTTGTGATCCTGTTTTCTTGCTTTTATTCTATTAATTGCTAACACATTTAGGCCTACATCTGCCACAGAGTCAGGACACTTAAACTCTCTAATTCAGAGGACTTAAGCGTACCTAATTCTGTAAAGAATTTTTATTTTAGAGCACTCAAATATATTTTGCTAATACATTTACTATTTCGTTTAATAAATGAAATGAAATGACATTAAAAGGCACAGGGAGCTCCACTGTGTGTACATGTAAGTTCAAGAGAAGCTGTAAATCAATACATTTCCATCTATTGCACACCAAAGTCTCCAAGTTAATTTTCTGGAATCTGCAGACATGATGAGGAAGATGCTTGCCTGAGACCTAAGAGAATTATTGCTGTGTTAGGTAGACCAACAGTATGACGTGATATAGGAAATGCTCCTATTCTCCTTTCCTGTGAAAAGTGGATAGTGTTTGACAATAGAGAAGGAATTGTTTTATGATGGGATGGGATAGAGCTGTTTTAAGTGGAAATATAAACAGTGCAGCACACACAATTCTCATCTGGCTTGTCACAATCTGGATACAGGTATCTTAAAGGCAGTACAATTCACTAAATTCTGCAGAGGGACGAGAGGTTGTAAACCCCACTGGTGTCATGAAAAACTTTTGCTAATCCTATCCTGACTTCTAGGTAATAGTCAATGTATTGTGCTTTGGAACTGCATGAGCTGAACCATTCATCCCCCCCCCCCAGTGAAATCATAAATATATTTCCTTTACGTCTGTCTTACTAATGTTTAATATTACGAGCATTCATCATAAAAGAAAATAGAGACCAAATGTTTTTATTTGTGAAAAATCTGAATTCAGGTACTCAAGGAAAGTGTGTAATCAAAGCTCTAGATGTATTCTTGAAGGCTTTCATAGCTGGGATCCGATGGTTGTTGTGGGTTTTCTGGGCTGTTTGACTGTGTTCTTAAGGTTTTTCTTCCTAACGTTTCACAGAAGATGCCGGCCACAGAGACTGGCGAAACGTTAGGAAAAAAAACCTTAAGAACATGGCCAAACAGCCCGGAAAACCCACAACAACCAATTGAATTAGATACTTAAAATGTGTTCACAGGCATTTGAGGTGGGGAAAAGATATTTCAATGGCTCTAATTCTCTAGTACCTCTCCAGTGGATCATGGAAATGGTAATAGCAAATGTACATCACTAGGGCAGTATATCTTAAAGGACAACTGTATTACCGGTGTATTCACTTCATTGGCATTCAGATGAGAATCCTGATATCCAACTGCAGTAGCGGATATAGTTGTCGTTCCAGGTTTCTGATGAACTAAAATAGTTTGTAAACCTAAGAGAATGAGATAGATAAAATTGGAAAGCCAGTGTTTTCTGTATGATCGATCATCAGCACACAGGAACACAGAGATTAACAGTTCTTCAATATTGCATAGCCCCCTTCATTTGCTATATCTTTATACAAGTCTTTTTCCCCTCCAGAAAATCCAGCTTTCCTGTAATTGCATCCCAAGAAGCAATGGGTGGACCAAAAAAGGCTATCTTTTTGGACCTGGCACTAATACCACCAAGCAAAACCAGTCCTCATAAACAAACTGAACACATAAGGAAGTGGACTTGTACCTTGCATTTTTTTCTGATCACTTCCATAATCTCTCAGAGTCAGTTCCATTGGCATATTGGCCCCTATGCTGGCTAATGCATGATTTGTTGTTTCCCACATAATGTGAAGAGAACTAAAGTTGTCAAATTTACGCCCCTGTTGATCATAAACCTCCAGCTCCAACACGGGATTGTGATGAACTGAGACAGGGACCTGGAAGAAAAATAATTTTATTTATATGCACAGTCAAAGACAAGCCATAATAATAATGGCAGAAATCCTTTTTGTAGAGTTATGTGTGGAAAACTGATGGCAGCTGTGGCAGTCTTTCAGGGATCCTTTTCATCATGGAGAAGTCATTGGGAGCGACAGGATGGGAGCCGTGTTTAATTTATGAAAATGCCTCCAGGGGGAATATTTAGATATGAAAGACCTCCATCCATCCCATGATCCCCAACAGCTTCCTCACAGTGAGAGGGATACTACAGAAGCTTCAGGGGGAAAATGGAAATTTTTGAGTTCTGAAAAATCACAGTGTAGCTCAATGAATAGGATTTCAGCTGCTGCATTGTTCTAAGAGCAGTCTTTTAAAAGCCTTCAACTATTTTGTCAGCATTTCCAGATGAAGCAGCCCCTGTTATATCTGAAGGGTACCTAGGCTGCAAAAGCAGAGGTGAGTGTTCTGCCTTCATGTTTTAGACACTTACCCCTTGCTTGTTTTGGTGAAGAAAAGGGCAGGACAGACCCAGCTCAGGATCTGCATATGCAGGTTCCAAAGTGAACCGGGAGGGGCTGGCACAGATCAACTTCATAACAGCAGATTCAGCAGCTGGAAAGGGGTTAGTAAGAGTGGGCTTGTTTCCAATGGTTAATGATATTATCTGCATTAAAAGATAAGAACAATAATGAAAAGATGAAAATAATGCTATTTTTAAGAATGTTGCTTTGCTGATAATAAAAAAAGGGGGGAATCAACATGACTATATGTTCCATTGTAGCCTATACTTCTTATAGATTGTCTTGCAAGAATACTGTCCACTGTTAAATGATCTTAAGACCAAATAGAAGGATCAAATATTATAACCAGGTGGAATTCCATGAACCACTAGATCAGGTTTCACTGGCCAAAATGTAGCAATTTTGTCATCCTGTACTATGCAATCTTTGAGTAAGGACTCTACATCATTTTAAAGAATGGCTTCTTTAATTTTTAAATTTGGTATAAGTGATTTTAATCTGCTGTAAATTGCTACAATGTAGACTTCAGAATACGAAGTTAAAACTGGATTGGAGTCATAGCTTTAAAGATGTTATTTAACAAATAAGTTAAAGACAAAGGGCTAAATCTTTTTTGTTAGTTTCAACTAAAATAGAGCTATTCCATCAATATGTTTGTATAAATGTTGAAATAAAAGTCCCATTTAGCGGTACTATTCTATGAGGGACCAACAAGCAGATACAGCTCAGTTGTTCTTGTGTGTTTGGATAACCACTGAAGTTCCTAATGGATGCTGATTCTTTTTGAGGAGTGAAGGAAATTGCCCATAGATTTAAAAAATGTTGTACTGAACAATTTTATAATAACTTTCCCTAATCGGGTCTATGACCGCATAATAAAACTTTAATTTTAACTAATAACTTTCTCCTATTAAAGTTAGATCAGGTATTATAAGGTCACTGTCGGCATCGTTCAGTCTCGAGAGACTATGGTAACGTGCTCTGGATAAAAGTCTTGGAACAGCATCTAGTGTGGCTGAGAAGGCCAATCTCTTCCACACTGAAGACAAATACAGTCTGTTCCTTGTCCAGCTCCCTGATTTTGCTGGTTTCGGGACTGCCTCTTTGCCTCTTTGCCTGCTGGACAAGAGTCTCTTCAAAAGAGGCCATGATGCACCGCCTGCCTCCAGGCTGAACGCTCAGATGTCAAGGTTTCCCATCTGTTGAGGTCCATTCCTAAGGCCTTCAGATCCCATTTGCAGATATCCTTGTATTGCAGCTGTGGTCTTCCTCTGGGGCGATTTCCCTGCACTAATTCTCCATACAGGAGTGCTCCAGTGCACAGAATCAGAGCACAGAATTCTTAGTACCTCACTAAAGACTATTGTTCCCAGCACTTCACAGGATGAAGCTGTGGCAGATAGTGAAATCAAAATGTGCTCTAGATACATGGAGAGGACTTCTGGTAGACATTGAAAGCGACTGCTTTCTCTTGAGCTCCTTGCTCAGGGGGAGGATTTTTCTCCAAACAGGGGGTCTCAGATGAGACTGAAGACAGCCTGTTGGGCTGTTTAAAGAGAGGTATTTACCTTTGAGTCATGGGGCAAACCAGCAACTTGACTGGCTTGATTCAGAAGTCTACCTCTCCCCAGGAGGAAAGAATGGGATGCGCCATTACGCGTTCCCCTGAAGCTTTTGACACTGGACTAATTAAGGAGAATTGGACATTGGGTCGGAAGGTGTCCAACATACTACTGAGGAAGAGCGGAGGACAAGTACAAGTAGCTCCAGAGCTAATGAAGTGTTTGGGCCAAAGCTGAAAGGACGCTCAGCTGCAGACACTCTTGGAAGTGAAAGGAAAGCCCGATGCTGCAAAGAAACTACTGCATAGGAACCTGGAATGTAAGATCTATGAACCTTGGTAAGCTGGGTGTGGTCCAACAGGAGATGGCAAGAATAAACATTGACATCCTGGGCATCAGTGAACTAAAATGGATGGGAATGAGCAAATTCAATTCAGATAATTATCATATCTACTATGGTGGGCAAGAATCCCGCAGAAGAAATGGAGTAGCCCTCATAGTCAACAAAAGAGCGGGAAAAGCTGTACTGAGATGCAATCTCAAAAATCATAGAATGATTTCAATATGAATCCAAGGCAGTCCTTTCAACGCCACAGTAATCCAAGTTTATGCACCAACCACCGATGCGGAAGATCCTGAAATTGACCAATTCTATGACAACTTACAACACCTTCTAGAACTGACACCAAAGAAAGATGTTCTTGGCATTATAGGGGATTGGAATGCTAAAGTAGGGAGTCAAGAGATAAAAGGAACAACAGGGAAGTTTGGCCTTGTAGTTCAAAACGAAGCAGGGCACAGGCTAATAGAGTTTTGTCAAGAGAACAAGCTGGTCATCACAAACACTCTTTTCCAACAACGTAAGAGGCGACTCTACACATGGACAACACCAGTTGAG
The DNA here is from genome assembly GCF_051106095.1 of Pogona vitticeps. Classification (NCBI taxonomy): domain Eukaryota; kingdom Metazoa; phylum Chordata; class Lepidosauria; order Squamata; family Agamidae; genus Pogona; species Pogona vitticeps. The sequence continues at coordinate 71,142,911 of NC_135784.1, read as the reverse complement.
CAATACCAAAATCAGATTGATTATGTTCTCTGCAGCCAAAAATGGAGAAGATCTATACAGTCAGCAAAAACATGACATGGAGCTGATTGTGGCTCTGATCATCAGCTTCTTATAGTAAAACTCAAGCTTAAACTGAAGAAAGTAGGAAACACCACTGGGCTAGTCAGGTATAATCTAAACCAAATCTCTTATGAATAGACAGGGGAAGTGAAGAACAGATTTAAGGAACTAGATCTGTTGGACAGAGTGCCTGAAGAACTATGGATGGGGGCTCGTAACACGGTACAGGAGGCAGCAAGAAAAACCATCCCAAAGAAAAGGAAATGCAAGTAAGCAAAGTACAAGGTGGATTTCGAAGGGGCAGTACGGCCTGGATTTCGAAGGGGCAGAGGAACTAGAGACCAAATTGCTAACATGCGATGGATTATGGAGAAAACCAGAGAGTTCCAGAAAAACATCTACTTCTTCTTCATTGATTACGCAAAAGCTTTTACCTCTGTCAACCACAACAAACTATGGCAAGCTCTTAAAGAAATGGGAGTGCCTGACCACCATATCTCTCTCCTGTGAAATGTATATGTGGGACAGGAAGTAACAGTTAGAACTGGATATGGAACAACTTATTGGTTCAAAATTGGGAAAGGAGTATGACAAGGTTGTATATTGTCTCCCTGCTTATTTAACTTCTATGCAGAATACATCATGCGAAAGGCAGGACTGGATGAATCCCACTCTGGAATTAATATTGCTGGAAAAAATATCAACAATCTCAGATATGCAGATGATACCACTCTGATGGCAGAAAGTGAGGAGTAATTAAGGAATCTGTTAATGAGGGTGAAAGAGGAAAGTGCCAAAAATGGTCAAAATAAAAAAAAAAAAACTAAGATCATGCCCACTGGCCCCATCACCTCCTGGCAAATAGAAGGGGAAGATATGAAGGCAATGACAGATCTTACTTTCTTGGGCTCCATGATCACTGCAGATGGTGACAGCAGCCATGAAATTTAAAGTGGGAGGAAAGCAATGACAAACCTAGACAGGTTAAAAAGCAGAGACATCACCTTGCTGATGAAGGTCCACATAGTCAAAGCTATGGTTTTTCCAGTAGTGATCTATGGAAGTGAGAGCTGGACTGTAAAGAAGGCTGACCGCCGAAGTATTGATGTTTTTGAATTGTGGTGCTGGAGACTCCTGAAAGTCCCCTGGACTGCAAAGAGAACAAACCTATCCATTTTGAAGGAAATCAACCCTAAGGGCAGATCCTGAAGCTGAGGCTCCAATACTTTGGCTATCTGATGAGAAGAGAAGACTCCCTGGAAAAGACCCTGACGTTGGGAAAGTGTGAAGGCAAGAGAAGAAGAGGATGACAGAGGACAAGATGGATGGACACTGTCATCAAAGCTACCAAAATGAATTTGACCGAACTCCAGGAGACAGTGGAAGACAGGAGGGCCTGGCGTGCTCTGGTCCATGGGGTCACGAAGAGTCGGACATGATTTTATGATTAAACAACAATAGAATAATTTTGTAATCCAGTTACACCAGACAATTATTAAGAGATCACTATCCATAAGCAAGTACAATCATTTAAGAATAAACCTGGGTACATCTGGTCAGGAAGACTCAGTAAAATGTATACTATTTCCTGTGTAGTGCTGAAAATCTGAGACACTTTTGCAGTTAATCATGCTTAATTGACCTAATGTGGCCACACAAGACAAGATGAACCTCTGGAATATTTAGATGGCCACAACTTATTTCTTTGATTCTTCCTTCTTTCTTTATTCATTTTACAGTCTCGTGCACTTTAAAATTATAGAAGGATATGAAATACAGAAAAAGTTCAAAAATTTTTAAAATGTAAACATGAATAGATTATTTTTTTTACCATACACAGGTTACTTGAATAGCTTTATCTCGGCTGTTTACTATATGTTCTTTAGTACAAGTGGTTGGGCATAAATTGCATGAACATAAATACTCTTATTTGAAATTATAATTGCATGATGTATCTTTGTATTGTTGTACACTTCTTATTTACTTTTTTGTTTTGTTTTCTAACTATGTTTGAAGAATTTTAGAACTCTGAAGAAAACTTCACTCTTGAGAGCGGTAGTAGATGCAAAAGAGCATATGAAAAAAATAAACTATTTAAATGTTCCAGTTTCATTCTGTCTTTTTACTATTTGCAGTGCAAGTCTTTGAAGACTTATCTCCTCAGCTGTCCACTAAAGTTAGTCAAACTAACTTATAGTCACCCTAATAGCGCTTTCAATACAACTGAGATATTCAGGAGTGGTTTTATTAGTTACACACTCCCAATAAGTTTCTATAACCAAGTATGGATTTGAATTCTAATCTCCAGATCCTAACCCATCTTTCTTTTCAATACACCATACTGGGTACCTAACTATTAAATCAGTTTCCCTTAAGTAACTTTGGGCTCAGAAACATGCCCAGCAACAGTTATCATATACATCTTTCTTACTCACTTGTTCTCCAAGGGCTCTGCAAGATGCTGTAAGCCAATGCTGGAAAGGATTCCTAGTTGTAGGTGGTCCTAATATGGATAAACCAACATTCACGGGATATTCAGCACTGCTGTCCCTGAAGAACTTGGATGGCTCTTGAACCCATGGCCTGGGTCCACCTTCGAATAATACATCTTTGGAGGATCCCAAAGTTACCAAGGCTACAGAAACAGGATCAACAGTCTAGGGGGGGAAAGGCCATAATTTGAAATGCCGCAAACAATGCATGATAATAAAAAGCATTTCCTTTATAAAGAAAAATAAAACTGCTGCCCTGTCAATCTTTATGTTTAACCTAAAACAAGAATAGGCATCTTAGGTACTTTGATGAACTTTCTTTACTTTATTTTCTTACTTTATTGTATACAGTATGTGTGTTTATATTGTTTTTAATGTATGCTGTTCTGATTTCTTTATGGAGGATAAACAGAAAAAAATTCAGATATGATATAATGGAATATGGCATGAAATTATTCAAATTATGAAGGGTATATCTTAGAGGTTCTGAACTGTACCTAAATTAATTCAACATAAGTCATTAAGCAGCCACATTCAGTATACAGTCATGCCCTGCTTTACGATTGCCCTGCATTACGACGGAACTGCATTACGATGATGTTTTTGCGATCGTTTTTGCAGTCGAAAAACAATAGTCTGAATAGGCTTTTTTTGCTTCGCGATGATTGGTTCCCTGCTTCGGGAACTGATTCTTTGCAAAACGACGATTTTCCTACAGCTTCTCAGTAGTTTCAAAGTGGCCTCCGGGTAAATAAAATGGCTCCCCGCTGTTTTCTGGGACGGATTCCTCGCAAGACATCCACCAAAAATGGCCGCCCTATGGAGGATCTTCGCTGGACGGTGAGTTTTTAGCCCATTGGAACACATTAAAAGGGTTTTAATGCATTTCAATGGGTTTTTTATTTTCGGATTATGACATTTTCGTTCTACAGCGATTTCGCTGGAACGAATTAACGTTGTAATGCGAGGCACCACTGTAGATCGTTCTCATCAACTGAATGCATATTTAGCAGACACAAACTAAATAATCTTCTGTACTGAACAGCCTGATGTCAATACAAGATTTTATTTTTTTATCATTCTGTCACATCATCAAGTTAATCTGTTTTCCTGTGCTTGCTATGGAATGAGGTCCCTAGAAGTAGGTAATGTTAGCAGCCTCTAATGGAATCCTGGAACAAAACCTACATGGATTTGCTAGTTGTACTACTAAGCAATACTTTTTGGGATGTAAATCAGTACAGTATCTTTTGAGAGTTAACCTCACTGAACATAATAGGATTTACCACAGATAGGGTGACAGGAGAATTCAGTTTCATTGTCATTTTTAAACAAACTGACTCACTGCAAGTTCCTGGAGTGAAGGAGAGTATTTTCATATTATAATCAGGAAAATAAGTAAAAATTGTCTTTTTCTACACTGTTTAATTTTTTATTGAGTAATGCTAATTATTTTGTATTAATATTCCATTCATTCATAGTGTATATTATGTAATGTATACTGTATTTCTTTACACACAGAGATGTGTCAGTATGCTTATATATAGGCAGGATTTGTACTTTTTGAATTTTATTTTCCTCTAATCCTAGCTACATATGCACCCTCACGTTAATGTATAATAATATGGCAACCTGGCAAATTCTTTGCTCTTATCAAGTAGTCCACAACACTTTATGCCAAACAAAAATTTGGTCTTTAAGTGGAAATTTTTTTATTTTTTTAATTCTCTTTTGATGTCACTTGTGAAAATGGATCAATAAAAAAGGGTAGGAATCCACCCAGAGTTTTAGATACAGGTCCAACGTTATGTTTAAAACCAATCCTGTCCATATTGGACAAATGAAGGCTGAAATATGGGACAGATCCACATTCAGGCTCTGGAAATGACAAGCCATTTGCACTTTGTCAATGAGTGGCATACAGTTCGATTAAATATGATCTTGACCAGACTGCTTACATTCATACTAATCTGATCTTAATCACATTTTGGCAGAAGGAAATATGTTCTACTCTGTTTAATAGATGTATCAGGTAAATATGTTTAGAGATATCTGTCTGACTGTCAGGTGCATTCAACATATTTTCCATGTATTCTTTTTTAAAGAACTGTAAGTACAGTAAGACCTCCGTATCTACGGGATCTGTATAGATGGTTTCAGTTATCCACAGTTTACTGCAGCCCTATATACAACATACAAGGGGCAGACCTTGTGGCCTCTGTCTAAAAGTATGTGAAAAGACATTATCTCAAAGATGAAATAATGCTAACTTAGTTGAATTCTTAAAAATTACATACAGGGAGGTGCACCGACACAATTTCCTTTTTCTGAAGAGATGAATCTACATTTAGAAGTAATATGGTATCTATCTATTCAAGCAAATGGCAGCTAGAATTCTGCTCCACAGGAATTCAGGACACAGCAGATCAAACCTAATATGTACAAGGTACACTTATTAAGGACTCTGTATTATATAAACACTGTATCTTTCCAATTATATATTACAGCAACATTAATGAAAAGTATGTTTTATCTCAAAGGTTAGTTGTGGCTCCAACAGGCTGCACATTTCATAATCCTTAAATAATTAAACTAATAAATAAACTAATATAATTCTGAGTGGAAACTAAGAAGTTTTTGCTCAATTCATTATTACCTTGAAAAAAACAACTGAAACTGGAAACAAAAACCACTTACTTTTAATGGCAGGTAGGCAGCTATGGTGATGCTGGCACTGAGGTGTATATGATCATGGATGTAACTAACTATAAGCACTGTGTATCCTTGGGCTTCAGCCTTTACTCTGACCCCACTGCAGAACTCAGCAGTTGGCTTTAGTCTCCCTGTTAAGAAAAGCAAACAAGAACAGGACATTAAGATGTAAGGTGTTTGTGCAATGTTTTTAGAAGTGTGGGAGGGGAACAAGGTCTTTGAGTTCAGGCAGCCTTTCTTGTGTGATAGCTTAGCTCATCACTTATGTCCTATGTTTTTATGCACACTGCACAAGATTTCACACTGCTATAAACAGATATTTTTTAAAAAAAGCATTAACTTTAAAGCCAACATGGATGAATTCCTTTTAAGTCACCTTGTATTGGACTGAACACACCGGGGGTTTCAACATCAACAACGAGATCAAAATGTGAGCAGTCACTCAAGGTGACCACCTGAGTGGTTTCTTCATTCATTAAGCCATTAATCCTCAGAGGCAGCTCCAGTATTTCACCCACACGTGCTTCAACTCGACATGGTGTGAACTCCATGCCACTGGGTTCTGTCACATAGACCTAGAAAACAAGGAGGTAAAATAGAAAGGTCAGACAAGAGAAAATTAACAAAACCTGGATGGAAACATTCACACACTCCAAAACACAAGTTCCTTAGATTATCTCTTTTGAAATTTTTCAAAAAATTTACCTATGTTTCACTAAGTGTGAAAACTCTGTAATAGTCAGACGTGAATATGATACAAGCATCTACAGTTCTGCAGACTCTCAGTTGTACAAACATATGCACACAGCTCTGCTTACAAAGATGCATAATTCTTCTTTGTTCTTATTTATAGTCCAAATTATAGCACAAATGGCAAGTTACCTTTAAGAATATTAAACACAGTGATATATTGAAGTTGTATGTAACTGAGTGGTTGTAGGATGATGCTCTGGGGCTCAGAGCATCATCCCAACACTTTTCAGTTATGGATGGCTTCAGTGTGTCATCATGTTCATTCTTCTTAGAGGTAACTTTGCAAGCTATGAAAAAGGGAACCACAGGAATCTACCCAAAGGCAGATATATGGAATACACATCAGCATGTTTTAATGCACATACTGTACTGTATTAGGTATTTCAGGAAGACTGAGCAGACCATGGAAGAACAATGAATTCCTGAAGAAAGTCCTACTTTTTCCAAATTTTGGCCATAAACTGAAGTTCTACTTCTTTTCTGAGGTACAAAGAAGCAGGTAATAACTCAGTTCCTTTTTCGTCTCTAAATCGTCAGATCAGTATACCACTGACCACTGTTTTACTCTCTGCTTGTACTGATGGACAGTGTTACAGGAATGATAAAATGCTTCTCTTTTTTGACATTTTCCCCAAACCTAGAGTCACCAAAGAATTCCTAGTGGACCTCAATGCATGCCATGAACTCAACAGAATCTAGACACTTTCTTGTAATGTACCGAAAACAAGGATGTTTTCGTTTGTTTGCTATATATTTGGTAGCAACAGTAATATATTTCTGCACTTGTGAGAGTTCTCTGTAATTTAAGAACCTCAAATTTTATTTCTACCTCTAACTTTTCTCAAAATTTAATACAAAATTCCTAAATACTGCATATTAACAATATTATCAATATTTTACACCTTTGCTAATGTAACAGGCTCCCAGGGCTGATTTTCTTCCCAGCAAGATTTTAGTGTTCCCTCTTCTCTCTCTCTCTCTCTCTCTCTCTCTTTTTGCTGGTGTATGTCTTTTTTCATAATATGCTGACTTTGAAGATGCCTATGCTCAATTTCTATAATCAAAAGGAGTAACAGAATAATGTATTTCCGTTGCTTTATTCATCTCAGCTCATTGCTCAGAATGAGATTATGATGTTTTCTAGTAGGACTATGAGTAACACACACACTGATCTCTCTCTCTCTTTCAGAAATGGAAAAAGGAATGAAATATTTTTAAACACCTATGCATTCAGACTTATATAAGTTCTAATTTTGATGGCTTGTGCTCTGAACTGAGGAGTTTGGTCTGCCATTTTGGATGAAATCCCTACCTTATCTGGACAATTTGCTTCCTGGTGCAGAAATGTTGGCATATGATAGTGCGCATACAACCTGCTACTGGGTGTTATGATCTATGAGACAGGAAAGTAATCCCACAAACACAGTACCAGGGGGAAAAGGACAGACAGCAATCAGACTCCTTTCTGGAGCTGTGCAGAGGGAAATGTAAGGATAGTATAACAGCTCCTTGTGAACCGCCACATATCACATAGAAGACGCTAAGCATTTTGGATGCTGTCTATGCAAACTCGAGGCCCACTTATGAGGGCATATAATCTAGTTAACCAGTTTTGGCCAGTGGGGAAAGAAAACTTTAGCTACCAAAAGATCTGATTTCTTCTTTTATTCCTGTTATTTGTTTTAATTGTTTCTATATTTATTATACCTGGCTTTGAGACAGGTGGTATAGCTCAGTTGGTCAAAGCTTCTGGCCGCGGATCTAGGAAGGGAATCTGAATTCCTGCTGTCCCTCCTGGGGAAAAAAACCCATCTGGACCATGTCTAGCTGTTGACCAACCCCTGCCACCTGTGTGGCACCAGGGAAGCTGCAAGGGCCCAGATCACCACCAGGAAGTAAACGACTTGTGAGCACTTTAGAAAACCCTATGAGGGTTTTCTTAACAAGACATAACTAAATTTGGCTTTAAGGAAATCTACACACTAAAATCATAATTAAGATAGTTATTAACTATTATTAACTTTTTTTTTTAGTTTGTATCTTGTCTGTTGCCTCCATGTTGGATTCTTAGGAATGTTGTTCTCCTTTTATATTTTTATATTTGAGGGTTGGGTGGGGGGTGCGTTATTTATATTTATTTTATTGTTGAAAGCCACCCAGAGTAGTGGTAACACCACTAGATGGTATGAGACAGAATTTAAACAAACAAACAAGCAAATGTACAAAACCAGTTTCAAACAAGCAAACGAACCTCAAAACAAAACAAAGCCCGAGGGGAAAATACGTAAGAATACATGGGTGATTCTCAGATTAATCAGGTACATGCTGATGTCAATAGCTAGATCTTTAAAACATATTTAAAAACACACTATGAGAAAGTTAAATTAATTTCCTGAGGGAGATAAGTACAGTTAAGTACTGACAGGTCCACTAGAAATAAGGCCCTTTATTTAGCACCATAAAGTTAGTGAACTATAAACGCATGCCCAGAACAGCTCTTCAGAACAATTACTAATGGCTGGAAAGAACTGTATGAGTATATGTCACCGCTCATATGTGCACACATCTAAGCAAGGACAAAACTGGTGAGTCACATTGAATCCTACTGGTTCTGGCGTTTGCATGACATATACTAACACAAGGACTTTTTCTTCTGGTATAATTGAAAGGGAAAGTATCTGTGGCACTTCAAGGGCCATTAAAGTCCATGAGGATATTTGAGGGCACAGAGGAATTCCTGCACATACCAGTTGCCTGTGGACTGTGGGGAGAACTTCAAGACTGTATTTTCTACTTGAAGAAATACCATCTCAAATATAGGGATAAACAGATGCTTGAATGGTATGTTTGTATTTTATTCCTAAGTTATCATTAAATGAACTATCACAGATGGATAGCAATCATTTCATAACAACTGCTTGATCAAAGATTTCATTTGGCATGTCTAACTTTTCAAGCCATCTGTCTAATGCTTCAGGTTAAATTGAGGGCCATATGGTACGGTGTTAAAATTGTAATCCTCATGAAACTTATAGACTACTTGCATAACCCCTTAATCAAGGTCAGCAGACAGATGCTTGCTTCAAACGCACGATGCAAAGCTTGAGCAAGGGCAGTTAAAATCTTAAATTAAAGGTGCTCATTTCATTTAATGCTCATTCCTGTACACTCCTATTGCTGTGTGCCCTGACTCATGAATCTAAAAGTAAAGTTTTAATTAAACACATCATTTCTGAGCCTCCTGCAGGCAATGATAATTTGCTGAAAATTGACATCTCTGCGACACAGCTACTGTATGGTCCATACATCAGCATGAGACTAGAAAGGAACCATCATCTTGCTTCAATAATGGTTTAAGAAGGAGCAGAATATTATGACTTAATATTTAACCACTATGTTTAAAGTCCATTTAGACTACATTCGGGAAGCCAGATGTACTACTTAAAATAAATTGAGGAAAAGCTGTTATGGATTTCTAAGACTATATGCAACTGCTCTGGAGCAGTTATATTCATTTAGGAAGGTTTTTCCTAAAATTCCCTTTACTCTTTTTTTTAAACACCAAAGATAGCTGTTTAATGGATAATTTTTCATGAAGTTTATATCACATCCCTGAAAAACATACCACAGCAAAATGTTTTTTTAGAAACAAACAAACAAAAACAAACTGTAATACAGACTCTGCAGAATTCAAAGGATTCAAATAATTGACTAGGATGGCAGACAATGTTAATGTAATCATATGACGTTCTGGTATTTATTTATTATTTATTTATTTATTTATTTGATTTGTATCCCGCCCATCTGGTCTATGCAACCACTCTGAGCGGCTAGTAGTTCCTCTATTACCATGGTCCAGAAATGACCATTTTTCTGACAGAGAGATGTGCAGTAATTTACATGGAAAACCTATTTCTATTATTATATACATTAAAAATATAATGGATTCCAGATGCTAAAGAATCAGTTCTATCATGACTCAGCCAAATCTTTGTTTAAAGAAAACTGTACATATTAGAACCCAATCTACGTGAAAATTCAGCTTCTTGGGAAATCATGTGGACATTTGACGGGGGGGGGAGCTCTTTAAACCCCACTGTATGCCAACATCATACATGGGTATTTATCACAAGAGAGCACGTTTCGCAAATATGGTGTTTCACAAACATGGGGAGTTTGCTTGCTTGTGGAGGGATGTTTTCTTATGGGAGGGAGAATAGTGGGGATAGCCAGGAAGCAGAAACTGCAATTGTTCAGGGCAGGGTTAGATACGGTAGAGAACAGCAGCTAAAGCATCATGTGAGAGAGAAGGGTGAAAGGGTATTGGTTGCCACTAAGTTGTCCCTCAGGGATGTGGTGGTGCTGTGGGTTAAACCACAGAGGTGTCTGTGCTGCAAGGTCAGAAGACCAGTGGTCGTAAGATCGAATTCACGTGACAGAGTGAGCTCCCATCACTTGTCCCAGCTCCTGCCAACCTAGCAGTTCGGAAGCATGTAAATGTGAGTAGATAAATAGGTACCACCTCGGTGGGAAGGTAATGGCGTTCCGTGTCTAGTCGCGTCAGCCACGTGACCACGGAAACTGTATTCAGACAAATGTTGGCTCTATGGCTTGGAAACGGGGATGAGCACCGCCCCCTAGAGTCGAACACGACTGGACATTTGTGAAGGGGAACCTTTACCTTTACTTAAGCTGTCCCTCAATTTAAATAGCTAGGATAGCTTGGGTGTCAGAAACCCTGGGTTGAAAATACTGCTGCGAAATGCCAGGTTGGTCAATGGGAAAACAACAGCCATCTAGGACTTGTCCTGGATGAAAGGCTGATCTGGCTTGCATTACAGAGAGTTGGACAAGGCTGGGAGTGTCGCTCTCACTCAGCTTTGTCCACCAGGGATTTCTGTGGAGCAGCAAGCAAGACACATGGGACAGGAAGGTGGAGAATTGTACTGGTCTATCCCTCTCACCAGGGGTCACATCCCCGTTTTCTGGGTCTGAATGTTTGTAATTTAAAGACAGAATAGGAATTCCATTGGTTTACTGCCCACCGTGCTGCACAACAGTCTGCCTTCGTGAACTAGCTAAGCTGGTCTCAGAGGTGGTGTTGGAGTCCCCTCGGCTTATTGTGCTGGGGGACTTCAACATCTATGCTGAGGCAGCTTTGTCAGGAGTGGCTCAGGACTTTACATCCTCCATGACAACCATGGGCCTGTCCCAAATGGTATCTGCCTCCACTCATGCTCCAAGACACACTGGTTTTCTGTACTGGAGTAGATGTTGCTGATATGGGTGTGAAGCAACTCTCTGTAGTTCTGTTGTCATGTAAGATCATCATCTGATAGGGTTTAAACTCACTGGACCTCAGAGCCTCTGCATGGAGGGATGGGACAGATTAAGATGGTCTGCCCCAGGAGGCAGATGGATCCAAACAATGGCTCTTGGGAAAGTTTCCTATTACCTTGGCAAGTGATTCTGTTGAAGCTTTGAATGATTTTTGGAATGGGGAAATGGACAGGGCTGCTGACAGAACTGCTGCTAAGTGTCTCCTCCCATGAAGTAGGGTCAAACTAGCCCCTCGGTTTATTGGGGATGGTGACAAAGTGAAGTGACTAGAGCAACAATGGGAGAAAAATCAATGTTAATCCAATAGAACATGTGCTAGAAGCCCACTGGAAGGCCTTTTCTGTGGCAATAGCGAAGAAGTCATTCTTCTTTGTCACCTTTGTGTCTGCACAGTGTCAAGGGCTTATTATATGCTGGCCCCCAGGAAGATAATGCAGACTGGACTGTAGCTAGCTGTGATGAATTTGCATGGCACTTTGCAGGCAAAACTCCTTGGATCTCTCTGCCTTGATGTTCTAGCTAATACAGGTCCTGTGGATATAACTATAGCTTGTCCTATGTCAATGGATAAGTTTCAATTTCTTCAGCCTGATTATGTGGACAGGACCCTTGGAGAGGTGAAGGCTACCACTTGTCTGTTGGACCCTTGCCCTTTCTGGCTTATAAAAGAAGCCAGAGAGTGACTGGCCAAATGGGTAGGAGGAGAAGTTAATGCCTCCTTGCAGCAGGGTATCATCCCAGCATGCTTAAAAGAGGCAGTAATAAGACCACTATTGGAAAAAAAAACCCTGGACACAATGGAATCAGATAATCACTGGACACTCTCCAATATCCCAGTTCTTGGACAAGGTGCTGGAGTGGCTTTTTCCTTCTCAGCTCTAGGGGTTACTGGCTGAGAGGGATTATTTAGCTCCATTTCAGTCTGCCTTCAGGCCTTAATATGGGATGGAGACAGCTTTGGTCACCTTGGTGAATGATACGCTGGGACCCGAACAGGGGAGTTTGTCCCTGTTCGTTCTGCTGGACCTCTCAGCAGCTTTCAATGGTATTCTTCTGGGCTGTCTCTCTGGGATGGGACTTGGTAGGCACTGTTTTACAGTGGCTCCAGTCCTTCCTAGAGGGGGAGAACTCAGGGTGGTGTTGGGGGATTTCTGCTCAACACCCTGGCCATTATTTGTGGTGTCCCTGAGGGTTCAGCTTTGTCCCTTATGCTATTTAACGTCTACATGAAACTGCTGGGAAAACGGCAGCATGCAGACACCGAACTCTATCTCTTCCCATCTAAATCCAAGGAAGCCATCTCAGTTTTAGATCAGTATCTGATATTAGTAATGGGCCAGATAAGGGTGAATAAACTGAAACTTAATCCAGACAAGACAGAAGTGCTCTTGATCAGTCGAAAGGCAGCTTTGTGTGTGTGTGTTTGCATTTTTCCACTAGAGTATATCCAAGTCTTGCAGAAAGGATACAGAGCTTTAAATAAATAAATAAATAAATAAATAAATAAATAAATAAATAAATAAATAAATAAATAAAAGCAAAGCAAAGCAAAGCAAAGCAAAGCAAAGCAAAGCAAAGCAAAGCATGCTGCGTATATACCGCCATGTAGCGCTTCAAGCACTCTCTGGGTGGTTTACAAGTTAATTATGCAGGCTACACATTGCCGCCCCCCCCCCAGCAAGCTGGGTACTCATTTTACCAACTGCGGAAGGATGGAAGGCTGAGTCAACCTTGAGCCGGCTACCTGGGACTGAACCATGGGTTGTGAGCACAGTTTTGGCTGCAGTGCTGCAGTTTAATCACTGTGCCACGAGGCTCCTTTCAGTATCCTTTCCATTCTTTTCCACTTGGATATAGTAACAGTTAGCATTTACAACAGTGTTTGGAAATGTTGCTGGACTCTTAAGTCCTCTAAGCCCCAGACAGACTAGTGATGAGAGGTGATGGGAGCAGTAATTCATCAACAATCTGCAGGATCCCAGGGCTCCCCTGTAGGGTATACTTATTACAGACCCCAGCTGCTTTCAAAATGCAATTTTAATGTGGCAATCCACTTAACAGTATTTTAATTTTGTAATTTACTATAGATGTTTTTAATTGTATCTATTTTTAAATATTTATGTTGCCATCTGCCTTGGGGTTGTGATTTAGTTTGTTGGTAACATACCAACAAACTAAACCAGACCAAACTAAGTTTTTAGTGAGGTGTAAAGGTCTCAGTCTAGACTGCATCTGCCTTTAAATAAAACTCATGAGGAAGTTCCCTCTTGTGAAAAGAAAGCTACAAATAAAACTCCTTAGAGGCTGAAAAAAACTTAAGAGATCTTCTGCTTCTTGAATGAGAGCAAAGGTGGCCTTCTTTTCCATCCCTCATAATGGCTTCTTGCAAGAGAGAGCAAAGTCAGTCTTATTTACCTTCATTTCCCCGTAATGCAACAGATTCTGGACATCACTGGCACGTATAATGCTGACACCAATCTCACTTCCAGTTGTCATTACACCCTTGACAGTTACCGTAGCAACATTTTGGCTAGATGTAGACCAAGTGAAATTGCCACTTCCGCCGGAAGCCTAGACGACAAAAAACAAAGAAAATCAGAGTGATGAATTTACCTTGGTTGGCAAGATATAGCCTTAATTAGCCACTGTAGAAATAGGTCCAAGACTTCAAATTAGAACTACTAATCAGAAATAGGGAGATAAACATTCTTTGGCTAAACTAGAATCTCAAGATTCCACAGGCTGCTTTGTTTTAACCCCATGTTTCTTTCCATAGAAATCTTTTGCCCCCTTTTATTAAGGCTACAAGGCATCTCTCCAAATCTGGTAGTTCCTCTCCCGCAAAAATGTTTGATACATAAAGGTACTTTAGTGATTAATAGTGGCTGTAGTCAGCAGATCATTTCAAAAGTCAGCACAATAGGAGCCCCACTTGCTAGGATTACTGTATTTTTTTAAACAATTCAGATTAATTTCCTTTTACTGAAGTCTGCAAGACAGCCAACTGAATGAATTTAGGTCTCAGAGCAGCTAACCTGTGCACTCTGAAAGTGTTCCCTAACGATGGGAACTGCTCAGAAGTGTAAACAGCAAAAAAGAAAGAAAAGAGGGAGGGCAGCAGAAAGGCAGGAAATTGATTTCTTGCTGTCACCATGTCTTTATTTTTAGCCTTAAGGGGAGGTCAGCTGCGAATACTCCTGGCTCCAGAAATTCATCACAAGTCAGTCACTGACAACAACGAAGAGTGCCTGTATTCACGAGAATCCTCCCAGAAGTCTGAACAGCTTTGCAGCTTGGCATCTCTACAGATCCAGGAACTGTGTCATTAGGTCTCTTCTTTAAAGTCAAAATGGAGTCAGGAGAATTTTCAGAATGGTAACTTGATTTCACATTTGTGGGTGAAACAAGAAGATACAGTTTGGATTGTTTTTGTAACCACCGACTCTAGGAAGATGAACGGCCTTGAACATTAAGCAGCAGGGTAGCTCTGTATGCTATGGATATGAGACATGTATACCATCTGTTTCAGTTCCATAGTTGCATAAAAATCCAGAAGCACAGAGCTCTCTCCCCACAACAAACAGCATACTGCCAATGTCAACCAGATAGGTATAATTAATTACAGCAAAGACAAAAACAGCAAGAGAACAATCCAATACACCCTACCCCCCCCCCCCCCCGACAAATCCTTCCATTCTATCCATGCACTGCTTCGGTATGCAGATTCATTCTTGTGGGTCTCTTCCTATCCAGCTCACAGTAAGCCAGACAGATGGAAAGGTTGCTGTAGGAGAAGTAATTCTGTGTAGTATTATTCTTAGCAGCATTACATGGCAGGAAAGAGAAGTAGAGCTAAATTCCCTGGACATATTTTCACTATTGAAAGTAAACTTTGTTTTCCAGGTCTGAACTGCCAAATGCATTCCATGAAACTGAAACTATGAATAAAGTTAAAACTATACCTTGCAGGAAGGTTTAGATTATACATTTGACAGATTCTATGACAACCAATTTCTGTAGTACAGTACATTTATTTTTAAAATGAATAAACTCTTCTTTCATTGTAAAGAAGATCTCAAGGAGGTGGACATAAAAATCAGTCATTCAGCCAAATAAAAAGAACATAAAAGCTAAACATCACTACAATAAAACTAAGTAATAAAAACTTTCAACTGGCTGAAATATAAAAATCTGAAATGGAATATAAAAATCCTCTTCAGCTTGATATACTCAGCCAAACTGGGCAACAGGCAAGAATATGGCTAGTTGGTGAATCTCTCCAAACACCTTGAATTACATCTTCATTAGCATAATGATCCTCTGATTAGCATTCATGGTTCAAATACAGTTTACCATCTACATCTTGATTTGAGTTGGAATACATAAAGAGTTCACTGCAATTCAAGCTTCTAAGAAAACATATTTGAGTACAAATGTATTTTTTTTTAATGTCAGTTGTATAGATTGAGTTAGGTGAGCTTGGTATTTGGCTGCAATGGAGGTCAGGAGTTCGATTCTCCGCTGTCCTTCTTGAGGGAAGTCCCAACTTGCATATAGCCTTTGACAAGCTACATAGCCCCAGGCCTTCCTCAGAAGGGACAGAGAGTAGTCTATACCTAGAAAACCCTGGGGAAAGTTGCCATTAGTCTGAATTGACTTGACAACACACAATTATTCAAAAATAAGTCGGGCTGTGCTTCCTCACTCCTCCCAGCATTTAGAGAGTGGATTGGGAGACAGTCTTCGGACTGCCTGGTACTGTACTGCCTGGACTGTATTTTCCCTGCCTTCCCTGAACCTTTCTTGACCTAAGAAAAAAAGAAACAAAATATCCCCCTCTAGTGGTCGAAGGCGGAATAGCAGCTTCCCATTAGTTTCTATGGATGGAAAAGAGCAGATACGGATCAAATGGTTTTCAATGCATTCCTATGGGAAATGCAGATTTGACCTGAGAACTTTTTGACTTGAGAACCGCCTTCCAATACGGATTAAGTTCTCAAGTCAAGACCCCACTGTATGTCAAACAAACAAATAGATTGGCATTTTTCTCCTAAATAAGTGTCATGTATGAAAGAAATAATTTCTATAAAGGATGGACATCTTTGCAAGCAATATTAAAGGTTCATCCCTAGATGGAGTAACCTGTTGCTGTTGTTAAAATGATTCCATAAGAGAATCTGGTTTTCCCAGGAACATTTTATGTAAAAATAGTTCTGCTTGCCCTCCTTCCCATTGCAAATAGGATGCATGAAAATGCAAAACCAAACAAAACAAAACAAAAATGGGTCCAGAATGTGTGTTCTCTCTCTCTCTCTCTCTCTCTCTCTCTCTCTCTCTCTCTCTCTCTCTCTCTCTCTCACACACACACACACACACACACACACACACACACACACACACACACACACACACACACACACACACACACACACACACACACAGCCATGGCTGGAAGACCTGCTGTAAAGAAAACCATAGCCCAAAGACTTCCAGTCACAATATTACAGTATGGCAATTTAGTGTGGGAAAGTGACGTTTGTCATTGCCAGGGCGCCTGGGAGGGGGTAATTTTTCTCCAGAGCATCATCTCAACACTCAGTGGAGCTGCTGCAATTTATGGAGCACCGCATGTGGCAAGCCAGAACTACAGTGGTGCCTCGCTTTACGATCACTTCGTTTAACAACGAAATCACATAACGATGAACTTTTTGCGATTGCTTTTGCGACCGCAAAACAATGTTTCCTATGGGGGAATTTCACTTTGCGATGATCGGTTCCCTGCTTCGGGAACCGATTCTTCGCAAAACAACGATTTTCCAACAGCTGATTGGTGGTTTCAAAATGGCCGCCGGGTAAATAAAATGGCTCCCCGCTGTGTTTAAGAACGGCTTCCTCACAAGACAGGCAGCGAAAATGGCCGCCCTATGGAGGATCTTCATTGGACGATGAGTTTTAAGCCCATCGGAACGCATTAAACAGGTTTTAATGCGTTTCTACGGGCTTTTTAATTTCGCTTTACGATGTTTTCGTTCTACAGCGATTTCGCTGGAACGAATTAACATTGTAATGTGACGCACCACTGTATTTGTACTTGTGTTCCATTCATCTTTTCCTACTGCCGAAATCATGTTCTGCTGTTTTACTTAGTTTAAAAGGAAAGCTCCTTTATCTTAAGAGTTTGCCATAAAACAAAACGCTTCTTTTAACAGCAGGTGTCAAACTGTAGGTGAATGCGAAAGCTCCATTCCCTAATAGAAAGAATGTTGCTTTTGCAAAAGTTAACAATGCACAATAATGCACTCAATAGCCAGGCTGTTTTCCCCATTGAGACAGCTTTCAACTCTTACCTTTATTGTATATTGATAGGCTCCTGCTTTTGGCTGCCATGGAAACGTCAGAATGCTTGGCGAAAGAGAAATGGGAACATAAATGTCCACTTCTTGTTCGTTTTGAACGGGAACAGGTAATGTGTGAACGCCTCCATCCTATTAAAATAAATATGCAACAATTACATTTAGAAAGGTTACTCAGTTTTAAAAGATGCAGTGTTAGGAAAAACATAAGGTTGATTTCATCTGTTCTTTGGTGTACGGAGTAGAGGCATAGGTTTTTCTTAGGCCCTGGAGTCTGCTTTCTTCTGCACATCTGTTGCATATATCCACCCCAGTGGAGACTTCTTCCTTTCAGTGTCAGGTGTACATAAGGGTCTTCTTTGCTGCCACAGCTTATTTCTCATGGTGCCCATTTCCAGGTCCTTTCAAAGGTTATTTGAAGATATATATCTTTAATATCAGACAAATATCTTTCATATCCATCACATGCTTTTATTGGAAGGAACCACCCCCAAAAAACATGAAGATGGAGAGCACATTCAGGCATCTAATGGGCAACAACAGCATCCTGTGAGCTGATCCTTCCACCTTGTTCTGGCATAAACAAAGACAATAACACTTTTATTGCCTCTATTTGCTTTACTCTATACGTTGGTTCAATGTTTTAAATTTTCATGAGATGCAATTAGCATCATGGAAAAATATAAATAATTAGTAATTATTTACTAGCAAGTCTGCTCCAACTTATGGTCATCCTTCAAGGTTCCCCTGGTATAAAATACCTATATATGTTAATATTTTATGTCAAACACACAAAACGTATGAAATGCAGCTGTTATTTTAAAGTGTACTGAAAAAACACATTTGCCTCAACATATGTGTTGTATGTCCCCTTTAGGAGGGCGTATAATATATGTTAGCTCACCTCTTGAGCCTTAACACAGTTTAGGGACTCAGAAAGCAAAGAGCAGGCTACCACAAGAAGGCTAGAACAGCCTGAAACTGATTTACTTGAGAGGACGTCCCACTGAATACAGTGTTACATACTTTCAAGCAACATACTTACAAATATGCTACAAACTTGCAACTATAAAGAAAATAAGTCCTACTGTAATTAATGGGACCTACCTTCAAATATGTCAGTGACTTAGGAGTAGGATATTCTTCACTACTACTAAACAAGCTTTCCTATTTCCTTTGCTGAAGTCTGAATGTCAAATTATTGTATTTGTCATCAGTTAGACAGCATTCAGATCTAAGGCTCCAAGCTGAAGCAAATGCAAGTCATGAACTGTATTCAAGCATCATAGCCAGGGCTTGAAAAATCCACTCGTCCACTTGTCTGTGACGAGTGAAAAAACGCTGCTCGAGTGAAAAAATGAAGCTCGACAAGCCACAGCTCCCTCCGTCCTTGCCTCCTTACCCTCAGTCTCTCTCTCTCTCTCTTTGATCCTGCAGTCCTCCCCTCCCCCTTCCCACTGCAAAAGGAAAAACAGAGCAAAAGCAAAGCGTGCTGCTTATATACTGCCCCATAGTGCTTCAAGCACTCTCTGGGCGGTTTACAAGTTAATTATGCACGCAACACATTGCCCCCCCCCCCCAAGTGAGCTGGGTACTCATTTTACCGACCTCGGAAGGATAGAAGGCTGAGTCAACCTTGAGCTGGCTACCTGGGATTGAACCCTGGTTTGTGAGCACAGTTTTAGCTGTAGTACAGCAGTTTAAACACTGCGCCATGAGGCTCTTACAAATATGTTATAAACTTGCAACTATAAAGTTGCAAGAAGAGAGTTTGAGTGGCACATAGATATATAGCTCTGCAGGAGAATGTAGAGTAGTCCCATGCTGGAGAATATGGAGATTCCCTGCTCCCAATTTCAATCGAACTACCTAGTTCCTTAAGAGGTTGGGCACTTTTGCTTTCAGTTTTATTTTTGCTGTAGACATTCAAAAGAAAGGCATTTAAAATACAAGCTTCATGACCCCACAGGCATGCAGGTAATAAAGAAACTCAATTGTGAAGGTATATTTATTTTGGGTTTGTATGCATTGTCATGTAGAACGTGCCTAGTTTAAATTTAAATTCAAACATAAATTGCAAGGTTATCGTCCAGTCATGCTGACTGGTGAAATTTTTGACTGACTGGTCAAAAATTCTAAAATTTTTCAAGCTCTGATTATAACTGAATACAACTCTAAAAGGTTGGTAGGAACACAAGAACGTTGGTGTAATGGAGGCCAGGCTGGCAGAATGTAAGCTCCAGAAATCTCCCTGAGGTGTCCTGCTTCCCCTGATCTTCACAGACGCTAGGACTGAAACCTGTTTTTCTGGAAACAGTACATTCTTGCAATGCATTTCAGTTATAATGCATAACGTTTTGCTTTGATAGTTCAGAACCATTAAACTGCTTCTCATCTGCATTTTTCAACCTCCTTACAAAGAAACTGACTATGAGGACTATCATAATGGCTACCTGACTTCCAAATGTATCAAGAGACCACTATGCGTGATTCATGTAGATCCCATTTGAGTTCCTTTTACACCTAGAAGTCACCAAGACCTTTACATGAGCAATGGAAAGGTCTGAAGTGGGGACAGGAATGCGCTTATAAAAATACTCATGTGATCTGGAACACTCCCATGTCAAGGCTTCCATTTTCTGAGCACTTTGTGTAAGATGAGCCAGGCACATTTCAAATTTCTACTGCATATCTTCATGCTGCTCACATGAAGGTCCTTGTGACTATGGGTGGGTAGGAGACACAGGGTAGGGTGAACATCCATGTCCCATCTGTTCTTCCAGCCTTGAACATAGTTTCAGGTACAATGTCTGAATAGGGCTAAAGTGTTCATCTTTAAAGAAAAATACCTGATCTACAACAGATGTCAGTGTAGCACTGATAATGGTGTGTCCTTCCTTTATTGCTTTCACATGGTGATATGACCCATTCAGAGAAGACTGCAGGACCTTGAAATATTCGTTTGAGAAGTGTGTATCAATTCTGAGATTCTGAAATCAAGAAGCAAGTGTGATCAATGAACAGGAATAACATTCAGTACATTATTCAGTACACTTTCAGTTTCTGTTTTTCCTGTGAGGATCAATATGGGGCAGAGATTAAAGTACAGGAGAAGGCTTGGCAGACATGTAACTCAATGTACGTTATGGATAGAGTAGTAATAGATGACTTAACAGTAATAGCAGTTGATTATTACTCCTTTCTAAGTAACTAGCTTATCTATGGTTGCTTTCCCTTTTTTAGCCATATTCTGTAGATTTTTAATAATAACTGATACAAGGAAAAACTACATTGGTTAATTAATGTCTTAAAATGTCTTTATTAACATAATTATATTTGAGTCTGTTGTTAAAGACATGGGAGAAAGGCTAGGTAAATAAGATTGCAATCTTAACAAACTGGTAGCAGGGATTTTGGCTTCAAACAGTTTATTACTATCAATCACCAACTTTAAGACCCCCACCTCCACCCCTCACTAATTTTTTATTGTATTCAATCCTAATCTAAAGCAATAGGGAAATCATATTAATTTTGATGTTTCATCACACATGCAAACATATTTAAGAGAACAGGAATACCCATATTTCACTTACATCAGACAAGTAAATCTTATTGCTTGATTTATCGTAGACTTCAATAGTGATTTCATAGAGTTTCTCAGTTTCTAGGGCCCACCTGTCACCTGGACGGATCAAAAATCCTACAAAGCACAAAACCACTGAAAATCATACGTTGCACAATGTACAATATGACAACGTATATTTTATAAACAGCTGTCAGAATAATAACATTCTATTTAAAAGTTTCTCTCTTTCTAAGTATATTTTGTTAATGCTTACCTCCGCTGGCATGGATCCCTGCACTGGAGGGATTATTTGCCTGAGGGAGAGATGGGCAGGTGAAGATTCCTACGGGTGCTTCATATGGGGCAGGGCAGGGGGCAGGACTATGCCGGAGCTTCATCAGGTCTGCCCACCCCCAGCCAGCCCTCTTTCGCAATCGGCAACCCATTTCTATTTAGAAATTTTAGGCCCGTCTTATCAAATTGGCATAAATGGTTGATGGACATACTTTTGCCTATCCCATACCAGCGACCCATGGGTTGTTAAGGGTTGTTTGAGGGTTCGTTGATTTAAATAGGTCACATTGGTGGTATTGTGGAATTGGAAGTCAGTTTCAGTGAGTTCCTATTAGGCCCACAGGATGCTATTATGCACTGTATCTCGGCAACTAGGATCATGAGATTTGCTTGCCATGACAAGGGGTGCTTAGGGGGCCCAAACCAGCCTTTGGATCAATGACTGGATGGCTGGAGGCTGTGGAAGGACTCCCTGTTTTAGCTGGCTGGGTATGAGCTGCCATGGGGACAGCTCGGACCAGGGGTTTGGGACTTGCCTGTTGGGTGTCAGGAAAGCGAAAGTAGGTACCCCTGGAGCCTGCCTCAGGTTTCTGCACTACGTTCAGGCCCCTCTGCAGGTTGGGAGTGGCTAAAATATAATTAATAAAGTGGCCCTTTTAACTCCAACACCTTTGTCCATCTCTTTTTTCCAGGAGTGGGTGGGTAAAACCAAAGACAGGAAATGGATATAGTGTTGGATGAAGCTTTAAGAGATCTATTTGAATTTCCACTTTGTCATGAAATTCATTGGATTGCCTTGAGCAAATCGCACTCTCAAACTGGTGTATTGGGGACTTACCATGAGGATCTATTATGGTAGGTATAGAGGTAGAATATCCAAAGGGTTAATCTTTGCTACCAGCCAGATTGCGAGGCAGGAAGACATGATGATAAAAGAAGGTTGTTTGTATGTTATGTTTTGACTTTATTCAGGTATCTTTTCCAGATGTGTTTTTTCTATGTAAAGTTCAAGACAGAACCAACAAAGAATATAGTCTCACTGAAGAAAAGACCCTGGCTTCAGTTTTGAGACCGATTAGTGACGTTATTGATTGGGTGGACATAAATTCCATCTCGGCACCTACTAGAATGGAGCCTCATGTCAGTGTCCAGTGTACCATTCCTGGACTGCACAGAAGCAAACTCTACCAAGGCAGGGGGGGAATACCTAAGCAGAAGTATGCCTAGGAGGAAAAAGAACTCACAGACAGAAGTCCACGTGAGTCTCAGCCACCTATCTACCAAAAGCTGTCTTGGCGGATTGATATCTGTCAGTTTTAATGGATAAAAACTGAAGGTGCTTTAGTTGGCCACTTTGCAAATCTCTGCAAGGAGGGCACTGGCTGAGAAGGTGTAAAGGTACCTATTTCCCTTGCTCAATGGGCCAATGAACTAAGATTTGTCTTGAGACATTCTTTCCTAATTAGAAGGTGGTGGAAGTAAACAAAAGAGCTTCCAAAAACCCAACTGTTTTAGTCCAGGAGACATATATTTTCAGGTTGTTTCTGAAATCCACTTTACGCCAGGGCTTTTCTGCTAGGCAGCTCTAGCACATTCCCCTAAAACAGCAAAGAGACTTTTGTTCCTCACAAAACTACAAATCCCAGGATTCAATAGGAGGGAAACATGGCAGTTAAAGCAGAATAAAACGGCTTTAATTGTGTAATGCAGCTATATTCTAAGACTCCAGAACATCTAGTCAAACCATAGGGACAAGTAGGAGGTCTTAAAAAGGTTGTGGCAGAAGTTGGGAGGGACAAGGAACAAAGTAAGAAAGGCCAAAGAATCCAAGAACAGTGGAACCAAGTGTTGTTGATGTGACTTCGAGGAATTTACCAGAACCTGCTTGGATAGCTCAGTGAGTTAATTACCTGGCTGTTTGATTCTCTGCTGTGCCTCTTAGAAGAAGAGCCAGCCTGGGCAAGCTATACAGTCCTAAAGCACACCCAGAAGAAGGGAGTGTTAGATGACTTCTAAATTCTGCATGCATAGAAAATCCTGGAGTCACTATAAGTTGGAATCAACCTCATAACATGTAACTAACTAACTAACTAACTAACTAACTAACTAACTAACTAACTAACTAACTAACTAACTAACTAACTAACTAACTAACTAATTAATTAATTAATTTGTTTTTTTATGTTTTTAAGTTTTAATGCTGTACGCCGCCCAGAAGCCTCTGGCAATGGTGCGGCTAAAAATATTGTAAATAAATAAATAAATAAATAAATAAATAAATAAATAAATAAATAAATAAACAAACAAACAAACAAACAAACAAACAAACAAACAAACAAACAAACAAACAAACAAATAATAAAAGTAAATGAGTTAGGCCTCTGGTCCCAAGAGCATGTAAGAAAATTAAATTGTAAGCATAAAAAAGAAGGTTATTTGGGCACTTTTGACTTACGTATAATCTATTGGAGATGGGATATTTGTACTCATTTCTCAAGGGAGATGACTACAAATATCACTACCACAGGTGGCCAGGCCCTTTGGACCCACCCCCCAGAACATGCCAGTCCACTTACCACTCACTGTGCAGTGCTCATGGCAGTTGTCATCTGTCTTGCACCAATCATGCTGGTGGACTTTGCTCCGCCTCCCTGCACTGCTAACCATCCTGGTGAGGAGGCAGGATGAGCTGAGTCTCCCCACTCAGCTGCTGAGCAGTCAGCGCAGGGAGGCAGGGCAGCACCAAAGGACCCAGCCACCTGTGGTGGCAATATTCATATTTGTCTCCCCTGGGAGAGGAATATGAATGTCCCAACCCTACTACCTATACACTGCAAGTCATACTGTCATATCTGAAAACAGAGAGTCAGACAGTTAGAAACATAAGAAACTTAAATGAAGTGAACTAAAAGAAGCTAAAGGACATGAAGTTAAAGGACATTTTGAAACGAATCATGGCTGTGCTACAAATTAGCATCAGGCTCAGATAAATCTCATTTGGGCAAAAAGGACAGTATACATGAAGAAAATCTAGAAAAAGGCTTGAGAAAATGGAAAAGCACAGAATAGACAGGTGGTTCATAGTCAGCTCAATTTTATTACAGTTCATGCATATTTACTGATAATACGGTACCTGGATATTAAATATTTGAGAATTTAACTACGGAACATGACTGTCGATATGCAAACTCCATGGCCACTAATCAGCCACTCACAATTGCAGTAAATACACATCAATATACAGTGGACCCTTGACTTACAGACGGCTTGACTTACAGACTTTTTGAGTTACAGACTTTTCTGGCCACAAAATTTAGGTTTGACTTGCAGACTGAGATTTGACTTACAGACCAGAAAAAAACCAAAATGGAACCAAAACGGCCTGTTACAGGATTAATCGGTTTTCAATGCACTGTAGGTCAATGGAGACTTGACTTACAGACTTTTTGACTTGAGAACCGCCTTCCAATACGGATTAAGTTCTCAAGTCAAGACCCCACTGTATAATATTTATTTGCATCTGGAATTATTTAATGATCGTCACTACAAATGCTAATGAAGTTCTCTCCACACCCCCTTTCTTTTTGGAAAGAAACATGGTTGAATCTCCAGTACTAACCTAAGTATCCTGGCTGCACAACATAAATGGTGCCATTTGGTAACTTTGAAGCACCTTGCATGGAAATACTTGGAATTTAGTCAAGGACCAAAGATTCTGATAAAGATTAGAAGTTTAGTAAGCTACAAAGCAGTGTTAGTCAACTAGAAAATATTGGATAATAGAACTTTCAACAACAGCATTCAGTACCTTGGTCCTTCCTCCCATCCCATAAACGAGAATTAAAACCAGTGAGCAAGAAATCAGAAGCACCTGCCTTCCCTTTTAAATGTTAATATCCAAATCAGCACTGGCAACTGCAGCCCTCCATATGTTAATAGACTACAATTTCCAGCAGCCCTAGCCAGCAAAGGCTGATTGGATATATAGTCCCACAGCAGACTAGAGGCCAACAATGCCAATCCTGATTTGGATATAACAGAGTACTGAGCTTTGTTTTTTTAAAAAAGGAGATGCTTCAAATCTATTCCTCGCAGCTGTATAAAGAGAGAAGTGGTGACTGTGCAAATCTGGGGTTCATTAGGTGACAAATCATGGCTTTTCATTATGCCCAAATATTAGAGATGGGGGATATTCGTATTAGAGATGGGGGGGGTATTCATATTTGCGATCCGCTTGCCACTCTTCGACCTTGCAGCAAGGCTTGTTCTCCTGCCTCCTGCCAGGAGTGGCGAGCGGATTGTGCACTGTGCAGCCATTGGTAGAATTGCACTGTCCGCATCCGTAGCAGTGGACTGTCTGGCCCCATAGGGCTGGAACTCTTGTTAACACCTGTGCAGGGATAGTGGTACTTGTATATGAATACCTCCATCTCTACCAAATATATATATATTATACTAATATTTATCTCTGAAACATCCTGAATTAACAAACAAATGCGGAAGTAGTCTCTATATCTAACAGTACGTCACCTGTGGATGAAAAACAGTAGATACATTGTTGATACTGGTCTTTGCAGAAACATTGTGCTATGTGATGGCACTGTCAGGTTCACAGTAGTAATGCAAAAATAATGGTCTGGGTTTCACACAGGAATCACATCATCACAGTTACATTTATACAGTGGTGCCTCGCTTAATGAGCGCCTCGCTGAGCGATGAAATCGCTTAACGAGGGGCTCTGGGCCATCGCTGGAGCATTCGCTCAGCGATTGCCCCTATGACGTTTTTTCACTTTGCGATATTTGCTAAGCGATTCGCTTAGCGAATATCGCATAACGAAGCGGGGGAGAACAGCTGATCGGCGGTCCCAAAATGGCTGCCGGAAGGTCCGCACCGCATTTTCGCGCCCTGCCCTCGCTTACCGAGGGCGCGAAAATGGCGGCGCTATGGAGGAACATCGCTTAACGGTGAGTTTTAAAGCCATAGGAACGCATTGAACGAAGTTCAATGCGTTTCGATGGCTTTTTAAATTCTGTTTAGCGTTTTTTCGCTATAGCGAAGGTTAATCCGGAATGGATTAACCTCGCTATGCGAGGCACCACTGTACTGGCCTTAGCTATTTGATGGCAGGGGTATTTACTGAAAAGTAGGGGTGACACTGGGGGAGCTGGAAAGGGGCTCTCTGCAGATTGTGGCTTTGTTTCTGACAGCTGCTACAGTCACCAAGAGGCTTCTGAAAATAAGGTGGCCAGTCCTACAGCTCCTATGTAAGCCACACCATGTAATATGATCAAAAAACTAATGAGGAAAACTTTATCTGGAAAACATAATGCAGAAAGGATATTTTTGTGGGTAAGTACGATGTTTGTCTGTCCATGTCGTAACGCTGTAACTGTGGATGTTGCATAGTCCAGTTTGGCAACTGGCCACGCTGAATCTCCCCCAGGGCTGAGTGTGTGGTTCTGAAGCTGCAGTTCATAGTGATCCGATGGCATTATTAATCCTGCACAAAAAGTAAGAAGGTACAAAAAGCAGTGAAAATGAAATTGAAGAGGTGATAATATTTGGATCTTTTATTTTTCTATAAACGTCTATCTTCTATCTTCTATTTTTCTATAAATTTGTGTTTAGCACATGTTCAGTTAGTGGTTATTTAATTCTTTAAAAATAAACAAATGTTTGTGTCACACTTAAGCTTCGCAACTTATTTCACTTAACCAGGTCTTTAGGATAAAGTTCCAGAGCAGAATGGCTTATGAAATGATAGCACAAATTCTTAAGAACTTTTCATAGAGTAGGCATCCTTCAGTCTCGAGAGACTATGGTAACATGCTCTGAATAGAGGTCTTGGAACAGCGTCTATCAAAATTTCCATTGCCAGGCAAATGGCTTTAAAGAAACAGTACAACATAAATAATATCTGTGGGAAGCTCCTGCCCAAAGCCATTAAGTTATTATCTGTTACAGTGAGAGAAACTCTCCTGGTAGAGAAGCAGCAGCAGCTCAGTGGGTGGGGTGACCTCTCATTCTGCCTTTCTGCTTAGAGTTAGGGTGAACTTCAAAGACTTTCTCTGGCCAATCTTAGTGGTGATTAGATAACCAGTATCTTATCTAAATTCTCACAACATACGATGTAGCCCTTGCTAAGTTAATAAAAGAGTTATCAAGGCGTTGCCTTTAGGCTCCGCTGGCTCGGACATCTGCTTGTTGACTTCTTTGCAACCTCTCTAAAGGCTAATGGCCTTCCTATTGTCTGTGATCACCCACATCATTAGCCTTCCTTTTGTTCCGTGATCACCTACAATATCCAGTGTGGTGTAGTGGACAGAGTGATAGACTAGGACTCAGGATTCGAATTCCCGCTCTGCCATGGAAAGTCACTGAGTAGAACTGGCAAAGCCACTCCTTATATATCTCACTTATCTTGAAAGCCCTATTAGAGTCACTATAAATCAGTTCCCACTTGATGGCACAAAACAACGACAAGATTAAATGGACTCACAGGCGATTGATTTAAAACTATCAAAATTAGAATCAACATATTTAAATGTGTTTGCTATGTTCAGATTAAATTTATATTGACTATTTTTTCTAAATTCAGAAAACACTTTGCTTTGGCATGTTTCATTGTCTTTCCCTCTACAATAAAGGCCAGTATCCTAATTAGTATAAGGAGATCCAAATCTGTAAGCTGCTGTGTGATCTGGAGAATTGATGGACATGCGCTTGGACATGTCAGACTGAAACCATGTTAGATAGCTCTGGCAGCTTCCATAGTTGGAGCTTTACATGAATGAGATACAGACCAAAATAAAATAATAGATACTGCTCCTGCATGTGATGAGGTACAAATCTCTCAGGTACTGTTTTATTTGTTGCTTTTATCTAAAGATTGCAGAAATCTTAATCATCTCTCCTGATTATTTCAGAAATGGATTGGAGTCAGATTCTGCTGCTCTTAAGTCCAATTAAGTTCAAAAATAAGTAAGTGAAGTGAGACGGTCAGATTCCAAAAGAAATCCTGTGTGGAGAATTAGGGCAGGGAAGTCTCCCCAGAGGAAGACCACAGCTGCAATACAAGGACATCTGCAAGCGGAATCTGAAGGCCTTAGGAATGGACCTCAACAGATGGGAAACCTTGACACTTGAGCATTCAGCCCGGAGCCAGGCGGTGCATAGTGGCCTCTTTTGAAGAGACCCTTGTCCAGCAGGCCAAGTCAAAGAGGCAGTCCCGAAACCAGCAAAGTCAGGGAGCTGGACAAGGGACAGATTGTATTTGCCTTCATTGTGGAAGGGATTGTCACTCTCCAATTGGCCTTCTCAGCCACACTAGATGCTGTTCCAAGACTTCTATTCAGAGCACGTTACCATAGTCTCTTGAGACTGAACGATGCCGACAGTGCTTCCCTGTGCAGTCTGACGTAATGATTGCTGGTGTTGTCCAATATTTCGGTATTTTGAAATAGAATTTCATGTCCAGTTTGTTTCATGTCCACTTAAAACAAACTGGACATGAAATTCTATTTCAAAATACTGGACAACACCAGCAATCATTATGTCAGACTGCACAGGGAAGCCATTGAAATCCACAAGCACCAGCAGAACTTCAACAAAAAAGAGGAAAGTTTGAAACTCAACAAAACTTGGCTCCCAGCTCTCAAAAATACAGCGTGCAAAAGGTCAACGGACTCTACCCAACAACACAAGGACCGGGGATCACTACACACAAAAGACCAGCTAATGACAACCATCAACCACAGGGACAGATAATCTCTCCTTTTTATCACAACAATACACACAACAACACACTAGTCACCCATCTACAGAAAAAGACAAAAGCCCATCTCACAGCCATAAATACTTTACTCCCAAGCCAACTACACCAGAGCACAGAGTGCTGTCCTCTGAAGATGCCGGCCACAGAGACTGGTGAAACGTTAGGAAGAACAACCTTCAGAACACAGCCAAAGAGCCCGAAAACCCCACAACAACCCTTAGATCCCGGCCGTGAAAGCCTTCGCGAATACAACTGTTGTTTCATGAAGCGCAAACAGCACTTACTATGTGACTTGAATAAATCCTTTGCACAGTGTCACCCACCACACTCGTCTGCTTCTCTCTTGTGTCTGTTCCTCCATGCCTTTCATTCTCTCTCTCTCTCTCTCTCTCTCTCTCTCTCTCTCTCTCACACACACACACACACACACACACACACACACACACACACACACACACACACACACACACACACACCCCAATATATTTTGCCTGCATTCTTCTGTTATATCATTAAAAGAAAGCACAGGAGTTTTGCTGCTAAGACACAGTGGTTGAAATCCAGTAGTAAGTTGCCAATTAGAGTAGGCCACTGAATCAGTGGGGATCCGGAGACTCAACTTCTCCATAAGAGCCACTGATTCAAATGGCTCTACTCTAGTTGTGACTTGCTACTGGATTTCAGTCATCATAAATTTCTTTGTACAGACATGTACATGTTGGCATTTCTAAGAATTCATTGAGACTGACATGATGCCGCCTAATTGAAACCATCTTTTTAGTAACAAGATTTTAAAAGAAAATACTGCCAGACTGAGTATCAAAGGACACATCAAAATCTGACTCATGGACTCTGTACCAGTCTTATTGACTTAAATTGGGTCTAAACCAGCACACAGGTCTATGAAACAGTATAACATCAACGCTGGGGGTTGGGGGGAGAGACAAACCTGTAATTTTCCCTCGCCTTATTTTCTCAACTCTGTATCGCACTGACATTCCTACCAAAAGGTAGATATCATAAGCTGGATTAAGAATTATGTTTTCCAAAATAAACAATCTGACTTCAGCAGCAGGCACATTCTGTTGGTTAAAATGAAAATTTAAATAAAAAAACAGTTATGCACAGGTATTTCTGATGAAATACTGAGCTTCATTGTAAACATTTGTTAAAATAAAACTCTTAAGATTGTACCACCTAGAAATGCTTGTTTTGGAGCAACATTAAATCCATTACATTTTGGGACATGAAAATGAGCAAATCAAAATGATAATAGACAAAATGATGATACACAAAATAATACACAGCCTTCAAGAATACATAATACACAAACTTTGCAAGCCCCCCATTCTATAAATCTATAATAATAATTATTATAAATCTATACATAACAGTAACATAACATAACAGAAATTGCCAGGACTTGGTCAGAAGATAGAAGATAGTATTCTCTTGTTTAATATACAAAAAAAGTACAAAAAACACCTCTACACATAAACACACAATGTAGTTGTTAATACTCTAAAGGTAGCCAGAAGTATAAAACTACAAAGGACAAATTAAGTTGGTTATAAAAAGAGAATCTAATCTTTTCCAAGGTGTACAGTTCAATATTTTCTATTACTTTACAAGTTGGGTAAGGAGTTCTTGAACATATTTATGGGTCCTTTATCAGCCATGTTGCTTTGCTAATGATCCTGAATAGCATGTGAATGATCATATTCTTGTGGCACCTTAAAGACTGACAAGTTTATTTGGTACAAGCCAGAGTGGCCCAGACATTCCCATATTGACCCCAACAAGGGTTGTGGCACCAGCACCTCCTTTGCTTGAGGAGGAAGAGGAGCAAGTGGATCTTGCAGCAACCACACAAAGAGGAGAAAGAAGATGGTGCTTGTGGTGCCATCACTAGCTGTCCAAAAAGGAGGATACCAGGATAGTGGCAGTGACCATAGGGGAATACGTACTTGTGTCGAAGGAGTCCTTGAGCCAAGCACTGTGGGAAGGATGGCTGAGAAACTGCCCTGTGCTGGTGGTTTTCCAAACCATTCTTCCAGCAGTGCCCACCATCAGGACCTTTTGCAACATAGCATTGATATAATATTAATGCTGACCATACAAAGAGACATACAAAGAGACACAATCGGTCTCTGAAGATGGCAAGGGAGCAGCAGCTGGGACTGCCTTTTGTTCCTGCTACCACTTCATTCTCCTGGGGGGGTAGGAGAGAGAAGGGAAGCCGTGCCTGCTGAAACACAAGTGCCGCCCTGGAGATCTCTGCAAAAGAGCAAGGTGGATAGGGCTATGCCAGGGCTGGTTGAGGAGCGGAAAGGTTTTGCTGGGACTAGCAAATGGATAGAGCCTTTGTTCTTTTTTTACTGTTTCCAAAAAGGAAATGTTGCTGGTAATGGCCTGGAATTGTAGTCTTTAAATAGCTTTTTCTTTCTTTCTCTGGGCTTTACTTGCTTTGACTTGCGCTATCCCTCCTTTGAACTTAGATTACAATTGTTATGGTTGCTGACATCACTTCCTTTTCTTTATCTTGTCCCTCCAAGGAGGAGACATCTTCCCTTTGTGTTCCACAGAAGTGGAAAACTTCTCTGGAAGTTCTGTTCCTCCACAGTAGTGGTTCCCAACCTTGGCTAACCCAGGTGTTCTTGAACTGCAGTTCCCAGAAGCCTTTGCCACCAGCTGTACTGGTCAGAGTTTCTGGGAACTGCAGTCTAAAGAACATCTGGATTATCCAAGGTTGGGAACCACTGCTCTACAAGTACATACCCATGCTTTGAGAGCAGTGGATAATCAGCTTCTCACCGTCGTTACTTTCTGCATGGGGAATTTAGCATGTGTCCAGGAAATATGTTCTTGCCTATGTGTAGTCTCTAAACATAAACCAGGTAAAAAATTGAGGTTCTTGCCCATACAAAGAGCTTACATGTGAGCAGGAATGTCTCCACTGCAGCAACATCACATTCTTCGCAAAGGAAGTGTCAATAAAAAAAGAGGGAGAGTAATTCAGTGGAGAGGAGGTGAATGTGTGGAAGAATTAATCTTTTGAGGTTCACCGGTCAATCAAAATGGCGATTGCAGCCAAAAAAAAAATAAAACATTGAATCATGCTAGGTGGCAAAGCAATGATGAGTCTGAATCAAATATGGAAAACTAAGGATATCAGCTTGATGACCAAGTGCAGATTAGTTTGCACTATCATGTTCCCCATAACTACATATGGCTGTGAAAGCTGGCCAGTGAAGAAGATGGACAGAAGGAAAGCTGATTATTTTGAACTATGGTGTTGGGGGAGGCTCTTGTGCCTTCCATGGACTGGAAAGATAATAAAGAAGTGCTGAAGCACATAAAATAGGGCATGTCACTGGAAAGCAAAATAACAAAACTTAGTTATTTTGGCCTTGTCATGCGAACAACATTGTTGGAGAAAGATGTTATGCTCAGGATGGTCAGCGGTAAAAGACAACAAGGACACCAAAGACTACGTTGGTTGTATGTAATCAAAGCAGATACTGGTCAAATTATAAAGTAGCTGAAAGAAGCTGTATAAGATTGGAAATCATGAACATGTATTGCTTAGCTGATGTCTTCCCTGGTCTTGTATGGCTCAATTTTTCCCCTGGTGTCTTCTCATGTAACAACTGGTGAGGTGTCCATGGAAGGTAAAGGTAAAGGGTAAAGGTTCCCCTTGACAATTTTTGTCCAGTCGTGTTCGACTCTAGGGGGCGGTGCTCATCCCCGTTTCCAAGCCATAGAGCCAGCATTTTGTCTGACGACAATCTTCCGTGGTCACATGGCCAGTGCGACTTAGACATGGAATGCTGTTACCTTCCCACCGAGGTGGTCCCTATTAATCTACTTGCATATGCATGCTTTTGAACCGCTAGGTTGGCGGGAGATGGGACAAGTGACGGGCGCTCACTCCGTCACGTGGATTCGATCTTATGACTGCTTGGTCTTCTGACCCTGCAGCACAGGCTTCTGCGGTTTAGCCCACAGCGCCCATGGAAGGTTATTAATCAAATTCCAATACAGTACTGCCTTCTACTTGTTTCTTTATCACACACCAGTATATATGCCACTATAGCAATATATCACTTACAATTTTTTAAAAAATAAAATAAAATGTTAGGGCATCAGGAACTGAGAAAAAGGATAGAAAATGAACCCATTTATATTTGATGGTATATGTAGCCTACAGATTGGTACAAATAGCAAGAAATGCACCAATTTAAGTGACAGTCATGTGAATGGCTCTTGTGTGTGTATGTGTGTGTACACAGTCTGGACCCATTCACATGACTGTCACACCTAGTCAGGTGCTGTTTGTGCGTACACACACACACACACACACACACACACACACACACACACACACACACACACACACACACACACACACACCCTAATTATACATACAAATATATCAATATTAAAAAAGGAGAAAAAAAGAAATGATTCAATTGATTGTGATTAGGCCCTAAGTGGGGCACCTTTATGATGAGAAGGGCAGTAAGTAGAGAATTATTATCCTAACACATCCTTCTCCTCAAGCTCCATCCTGCCCATAAAGTAGCTGTGTTGGACACCGTGTGCAACACATTTGAACAGAGGAAGGTGGGGCACAGAGAAAGTCACTCCCATGGACCACCCTCTCCATCTAAAACAAGCACCTCTCTCTACACCAGGCTGAATAGCACCAGAAATAGCCATCCTCAGCACAGTACTGCTGGAAATGACTGTAAGTAAAGAGATCTTCATATGCAGGTAGTTTAAGTCCATCATTACTGAGAATAAAGGAGATGGGAATGTAATGTTTGTCCAATCACACTAAGATAAAGAAGAAAGAGATGTAGGGCTAAGAAGAGCATCAGAGCAAGCATCAAGTGTATAAAAACTTTCACCTCCATAATAAGACACAAGATTGGGAGTGTAGGTATAAGCCGACTTCAAGCAGATGTTCAGTGATTCATAGTTCATTAAACCTGAATTTTGGACAGCTGCCTAAGGAATTATAAAAAGTGAATCTTGAGATTTTATGCTTATTTCATTTCAATCAGCTTCCAGAATAAAAATGCTTAGTAGAAGTTTTATCTGCATTATACTTCATTCAAATTTGGATGTGAACACCCAAGTGTTTTATTTCTTGAATATGTTAACCTGTAGATAAAATGTCAGAACATCTGCTTAAACAATCTCTGTTCTAGGTTTGACTAAATGAGAACCAAACCATTCCTTTCACTCCTGTGCATTTTCCACTTGAGTTCCCGTTGATTTCTTTCAATTTTTAACAACTGCACATAGCCCATATACAGTATATACAATTCTGCTGATCATGTTCAACCATTGGAGAATTCTGCTGACTTTACCTCACTAGTGTTGGTGCTGCAAAATTCACAGTTGTTATGGATACTTATTTTTAATCTGTCAGGCATCTGAATACCCAGAGGAACTGTAATATGCAGAAAACATAGCATGATTTTGCAACTTTTGATTTCTCCAAAAATAGAAGCCTGTGTATGCTATTACTCACTTCTTTGATGTTCTGTACATAACATAGAGTAATGATAATAAGTAGTGATTAGTGAGCAAAATAATTGAACAGAGTAAAATAGACAGTAGCTCCATGAAGCATTCCTCTAGAACAGGTGTATGTTTCTTCTTGGCAAAAATAAAAAAATAGGGAGGAGGAAGCATCACAGTATTAGAGGTGGCTAGGTAAGCAATCCCCCCCCCCAGTTCCTAGGCAGAACATCTAGAATTAGTGCATTCATAACAGACTGCTTTTCAGCCTCTGCTTGAAGATGTCCAATGAGGAATAACCTGTCATCTTTCTAGGTCTGGGAGAGCAAGCACAGAAGACCAGGGCAAATCTATCTTTCCTTGGGGGAAAGTGGGATTTTCTCAATGGGGTTCAACACCAGAAAAATTTAAAAGCAGTAAATAAACTCCCCAGCCCTGACTCCTATTAAAACAAAGTTCTGAATCATGCTTTACAGATTTCCAGGAATGACAATTCTTTTTGATTCAAACGTTGGTGTGGAGGGGTGAATTCCCTCATCTCTGGCAAGGCACCTGAGAAGGATAGCATCCTGCTGAAGTGCTGTAAAGAGATTATCACCACTGAGCTGTATGAAATCTTTTGTCTTTGCTGGAGGGAAGGTGGAGTACCACAGGACATGAAGGATGCAAACATTGTCACATTGTACAAGAACAAAGGTGACAGGGGGGACTGCAATAACTACCATGGCATCTCTCTTCTCAGCGTTGTAAGGAAGCTGCTTGCCCGTGTTGTGCTGAAGAGACTCCAGGTGCTTGCAGACCTAGTCTATCCAGAATCACAGTGTGGATTCCAAGCTAACAGATCCACCAATGACATGGCATTTTCCCACAGACAGTTGCAAGAGAAATGTAGGGAATGGCAGCCACTCTTTGCGGCCTTCATAGATCTCACAAAGGCCTTTGATTTGGTTAGCAAGGACTGCCTTTTTAAAATACTTTACAAGATTGGATATCCACCTCAGCTCCTTAACATCATCAGACCCTTTCATGAGGAAATGAAGGGCACTGTAGTTTTTGATAGCTCAATATCAGATCCCTTTGACATTCAAATTGGAGTGACACTTTGAATGTCAAAGGGCTGTGTCCTTGTGTGGACTCTGTTTGGGATCATTTTGCTGTCATGCTGAAGCACGCTTTTGGAACTGCAACAGGTGTCTAATCTCCGGACTAGATCAGATGGAAAGCTTTCAAATCTCTCTAGATTGAGAGCAAAGACCAAAGTCCAGCTGAAATACATGTGGGAGTTCCTCTTCGCCGATGATGCAGCTGTTGTTGCCCATTCTGCCAAAGACCTCCAACAACTTATGAATCATTTTAGCAAGGCCTGCCAAGATTTTGGATTAACAATCAACCTGAAGAAAACACAAGTCATGGGGCAGGGTATGGACTCACCTCCCTCTATTACCATCTGCACACAAGAACAGGAGGTTATTCATGATTTCGTGTACCTTGGTTCAACAATCTCTGACATTTTCTCCCTAGATGTCGAGCTGGATAAATGCACTGACAAAGCAGCTACCATGTTCTCTAGACTCACAAAGAAGCTGATGGCATATACCAAGATCCAGGTCTATAGAGCCTGTGTCCTGAGCACACTCCTATCCTGCAGTGAGTCCGAGACCCTATGTGCATGGCAGAT
This sequence comes from Pogona vitticeps, assembly GCF_051106095.1. NCBI lineage: Eukaryota > Metazoa > Chordata > Lepidosauria > Squamata > Agamidae > Pogona > Pogona vitticeps. The sequence continues at coordinate 71,106,355 of NC_135784.1, read as the reverse complement.
GAAGCTGAACACCTTCCATATGCGTTGTCCCCAATGCATTTTTGGCATCACCTGACAGGACAAAGTTTCAAACAGAGTAGCTGGAATGAGCTGGAATTTTTAGCATGTATACGTTGCTGAAACAGTGACGTCTATGTTGGCTTGGGCATGTCGTGAGAATGGCTGATGGTTGGGTTCCAAAAGATCTCCTTTATGGAGAATTAGTGCAGGGAAAGCACCCCAGAGGGAGACCAAAGCTGTGATACAAGGATATCTGCAAGCGATATCTGAAGGCCTTAGGAATGGATCTCAACTGAAAACTTGACATCTCAGTGTTCAGCCTGGAGGCAAGCGGTGCAGGATGGCCTCTCCCAATTTGAAGAGACACTTGTTCATCAGGCCGAGGTGAAGAGGCAGTCCTGAAAGCAGCAAAATCAGAGAGCTGGATAGGGAGCAGACTGTATGTGTCTTCCGTGTGGAAGGGATTGTCACTCTTGAAGTGGCCTTATCAGCCACACTAGATACTGTTCCAAGTCCTCTATTCAGAGCACGTTACCATAGTCTCTTGAGACTGAAGGATGCCTACTGGTTGGCAGGGGTTGGTGGCTAGAGGAGGTCATTCTTGTGGTCTGCAGAGCTTCTTAGCATCTGCACACTATCTGCAGGCTATGCAGTTCATAGCTCTGCCTCTCAGTAGTTGATTCAATTTCTAAGCTGCTTTTACCACTCATACATGTATGTGTAGAAATATCGACAACCATGAAATGGCAAGGGGCATGGTCACAAGCAGATGACAAAAGGACGATCAAGGAAGTGCAAGAAGGAAGGAAGAGCAAGAAGTCTATGGCAACTGGCCAACTTCTAGAGAATAAACAATAAGCCTGCATTAACTCTTGCAAATTAAAGGCTGTGAATTCTTAGCTGAATCAATCAATCCATATTAAGTCTGCTTTTTCATTCTACATTCAACTTTTCCTAGTACTTAGGAAAACCCTCAACTTTTACTAGAAGCCACAGTCACTAAACTGAGGCTACCATACATTTGATATACAATATGAAGACAAGACTTGAAGGGGAAAACATTAAAGTTAAGGAAAGCAGAAGACTTGGGAAAAGAGGAAGTGCTAACATTTGATGGTTAGCTTCCACACAAAAGAAACTATGCTATTTAGTTTGTAAGACCTGAGCAGAACTGGTCATGACAGAACCTTTCCTGTTGAACTGTATTCATTAATTCATTAGATGGACGGAAGCCAGAAACAGCTTGATGGTACATAACAAAACTAATCATATACTGCTTTTGTAGCTTACTTTACAAAACTGTAAAGGATTCTTCTATTCACAGTATCTGTGTCTATGTCCAGGACCCAGCTGTAAATTTCAACCCTGCACAACTGCAAAAGTAGCATCTGAAGAATAGAATACCTTCTAGAAGAGGTTTTTCAGATGCTACAGATGGCTGTCAGAGGGAGGAGAGCAGAACCCTTTGTTATGTTTGAGGATGTACACTAACGAAACCCAGAACATGAAATGTTGTAACCTAGCCTCCATATCCTACCTTTACTCTTTGTCTCATGCACAAAAGCTCATGCCTAAACACTGTTTTAGTCTTTAAAGTGCTTATGCCAAATACAACTTATTAGTCTTTAAGGTGCCAGAAGACCCTCTGTTGTTTTAAAATCACAATTTAAAGGTACCTTACCTTATAAACAGGTTCCTGTATTTTTGCTTTTAATTTTGAGCTCCCTGTTTTCATGCCAGACACTAAAACAATGTCTCCTTGTTTAGCAGCTTTCTCCATGTCTAATATATATGAAGGTGGTGTATATGTTGATTCCGAGAACTTCAGAATACTGAAAAAAAAATTACTAACATGTCATAATTTCATTTTAGTATCAGTAAGAAATAACATTATCTTGGAAATTTGAAGTGCTGATTCTAAAAATTGCTTCAGAACTCACATCATGAAAAAAGATGCAGGCCAGCAGTGGAAGTACATCATCTAAAAAATGCAGAGGGTGGACAGCATTTAAACCTGTCCTCCATGTGGCTACAGTCTCCCTTTCAGATGATGGCCACAGGTAACTTTCCTATGATCTTAAGCCAATTTGACTGAGATACGTACCATCTGGTTGGTCTTGATGGAGTTGTCAATGTCATGTTAATGACTAGGTTACATTACTACAGTGTATTAAAATTGGATTTCATGTATGAAATATGGCAACTTTAATTGTTTCAGAACATGGCAGCACAGTAATCTTGAAGATTAATAAAAATACACACTGGCAGAAGTCGGCTTTCTTTTTGTTTATTTTACTTTACAAAGCCTTAAACAACCTGGTAAATATCAATTTATGTCTGAAATAACAGTCTCCTCCTGTATCAGCTTCCGTGGCCTAAATCCAGCTGTTAGCTACAATAGACCCATTCAATCACTTGCTGAAGCAATCCTTATGTAAAATCCTCCAGCTGAGACAAGCAGAAGGATTTAGTTCCATAGATGTTACACACTTCAAGAAAGTCTTGCTCTGAGTATCTTTACCTTCAAAGGACAGGTAGGTGTTATTAAGAGAAATGTAGATTTTCAAATAAATGGACTTTCCATTTTGTATGGAAAAGCAACACAAAATACAGAGGACTGAATCTGACGTTTCTCCCTTAAAACATGTTATGTAACAGTAATCCAAATTACTGCTGAGCAGTAATCTCAATTAATTTGTCCAACTCTCACATCATGCACACTCTGAACTCCTCTCCACTTTTCCTCCATTTCCCTTCATTTCAAAGTCTGCTACAGTTCCCTACTAATTTCCTTAATCATATTCCTAATAAATATTCGTATGGATATAACATGATGACAAAGTACAATAAAGCTGTTGCACCAGTATAATTGTCCTGATGTATTCTGGAATTATGCTGTTTAAATTGTGTTCTTAAGTGATCCGATAACTCATCAGAAAACGAGGCAACATATAGCTTGGCACGTGGTTGTCTCTTTTTCCAGTTATCCCAGCTGTGGGATAGGCTCTCATTCAAGCATATTCTCTAGTTGCCGATTCTGTCCTTCTTTAGACACCAGACAGTAACACACTTTTTCAACCAAACCTTTAAATATATGACTTTTCCTAACGTTCTTTTAATTCCCATTTTTTACTTCAGTTTCCTTTATTTTACATTATTTTATTGTTCAATGTACTTTTTTTGAGCAGCACTGAAGAACGAATTCTGGTGGTAATTCAAGACAAAAATATACCAAATAAATTGCTCACCTAGATTTAAATACCTTTAAGTCAATGATTTCAGTGCAAGGGAATTCAGCACATGCTTAACTTTCCTACCGAAATGAAACTTAGTACCTAATTTTGGCTGTATCGTCCTTGTTTTGAAATAAAACAGGGGCCTTGAATTGGACTTCATATTTACTGTTCTTTTGTTTCCTGACAAACAATTTATTAATTGTCCATTTGGCCTTAATCTACAAAAGCGGTTTGTATGGGGAAAATTGATTTAGTGTTCTGTGTACTTCTTGAATACAATCAGAAACTTCAAAATGGAACAAAAAGCTACTTTACAAGCTCCTTGAAAATTAAGCAAATGGGATGCCTGCTGTTTCATTTATTATGATGGATAGTAACCAAATGGGGCTACACAAAGAGATTCGGCTTCATTGAAGATCTATTTTCAAAGCGTCAGTATCAATAAGAGAGCTATAGTAAACTTGAGAGACTGTTTCTGGATAGTATTCTGGGTTGATGAATTCTAACCAAAATGGAAACTGAAACACAATATTCTGTCTTAAACCAATGAAGTGCAGCTCCTTTTAGCAAAGTGCAACGGAGATGTGCTTCTACTTTCTGCAGCTTCACTCAGTTTAATGTATACAGACGATAAGGAAGACCATAATCTGCGGTGAGATACCTGAGTCACTGAGGTCAGCAATTCTTGCTGGTTTATTCCAGTTTAAAGCTTATTCTGTAAATGTGTTTAAGCAGACATTGTTTCACATCTTCCAAAGTAATTAAAGGAAATAATTGCTAGCCCTATTTTTGGATTTCTCACCCTGTAGCTCTAATTGGCAATAATAGACTTTATAATTACATGCTTGTAGAAAAACAGGGCCTGTTTTCCAACCCATCATTGCAGAGGCAGCAAAACAGAAGTGCCATGTACGCAAAGTTAATATGGCTTAGATCCTATGTACTGTATCTTAGAGGCTGCTATCTTCCCATATCTCACTGTCATCTCACACATCAATCTGGACTGCTCTCTTGTTTTTATACACTCCGAGTGCCAAGTTCAAACAGGCAGGCATTCTTAATGGCTTTCCTCAGCTTCAGGTTTGTTCCCTTCAGGAATCTGCCTGTATCAGAATCTGAGTACCTTCAAACTATAATAAAAAATAAATAAAACAAAAAGGTTTTCAACTTATAGTATTTTTAAATTTTGAGCCAGCAAGGGTCTTAAGACTATACTGGAGACACTGAAGTATGGAGACTCCTTGGAAAAGCAATGGAATTCCTTTACTAGGAAAAGAAGAATATTGCAATGCATGTTTAAAAAATATTTATACAAAAACACACACACAAACAAAAAGAAAAAAAAAACATTGAAAAAATGAACCTCTAAATATACAGTGCACTCCACCAGGGACCATTTGGGAGTAACATACTACTTATCATTCTGGAGCCCTATCTCCCTTCCGGAACTTTATTGACTCTTCCTAATTTTATTAATACAAATTTTAAAAAATCTCCCCATTTAATTATAAATTCCTCTCTGCTTGTTATTTCCCCCTCTTAACTTTTATATTATTAGAGTTTGGTTTGCAACCTTACATGCTGTCTGTGGTTCTCATGAGTGGAAGTGACTTGTCTGGGCTGGGATGATTTTCTCTGTCCAGCACTAAGCAATAGTTCCATCCAAATTCAAAGAGAGACCCTCCTCTCTGCTAAGTGTTCTTCGGACATTTCCAGAGTGAACATCTCTGAATTACTCTCAATGGAAAGAGTGGTTACAGTTTAATCTCAGAGCTTTAAATGTGCATGGTTGTTTGAAAAACAAAGACCAACAGAAGCACAAGCCAAAGGTAAATGGGAAGATGAAGATTCTATAGGAAAAACAATGATTTCATTAAGCCTCTCAGATAAACGGATGATGCATATTAAAGGCTGCAAAGCTACAATTGAAATGCTAGAAGCACTTCAGGGATCATATCCAGCTCTAAATAACAGACAATTTTTATTAGGGAACCTGTATGGTTCAATCTTAAAACAAACAAGATTGTGAAAAACACATTTCTGCTTTATTAGCAGTGTTTGACAGTTTAAACATACCTAGCTTTGAACTGACTGACAGACATAAAATAGGATTTCTAACAGAATCACTATGTGAATGTTTTGATGCTTTTTTATCTATCTTGTATAGCAAACAAGTAGGTTTCCATGAGTGTTTGTGTTGTCTGAGAGAAGAGTGCATAGACTAAATTTCATGTTGAGTGGGAAAGGCAATAGGAAGGGCATGGCTGACAGCCAATTGTGCAGCTGCTAGAGCTTTGGGAAGATGGGTCATATGGCAAAAGATTGCCCATTCCCAAAAGAATCCTCAACCAATGGGAGATGTACTCATTTTAAATCTGAAGAACAAAGGGATTGCAGAAAATATGTGAAATCTCATTCTAAGAGAAAAACAAAAGGAAAGGCTGGAAAGAGACTTAAAAAGAAAGATGCATGGCCCATAATTTTGAAAAGATATCAAATTACTGTATTTTTCCATGTATAAGATAATACTTTTCTCTAAAACAATTAGATTTAAAATGTAGGTATACATGGAAGTAAGGAGGGGGAGGGATCAAAGTGCTTTGATCCCTGCTTTTCCCCTCCATTTCTTGTGAAGAACATGGAGGGGGAAAGCACTTTCTTGCGAAGAAAGTGGAGGGGAAAAGCAGGAGTCCTCAAAGTGATTCATCAAAGTGATTCCTGCTTTCCCCCCTTCACTTTCTTCCAAAGAAAGTGGAGGGAGAAAGCACTTTCCTTGCTAGAAAGTGAAGGAGAAAAGCAGGAATCAAAGTGCTTTGATGATTCCTAGAAAGTGCTTTCTTGAGAGGGAAGTGGAGGGGGAAAGCAGGAATCATCAAAGTGATTCATAAAACCGATTCCTGCTTGCCCCCTCCACTTTCTAGCAAGGAAAGTGCTTTCCCCTCCACTTTCTTCGGAGAGCTTTGATCCCTGCCTTCCCCCTCCACTTTCTTGTGAATAAAGAAATTCTGGGTTAGAAAAGGGGGCATCTTATATGCGGTGGCCTATTATACATGGAAAAATATGGTACTGATTCATTGACTCAGGGTACACCAGTCATTGTACACATAAAAAAATCTTTATTTTTTATATATGATATACTCTATTTTTAAACTTTTCTTCTTCAGTTTTTTCCAAATTGGTTGGGATATTTATACCTAAATACTTAATAGTCTTTAATGTTAATATCCATTTCTTTTCTATTTTTCCCCTTTTCTTTGTTTTAAATTCCGATTTAATCTAATTGTCAATTTGATTAATCAATTCTGATTTAATCTAATTATCTCTCCAAATTCTTTTATTATGTAGTTTTACTATACTAAATGTGATTCTAAAGTTAATAAGGTATCATCAGTGAATAAACTAATTTTAATCAATAATAATGATGTGTCATAAAGTCAACTCTGACTTATGATGACTCTTTTCCAGGGTTTTCAAGTAAGAGAATACTCAGAAGTGGTTTAACATTCTCTTCTTCTGGGGGTGCACTGAGACTGTGCAGCTTGCCCAAGGCTGCACAGGCTGGCTCTAGTTCCAGTGGGGAATCAAACTCCCAGACTCTGGCTCCATAATCAGATATCTAAACCACTGAGCTAACCAGCCAGCTAAACTAATTTTAGTTCTATAAAAGGTTCCACTTTACAATTTGTCCAGTTGTGTCTGACTCTAGGCGGCAGTGATCATCTCCGTTTCTAACCCACAGAGCTAGTGTTTTGTCCTCAGACAATCCTCCGTGGTCACTTGGCCAGCGCGACTAGACACGGAATGCCGAGGTGGTACCTATTTATCTACTTGAATTTTTTGCATTTTGCATGCTTTCAAACCGTTAGGTTGGCAGGAGCTGGGACAAGCGATGGGGGCTCACTCCATCATGTGGATTCGATCTTATGACTGCAGGTCTTCTGATCTTGCAGCACAGAGGCTTCAGCGGTTTAACCCACAGCACCACTATGTCCCTTTAATTTTAGCTCTATATTTAATACCAATACATAGAATCCTTTATCTTCTCTAATAACATTCACTAATAGTTCTACAAGTAAAAGAAAATACAGGGGAAAGGAAGCATTGTCTAGTACCTCAGCTTAGAGATATTTCTTCCATTATTCCATCATTTATACAGCTGCCGTATTCTCTTAGAATAATTAATCTATTATTCCTTTAAAATGGTTATCAAAGCCTAATACTTTAATTATTATTTTTAATGTTGGCCATTCCACACAATGAAGTGCCTTAAAAATTACTAATGAAAGTATAGTGATGTCTCGACTTATGAACATCCCTACTTACGACCAGCTCCGGCTGCAAAATTTTGCTTCTACTTGCAACCGGAGCTTCCACTTACAAACAGAAAAAGGCAGGGGAAATTAAAATTTCTAACTGTAGGTGTCGACGAGGCTGCTTCTTTGTAGCTCTTTCGCCCCAGCAGTTAGAGAGAATGCGATTGGAGAAGGCTGCCTGCTAAGGTAAGGTAAGGTACTGTTTTCTGCTTTTAAAAAACTGTTCTGGGTGTTTTTGCAGCGTGGTTTAGGGCTGGGGGTTTTATGTTTCTGTGCTGTGAAGGATCTTGTGATTTGTTTGTTTTTCAGTTCCCCACCCCCATTTTTGATGGGTCTTGGGGGTTTGCTTGTTTTTTTGTCCCCCCCATTTCCTATGGGTTTTGGGGGGTTTGTTTGCTTTTTGGAGTGTTTTCCCCCCATTTCCGATGAGTCTTGGGGGTTTGTTTGTTGGTGCTCTGCTCTTTCCCCATTTCTGATCTGTCTTGCATGATTCCTTTGCTTTTTGCATTGCTCTTTCCCCATTTCCAATCTGTCTTGCAATCTTCATTTGCTTTTTGCATTGCTCTTTCCCCATTTCTGATCTGTCTTGCATGCTTCGTTGGCTTTTTGCACTGCTTTTTCTCCATTTCCATCTGTCTTGCATGCTCTGCTTGCTTTTCTTCCCCCCCCCACTTTGGCCGGAAGGGATTAATCACATTTCCGATGGGTCTTGCATTGATTTTTTTCATGATTTTTTTCTTTGGCCAGAACGGATTAATTGCATTTCAATGGGAAAGGTGCTTTGACTTAGGACCATTTCGACTTATGCCCATCTTCCGGAATGGATTAAGTTCGTAAGTCGAGGCACTACTATATACCTGTCTTTACTTTTTGTTTAGCTATTGCATTTATTACATTTAATCTCCTAGTTATGTTTGCGATTTGCCTTCCTGGCATAAAACCACTTGGATCTTCTTTAATATATTTAGTAATGAGAAGTATTCATTCTCTTTGCTAATATCACCATAAATATCTTAGTGTCTTGATTTAGTAGAGAAATAGGTCTAAAAGCTTCAGGGTCAGTAAAGTCTTTGTTCATTTTTAAAATTAATACAATTATCAGTTGCTTCAAGGATAACCAAAGCCTTTCTCTCCCCATTATTTTATTTGATTTCTTAATTATTAGCTCTATCTTCTCTTCTCTTATTGGCTGTTTCATTAAATATCTATCCATTTCTTGAAGCCTTTCTTTTGGTCCCACCACCTTCACAGGTGCATCTGGTAAGGACATGGGAGAGGGCCTTCTCTATTACTGCTTCCAGACTTTGGAACTCCCTCCCACAGGAGGCCAGGCTGGCATACCGCTGGCTATGCAACGCATGTTCTAAAGAATAGAATAATATTAGCAAAGTTATTTCCATAAGTTATTTCCTCACACCTAAGACTGGCAGAAAAATATGTGGAAAGAGCTATTGTATACTTAATATGATGTTTTATAGCTTTACTATCTTAGTTTATATATGTATGTAATTTATATTGGAGGTATGGCATCTGAATATCATAAATAAATAGATGCATAAACCTCATCGGCTATGGCAAACACTTAATTTATTTACTGCTATCTGAGCTTTAAATAAAAGGCAAACTTACAAGGTAAAATCCCTAAAAAAATTTAACTACCCTTTTGTTGTTTATTTTGAAATATTAAAGTGATGAAAACATGTCACAAACTAGGGTTTTCTTGATTTTTAGAGCTCATAGTAATTCCTCAAATAACTAGGGTTATTCATCAACATATCAAAGGAATATGTTTATTGCTACTCTGGGATTAAAGTAACAGACTATGCATTACTAACCTGATTCTACTTTAATTATGGTTAATTTTTAATAGAATACAAGTGTGCTGGGAATACCAAATGGAACATGTAGTGATTATGAATCTAATTTAATTAACTTATACATAGTTTAGATATGTTCACTTTTAATTGCAAATCAACAAGATAAAAGGCTCGTACAAAGTTTGACAGTTGACACCTGCACATTTTATGATCGAGTATCATGAACATAGTCTACCAGCTAAGAGTGCCAGCCCCTCAGTGTCTGTCTGTCTGTCTGTCACTTTGTGTGAGAGAGAGAGGGGGGAGAGGGAGAGAGGACAGACCTGTGTTAGCTATATAATGTGCTGGTTTTGTCAATTTGTCCCTTGTATTTTCAGGCCTCTTTCATCAAAACTGATGGGCAGTAATATTATGGAAGACATTTCACTCTTCACTCGGGAGGTGTCTTGCACCCAACACTGGAACTGAAACATGAAGCAAATATGTACTGATGACTAAATTTAATTTTAAAGAACCAGTATGAAACAACAGGGCCAAATTGCCAGTTAAAATTAGAGGAGCAAAACTGGTGTACCAGCTGCCAATATTACAAAGGTTTTGCATTCTGTTCTCAAATGTCCTGACAGAGTCTCCCTTCCTCTTTGGTACGGAGCTGGAGAGCATATGCTTAGGTGCTCTTGAGAATATAAGGAACCATTGGGCTATATAACAGGTTTGTAGAGAGATTATTAAAAATGTAGTGATATAGGGGGACACAAGAGTAACAATAGCTGCTACCTGAACATAGAATTACAGAACTTTGAGAACCACTTATGTGAAATCAATTATGCTAGCCTTTGAGATATCACAAAGCTCCTTGCTGTTTTTGCATTTTCTCCATGTTGTTCGTAAAATGAGTTCGTAAAATAATGGTTTTGCGCAGTAGCAAAGACTAAGCTTGTCACAGCTCACATTGGTATGTATGTATGTATGTATGTATGTATGTATGTATGTATGTATGTATGTATGTATGTATGTATGTATGTATGTATGTATGTATGTATGTATGTGTTCATTTTGTTTCATTTCTTTGCTGCCTTTCTCCTACTTAACAAACCCAAGGCAGTAATATATGGCTACATGGAGGATAGCAAGAGGTTGTGGCTGAGTGTCCCTCATGGGGAATGGACACTTGGGAGAGGTATGAGGAACAAAGTCAAAGGAAGGATCAGACAGGAGCAATGGACAGAACAAAGAATGAAGCAGGCAGCCTAAATTCTGCAACACTCTGATAGATAGATAGATAGATAGATAGATAGATAGATAGATAGATAGATAGATAGATAGATAGATAGATAGATAGATAGATAGATAGATAGATAGATAGATAGATAGATAGATAGATAGATAGATAGATAGATAGATAGATAGATAGATAGATAGATAGATAGATAGATAGATAGGAAGGAAGGAAGGAAGAAAGAAAGAAAGAAAGAAAGAAAGAAAGAAAGAAAGAAAGAAAGAAAGAAAGAAAGAAAGAAAGAAAGAAAGAAAGAAAGAAAGAAAGAAAGAAAGAAAGAAAGAAAGAAAGAAAGAAAGAAAGAAAGAAAGAAAGAAAGCCCTAGAGACAGCACAGCGAGTATACTGGAAGCTGTAGTTCAAAAAAGTAACTTTTTCAAACACCTGTCTCAGAATGCCTGTTGATTAATCTGCGGTGCTGTGATAACCCTTTTCAGTGTTTTTCTCTTCCCTGGAAATTCTGGGAAATTTTACTTGCCACCTGAAATCTTCATATTTTTAGCATGACTTTTACAGAATAGCTATTTCAAATAGTGTATTGTGAGCTGCAATGTATGTCATTTAAAGACAGCCAAGATATACATCCTCTTTAAAAATGAATGGACTAAAGGAGGCCTTGCAAAACTGTTGAATAGGAAGGTGTGGCAATGCCAACAAGTAACAGAAGCTGATAGACACAACTTTATCTCTTCCTTTAGTTACTACATGCATGAAGCAAGAACTCAAATAACTTAAATAATTTTAATAACTTACCGTAGGGCATTGTGGGCATCTGAGAATCCATTAGTTTCTGGGTCCTTCATGACTGTCCACTCAAAAGCGAGCCCCGCCAAGGTGCTAAAAGTGTTTCCTTTAAATAATTCAAGAAACTAAATATTAAGTGTTAGAATAGCAATCCAATTCTCCTCCCACCTTGGAAACTTTACATAAAGTCAATCCCAAATGCTTTGAAATTCCTAACAGGAAAAAGATAAAAATGAAAATGTAAACATGAAAAAGACTCATGCTTGATTTTCATGAGTCCTAATTTCTCCTTTTGCTTAGCCATCCCAGATCCACTTATACAAAAGATCCACTTATACAAAAGAAGATGGAGTGAATTAAACTCAAAGGAGAAGACACTTTCAACATTACTGTTAACCAATGTATTGAAGGTCTTAGGAGGGGAGATATCAAGTCAGAGCACCATTTACTTACCAGACACAGAGCTTAAAAATTATTCTTTTGTACTACACTTCCCTAGGGAATTCAGAGAATTCTGAGAGGTGTAGTAAATTCCCCCCTGCCCCCCCAAGCTTTGATGAAGCAGCAGGAAGCAATGTGTATTAAAAATCCTGTGATTTTTAACATTCGTGCAGCTGAGCTAATATTCATGTTGGATGTACCTATCAAGGAGCTCAATGCAGATTAAATTTTGAAAAATACAAGAATTGAAATGGCAGGTGAGGTAGTCAGAGCACATATTGGAAACAGAACCCGAATTATGTCTCATTAGTGACATCAGTTCTCATCAATTATAACATTTTAACTGTTTCTTTTTTGCAAGAGAAATCATTATTCAAGACCAACTTCTCATTCACAAACCCATGTTGGATTTGCACAAATGTTACTTCAACAGCTTCCACCAATGTTCGAAGGTACAGCTTTTTAATAAGAAAACATAATACTGCTCACCAGGGATGAACTGCAAAAACTTCTGACCTCCCCTGCCAGTTATGTTATCCCTTTATCATTTGGAATCACAGAGAAGTTTAGAACATGGCTGTGTGGCTCAAATTTTATACAGATGCCTATACACCATGCCACCAGAACCAGAATAAGGGGTGGAGGATAAAAATGGACTATAAGACTAAGGCTGCAATCCATACACAAGCACCTGGGGATTGCTCTCACTGAACTGAAAGGGAGTTGCATCTGAGGAAATGTATCAAAGGCTACTTCCTGTAAATCTAGAAACAAAAGTAAGAAAACTTTCTTGAGTGAGGCAGATCTAGAATATTACTGAATATTCGTAGTCTTTATCAACATTCTTCTGTAGCATTACTTTCTGCTTTCCATGCCAAAAACAGAAGACTCTCAGAGAGTTTCACAATTGATTGATAAATCCAGAAATCTAAGAGGTTTTTCTTAATCTGACAAAACACATGCTTATTTTCTAACTGTTTTAGGGTTTTTTTAAAAAAGCATTCCTGTCTTTTTGTCACTACTGAGAGAGAGAAACAACACATTAATTTCACTGCCCAAACCTTAGAATTAAAATGTTTAAAATGTGCCATTACACAATTCACACAAAATTTAGTCTATCTTTCATCATATTCTCTGGGATTGCACATCCATTTCAGTCCTGAGAGACTAAGACAACATAGAAAATGCTGAGTTGCTTTTCCATCCTTAAGCTTCATGTCTGAAACTACTATGTACCAGCAGAGGAAACAGATTTCATTATCCAAGGGCATGAAGGGTACAAGATGTATAAGCATAATAGGCTGTTTTTATGATACATGATTTTATATTGCAAAGCTAAGAAAAATCTTTTCTCCAGTGTTGTTGAAACAAAACAAAAATAAATCACTTTTTTTTAAGTGTACAAGATTGGAATGGTGCTGAAGCTGCAGGTGTGCAGCGCACATTCAGTAAAGGTTAAATTCCTGTTGTGACATTGGCTCAACATCCTCACAGCACAAGAATTACAAGAACAACATGCTCAGGAGACAGCATGACTCTCCTTGAAATCAAAGCACTGCTCCCTTTTACTTAGCTGATACCAGCATATGCCCATTAGTCTAATCCATCAGCAGAAACTTCTATCCAGGGTAGGCAAATATTGACATTATTGATCAGCTCTGAAAATGTTATTCCTTCCTCCATTTCTTTTTTCTCCTCGTCTTCAAGACAATGCTTCTAAGTAGAGATAGCAGCGCCCTTAATCACTTTCACTGTCTATGTCAGCTGTGAATTTTTCTTGGGAAAGCCAGATTCGGCTGTGGACATTCATGATTTTGTCACCTCTTGGCTAGTTATATGGAAGGTATGTTACTTAGGGCTTTCCTTGAAGACAGCTGAGATGTTTCAGACGATTTAAAATGTAGCTGCTAGGATTCCAACGGAAGCCTTGAACTCATACACTGTAGCAGCATCACAGGTTGCAACTTCATTTCTGGGCCAAATTCAAGGTGCTGCTTTTGAATTTTAAAGGCTCAGACAGCTAGAGACAAAAATATCTTCCAAATAATCCCATTTGAATAGCCCCATCCAATCTTTCATCCATCTGTGAGGCTAGGACGCTTCCTACACCAAACATACAACAGGTAGGCGTCCATGCACATACACTGTCCACCCACCCACCATTTTGCATGAAGCATGCAAGATCTGGAGTAGCACTTCAAGAAGTGTGTGCTTTTCCTAGATATTACTGCTGTCAAGAATTTTATGTGGCTCTTAATCTGTTGTTAACTCTTTTGGAGGTTATTCTTTACTGCTGTTTGTCATGTAATTTTGTTGTTTGTGAGACACCTTGACTGTATTTTTATATCGCAAGGTCTGGTAAATGATGTGAGAAGATGAATTATATAATTCCTACTATCACACATAGTTTCACATTTTTAAAAAAACAGTATGGTTTAAATACCGATCAATTCATGCACAAGCTATTTAGACAGTTTTTTTAAAAATCCAGCCTGCTTCGTGTGCAGCTACATATTTCAGAACAAAAACACAATGTCTGAATAGCAACACAAGGAGCTCTTATATGGATCATAGGGTATATTAAGTAGACAAGAAAGGTTCTCACCTTCAGAATCTAGTGCCTGAATTTTCAGCTGCAGAGGGGAATCCTCCAGATACAACTCTTTTGTGGTGGACACAACGTGAACTTCATGAATGATATCAACTATAGCATCACAACGAAGTACTAGACCCGTTACTTGATGAAATAAAAGAAAATGAATTGTTTGGTCCTACTGACATTTTAGATTTACAGCATTGTATACAGTAGATTAATATCTGATTTTGAGATAACAAGCTGTTACCTCAAAAAAAATGTACAGTAATGTTTTAATTTTCACACAGGAAAGATGTAATTATAATGTAATAGCAGAATGGAGTAAAATGGCATCTTTTTCAATATATATCCAGCAGAGAACGCCTCCTTCACCACCATTTTAGCTCTTTGTACCCAACAAGTGACGTCCTGTGAACATGGCCTTTTACTTACAGGCTTGGATCCAGAGAATCTCCAGTAGAGCTCTAGGGCAGTGATCCCAAACATTGGGCCTACAGATGTTTTTGGACTACAACTCCCAGAAGCCTTCACCACCACCTCTGCCGGCCAGGATTTCTGGGAACATCTGGAGGCCCAGGGTTGGGAACCACTGTTCTAGGGTCTTGCAGAAGGTGCCGTCTGCTGGCAACAATCTTCTTGACTGGAGTGCACTGAGGTATTAAGAGAGAATGCAACCACGAGCTCTGCCTATGAAAGAGATCTACACACATCATTTGCTGATTTCCCCTTAGCCCATAGTTCCACACGTATATCCCCACTATATTGAGGAGTGATCCTGGAGCTCCAGAGGAGGCTTTCTGGAAACGCACTTGAAGAAAGGCAGCATAAGAAATGTAATAAATTAAAAATAAATAAAAATATATAAACCAACTAGCACATGGGGTGAGAAAGTCACTTTATGTCAAGCCCCTTGGCAAGTTCTCCTCTAGATCAAAGCCATTTTGTTTTGTTCCGTTTCGGGGGAGGGGAGATGTCAGGGTTAAAATGTGCTTGGTAACAACACCTTTTGATCTGGAGCAACTTTCTCTCATCCCTGCCATGCAGGACTTATAGCAGTTCATAAGGGAGCAAAAAGTATTCTAAGCCTGCATTTACATTTGTTCATATATACTAAAGAGTTATGCACACAAAAACTGATGCCAAGCATAATTTTAACCCTCTTACTTAAACAGCAGCAATTCACTACAGATAATCATTGCATACGAATAACTCTGTACTTCAACTAATGGATTTATATGTTTTATTAATAACTGAAATAAACTGTGACATGCTTATTGCTTTACTGGAAGAGATCCAAAAGAGAGCATTTTGTGTGCAGAAAATTCCAAGGCCATACATGACGCTTCATTATTATGGCCCTCCAAAGTTGCCCCTAACCAGAACGGACTCATAGACAGATTTATTATAAAGGACTTTCAAGTATGTTAAAATATTGTTGGTATGTTTCCTATACTCCACGGTGTGTACTTTCTGTTGTGATGAGTCTGAGGAACTTTAATATCCCTTTCTACTAATATCTCTTACGCCAAAACGTGTGCATGCTTCCACTGGGATCCACACTTTTCCAAGGGAAGCTCATGCTCATGCTGAAGACATATCTCTACACAAACACAATACTGTTAGGCTGTTATTCTCTGAGCTGCATGTTCGGCACCCACAGTCACAGAATAGGCATTTACCAAGCCTGCCAGCTCTCCATGCTTCAGTCACTAATCAGCAAATCTCTACGAAATTTTTCCCATGTAAATGTAAGCTGTCACTGTCCCAGGACTTCTTCAACAGCAGAAGTTCTATGAGAAGGTTAAAAATGGTTAAATGTAATGTTTAATTATAAATATGCTACACATATTACTGATTTTTCTCTGTAAAATATTATCCCTTTTTCTTTTCATATTTAACCTTGCTTTGAATATATGTTCTTTCACCATCCTGCTTTTTCCCTCACTAAACAAAAGGCACTTTGCTTCTTTCTGCTATGTAGCAATAACCTCTCTGTTTCTCTTCCTCCTGTGTGCATAGATCAAGCCATCTCTATGCTTCCAATTCTATGGGTTTTCTCTATTTGTAGCTGAAAACATACTGTCTGTCTCTCAAAAGGTAAAAAAGTGATGTATTCAGATGCTTCCCCTTTAAAAAAATAGCAATAAAAAACAATAAAAACAATCAATCTACAAAGGAAGTCATGCAAGAATAAATGCCCAGGATGAACAATAAGCCTATTTCTAATTCTAGCTCTTTCAAACTCTGACACAAAAACACACAAGCAGAAGACTGTGTGTCTACCCTTAGAATCCAATCATATAAGCACCTGGGAATAAGCTCCACCAAATCCTTTTGAGCCATCGTGCGCACAATCAGTATATCCATTAAAAGTCTCACGGGTAATGGTGTGAAACACGCGAATGCTATAAAATTCTCAGAATAATAGCCTGTAAAACACATACAAAAGGTGGCAGGGAAGAAATATTGTACTTACAGACTTCTTCAGCCAAAATAACACTTGTAAGGCGTGTTACTTGCGATGATCGGGCTTGGACAATAGCCTTCTGTGAACACTGATGGTTATCCTCCACTAGAGCTTCTATACTAGCGACTTCTGGCCTGGTAGAAGACCTTTAAAGAGAAAGAGAGAGGGAAATATATATATATATTAGATTTTTTTGGAGTACCTGTCAACTATAGAATACCAGACCACTTTTAAACAAATCCATGCTGTTTTTACTTTACAGCATTAACAGCTCCCACCAATTTCAAAATTCTACTGTGAGAAAAATCAACTGTGTATAGACTAATAAAACAGACCAATAAAACTAATAAAAATCACTTGTGTATAGACTAATAAACTTCTGTCAGTTGGAATCCCACTGGTGTTCACATATGGTTTGCGTAATTAGTTATTTGTGACTAATTGATAAGGTGCAGTGGCACATCTCAGTTGTGCAATCAAGAGCATGACCAGACAGATGACTGAGAGGCATCCCTGGAGTTCATCAATTAGCCACAGCTGAATTATTTAAACCATACACAAACACCATTAGAATTCTGGGTGTCACATTTTGCTCATTCTGAAATCTTCAGACGAGCTTCTAAATCCTGTGAGAACTCTACCACAACCAATAATATCCATGCTTTTACAATTTCCCAGTTGGGTTATTGCAATGTGCTTTGTATGGCACTTCCCTTGAAGACAGTCTGAGACTTTAGTTAGTGCAGTGGACAACTGTGTTACTCCTGATGGGACTGAGCATGTTATATATTCTGAAACATTTACACTGGCTGCCAGTGAGTCACCAGGCCTAATTCAAGATGTTAATTCAAGCATGTGAAGCCCAACTGTGTTAATATTAGCATATTTATTCATATTTATTTTATTTATACGATTTTTAGCCGCACAATTACCAGTGGTCTCAATGGAGCTCAAACTTGCTTCTTCAAGTATCTGAAGAATCATTTTCTCCATACTGACCAACCTGAGATTAGAATTCACCTCGAAACCTCTGTTTGTGGTGCTCCAAAACAGTGTGGTTAACAGAGGTAGATTATCCAGCACGATTTTCCTGGTGGCAGCGGCACCAGATGGTGGAAACCTGGTTCTTACACATTCTCCTGTTCTTCAGGTTAAACATGTATCTGTTTGTACAAACTAAGACACAGGGACAAGCAATTGCTTGTCTTTTACCATAGCTTGTCTGTCTGTCTGTATTAATTAATTCATTCATTCAATTTGTATCCTGCTCTCATTAGTGTCAAGGCACTACTCTAATAGAAAACAAAAATAAGGATAAAAACATGAAAAGCAACAGCAATAACCCTAAAAACAGATGGCACTGACTAATCATATAAACCCAGAGTGGATGGAGGAAAAGGAGGGGGAGAAGGGGGAAAGGTGGTCAGTTAGGTGGTGTAGAAAGCATCCCTGATATCAATACTTTTAGACATTTGTAAACCATGATTATAAATATTTGTATCTTCTAATCCCTAGGTTTTGACCATAATCTTCTAGACCCTGAGGTAAATTGCTACCTACTCTGCGCTCTTACAAAGAATGGTGGAGTGGTATGAACAGAATAAGGATTAGGATGAGGGACTAGGACAAAATCAAATATACACATGTTGGAAGACCCTACTTTTAGCACCAAATGAAGCACACAAGGGATGCAAGTAAAATCTCATCCTTTCCTCCTCCTCTTGATCTCTTTGCAATGTGTATGTTTGCTCACTGTAATGCTGGAGCTGGGCTAAGCAGGTAATTAAAACAGAGGTATAAAGAAAGGTAGGGACGTGGTGGCACTGCGGGTTAAACTGCAGAAGCCTCTGTGCTTCAGAGTCAGAAGACCAGCAGTCATAAGATCGAATCCATGCGACGGAGTGAGCTCCCATCGCTTGTCCCAGCTCCTGACAACCTAGCAGTTTGAAAGCATGGAAATGCAAGTAGATAAATAGGTACCACCTCGGTGGGAAGGTAATGGCATTCTGTGTCTAGTTGTGCTGACCACGTGACCACGGAAACTGTCTTCGGAGAAATGTTGTCTCTATGGCTTGGAAACAAGGATGCACATCATGCCCTAGAGTCGGACACGAATGGACTAAATGTCAAGGGGAACCTTTACCTTTATAAAGAAAGGTAAGGCAGGGAGCAGGCACACTCCACTGTAATGTTGTCCTTCATGGGAGGGGAGCTGCCCAAAGAGGACCATTGCTTTGGACATAAAAGTCAGAATCAAAATTTCTTCTGCAATTCAAAGTTAATGGACAAATCAACGAAGTAACTACAAACTACTCTAGCAATACCAATCCCCCAGCAGTCCATCCTGACCTGTCTGCTATCGGATGCTCCTCAAGTCCGGAGATGCGAAGTAGTTACTTCATTGTCCCCATGCAACCCTTCAGAGCGTCAGAATTGTCACCATCTCCGCCCTCTGCCACAGGAGGAGGAGGTCATCCACTGAATCTTTTCTATCTTGGCCTCCAACTGTTGGAATCGATTGAATTCTCTCTTGAATTGCCTCCTCCAGTGCCACAACCAGATGGGAGTTGAGGACATGGGCTGTTTCTGTGGGTGGTTGCTGGCATCTCCTTTGCACAACAGCAGATCCATATCTAAAACTTGGGAAGCTGTGGTTGAGGCTACTCCAGCGCTTGTACTCAGACCTCTTCTTTTTTCCCCTTCCTCCTTCCTTTCGTCTTTTTTGAGCTGCCACTACTAGCAAATCCCTTTACTGCCTTCTCCCCCCCCCCCTCTTTTTTTATAACCTCAGGACTGCATCACTACATATGAAATTTCTTGGCTTTTAAGATCATCAGGGGAAGTACTTCCCTCACTTTTACCACCTTCCCAGGAACCTTTGGAAAGGATACGAGAGTGCCTTCTCAGAGAGTGATCATGGGCTTTCGAATGAGCTGGCTCACGAAAAGAGGTTGCCCCACTTCCTCTTGGCCTTCTCTAATCCATCAAAGACTTTAATTTTCAGGAAGGGTTTTAAGAAAGAAGTGTGTGTTTCAGGAATTTCTATATTTATTGAATGTAATAATTTTTTAATTTTTTAAAAAAATTTAAATTTGTTTTTATTCTGGTTTTAATATTGACTGATGTTTAATTGCTTTTAGTATACTTTTTATGAGGATTTTAAACTCTTCTTATTTGTATGACTGGAAGACTGTGCTTCATTTTGGCTTAAAGCAAGAGTGGGCAAAGTGCAGCCAATGAAGTATGCACTGCTCACTGCACCCACCAACCATTTCCACATAAAAAGACCTCTCGTACCACAAAAGGTGGCAATGTAATCAAATAATCTGCAGATTTGACCTGTTTTATGTTTTGGTGAGAGGTCTTTCCCCAAAACTAAAAGAGACATTCTGTCACTTCTGGCCTTGAAAAAACAACAGACCTAAAATGGGGGGTGTTGGTGTTGTCACAGCGGTGGCAAAACTTCCCTTGTGTCCTCTGTAGGAACACAGGAACATCTACCGTCACCACCAGATCCTCTCAGGCCATTCTTCTACTGGTCGCTAC
Organism: Pogona vitticeps; assembly: GCF_051106095.1. Lineage (NCBI taxonomy): Eukaryota > Metazoa > Chordata > Lepidosauria > Squamata > Agamidae > Pogona > Pogona vitticeps. Next base: position 71,085,917 of record NC_135784.1, on the reverse strand, counting down.
ACTGAAGGAGGCCAGGAAGACATCCACTAGAAATTGGGCCTTCTCACGTGTAGCACCAGCCCTTTGGAACGGATGCCCACACAAGCTTCACCTGCTCCCCTCCCTTTAAGAAGATGTTCAAAACACAGCTCTTTATAGAGGCCTTTGAAAGCCATCTCACATGAACTTGCTGCTTGCCCTGCCCATGTTATAATGGGTAACATCCGTGTTGTCTGTTGTTGTCTTGGTTTTGTGATGCTAGTTGATGTGATTTGTTCTTTTGACTTTATTATTGTTTTGTTTGATTTATTGTCATTTCTGTTTGATTTTATTGATTGTTAACCACCCAGAATAGTGCCTCACAATAATGGTGCAGGAAACAAACAAACAAACAAGTGGGAAGTAAAGGGCATTTCAGAAAAAAAAAAAAACATCCTCGCCAGGAAGGTTCTACCACCACAACAGTATCATCTTAATCATTATTCTCAAGAGCTGGGTTCTTCTCCAACACTGTCAAGGTGTATTCGAATCTAAGCTAAAGCCTTGCCACTGTCTAATAATTATTATCCATTATGATCACATTATTTTATTATTGACCAATATATTATTCATAGTTCTATTCCCTCCCAAATCTTGTGCATTTATTGTTCTCCGTATGGGAAAGTAAATGTATACTTCTGTTTCCACATGATTATTATGGCTTTTAAATAATTCCCTATTATCTTGTAAACCAGGAATCTGAAGCTGATGCCAAAAGCTTTTTGATATAATCTTATAAATATTAATAAATCTGGAGATCTGTTAAATTTACTTGTTTATTTAATTTACATTCCATCTTTCTCCCGTGGAAGAGACTCAACACAGTTTTCAGACTACAACAGCAAAAAAAAAACACATGTTCAAAATAACAATAAATTAAAATATAATATTAAAATATGATTAAGCAGTGTTATCAACATCTTTAATTAAAATAAATTAAAACATCTGATAAAAATTATGCTGTATCCCATAAAACTGCAATCCTGTAAATGCATTTAGAGATCAAGGGCTGTCTTAAAAAGAAAAGCTTTCACCTGCTGTTGGAAGGACTGTAGGGAAGAGGTCAATTTAACTTCTGAGGGAGTGAATTCCACAGATTGGGAGATGTCACCAAAAATGCCCTGTATTGATTTTTCACTAAATGTGCCTGTGATGGTGAAGCCACGTCCCCTGCACTGGAGGCCGCCATGATGATTACCAGCACTTCCAAATTTACTACTTCACCCCAACTCACAGGAATCAGACCAGTAAAAGGAAGTTGCTTGCTCATACAACATGATAAACAACTGTGAAGCAAAGCTCTGTGGTTTGTTCTGGCACTGCCACTGCAGATGGGGGTGGGGGGTGGGGAACACAGCAGTGTATATCACCATGCCACTCAACCAGGACAAGCTAAGCTTCATGTGCATCCTGGCTTGTCATGTCATATGTGAGAATATACTCAATCTTCCTCTTGCCCCCAAGAAATCCGTTCTATACGTCTTTCACTTCGTTCCAGCAAATATATTTCCCAATGCTGTCTTTTTAAAAAAGCAGTGTCTTAATCACCTTCCAGAGGACAAAAGAAGGGAAGTAAAAGGGTGCTTTGAAGCTGCTTGCTGAATTACACAAATCAGATATACAATGAAACCAGAGCAAACAAAAATAAATGTTTTTTTTAAAAAAACTATTTCTAAAAATTTAAATAATTTATTATTAAAATACCATTTACAAAACCCTAGTGACTGTTGTAGCTCAAAGATCTTATTATGTAGTAGGCATTTATTATTCTAATCCTATTGTATAAGATAATGCAGTCATATGTCTTTTCTTAAAGTTTTTTTTAAAATAGTGCCCAATAGCTTTTGGATTAGGGCCTCAGGTTTCTTGGTCTCCATAGGTGGCATATAATATTTAATATTTAATATTTCTGTCTCCCAAATCACTCAGTCTTGCAGATAACCATCAGAAAAACTGCCAATTCTCAAATGAGGTTGGTATCTCCAGAGATACATACTTGTTAACAGCAATACATGGAGATGTCTAATAATAGACCTGATTATTGTCCAGAATTATTGTCCAGTTCTTAACTAAATTTTATTTCTGGAGCTTTTAAATTTTTTCAGTATGCTAAACTGATGAAGTGTTATTAAAAGCTCTAAGATTGCTTTCAACACTTTCCCTCAGTAAAGTTTGGGTTTTTTAAAGTGCAAATCCTATCAATAGTCTTCCACAACTTTGTATACAAAAGTCAAATACTACTCTCTTTGAAATGAATAATTCCAGATACTACAAGTGTCAATGAACAGAAGATTACTAGAATTAAAATCCATCTTGGCAAGGAGATTGTGTAAATATCTACAGTAGGACCCTGTATCTGTAGGATCAGTATCCATGGTTTCAGTTATCCCCTATACAATATACAACATACATGGGGGTGGGCCTTGTGGCCTTTGTCCCATCTCGTTATATGTTGAATATACGGTTTGCTACTATCCGCAGTTCCAGGAATGCACAACACATTGTGGAATGGATCCCCCATTGATTCCAGGGTCCTACTTCGTTATGAAAAATACTCATTAAGGTTGTTACAAGCAAGATTGTACTTTTAGAAGAAAAAATTACACAATTAAGTCAATGCTTTCTGAACAGTCATTGAAATCACCATGTAAAAGGACTGCATTAATTAAAATCTATCCTCTGCAAAATATATTTAAAAAGCAAGATATTGGAGAAGGCTGCTCTAAACTACAGTTTGGTGTTGTGTCTGAACAAGACCCTGGGAACCAGGTCACTGATACCAGATTACACTTATTTAACAAGTTAGCCTCTAAAGACTTATTCAGGTTTGCAAAGAATGTAAGACTATTGTAGAAGATAATCAAATAGTGTGCTTGTTGGTGAGATATTTAGGTCTCTAGAACTGGATAATAAGTCTGAAGTTCAGTTTATGCTCTTTCCTATCCCATGCGTATTAACAGAACATAGGTCTTTTCATCTCAACCTTTAAAATCCATCCAAAATTAAAGTGTGTGTGTGTGTGTGTGGGGGGAAATAAAACTACTTGTTTGTGTTTCTGACTTATATTTTAAGATGAGCAGAGAGAATTTGAAATTTGTACTGTTTCTTATTGTAGGTTGTTGTTATGTGCCTCATGTCACACTGTTTAAACTGCTGTACTGCAGCCAAAACTGTGCTCATGACCCGGGGTTCAATCCCAGGTAGCCAGCTCAAGGTTGACTCAGCCTTCTACCCTTCCAATTTACCCAGCTTGCAGGGTGAATGTGTAGCCTGCATAATTAACTTGTAAACCATCCAGAGAGTACTTTAAGCACTATTGGGTGCTTTTTTGCTTTCTGCCATCAGTTTAGAGCTAATTTTTAACAGGGTTTTCAAGGTAAATGAGGTATCTGAACTTCACCAGCACCATCCCTCCAATGGTAGAGTCAGGTCTCCTGATTCCTAGTCCATTGCTCCATCAACTATATCATTCTGGTTACCTGTCTTATTGAATAGAAGCAACAAAATGTAATGTTCTGTTCTGCAGCAAAAAATACTGAGCCCAACATGCAGAATCAAAGCATTCACCAGCTGAAGAATATACTGCTAGATAGACCACAAGAGTCCTGTAAAATAACACCGGACAAGTTGGAAGTTTGGTCAGTAGGAGGAGTTGAGTTCACAATTCAAACAATAGGTCTGGAAGATATAAGGGACTGGAAATCTACAGCAGAAAATTCTCTGTAAAACAGCAACTGCAGCTCCCAAGGTTATTCTTCAAGGAAATGATTAATAGTCAGACTGAAACAAAATAGATTTAGGTTTGTTGTACAGATATGCTAGTAACCTTTTATTAATCATCAACATCCTCTGTTTCATTTATATGCTACCTTAATCTGCATAACTGCCAAACTACTTGATCTTGTCTATTGTTTAAGTAAAAATGGAAATAGAAAAAGGAAGATAGACTGGCAGATTGATTTAAGCTGCCCTAAACACAGGAGGACTTAACTTCTAAGCAAACATGCACAGGATTGTGCTTTCAGCAACATTAATCTCTTCCCACATCATTTAAGGAAAACAGAGTGTATCACTTACACATACTGTACTGCTCTATCAGTCCCAAGATAGAATAAAAATATACATCACATTGTGTTTGAAGGAATAGTCTAAAATCTGGATCTCAATGTAGCAAAATGTGCTCAGTCTGAAGAGAGAAAACAGGCAAGCTTAAGGTCGGAATCCAGAATCCTGTAGTTCTGCTGGTTCCCACTGTTTTCACCAAGATAATCAGCTTCCTCTGCTTCCTGCAGCCCCCTCTGATTCAAAGTGTTGGGAAACCCTTTAGAGACACCATGCATTACAGCAGGAGGTGCCAAGGAAGAAAGTCCCTATTCTGCTGGTACTGCACTATTAGGTTTGGGCCAAAACACAAGATTGATGTAGATTAATGGCCAGAGCCACCACATCAGGAATTATCATCTTCCCTTGATAAAAAAAAAATATAAGCAATTTTCAAAAAATAAATTATGGATATTCCAAACACAGAATGACCTTTACTTTCCCTGACCACTTTTTGAAGACTGAATATAATGCCATCTATATTCTTTGTGCAACATACACACATAGTCTAGTGAATTTGCCTTTATTCTGTGCTTGTAGTTAATGTCATGTTCACATTGTTAAACCACTTTATATTACCAACTGTCATGCAAAAGCAAACACAAGCATTAAAAAGATGTGGCTTGATCTAGTTTAAGTATACTGCATCAAATGATTCAACAGGGTCTCCAAATGTGATATGTGTTCACTTCAGCCAATTCCTTCTTCCTAATCCAACAACCAGCAGAATAGTGCACAATTTGTTCAGAAGCTGGTTCTCAACTTTGTTTCCATCTTAATATGTACAGATCACAAACACAGTCATGACACTTAGATTTACTATAGGTCTACATGAGTTCAGCACAGGCCCAGTTTGTATATCCTTGGCCATGAAACTGAAGGCAGGAAGACCAAACAATGGAAGGTCAAGTAAACAATTACACATAATTCACAAGTCTTCTCATTAGCAATTAGCAACACAGACTGAGTCTGTTGCAAAACTCTAGATACAATTAGTGGTAACAAGAAAATCTGATTTAGGTTGCAATCCTATAATCATTTGCATGGGAATAACAAAGCTTACTTCTAAGCCAGTTTACACAGCATTGGACAGGTTACACTTCCAGATAAAAAGGAACTTAACCTACACCTGTCTTCTGATTGAATTTTGAAAAGCCACATTCCAATTTCATTTCTACACAGAGAATACAAGATTTAACAGGTGAATTATGCAACTCTGTTTGTTCTTTTTCTGTTCCTTTTCCTTCTTCTTTGCAGCAAAAGCCTTTGAAGCAGTGCTACTGAACACTTGCAAGCAAAACACCAAACCAATAAAGAGTGAATATCAAAATAAGGGCAGTGAACAGAGACTTGAAGTTTACCAACCAGAAGAAACTATAGCTTCTGGGATGTATTTATGTCATGTCCAAAATGCATTAGCTAAAAATCTGAAACTGGTACAGTGGACCCTTGACTTACAGACGGCTTGACTTACAGACTTTTTGAGTTACAGACTTCTCTGGCCGCAAAATTTAGGTTTGACTTGCAGCCTGAGAATTGACTTACAGACCAGAAAAAAACCAAAATGGAACAAAAACAGCCTGTTACGGGATTAATCAGTTTTCAATGCACTGTAGGTCAATGGAGACTTGACTTACAGACTTTTTGACTTGAGAACCACCTTCCAATACGGATTAAGTTTTCAAGTCAAGACCCCACTGTATAAATGTCAACAATATTTTGAATACTGAAGATATGTCGAGTAAATACAGTGGTGCCTCGACTTACGAATTTAATTGGTTCCAAAACTCCAGTTGTAACTTGAAATGGTCGTAAGTCAAAGTGCCATTTCCCATAGGAATGCACTGAAATGCAATTAATCCATTCTGGCCGAAGAAAAAAATCACTAAAAAACCCAACAACCCTGTAAGACCCATCGGAAACGCAATTAATCCCTTCCGGCCAAGGGGGGGGGGGGAGAAAAGCAAAGCAAACAAGCCATGCAAGACCCTTCAGAAATGCAAAAAAGCAAAGCAGGAAGCAAACAAACCCTGCAAGACCCTTTGGAAATGCAAAAAAAAAGAAAAGAAAAGAAAAGCAAAAAGCAAACAAACTCTACAATACCCATTGGAAATGGGGGGGGGACCCAAAAAGCAAACAAACCCCGCAAGACACATTGGAAATGGGGAAAAAACCCAAAAAGCAAACAAACCCACAAGAGCCATCAGAAATGGGAAAAAAACACACCAAAAAACAAACAAATCCTGAAAGACCCATCATAGCATAGAAACATAATCCCACCACCTAGCCCAAAACCACACTGCAAAACCCACCCAGAACAGTTTTTAAAAAGCAGAAAACAGCACCTTACCTTATCAGGCAGTCCAAAGACTCCTCTGATTGCACTCATTCTAACTGCTAGGGCGAAAGAGCTAAAAAGAAGCAGCCTCTTCACCACCAACAGTTAGCAATCTGAATTCCCCGGCTTTTCGCCCTGCCTTTTCCATTTGCAGCTGGAAGCTCCGGCCGCAAGTTGAATCAAAATTTTGTGGCGGGAGCTGGTCATAACTCGAAATGGTCGTACATCAGGATGTTTGTAAGTTGAGGCCCCACTGTAGCTGCCTTTCCAGGAAATCTTATATATATGATTATGATTCAAATTTCAGAACACATTTTCAGTACAGCACTGAAGGTATTCAGCAGCAACTTCACAGATTTCTCTTTGAAAAAAAGACCAGATTCAAAATACTCAATAGAAAACTTAAATGGGTCATTTAATTTCTGCTACGTTGATAAACCAGCAGTAATATAATGACCTTTCTTTTCTTTTATTCCCCCCTCCCTTTCTTTTTGCACTAGGGATATAAGGTTTCTTTAAGTCCAGGTTCACCACTGTCTCTGCTGCCACATTCTTTTTTGCTTCCTGATCTTCAGATCCCTCTTCCTAAATCTATGAAAAATTTAAGGGACATCATTTGTATAAAGACACACATTTTTCATAAACGTTTCCTATCTTTATGGATCTAGATTTTTCTGGGAAGATTCTGAAGTCTGATTAAGTCCCTTTGTTCACAGCCATGGCTATAGCAGATCATAAGAGGTTTTTAAACCACAAATTCCACATTGGGAATATCTATTTGCAATGAAAATATTGACAGATTGAAATAATACTAACATCTGTTCACATTTTAGAAGTCTGTTGAATTCACTGGGTTTAATTACGCCTCTTGTATTCAATTGATGTTGTCAGGTGGCACGTATTGTTTAGTCAAGTACATGCTTAATTCTCTCCCACTGACTCAGTGACACTTCAGTTGCTAATTTTTGTTTGGACCAAAGCTCATGTGCAATCGTGAATGTTAGCAATATTTGGTATTTAAGGCTCAGCCTCACTAATTGGTTGAACCTGTTCTTTGATTGTTATAGATTTACAGACACTGATACATTTACCATTGTCCATATGCGCACCTACGCCTCTGCTCAAGGCAGGAGACAGATCTCTGAATTGCTCCAGTTAAACTAACTGGAACTGAAAGCTTGGTGGTGGTGCAGAGAGGTCACTGTAGCAGCCTCTTCTTGAGAAATCAGACTTGAAAGGAATCCCATTCTTAAGTCATAAAGCCCTGACCAAAAGAAAGCAATTTGCATATTCCTGGAGGTGAGAGAAACTCCTGCTGTGACACTCAGGTGTTGCAGTAGTTAAGTGAGCTATCTGTAATGTCTGTTTCTGGCCTTAGACCCAATTACAGTAGGCTAACTGAATAAAGTCATTATTTGTGTAAGCCCCAACAACAATAACCCTGACCAAAACCAAAAGTATTGTGGCACCTTTGAGTGTTTGATTCTTCAGCTTGACAGGGTACGGACCAGAGATGGGCACGAATGGGCAAAATGGTAGTTCATGTTGGTTCATGGTTTATCAAAGATCATGAATTTCCAGCTTTACTGATGGACCATGAATCAGTTCATCAGTTCATCGGTACTTTTTAAAGACAGCCCATGGCTGACAAAAAACAACCCTGAGAGCCCTGACCCCTTCCCACTGCTCCCATCACCTCCCTACCTCCTCATCTGCATCCACAGCCTCCACCACCTGTGCCACTACCTGTCCTGCACCACCTTTGCAAATAGCGGGCGGCTTTCCTTCCAGAAACCTAGCCTGCCCTGCCTGCCTATGGCCCACCAATCAACCGATTGCTGATTTGCAAAGGCAGAGGCAGCAGTGGCAGTGATGGCGGTGGAAGAGGGGGTAGGCAAGGGGCAGGGGAGCAGGAAGAGTGGGAGGCTGGGCGGGCAATGAACCATGAGGTTTGTAAATGGTTAAAAATCAGTCTTCATGTTAGACTGATATGGGAACTCCTTTGTGACACTGAAGGAGTGTTGCAGTCTTAATCAATCTGCCTCTTAAGAAGGTTGAATTTAAATCATAATTTAAATTTTAAAAAATCAGATTTTTATAATTAAATTTTTAAAAAATGATTTTAAAATTTTGAAGCGATTTAAATCAATTTGATTTTTATCCACCCTAGAGCTGTTAAGCTGATTCATATGCCATGTTTTCTCAAAGAAGTAAATCACACAGTAGCATCCACATTATTCTCCTAGTGAATCCAAAGTTACTTAAAAACTAGTATCTCTAAATTACCATTCCAGTTAAATCCATGTCCATTACAGCTTCTGAGACAGAAAGGAATGTGCTGAGACAAATATGGCTGCATAATAAGTCTGTGGCATGACCTGATATTAGATGGATAAATACCTTCCAAATTATAACTGCAGGTACATGGGTTTACTTACATTCTTTCTTCATACTTGTGTGCTTATTGTTATTTCTGAAGATTTTATAACTGTTAGAATGAATCATTTTAATGAATGTTACATTTCATAAGTTTGTAAATTCTGAGTGACAATGAATGCAACAAAGTACCAAAACTGCAGACCACGAACAGTCAAAGCAGGAAGCCAGAAACACAAATGCATTTTACTGAACTGAGTTAAATATGTTTCTAAGTAGACATGCTAAGCACTGCATTATTAGACTTTTACAACTATCACACCAAGCTTACAGTCCTATGATATGTTATATTGAGGCTTGGAATAAGCCTCAATATAACAATGGAACTTACTTCTGAGAAAAGCATTTGCACTCTGATTTTGTCACCTCTTTACAAAAAAGAATGAACTTTTTATGATGCTGATGCCACTGGGATCTGAATGAGGGCTATATTCAATTAATACCGGGACAATTTGAACAGTTTTTATCCTAGAGCTTTAATTGCACTAAATAAGGAACTTAAGAATTACCAGCAGTAAGTTGTTGGACTGCATTACTATTACTTGGTCTGTTGTGTTGTATGTTGTGTGGATACTATGAGTTTTCGGTGGAGTTCTGGGGTTTCGGGATTGTTATGGGGGTGTGTGTGTGTTTGGTCTGGTCTCTGAGTGTTTCTTGTGAATTTCGTTGTATGTGTATATGGTTCAATGACAATAAATTAAACTTTGATTCAAAATTACATCTCTCCTCCACCCCAGTTTAGGAACATAAGTATATAATGTTGCTATTACCACAGTGTGCAAAAGTAGCCACTTCATTTGCTGCAGGGACCGTGCTTTCAGGAAAGATAGGAAGTTACTATTGTTTAAATTTTATGTTACATATTAGAACCTGTTCTGGCAGGGTTTTTGTTAAAGGTGGTCAATAAACAAGAACAGAAATAAGTGGTGTATAAAAGGACCACTAAGTTACAGAGCTCAACTTTATATTATGAACAATATCATGCTGTACTACCGTTTAGAGATAAGTTGGTGTTTAAAAACATGGATTTAACTTTAGGAATTGTAAAGGAGCATATCCGTTTATATTAAAAAGGAGAATTAAATTGAAATAAGTGAGCCCTAACCAGGGTAAAGATGTAATATGGTGGGTTTTCATTTTAGGTAAATTAAACTAGATATAAAGTTGGGGCATGGATCTGGAACCATTTTTATTAAGAATGTTATTAGAAAATCGTCAGAATATTGTATACTATGAAAGTAATATGATAGTAGTCATATTATATACTAAAATATGTACATGAATGGTTTGAATGTTTGAAAGATGTCTGGAATTTGGGGGGACAATTGGGAAGACATTGAGATGTAAAAAACAAACAATTGTAAAAAACAAATAAGTGTAAGCAAACCATGTAACACGATGTTTGACAAGTACAAACCAATGTAGATAGAGTGAAAAACTAATAAAATGTTTAAGAAAAGAGATAAGTTGGTGTTTCATTTTGTGTGAGAAAGGAGACTAGTCACAAGAATCTCCAAAGATGCTTTCTTTTTTTCAAGTAAATCCACTGATTACTAGATTACCCTAGATTGCCCTGTGCATAATATCTACTGGACTTTCATGAGTTCGAAAGAGCTTCTTCTGCCTTCCTGCTTCACTATCAAAAATGTGAAGAAAATTCGCAAGGGGTGCATAAGATGAAATCAACTACTTTGGAGTTTCAGTCGCATCACAGTATTGTTGAGCATCACAGTATTGTTGAGGGCACCTTGACCCCTTTATACCCTGTGCTTATATAAACAGAAAGAACAAAGGCCTTACAGTCCCCAAGATTACAGGCATGTAAAAGTGGGTGGTAGCTTTTACTGAGCCACTAAATTTTTTCTTTAAAAAAAAAATCAAACAAATGGTAAGGTTTTGTGGAAGAATCCCACTTCTTCAGGTTCGGTGTGACTGCTTCAGAAAAAGTTTAGAAAGGAGTCCAAAAAGTGATGGTCGATGTCTGAGAGAGGTGATCTCAGTCTCCAGTTTCAATCAATTAATGCCTCATGCAAAGCTCTCCCTTCACGACTGCTTTTTAATGCTGAACAAAACCTCACTTCTTGAATGTCTACTTTCACAAGTGCCAAAGAAAAACGACCACTCGGGCCTGAGGAAGAGAATAAAGCTGCCCATCCTAGGATGTTGGTACAGTATAACAGCCGTGCCGCTGCTTTTGCTCACCAAGCGCCACACTGGCCGTATTTTTTATTTTATTTTATTTTAGGAGAAAGCACCGTTTATTTCATGGGGCTGTGTTTTTCAAATCGACCGTCCTTCTGGCGCTGGGAAGATTCCCACCCACGCGAGGCTACTGGATCGCCGCCGTCTGTGGCTCGTGGCGGGAAACTCAAGAACAGAAAAAGTTTTCCGGACAGCTCGCCGCGCCGCGTAGACGACGACGGCCCACCTCCCCCCCCCCAGGATGGCAGGCGGGGGCTCTTTCGGCCCGGTCCCCGCACCCAACACCCCCTTTCCCAGGTCACCCGAGACGCGTCCTTCTGCCTGACAGGGGCGCTGCAAAGGTTCAAGTTCAACCTCCGCTGCTTCTCCTGTCACGCTACAGAGGCCCGGGAAGGTGCGATGCACGCGCCCGAGGTGTGTGTGTGTGTGTGTGGGGGGGTTGAAGCAGCAAACCCTCAAGGGAGAGGAGACGCTCCCCCCCCACCGCTTCGGCCCCAGCCTCCCTCTCGCCCCCTCAACGGCCCCGCTGCGAGCGAACCCGAAGGACGGCCTTCTTTCCGGGAATGGCAGCTGCCTTCCCCACGTGTTCGGGGGCGCGCAGCTCCCCGCACCTGCGCCACGTGTCTCCCCCTCCGCTGGGTCCGGCGCGTCCCAGCCTTTCCCCGACCGCCCCCGCCGCCCTCCGTTGCCTCACACGTTCCCGCTCACTCACCAGCGGTAGCAGCCTTCGCTCGCCTCCAGGGTGAAATTAATCCGGGTGCTCCGCGAGAAGGGCAGCAGCACTTTGGGGATGTTGAGCCTGGAAGGCACCACGGCGGAAGGCAGGAGCAGAAGGAGCCACAGGGGCGCCCGAGGTGCCGGGGCGCCGGGGGTCATGCCGCTCGCTTGGAAACCGGGAGAGAAGCCCCCCCTCACGCCCCTTTCACCTGGCCCTGGGGCAGCGACGAGGAGTCGGCCGGGTGTCCTGCGCCGCCTCCTCGGGTCAGGGACTGCGCGCCCGGCCGCTGACCCGCGTTAAGCCCTTCCTGAGCCGAAAGGGGAAGCTGCTAGTGCCGCCACGCTCGCGGTCCCTCCAGCCTCCCCACATAGGAACCCCCCCCGCGCGCGCGCCTCGAGCTGCTCGTCGGGAAACGTCACAGCGCGGGCAACCTGAGGCAAAACCCCCGCGCTGGTGGCTGGGGGCCGGGCGCTAGAGGCGGGGAAGGAGCGGAAGGCCCTTTAGCCGCAAACGGAGGAAGAGGAGCGGCAGCAGGTGGCGAGCGCAGCGGGCCTGGCGAGCGCCGGGTGCGCGGCCGACCTGTTTCCTCTCGAGCGCGGCTGGGGAGCCGCTCTCCTCTGGGGTGGTGTGTCAACACGGCTCGGGGGGGGGGGGGAAGCCCCGCGGGGCCTCCTTGAACCCCAGCGCCAGCGGTGCTTGCCTTCCCTCCACTTGCCACCAAGCCTAACGTAGCCTTCAGGAAAGACTTGCAGTGCAAGATCCTAAAGTCCTCATATGAGTTTTAAAAATACAGTATACTGTATATGTAATACTGAAACTGATTTTTTTTTTAATGCTGCAATTCAGTTCCAGTTCTGAGTGTATCAGGCTTTTACAGACATGGTGCCCGCTGCCACTTCTGTCAGTGAAAAGCGTAATTTAAACGTGTGCCAAGTTTTCATATGCATTCAAGGTCGGGTAAATAGAGTCCTCTTCCAGTGAGGTTTAGTTCTCAGAAGGCACAGTGGCAAACATTGTAGCTTAATTCTCGGTCATGCAGTAGATCTGCTGCATTGGTGTAGCAATGAAAAGGAAACTTAAAACTACTACCGGTATGCAAATTGAAATTATGAGTGTTATATTTAGATGGTGATGGGTAGATAGATGATACAGAATTAAAAGTCTTGTGGCATGTAGAAGACTAAGAAGCTTTACTGAGTACAGACTTTTTAAATATATTGCTATCTATTGGTATCTTCTGAAATATAGATTCAAACATTTGTGGGAAGGTGGAATGTAAAAAATTTGGTTCATTGAAGCTATACTTGAATAATTAAAATAGGATGCAATTAAAAGCTTCCTCTTTGATGCTCCTCAAGGCTCTTGGGGTGTGACTATGATGCAGTTTAACCCATGCATTCTATCAGAGTTGGCACAGTTAAAACGGAATTGTTTCCTGTTGCCTACATGGCATAAAGTTAAGCACAAAGCAGATGATCTTTTTCCATGGGGGGTTGTTTCTTTTTGTTCAACCTGCAGACAGTGATTTATTCTGCACTGATTCAGTTGGCTGGTGGTGACAGTGATGGTGACATCTTCAGTAGGGGCAAGGTATTACAGCAGATAATTCTCCCCGTCTCCAAACTTTTAATTTTTTTTTCCAAATTAAAGCCTGTCAGATACAGTGCTGTGCTGTATCCAGTAAGTGCTATGTCATTTCTGAAACACTGAAATTAAAAAGTAGGACAAAGAGGTGAGGAAGAAAGCAGCCTTAAGAGAATGGAGATTAATTCCTAGTAGAAATTGAACCAGCTAGGAAGTGTAGTATAGACTTTTGTAATGGGATAACTAATTTTATTGGTATGGACAACTACAGAAATTTCAGTAGTGTAAACTACCAGGGATCTCCTGTAAAAAATCTTGAAACAAACTGGATGTTCTATCCTGTGTAGCGAAGATATGAAAGCTAGAATGGTTGGTTATTTTGCAACAAGCAAAGCTTCCCAGCCAGAAATAATAACAGTTGTCACCAGCAATAATATGTATGAATATTACCATTATACTTGTTTCTTGTAACTTAACCAGACTACCAGGTGAGCCATAATATGAATTTGTTACCTCTGTAATATAAAAAGTTCCTTGTTCTGTCAATTAGTTTAAGAAAGGGAGGGGAATATGGGAATCATTTCAGATGTACACATAATAAAACCCGATATACCATATTTTCCCGTTTATAACACACCCCTTTTATAAGAGACCCTCCCACTCTTCTAACCCCCAAATTAAGAAAACTTAGCTTTGAGTATTCAGCTTCTGGGCTCAGAATGTTGGACATTAGGAGTTCCTGTTGAATCTGAGCCTACAGGCTCCACCTCCAATGAGGTGTGTTCCAATTGGTTTGTACAGCATCAGCTGACATCAGTTCCACAAGGCTCATGATTGGAGGAAGCCAAGTCTGCTGACTGGAGGAAGCTAAGCCTTGTGACTGAGGGAATCCTGTTTACAGAGGCAAGATATGGGCTGTTTTGTTCTCCTCAGCTATCTAAGCTTACTTCCATGTAAAAGACACCCCTCAATTTTTACTGTAATGATTTTAGGAAAAAGTGGTGTCTTATACATGGAAAAATATGGTAGCCCAATTTATGACTTACCCCAATTTAAGGCTTTATTCTACTTCTGTCTCATAGGGTAATATTAGATTATAAAAAGCAGGCCTAGATATCACAGAGCAAGATGGTACACGGAAAGTAGTATATTCCGCTGGAAAAACAGTATGTAGGAGTTCAACTCTTAACTGCTGATTTATCATTCCATATCTCGAACCTGCAGCTGTTTTTTCCTGCCACAAGGTTCTGAAGTTTATCTCCGTTGGAAAAACAGTATGTAGGAGGAGTTCAACTCTTAACTGCTGATTTATCATTCCATATCTCGAACCTGCAGCTGTTTTTTCCTGCTACAGGGTTCTGAGGTTTGCAAGGCTGAATGAATATCTGGACACCCCTTTCCCCCAAAAAGGGAAAGCTTCTGGGATTAAGGAATTTGCAACGGAAAACTTGATAATAAGGAGTGTAATGGATTGTGTAGGAAGGGGCTTTTGTTATGATGCAAAAGCTTAATGTTGTAAATTACAACTGACAGATCTTAAAAATTGCCTTTCCCTTTTCACCTGTGACTTTACCTTCAGTTTCAAGTGTGCAGGAATGAGCTCATCTCTGTTCAATATATAGTTTTAAATATAAACTATTGGCATGATAAACTGTAAGCAGAGATGATGTCATTATTGCATATGTTACTTGAAAGTAAGGGGGAAAGGTAATGGATGAGAAGGGGAAGGTGGTAATCCCTGTTATTGGAATCATTCTGACATATGAATTATTTATTCATGGATTTAAAATATTTTTATCCCACCTTTCTCCTTAAAAGGACCTATTATGATGTATTTTACAACATTACTGTTCATATTTTTGCTTTTCTGTGCTCTTAAACGGTTAAGTACCTTTCCATGTTATTTTTCTATAGAAACGTTTTTGAGAAATATAATAGTGTGATACTTTAAACGAGAAAGCAGTTTCACAGAGAACCATAAAAGGTGGGATCAGAGAAAGGAAGGAAAGAAGGGCTGTGGGCTGGAACTTGCGTTTCATCCAATATGAATAGTGAATTCCCAAATCAATCTGAAGCTTCTGTGTGAGCATTGTTTGTGATTTCAAATGTAATATAGGCTGCGAATCAAATCCAGAGATTTCTAGTGTTTTTGCACCCTAGATCAGGAAGGAGGCACTGAGGGGTTCCTGCTTCCCCATAGTGGGCTTGTGATGGGGGTCAGTATTCTAAACATACCTACATGAAACTGTTCAGAAAGATTTTCAGGGATTTAAAGCTGTTGTCACAAACACTTGTATAATGCTTTGTTTATAATCCATGACATTCTGTGGAAGCTGCGGAAGTTCTGAACTGTTATATAAAGCTGGCAATAGTCTGCATGTGGGCTAATATTGAAATACAAACTTGCAGGAATGCAGGAGTGTTCTCAATAGCGAATCTAGAATCGGATTCAGACTGAATGATATCACATTCCTTTGAAAGCATAAGTTCCTAGTGTCATGTTTCTTAAGAACTGATTCTGCAGCTTGGATGCCAGAGTTGATGCTTTTAGCCTTACCAGAGGGACAGATGTTTGGACCCACTAGGACTGATCCCATAAGTATTTTTATTTTATTTCATTAAAAAATAAATGTCACCCAATATTCTGAAGAGCAGCACTGCACTGTAATAGCCAGTGCCATCTTTACTCTGCTAGAATGCCCTTGTTCCTCAGCATAGACATTCCAGGTTAATAATGTTGGCTGGTTTAGTTGCTTTGCACTGCTTTTCTAAGGGCCTGTCCAGACTGGTCACTTCAAGTGTGGGGTGATTGGGCTACAAAGGGTCTGTTGGGGTTGGGGGGAGGAACAATGTGCTATTTGCATGCTCCTCCCAGCTGAACAGCAATCAGCTGTCACTTAAGTGCTTCCCCTGATTGTCGAGGGTCAGAGGAAGTGATTTTTTTTAAAAAAATGTTGCTTCTCTTTCCTTCTGTCAGTACCATTCCATTTTCTTCTCCCTGCTCCCCCCTTCTCTTTCTTCCCTCAGAGTCTGAAACTATAATGGCAGAGGCTGCTGTGGGCTGCTCTCTCCATGCTAAAAAAGAAATACTGTTGGGCCAGAAAGGTGTGCAAAAGCTCTTAAAGGGGAAGGATGGATCATTCTAAGAATAAACACTTACAGATGAGGTCTCCCCCACTACCACCTGATCCAAATTGTGTCATCAGCAACTCATATATCTCTATGCTGGTATGGACAGGCCCTAACACTTTTGCTGCTTGAGACAGAAGGCAAGATGTCACTTTTTCCTAAGCGTGTTATGCTGCATATTGAGTTCTGTCCTCCAATGCCAACTGTCACAGGGAGCTGTGGAAAGACTACCACTGATACATGCACATCTGCCACGTGAGAAAAATTGTCTTATGCTGCCTAATCTTATGGTCAGTTCTCTTTGTTCCACTGGGCTGAGCTCCACTGGCATCTCCGTAGGTCTGGTAATCCTACAAAGGGATGGACAGTGGTACTCCCCCTCCCCCCCAAAAAAGTGGCTGCAGCAGCTTCTGCTTGCTAAAGTTTGCAGCATTTTCTTGTAACTGGTAAAACGGCCCTTTAAGTATCTCACTTATCTGGAAAACACTATTAGGGTTGTTTCTGAATCAATAGCACATAACAACATTCCTGTCTATACTGAAAATATGCAGGCTACTGTCTGGCTCTACAATTTTTTGCTAGTACTATTGTTAGTTGCTATGAGTCTTTAGGCACAATATACATTTGTAAAATAAGGTACAGTAAAGTGAATTGCACATTTAGAAAATCACAAAGGTCTTAGCGCTGCTGTGTGCCCTCTAGATGTTTAAAATTGTATCAGAGATGAGCAGGAACATTTGAGGCTTACTTGTGCCTCTTCAAGGGAATGCACTGTTTCAGTACTGTGCCACACTCTAATCCCAATTGAAATGGATCCAGACTAGCAATGTCCTTCAAGAATGGTCACCTACCATCCCCTCAATTAACTTGCCCAAGAACAAAATATTTCTGATAAACAGAGCTATAGCTTGGCCAAGAACAGCTCTGAAGTTGTTTAAATCATCCTGCACCAGTTTAGGCTTTCTTTCTTTCTTTCTTTCTTTCTTTCTTTCTTTCTTTCTTTCTTTCTTTCTTTCTTTCTTTCTTTCTTTCTTTCTTTCTTTCTTTCTTTCTTTCTTTCTCTCTTTCTTTCTTTCTTTCTTTCTTTCTTTCTTTCTTTCTCTCTTTCTTTCTTTCTTTCTTTCTTTCTTTCTTTCTTTCTCTCTTTCTTTCTTTCTTTTTCTTTTTCTTTTTCTTTTTCTTTTTCTTTTCTTTGCTTCATTACATCCAGGCTCCTCCTTACCAACCAGATTCACTTTTGAAGGGGATCATTACCTGTTGGGGCATGGGTGCCATGAATCCAATTGTCCCCAGCAGTAAGCTTACTATTTTCCTTTCACCTGTCCATTACTGCATGCCCAGTGTCTGCAAGCAACAGGTTCTGTTGAAATAATGTTTATTAGATATCTTCAATCAAATGTTAAATGGCAGTTCCATGAGCTGAATATGAGCCAACAGCGTGATGTGACTGCAAAATACGTAAATGCAATTTTAGGATGCATTAAGAGAAGTATAGTCTCCAAATGCCATGAGGTCCTAGTTCTCCTATATTCGGTATTGATTCAGATTCATATTGAGTTACATTAACTATGTTTATATAGTTTCATGATTCAACAGCTTTTATAATCTCTAGTGCTTCACTTATGTCATTTCTTTCACAAATATTTATTATGGTCTGTTGTTATTAATTTTCTATCACTTTGGGGGAAATTGTCCTGGCTGGCAACCTTCCCGTCTTATGTATGTGTCCATGAATTATGCTCAACGGAGGCTTATAAATTCTTTTATTATTTGCATATGATTCCATTTATTGATATGCTTCCAGGTGTATTTCTCTTGACTTATAAGGAAGAATGTTCAGCTCTCTGCAAGATATCTCTCTCCATAAATATATATTTTAGTTATTATTGCTAAGGGACTATCACTTTGCCTCTTCTAACTTTGTTTCCACCGCCATCTTTTGTAAGTAGCTGTGTTTGTAAGTGGACCTTCTTGGCGGTCGCTCCCCAAATCTGGAACAACCTCCCACCTCAAATCTGTCTGGCCCCCCTCACTGGAAACTTTTAAGTGACTGCTAAACACATGGTTTATTTGACAGGCCTTCCCAGACCTCAAAACATCCTGATATAATGGTGGTCTTAAAATTTATATTATCAGTCCTGCCGCCTGGCTTTTATATCATTTTAATTATTATTAGTTAAATTTTGTTGGGAAAAAGTTCATTATAGATATCTATCATTACCTCCTCAGCTTTCATTATGTAGTATCTTCCAAAACCTATTCAGTAATTTTAGCTAAGGACCTGACTATCGCTCAGCCAATGTTTTGAGTAAATCTGTAGATGACACTGCAGGGAAACGGAAAGTTCATTCAGAGTGTGATTCTTGATCTTCAGTATAAACTACATTGCATCTGTAAAGCTATCATAAATTTCTTTCTCTGTCCCATGGACTTTATGTTATTACCATCAAATCAATGAACCCTAACAGACTCCTTGTGACAGAGCACTTTGCAAGTTTTTAGGTATGGAATACCATCAACAAAGTCTGGCCAGTCTTATTGTATTTTGCTCAAAATGCTATAAGCCCTTCCTTATACATTTGTAATAGCAGTGGAAGGAAGAACTAGTAGCAGTTACACTTACAGCTTGCTTCATTAAGCATTTTCTATCCTTCTTCCCTTGTTAATTTGCCACATGTTCTTCACAGAATTCTCAGATCAACCCATCTAAAAGCACTGCAAACAGTGGGGTTAGTTTTCCTATCGTTCTGCTGCAAAGATATTCCTTCCTGGCTGCGACATCAAATCTTCATACATACTTCAAGCAGTACTGAGAATCTAGTGATAATCAAATAGCCCCTATGTGTGCAGATAGCTTTCTATTGGAAACAGAATATGCAGTTGTCATAGTTTTAAAAAGTCAGGATCGAGAAGCACAGTGTAATTGGTGGAAGAGACTGGAGCTGCAATTGGATGCACCCATAACCAGGGAGCAATTCTCAAGGGGACTGACATCTGACTAGATATGATAGGCTTGGACAATGCAACTATAATCCTAATATACTTAGGAGAGAGCAAGCCCCATTGGACCTACAAGAGATTGTGGATGCTCATGTGAATTCTTTACATCAACCAGAGATATTTAGAGTATGAACTTACGTTCACCAGGTGAAAACATTAATCTGTCTTTCAATATGGCACAATTAGCTATTTCTATCTGGTGAATGAACCAAACTGTGGGCCCTTAATTGTGCTGGAAGCTACTGTGTCTTTGTGTTTTCTTTCACCACTGCCACAGCCAAAGGAAACTTTGATTTAAGCAAGCAATGTGAGTGTGTATATGTGGTGTGATCACAGGGCAATTCTCAGCCTTTTGGTCTCAAGAACCAGGGAGCATGAGAGGCACAGCCTCACAAGAACTGACCATCTATAAAGCAAAGTGTGCTGCTTATATACCGCCCCATAGCGCTTCAAGCACTCTCTGGGCGGTTTACAAGTTAATTATGCAGGCTACACATTGCCCCCCCCCCCCAGCAAGCTGGGTACTCATTTTACCGACCTCGGAAGGATAGAAGGCTGAGTCAACTTTGAGCCGGCTACCTCAAGGTATGCCAGATATGTAGCATCAATTTCTGGATAATTTTTCTACACCATCCACGAAGGGATGTGCTTGTAGCCTGATGAAGTGGATTTCATTGACAAAAGTTTGCTGTTTGTTTTATTTTTAGTGGTCCTATAAAACATAACACTTACTCTTGCATTTGTGTAACCTTTGTGACTACACCGGCTCTTTCCTTTTTTGCCTCATTTTAATCTTTATGAAAGTAGAAGATAGAAATTAGAAGATAAGATGAGCCTATGTTGTTGTTATACACCATCAAGCTGAAACTGACTTGTTGCAACCCTAATAGGATTGTCAAGGTAAGTAAGATATTTAAGATGTGGTTTACCAGTCTTAGACCTCCAGTACATTTCCATGGTCAAGTGAGGACTTGAACCCTGATATCCAGTCCTAGTCTGCCGCTCTGTCCTCCACACCACACTGGGTATATAACTATATAGAATTATATACGCAGAGAGCTATGGTAGTACATGTATTCCAGGAAAATATGTCAATCTGACTAGCACATAGTGATAGTGAAACTGCAGGAGATGTAATTTATATTTTGGAAGCCTGTTAGTCTTGACTTTCCAGAAGCTGGGAGCATTACTAAAGCAGTTCCTGTGCTATAAAAAGAACAGCGCTTTTTCTGCATGGCTGGATTATAGAAATCAATAGTGGTACATTTTCCTCACACAGTGGAAGTAGGTTTCTGATCTCAGTCATGCCACCTTGTAAGAGATAAAGGCATTTGGAAACAATGAGATTTAAGTGGAACAGTTTCTCAAAATGTTTTCCAAGAAAAGTACTACTATTTTTTCCAAAATCCTTAAAGGTTCATAAAATGAAGTCTGTGCAGTAGCCACAGAGAGGAAATAATTACACTTTGTATACTGTGCACTGCTGTATCTCACTATCTGTAATATTAACTTGTGTGAAGGGAGAAAAAAATCTCTTTCATTGACAATGTGATGAAAAACTGATTTTAATGCCTAGTAAATTCTCCAACACAAGGTTTAGTTAGTATCATAAGCTCATGAATTTCTGAGAGTAGATTCTGATTTCTGTTGAAGTAAAATAATAATTTATCTAGTTCCTTCAGTTTTGAATTACTGAACTATTCCACTTAAGGCTATACTTCAATAATATCTACATAAAAAGCGCTGGAATGATTGCACTTTTTCAATTTTTTGAGAAAACAGCATACAGTACTTAAAGATTAGAGGGTAAATCATATTTGTGACTGCAAGGATTTTCTTATGTAAACTTATTTGTATTCTTACTACCAGTAATAATATATCATTAGTACTGGTATTCTTCTCCACAGTTCAAGTAAAACACAGCAGAACAATAACAACAAACCACAGAATAAGCATAAGAGTAGATATGAAATTTAACACAGATGAAAGAAAACTATTCAAATCCATTAAAAGGCTTGTGAATCGGTGGCAAAAATGCAGTTGTCATTTAGTTGTTAAATCTTGTCTGACTCTTCATGACCCCATGGACCAGAGAACGCCAGGCCCTCCTGTCTTTCACTGCCTCCTGGAGTTTGATCAAATTCATGTTGGTAGCTTCGGTGACACTGTCCATCCATCTCATCCTCTGTCATCCCCTTCTCCTCTTGCCCTCACACTTCCCCAACATCAGGGTGTTTTCCATGGAGTCTTCTCATCAGATGGCCAAAGTATTGTAGCCTCAGCTTCGAGATCTGACCTTCCAGTGAGCATTCAGGGTTGATTTCTTTCAAAATGGATAGGTTTGTTCTCCTTGCAGTCCAGGGACCTCTCAAGAGTCTCCTCCAGCACCACAATTCATAAGCATCAATTGTTCGGCGGTCAGTTTTCTTTCTGGTCCAGCTCTCACTTCCATACATCACTACTGGAAAAACCATAGCTTTGACTATGCGGACCTTTGTCGGTGTGGCGGTCAACCCTTTGTGCCCCCTATTTCCTTGGGTCTCACAAAGGTACACACGCCCTTTTTGTTGCCATCAGGTATTCTCCTAATACCAATTCATGTCATACACAGGTGCTGCCAACCCAAAGGGAGCAGGGGTTTTGATTAAGTATTCCTTTATTGAACAAATCAAAAGGAAAATCACAATAGAACTGTTTCAGGTGTTAAAGT
This sequence comes from Pogona vitticeps, assembly GCF_051106095.1. Lineage (NCBI taxonomy): Eukaryota > Metazoa > Chordata > Lepidosauria > Squamata > Agamidae > Pogona > Pogona vitticeps. Next base: position 71,063,681 of record NC_135784.1, on the reverse strand, counting down.
ATATTGGATCATGTAGTCAATCACTTTTATTTTATTGTTGTATGCTTTAAATCAATATCCCTCAGGTAGTGTTTATACAGTCAATCCTGCTTGTTCAGTGTGTTCTAAACTTTTCACTTTCCTCTCCTAACCCTCTTAGATCTATTCCTAAACCCTAACACTCTCTCTACATCTTCTGGTCCCTGACTCTTTCTATCTTTCTCTCTCATTCTCCAACTGTCTGTCTCTCTAGCTCCTCCCCTCCTGCTCTGTCCTTGGCTCCTCCCCCCTAGCTGCTGTGATGGACAGGCAGGAATGACGTCACCTTTTTGCATTCCGCTACAGTCGGCAAGGTGATGTCCCTGCTTTTTAAGATGCGGTCTATGTTTGTCATCACTTTCCTCCCAAGAAGCAGGTGTTGCTTAATTTTGTGGCTGCTGTCACCATCTGCCATGACCATGGAGCCCAAGAAAGTAAAATCTGTCACTGTCTCCATATCTTTCCCGTCTATTTGACAGGAGGTGATGGGACCATTTGCCATGATCTTGGTTTTTTTTTTTTTTAATATTGAGCTTCAGACCATTTCTTGCACTCTCCTCTTTAACCCTCATTAAGAGGTTCTTTAATCCCTCCTCATTTTCTGCCATCAGAGTGGTATCATCTACATATCTGAGATTATTGATATTTCTTCTGGCAATCTTAATTCCAGTTTGGGATTCATCCCGTCCTGCCTTTCACATGATGTATTCTGCATAGAAGTTAAATAAGCCGGGGGACAATATACAGCTTTGTTGTACTCCTTTCCCAATTTTGAACCAATCAGTTGTTCCATATCCAATCCATACTGTTGATTCCTGTGCCACGTATAGGTTTCTCAGGAGATCAATAAGGTGGTCAGGCACTCCCATTTCTTTAAGAACTTTCCATAGTTTGTTGTGGTCCACACATTCAAAGGCTTTTGCATAGTCAATGAAACAGAAGTAGATTTTCTTCTGGAACTTTTTGACTTTCTCCATAATCCAGCGCATGTTAGCAATTTGGTCTCGAGTTCCTCTGCCCCTTCGAAATCCAGCTTGTACTTCTGGGAGTTCTCGGTCCACGTACTGCTGAAACCTACCTTGTAGAGTGCAACTGTATGGTAGTTGGAGCATTCTTTGGCACTGCCCTTCTTTGGGTTTGGGGTGTAGACTAATCTTTTCCAATCCTCTGGCCACTGCTGAGTTTTCCAAACTCACTGGCATATTGAGTGTAGCACCTCAACAGTGTAATCTTTTAAGTTTTTAAATAGTTTCACTGGAATGCCATCACCTCCACTGGCCTTGTTGTTACTGTGCTTTCTAAGACCCATTTGACTTCACTCTCCAGGATGTCTGGCTCAAGGTCAGCAACCACACTACGTATCTGGGTTTTCCAGGACATCCAGATCTTTCTGGTATAATTCTTCGGTGTATTCTTGCCACCTTTTCTTGATGTCTCCTGTGAGGTCCCTACCATTTTTGTTCTTTATCATGTCCATCTTTGCACAAAATGTTCCTTTCAATATCTCCAATTTTCTTGAACAGATCTCTGGTTTTTCCTTTATATTCTTTTCCTCTATTTCTTTGCACTGTTCGTTTAAGAAGGCCCTCTTGTCTCTCCTTCATATTATTTGGAAGTCTGCCTTCAGTTTTCTGTAACTTTCTGTATCTTCCTTGCATTTTGTTTCCCTTTTCTTCTCTGCTATTTGTAAGTCCTCGTTGGACAGTCCCTTTGCTTTCCTGCATTTCCTTTTCTTTGCGATGGTTTTTGTTGCTGCCTCCTGTACAATGTTACAAGCCTCCATCCATAGTTCTTCAGGCACTCTGTCCACCAAATCTAGTTACTTAAATCTGTTCTTCACTTCCACTGTGTATTCATAAGGGATTTGGTTTAGATTATACCTGAGTAACCCAGTGCTTTTTCCTACCTTCTTCAGTTGAATTTTGCTATAAGAAGCCGATGATCAGAGCCAGAATCAGCTCCAGGTGTTGTGTAGGCCTGTTGAATCACTAGGGATTTTGTAGTTCAGCTGCTCCAGAAGTTCCTCTGATTCGATGGCTCTACTCTTTTTGTGACTTACTAATGGATCCCAGCTAGTGCATTGGTTTAAAATTCAAGTAAGAAGTGACCAACCTGACCTCTGTGGAGTCAGAATTCCCTAGCAAGGAAAAGACCACATTTTGTTGTTATCTTTGGTGTTGGGAGATACTGATCACATATTATTGTCTGCCTCATTCAGGAGGAGGAAGTAGTCTGTCAGGTATTCTGATCATTGATCTTTATATCAATAGGCTACCCAAGGAGCTGGTATCACAGGATATTTCTTGCCTATCCTGATTTGCTTGCCATCCTTTTCTGTTTTCTGTGGCAGATTTAGGCTGCAATCATATCTGAAATTGAGAATAATTGCCGAGTCAGGCAATTAAATATCTACAGCACTGTAGTCTTTGTTATTTAGGTCCAGTATTATATACACTAAAAGCCACGGTTACATCCATCATCTAAAACACCAATATTGTTTTGTATTATGCTAATTTAATAACAAATGGCATTATATATATCTGAAAAGAATTTCAGTCAAAGGGTACATTACTCTACAAATTACATAAATATTTAATGTTTGCCATGTGTACACTATTGCTAGATTGTTTTGCTGTGATTTAGATTTTTCTGAGCTCCTGAGGACGTCATAATGCCCATTATCAGCGTGAAACATAAGAAGCAGTTGTACTGTGCTGAAAGCCACAGAGATACAGATTTTTTTATTTCAGATCACTGTTGTTCTCTTCAATCTTGAAAATAACTGTGGCATTCAGCTCTGCTCTCACCTGTCCATCACAGTTGGGCAGGGAAACCTCAGCCAATGAGAGGACGGAGGGTGGTGCAGAAGTGGGTGGAGCTGGGTTATATAAGGTGTGTGTGAGATGTGAGTGGAGATCAGATCAGTTTGAGCGATGAGTGATTAGAGAGATTGATAGAGAGAGTGAGAAAGAGCCTGTCAGTGAGCGAAAAGTCTATGTGAGCTAGTGTCTGAGAAACAGTGATTGACTAATTGATTTTATACCTGTGATTCACCCTTTTATTTTGTGTAATCAATAAACATATTATTTGTTTGAAAGAAAAACTTGTCCTTTTGATTTTAAGGATAGGTTGGTGGCAGCAGTTTTGGTGAGAGGTAGTGAGCACTCTTATAGGCCTGGACTGGAAGAGGCTTGAGAGTGGCCTGCTATAAATAAATTGGTGTCCAGCGTGTGGGATACGAAGTGGTCCAGTAAAGCCTTGTACTGGAAAGGTGCCCAGAGTAGGGTATTTTAGTCAGGGACGTCTGAGTGGACGCGTGGGTAACCTCCTAGGACTTGTCTCATGGGGTGAAAGTCTAATAGGAGGGTGCTGAAGCTCAGATTGGGGACTAAGATAGGGAGGCTCTGTAGAAACCATTTCTGGGAGAGAGTTGCCCAAAGCAGAAATCTGTGGCAGTTTGGCTAGCTTGTCCTGAGTTCAAGGAGGAACTCTGAGGAGACAAAAGTGGAGTCAAGGGCAGATAAGCTGAGGGGACTCAAGACAGCTAAACCTAGGACAGGGTAAAGCTGTGGGCTTGAGTGATTTTGTTGCCTGAGGCAGAGAGAGAAGTTCTGTCTGTGGCGGGAGGCCTAGCTGGAGACAGAGGCCTAGACATTGTAGCTAGATTACCAGTGCTGGTGAAGCAGCAACTTAATAACACAGACTATCACTGACAGAAGGGAAAAAGTGTACTTTTTAAATCGAGGCTTGTAAATTGGATCAGAAGCCTGAGGAAAGGAAAATGCCTTTGACTAGGGGAAAGAAAACTGAGCAGGTGCCTTGTGTAATGGCAGCTGGGTCAGATGAGAAAAATGGAGATTTTGAGGAAGGTTTTACCTCAGATCGGGAGAGAGAAAACTCCTCAAAGGAAGACCCAACAGAACTCAGAAAGTTGGAATTGGGTCAAGCACACGAATATACGTAGGTTGAAGGAGCTAGAAATGAAGGCCAAGGCTGAGGAAAGGGCCTTAGAGATGGAGGAAAGAATGAGGCAGAGAGAAATGGAGGCCCAATTAGAGAAAGAGAGAATGGCTTTTGAGCTTAGGAGACTAGAGCTGGCAGCTCAGGCCAACAATAATAATAACAACACTGGCAGAGATGATTCTGAGGAAAGACAGTTGACAAAAGTAGATCTAAAGAAATTCCCTGTCTTTAGAAAAAGAGATGATCCAGAATAATTTTTGGTGATGTTTGAAAGAGCATGAGAAGATTTCTCTGTGAGGGATTCTGAAAGAATGATAGTGTTGAGATCCCAAATTAGTGGAGGCCTGGCAGAAATCTATGTGGAGATGCCTATCGAATTAATTAAAGATTATGATGAGTTCAAAAAGTTAGTGTTTGCCAGGTATGGCATAAATTCAGAACAGTTGAGACAGAAATTCAGGTCTCTGACCAAGAAACCTGATGAATCTTACTCACAATTAGGGGCAAACTTGTCCAGATATTTAGACGGCTGGTACAGGAAAAAGCTGAGACAGTAGAAGACCTTAAAAATATTTTTGGATTGGAACAGTTCTATTCTCTCTTGCCTGGAGATCTGAAATTTTTGGTCAAGGACAAGAAACCAAGAAATTTGAGAGAGGCAGGGGAGTTTGCTGATTTTATTTCCCAGATCAGAAAACCAAGTGGTTATGAGGGAAAGGTTGTGAGAAAAGTGTGGGAAGACTCCAACAAATACCCCAGAGGACAATTTAAGAACCAGCAGAAGGTTGGGGGCCATTTTGTGGGCAAGTCCTCAGACCAGAACCAAGCCAGAGGCCAAAATTTGGAGGGAAAAGGAGGTAAAAGTGCTGGGAATGATCAATGGAACATTAGAACTTGTTTTAGGTGTAATGAAAAGGGCCATATTGCATCCCAGTGTGGTAGAAATAGAGAATCTGTACCACAAAAAGTAAATTTAGGTAAGCCTAAGGCAGTATACTGTGTGCAACAAGAGCAGGACAATCCACCAAGGGAGGAGTCAGTCGCCATGGCAACACAAGCTGAACTTTCTACACAAGCTGATAATATTGAACCTGATTTCCCTTTGGTGGAAATTAGACATTGCTTTTTAATTAAAACAAACCAAGAATTATTTCAAACGGCTGAGGAACATATTTATATCTTTAATAATAAATACATGGCTTTGAAGGACTCATGTTTACAAGTCACTCTATGTCACCCTGATATAATACCTCAGAAATACATCTTAAAAGGGGAAAATATGTTTGTGACGGGAATTGGTGAAAAAGCAGTCAGTTTGCCTGTGGCTGAGGTAAATCTTAGGTACCAGGAATGGGAAGGACCTTGGAGAATTGGGATTTCTTCACAGGTTCCAGCAGCGGTTTTAATTGGCAATGACCTCTCTGAACATGTGAAGAGGGTTTTAGTTTTGACACGTTCCCTACAAGATAAAGCAGAGGCAGCTGAGGAAGGGAGTGAAAATCAGAGGCAGGGAATACCTGACAATGCTAACGCAGCTGAGATATTTCCTCTTAATATTTCCCAAAGCAATACGTTCAGTCAAGAACAGAAATCAGATTCCACCCTGAAACAATGCTTTGAAAGTGTATCTGAAGCAAAATTAACCCCTGAAAGACCTGAGAGGTTCCACCTTGAACAGGGCTTATTGTACTGAGAGTCTCTAAGGAACCCCAAGAAAGGGGGGGACAGTCTTCAAAAACAGTTAGTGGTTCCTTTAAAATATCGCTAGCAAATATTAGAAAGGGGACACTGAGATATATTTTCTGCTCATCTAGGCATTAATAAAACCAAGCAAAGAATATCACAGAATTTCTACTGGCCTGAGATGGGAAGGCAGATTAAAACTTTTTGTCAGAGTTGTGATGTTTGCCAAAGACAGGGCAATAGTAATGATAAAACAAAAGCGAAACTATGCCCTTTACCAGTGATTTCTACCCCATTCCAACGTATTGGCGTGGATATTATAGGACCATTGCCTAAAATCACCCAAAGGGGGAACAGATTTTTCTGACCATTGTGGACCATGCCACATGATACCCTGAGGCCATTCCTCTGAGGAATATTGAGACTCATACTGTGGCTGATGCCCTGCTGAGTTATATAAGTTGAATGGGCTTCGCGTCAGAAATAGTAACTGACCTAGGGACATCTTTTACTTCAAAACTCATGCAGAGACTATGGCATGTATGTGGGATCAAACATTTAAATACTTCCCCATATCACCCGCAAACTAACGGGCTCACAGAGAGATTTAATGGTACCCTGATGCGCATGATTAGAGCCTATTCTGCTGAGAACCCTTACAATTGGGATCAGAGAATACAACTTCTGTTATATGCATATAGGTCTGTACCCCAAGACAGTACAGGATTTAGTCCTTTTGAACTGCTGTTTGGGAGGAAAGTGAGAGGACCCCTTGACTTAATTAGACAAAGTTGGGAGAAGATACCAGAGTCTGATCCTGAAATGTAATATCGTATTTAGACAACTTGATGAACACTTTGAAAAGAAATCTAGAGATAGCTGCTGAGAATTTACAAGGGCAGAAAAATAAGCAAGAAGTATGGTACAACAGGAAAGCCAGGGAAAGAAGTTTTAATCCTGGAGATGAGGTGCTGGTGCTAAGACCTCTCAAAGGGAACAAGTTACAATTAAATTGGGCAGGACCATTTAGATTTATTGCCAAAATGAATGACCTTAATTATGTCATTAAGGAAGATGGAGAACCAGGCAGGAGGGTGGTTCATGTTAATATGATAAAACCATATTATAGGGAAGAAAACAGAGTGTTGTTTGCTATGAAAGAAGCTGACAATGAGAAACATGACTTACCCTATTGGGAAGGAAGGGGAAAAACAATATACAACCCTGAAGATGTCAGAATCAGCCCTGTACTTTCCTATGAGCAACAGTGTGAATTGATGACCTTGATTACCAAGTACCGACAGGTTTTCTCCAGCAAACCTGGGTTAGCCAAGGGAGTGGTGCACAAGATTGATACTGGAGATGAACCCCCACAATCAGTTACTCCATATAGAGTCACTGGGCCATATGTTGAGAAGGTGCGCAAGGAGCTAGATGATATGATGAAAGAAAACATCATTGTTCCGTCATCCAGCCCTTGGTCTGCTCCTATAGTCTTGGTCGACAAACCAGATGGCAATGTTCGATTTTGTGTAGATTATAGGAAGCTGAATCATGTCACCAAGCCAGATGCATATCCTATGCCCAGATTAGACAACCTAATAGAGACAATAGGGGGATGTCAATATATTTCCTGCCTAGACCTAATGAAAGGATTCTGGCAAGTGAGAATTGACCCCAAAGACCAGGAGAAAACAGCTTTTTGTAGTCCTTTTGGTCTATATGAGTTCCGTGTTTTGAGTTTTGGTCTAAGAAACTCACCGGCAACTTTCCAAAGACTTATGGACCAAACTTTACAGGGACTTAGCGATTTCACAGTGGCTTATATTGACGACATAGGTATTTTTAGCCACACCTGGAGAGATCACCTTTGTCACCTAGAAACAGTGCTGCAAAGACTAACAGCAGCTGGGCTAACAGTGAAAGCGAGCAAATGCCAGCTGGGTAGCCCTGAATTGAAGTATTTAGGTCATGTAGTAGGGGGAGGTAGGATTAAACCCCTGGAAGCTAAAGTAGAAGCTATAAGTAACTGGCCTAGAAGAAAGTTAGATCATTTCTTGGGCTGGTAGGCTATTATAGGAGATTTATTCCTAGGTTCAACGAGTTAGCAGCTCCTTTGACTGACTTAACATGCAAGAAGAGTGCTGACTGTATCCAGTGGTCCAGCAACTGCGAGGAGGTGTTTGGGAAGCTGAAGGAGGCGTTGATAACCAACCCAGTCTTGAGAGCTCCTGATTTCCAGCGCGAGTTTACCATCTTTACCGATGCGCCCAACTCCAGGTTAGGTGCCGTGGTGTGCCAGAGTGACGATGGCGGAGACCTTCATCCAGTGGCGTACCTGAGTAAGAAGCTGCATGGAGGCGAGAGACATCTGTCCACCATCAAGAAAGAGTGCCTTGCGATTGTGTATGCGGTGCAGAAACTTAAGCCGTACATCTGGGGAAGGCATTTTGTCCTGTGTACTGGCCATTCCCCACTATTGTGGTTAAGGACTATTAAAGCTAACAACAACAAGCTGATGAGGTGGGCTTTGCTTCTACAGGACTTTGATTTCGAGGTTCGAGTGATTAAAGGGACTCAGAACTGTGCTGCAGATGCCCTCTCTAGAAGACCAGACGACTGAAGAAGGAAAATGGACTCTTAGAATGGTTAAAGTATTTAAAAGGTTGTTGTAAATGTACCTACTGATATATGTTATTTGTTGTATATGCATATGAAAGTGAATGTAAGTATAATTTTCATGTTAGAGTCTAATATTAAGTGTATGCATGAATGATCGTGGAAAATGTTAATGAATGTATGAGTATGACTTGCAAGTAAGATGTTTAATGTTTATGGAAATGTTTATTAAATGTAATATTGTTATTGGGTTAAATGTATTATTGTATTGCTCCTCGTTGTTTATGAGAGGAAAGCACTTTAGCTTTCCCCCATAAAACAACTTGTTAAGGGGGGAGATATTGTGGCATTCAGTTCTGCTCTCACCTGTCCATCACAGCTGGGCAGGGAAACCTCAGCCAATAAGAGGATGGAGAGTGGTGCAGAAGTGGGAGGAGCTGGGTTATATAAGGTGTGTGTGAGGTGTGAGTGGAGATCAGATCAGTTTGAGAGATGAGTGATTAGAGAGATTGATAGAGAGAGTGAGAAAGAGCCTGTCAGTGAGGGAAAAGTCTGTGTGAGCTAGTGTCTGAGAAACAGTGATTGACTAATTGATTTTACACCTGTGATTCACCATTTTATTTTGTGTAATCAATAAACATATTATTTGTTTGAAAGAAACACTTGTCCTTTTGATTTTAAGGATAGGTTGGTGGCAGGATTTTTGGTGAGAGGTAGTGAGCATTCTTATAGGCCTGGATTGGAAGAGGCTTGAGAGTGGCCTGCTACAATAACCGAAGCAGAAGTCTCTTTGGAGAGTATCCAGGGAAGTGCTTGTACATGGTGAGGCTTCCAGTTTCTTCCTCACAGCCACACTATATTGCATACAATTTGGGAGGGTCACAAGCAGATTTTAAGGATCAAGGTACATAAGAGGGGCTGGTGAAAAAAACTTGTGTCCGTGGAAAAGCACTTGCCACTAGCAAAAGTCCACCACTGGCTTCAAGCCTTCAACATCAAACAAGAACACGAATGACAGAGTGAGCGAGAAAAGGTTAAAACACTAGCTTAATTGCCAATGTGTTAAAAATGCAATTGTATTTACCTTTAAAGAGGAATATTTTTTAAAAAAATATATATTAATTGGTTGCCAAATTTACATTACAATGTTCTACTTTAAAATCTTATCAGAACAACAGAGAAAAATCCCACCCATGATTTTACTCATTTTATTCTTCACAAATTGAGTACAATAAGTACAATTGGACAAGAAAGTTAAAAATATGCATGCACCAATAGCTATATATATCAGTTCTTCTTAACCAGCAGTGCATTCACCTCTGGGGATGTGTGAGAAAGTATTTCCAATGATACAAGTGGTAACAATTGGGTTTTTTTTTACTTCTAGATTTATAATATAAAATTTAAAGCTGTCTTTATATAAATTTGGCTTGACTGTACTATGTACACATGGTTGATGTGAGTGCATACATAATGGCAATCACGATGACCAGATTTTACGATATGATTCCCCCACTACCCACCCTACTTTTGTCACTTTTCTTGCACTCATCAGTACCACAAGAAATTGCTCAAAATGTGCACTTTGTTGTGCACAAATGTTCATGAAGCAAGCGCACAAACAAATGCCAATTTTCTTTGCTTTCAGCAAGAATTATAATTAATTTTAGTTTACACAATATTTTATAATTTATTTAAAATGTGTAGTTAAAATAATGTTTGAATATTAATTTATTATTTGTAGTAACCCTTGCCATGTCAAAAAACACCAATGGAAAGACAATTATGTTGCTTACAGAATCCCTTGTACAACAGAGAAAGACAGTACCCAACAACCACAGTGCATTTTATGTTGCAAGATAGTTTCAAACTCCTATCTTAAACCATTGAAATTGTTAGAACATTTCAACGAGCAGCATGATGGTGACACTGCAGGACATACACTTAATATCTTGAAGTCTCAGAAGGCACAATTTTATACCGGCAGTACTATCACAAAACTTGACTTTGTGGCAGCTCAGAAGCCTTTCTTAGAAGCTTCTTATCAAGTGGCATATCTGTGTGCTGGTGGGGAATTGATAGAACCATCTGCATTAGAAATTTTAAAAATTGTATTAGGTTCTAAAGCACATAAGAAAATTCAGCAGATTCCACTATCAAATTATATGATTCAATCGTGCATTCAAGATATCGAGATATTTTACTGCAAGTAGTTCAGGACATTAAAGCCAGTCCTCTGAAAATGAGTATTCAATTGGACAAGTCAACTGATGTTGATAATTGCAGCCAGCTGTTGGTATTTAGAAAAGGACATAAAGGAAAAGGACATTTTAGAAGAATTTTTATTTTGTGAGTGACTGGAGTTGACAGCAAAAGGAATTGATGTTTTCAATCTCATTAATGAATTTTTTTTGAAACATCAAATACCAATGGATGTAATTGGTTCAATTTGCACTGATGGTGCTCCTATGATATTAGGCAAAAAATCCAGTTTTTTGCACATATGAAGAAAGAAGTACACACTGCATGTTGCAGCATCATGCACTTGTATCAAAAACTTTGCCACAGAAGTTAAAACAACACTTAGCTACTGCAGCAAATGCAATAAATCATATCTGAGGACAGGGATTTAATCATTGTATCTTTTGTGCTTTTTATGGTACTGATCATACTGTGCTTCTTTATCACACTGACATAAGGCGGCTCTCCAAGGGAGGTATGCTAAGCAGGGTTTTTGAAATACACAAGAAAATTATTCAGTATCTTACAAACCAGAAGTGTAATTTCGTAAAAGATTTTAAAGAAGAAATGCAATATGGACACAGTTCTGACTCCAGTCCTGTGAAGATGCCAGCCACAGAGACTGGCGAAACGTCAGGAAGAACAACCTTCAGAACATGGCCTAAGAGCCCGAAAAACCCACAACAACCATTAGAAATGCAATACCTCGACTAACCTACTTAGCAAACAGCAACTCACCTGAATGAATTAAACATATCAATGCAAGAATATGGTAAGAACATAATAACAGCTACAGAAAAATTATCTACTTTTATTAAAAAAACCTAAACATTTGGATATGTCGTGTTGAAAATAGTAATTTTGCAAACTTTCCTTTGCTTGATGAAATCATTCTGGAAAATGAGAAAATCACAATTTTACCTGAACGTGTAATACATTTGCAACAACTGAGTGCATCTTTTAATGAATATTTTTTCCTCGGGATATACAGTATTGGCAAAGAGCAGAGATGGATACTGGATCCATTTCTTTTTTAATTTTCTAGATGACAGTAATTCAATAAAAGACGATCTTATTGAAATATTGGCCAATGCATATAGCATTCGAATAGAAACTGGACCTAGAACAATTCTGGTGTGCTCAGTTAGGACCATTTCCACAACTGGTGAAGGTAGCAATGCAGGCACGTCTACCATTTGCTACCACCTATCTGTGTGAAATGGGATTTTCATCACATTTGCATGTTAAAAGCCAAAACCAGAAATCACTTAAATGCAACTGATGACATATGCATATATCTTTCGAAAAAGGAACCCTGCTTTCAAAATATTATTATGAATAAACAACAACAAAATAGTTCATAAAAATTTAGACATTATTTAAATTTTATGTCAATACATATATGTGTGTCTATTTTTTTAGTAAATCTTTTTGCAGTAAATGTCATTTTCTAACAAATCAGAACACATGTTTAGAAACAAATCAGTTTAGAACACATTTTTCAAGGGGGCACAAGAATGTCATTTGAGATTCAATGGGTTGCCGACCACTCAAAATGTTAAAACCTGTCTTATTACACACAGAGAAAAATAATTTCCAGCAGGGTAGCCCTGTTAGTTTATAACATCAAACAAACCAACAAACCTGTTCTGAGACATCTTAAAGACTGTGAAAACCATGTGTAGCCCATTAAATCTTATGTGATAATACATTTGTCAGTCTTTAACCTGCTAGAGTGCTAGTTTTTACAATAAAAAATGAAATAAAACTATAGTTAGCAAAACAAAAACTAAGTCAGCAGGGTAAAAACTGTCACTAGACAAGATCTGCTGTTCTGAAGTATTGATATTACAAATAACCATGAACAGAGATATTAATTAAAAGATAATGTCAAAGGAACAGAATATATTCAGGGGATAATTGTCCCCTATTGCTAAATAAATGCCAAGGTGAAGTCCAGGCATCCATCAAAACTACACAGCAACAAAAAAGAAAGACATTTTAAATTGGAAAACATTTATCTGGGTCTGTCATAGCAGAATATCATTTTTGGTCCTAAAGGAAAATTGTAATGTTTTCCAAACACTGGTTTGATGGATATTGTCAGTGCCTTTTGGTTACAGCGTACTTTTATTGATAAGCTGGGCTTATAGAAGAGAACTTTCCTCTTTTTTTAGTATATATGTGACAAGTTAAACAAATTAATAATTGGAAAGTGTTCTTGGAAGAAACTGATAGTCATTTCAGTTTGGTTTCAGGCTGAGACAGGGTACTAAAAGAGCACTGGTCGTCAAGCAGGATGATCTCATGGGGGAGGTAGACAGGGAGAACATACCCTGTTGGTCCTCCTAGATCAGTGATTCCCAACCTTGGTTCCCCAGATGTTCTTGGACTATAGCTACCAGAAATCCTGGCCAGCACAGGTAGTGGTGAAGGCTTCTGGGAGTTTTAGTCCAAGAACATCTGGGGAGTCAATGTTGGCAGCCATTGTCCTAGATCCTTCTGCAGCCTCTGATACTGTCGACCATGTTATTCCTCAGGGATGTTAGATTGGGGGCTGTGTTCTCCCCCTGCTTCTAGGTTCTTTCTAGATCGACAATCCCAGATGATCAAGCTTGGGGATGATATCTCTACCACTTGGAGCCTCTGTTATGGACTTTCACAGATTTTTAATGATTTTTCCATTTTTCAATGATTTTTAACATCTATATGAAGCTGGTGGGAGAAGTCATTCAGAGATTTAGGATCCATTGTCACTAGTATGCTGATGACACACAGCTCTAGCTCTCCTTTCTTTCATCTGCAGGTGATGCTGTACAGGTTCTTGAGTGCTGCCTATTGTCAATAATAGACTGAGCAAGGGCCAATGAACTCCAACTGTATCCAGATAAGACAGCGATCCTACTAAGAGGATTGTCAGACCACTTAGAGGGAAACTTACCTGACATTGATGGGGTTACACTTTCCCTGAAGAATCAGGTCTGCAGCTTGAGGGTACGCTTGGACCTACCACTTTCTAGAGAGGCCCAGATATCTGTCTTGGCCAAAAGTGGCTTTTATCAACTTTGGTTGGTTGTCCTGTTGCACACATACCTGAATAAGAAATGCTTAGCAACAGTGGTTCACACATTGGCAATCTTTCAGGGTGAATGTCTGGATAGAATTATATAAGCAGTTGAATTGTAGATCGAGCATAGGATACTAAAAAAAAGTTATTTGATTGAGAAGGTGATGTACAAAGAAATATTAACCTGGGTGACCAAAGACCAAGAAATAATAAAGCACATAAATCACAGAAAGCTGCAATACTTTTATTATACCAGGAGAAACAAGTAGTATGGATAGCCAATGCTTATCATTCAAGGCAAAATGTGTGTGCGTGTGTGCACGCGTGCATGCATGCGTGCACGCGTGCCCTGATAAATAGGTAGGATGGGGTGAGTAGCTCATCAACATCTGGAGAACCAGGTGCTTTTTTAATATACGTATAACTTTCACACATTTACAAAATTGTTCATATGTTGAAGCAACTTTGTTGTTGTTTAGTTGTTTAGTCATATCCCACTCTTTGTGACCCCATGGACCAGAGCATGCCAGGCCCTCCTGTCTTCCACTGCCTCCTGGAGTTGGGTCAAATTCATGTTGAAGCAACTGCACTACAATTAATATAGCCAGCAGCAAAGGTTTGGGACTAAACACAAGTCAACTTTAGTGTGAGATCTCTCTCTCTCTCTGTATATATCTCTCTGTGGCTACATGTCTGTCTGTTTCTCTCTCTCTTTTTCCCTCTCCCTCTCCCTCTGTCTGTTCGTGTGCATGGCAGTCTTCCATTACACAGATGCTGTCTGGTGTGTGTAGGTTTTACTGCCCTCTGCTGTTCGCTTAGTTTTCTTATTTAACTCCCAAATCCGAACTAAAAACGAGACAGATCTGATATACCTTAAAAGATGAGCAAATGGAACCTTAGAGTATTTAGATGAAAAAGCTAAAACATGAATGTTTGGGAACAGTGCCGTTTTATGTATCTTATCTTGGATGTAAACCACACCAAGTTCAACAGGACTTATTCCCAAGGAAGTGACAACAGTACAGGGTTGCAGCCTAGATTCCATAGAAATCTGGCCAGTTCTGATTCAGTTCAGCTTGACTAATATTGCAATATCAGCAAGCCTTCTTACTTGCTTTCACACAGAAGTATTTAGGCTTGGGAAGTGTTAAGTGTCATTCACTGCATGCATGTCCCCATATATCTTGAAGGTAAATCTGTTGAAATACAATTAAAGCAGATATGAATCACTTTTAATACTATGTGTGACCATTATTCTTCTCCCAGCAGGAGACTACACTAGAAGAATGCGAATGAATCCAGCAAACTACGGAGTCCCTCCAACTTTAGCTCTCGCCTTCACAGAAAGTTATGAAGCATCTATCATTTTGAAGTACTTCATATGCTACCTACTCTGCATAGAAGAAATGTAACCTTCCAGATAAATAGGATGCAGTAGGTGTTCAAAGGGTTCAATAGGATCACACTGCCATTTTAGCATAAACAAGGGAATGTTGTATTGGCAATATAAGTAGAATCCTAAGAAATTTAAACAATAAATTTTAATATTGCAGAATGTCCACTCTTGTGTCTTCTGTCGATGAAAGAAAGAAAATAGCTTTTTGTCTCCTAAAGAGTGTATGAGTCAGCAACTCTGAGGAAAAAAACAACCACACAACCACAATGTACAAACAACTGACAATCATTTCACTTGTCATCTGTCATGAATACAGTCAGTTACAGCTAGTCCTAGGATTGTTTACTTGAAACCAAGCTCTACTGAGTTCAGGGATATTGGCTCTTAAATAGCTGTGTGCATGACTGAAGCCTGTGATAGATAGTCTTTCCATCCCAGATTGTAAAGATTGAATGTTATGATAATCTTCACCACTATTTTCATTTATCTTATTGATGAGGGATTCCGACATTGTGTCCTTTATAGCAGATACTGTTATTTTCTTTTCCTCTTTGGTAACCCTTTACTGAAGCATAAGTACTGTACTCTTTTTCCATCTTGCAATCTTTGAGAGCATGAGGTCTCCACTGGTGTCTCTTTTTCAGTGGTCAAATGTATGGTGGAATTGGTGGTATCACTCTTCCCCTGCATAGGGTAAGACTAGCTTTGGCTGATTCTGGGATGTGTCTTCCTTGGGCAAACTTTGGGCAGCACAGCAAAAGCTCACGGGATGGAAAGGAGGGGAGAAATTTAAAAGTAACACCTTGAAATAAGCAGCAGCATTACTTAAAAGCAAGGGAGAAAAACACTTAATAGCTAAAATGGAGATACAATAGATCTAAATACAAAATAACAATAGTCCAAAACAAAAAAACAGAAAGGAAAGAAAAGATGGTAAAACAAAAAACAGAAAAAATGTCTATAGGCTTCTATAAAAGGTTTCTATATAAAAATATAAATATAAATATATATATTGATGTGTAGTTTACTCAACTGTACCTGGACAAAATGGAAACTTTGTTCCTGGCAGGCTCCTGGGACAGGCTAGGAAGATGGAATTTTCTCTAGACTGTACAGCATTGTCCTTCCAGTCAGGGATCAAGTTCATAATCTGGGGATGCTCATGGACCTAGCTCTATCTTGGGATTCCCAGATGTGTCCAGAGCTGAGATGTATTGTCCACCACATCCATCCCCTTCCTGGATAAGGAGTCCCTCAGGACATTGGCTCATGAATTGATCATTTCCTGCATCGACCACTGCAATGCTCTCTACATGGGGCTTCCCTTGGATCTGACCTGGAGATTGCAATGGGTCCAGAATGCAGCAGCCAGACTGATGACTGGTGTGTTCAGGTTTGACCACATCTCCTCAGTCTTGGCTCGCCTGCATTGGTTACCTGCTGTCGTCTGGATCAGATTCAAGGTTTTGATTATAACCTACAAAGCCATTCATGGTTTGGGACCACGTCACCTATTGGAGTACCTTTTCCTACGGTCATCCACCCGACCCACTATGTCCTCCCAGGCCATGATCCTCTGGGTAGCCACTCCAAGGGAGGCCAGCTAATGTTCTACTAGAAGTAGGGCCTTCTTTGCTGTGGCTCCAAAGCTATGAAACCAACTGCCAGTGGAACTGCCCCTGCCTCCTCCCTCCCCTCTATTAAAATATAATTGAAAACATTGTTTTACAGAGAAGCCTTTTCTGGCAACCGTGCATGACCTGTTCTGGCTGCTCTATATGCTTATGTGTCCATGCCATTTCTCATTTTATATTTCTGCCATTGGATGTTTTGACTTTTTTTTTGTTCTTATTCACATTTATTGTTTTAGTTGACTGTAAACTGCCCAGAGTAGTGCTTTTGCATTAATAAGGGTGTATTCAAATTTAATAAACAAACAAACAAATAGTTGCCATCTATACATCATATGTTTGCATGTTAATAACATTCTAAGGTGTTCTGTTCACTGGATTATTGGTGGACATTTCTCTTCCCAATGTTGCAAAAACCCTAATTATTGTTGCAGTCATAAGGGCACAGTGGGTTCATTTGTGCTGGCTAGGGGAGGGTTTAATCTCCAAGAAGCATGTATATAATATAAAATTACATGAGCAGCAACAAATTTCAAAGATTGGTCCAATATAAATTAATGCAAGTAATAACTCCTCTCAAACGTAAGCTTATGACTGGACATGACCATATAATATGACCAAGAGATACATCAAGAGAATAGCAGCACTAATATTTAGATGATGTGTTCAAACTCTTTCTTAAAAGGTATTGTGATATCCCGTATGATCTTTTGTTGTAGCTTAAGATCTGTAGATAGCTCAGGTCTACTGGTGGGTGCTGTCTTCCAGGGCTTCGACGGAATAACACGATCCATTTCCCTGTTCCATTCATCTTTGAGACCTTGTGTATCATATTTATTAACTGACAGTAAATAGTTATAAATAAATAATGTGTGTTTCTTTTCTTGGATTGATTCAATAAGCAGTTCCAAAAGTGCAGGAGACCCTGAAGCTGCTTTTCCATGTTTAGATGTTTACAAATAGTGCATCTGTAAATATTGCCATTCAGCTGAAGCTGGCAGATCATTACTTCTCAAGTAAGGAAATGGCAAAAATTTGTCACCCTGTCCAATTACTTGGTCTAAGGTGTGAATTCCTCTGTCTACCCACACTCTAAATAAAAAGGGCTCCTTCCCAATTTTTAAATCCAGATTACACCATAAAGTTAATATAATATGTGAAAATGGGTTGAATTGGAACTCTTGAGACAATATGCATCATAATTCTCTTACTTCAGGGACTGTTGCAGGCAACAGGAGTCTGCTTTGGCAGGGAATAGAGTCTGCTTGTTGATGCCGAGACCATCCACTTAGATATAGGTGCCAAATAGGTTTCCCAAAAGGTCCAGGATGGATAATTCGACTGTAGAACACATTTACAATAATTAGTACAGTTTAGCAGATATGCCTGGTGATAATCAACTAAAATAAAGGAAAACCAAATCGACCTCCAGTAAATGCAAGCTTCATTCTTTGCAGAGAAATTAAGAGTTGGTGTGGAGCCCTATATACATTTCTGAGACTTTTCTGAATTTGAATATGAATGTCTAAAACTATTTAAAGGCAATTCACTATTAATTATAATTTACAGAAGTATGATAAGCCTGTCAAGTGTTTAGCAAAAGGCGAGCCGTAGTGAGAAACATTGAACATCCCTTTTTAATTGTTAGTATGTGGGAACCAGAAAACCTGCTGAAAATTACCAAGAAATTTACCAGTGGATCTTAACCCATTAGGAGCCCCGTGGGGCAGTGGTGAAACTGTAGTTCTGCAGTCAGGTCTCTGCTCATGATCTGAGGTCAGTACCAATGAGTTCAGGTAGCCAGCTCAAGACTGACTCAGACATTCATCCTTCTGACTTCGGTAAACTGAGTACTCAGCTCACTGGACGGCAAAGGATTCCTTGCACAAAAGCAAAGTGTGATGCATATATGTATAGCTCCCCGTGGTATTTAAAGCACTCTCTGGGCAGTTTACAAGTTAGTTATATGCGCTACACACTGACTCCCCTGTGAGCCGGGTGCTCAGTTTACTGACCTCGGAAGGACGGAAGGCCAAGTCAACCCTTTTTTAAAAATAAGATTTTATGAGTTTTTCACTATATCTACATTCAGTATGTGCTTGTTAAACATCATGTTGCATGGCTTTTCTAATAATTATCCATTTTCACATTTTGGTGATTTAAAAAGTGTACAATGTTCTCAAAATCCTCTAGTAAAATACCTAATAAAAGCCATTCTAGTTTCACATTTATATAGTTTGAAGGAAATTTAAGTTTGTATTTTATACCAATAATAACTACATAAATTCCTAACACATAGTAAATGTTATCTAAAGCATTTTATATAGATTTTCTTTATATAATCATTTAGCCATTTCTATCTCCACATTTTCTGTCATGTCTATCTCAATATCATGTCTAATATATGTTAGTTAAGTACTATTTGTTTTACCTCACCTTAAGAACCACCGTGTTATGCCTGTACCATGATTAGTGATCCCTTATTTCAGTTTAATTCCATTTTCTAATATATAAGGTATGTCCCCTTACAATTCCAGAAGTTAGGTGTATGCATGCTTTCGACGTTGAGGGCCAACTTAATATTTTCCCCTTTACATCTTTCTAAGTAACTCCTTCTCTTGTTTGTCTTTTCCCAATTCTTATTTCTCTCTCTCTAAAAATTCTGCTATCCCTTGTATCGTCTGAGATAATTTTATGCACTTGATCTATCTCCAATAGATCTTCTGGGGTATTTTTTAATTATCTGCTGTTTCTCTCCCCTTATCTTTCCTTAGCACAACTAAGACTCTCCTCATCTCCAGGGTTTGAATCAGATCTCCTAATTTTTTCCCTCTTGATTTCCTTCAGCACCTCCCTTGGTTGGCATACATTATCCACCACCCTCACATTTCCTTGTTCATTGTTCCCTGTATGTTGAATATAGTGGAAGGCCAAGTCAGTCTTGAACTGTCTACCTGAGCTTGTCAGGACTGAACTCAGGTTGTGAGCAGAGTATTATCAGCAGTACTGTACTGTAGTTAAACCATTGTGCTACAAAGCTCCTATTAATTATGTTGTAAACTGCCCAAGCAGATCCTGAAGCTGAGGCTCCAGTACTTTGGCCATCTAATGAGAAGAAAAGACTCCCTGGAAAAGACCCTGATGTTGGGAAAGTGTGATGGCAAGAGGAGAAGGGGACGACCGAGGATGAGATGGCTGGACAGTGTCTGCGAAGCAACCAACATGAACCTGACACAACTCCGGGAGGCAGTAGAAGACAGGAGGGCCTGGCGTGCTCTGGTCCATGGGGTCACGAAGAGTCGGACACGACTAAACGACTAAACACAAACTGCCCAAGAGTGCTTGGGGCAGTATATATGTCAAAGCAACAACAATCTCTTGCTCATCTCTGCTCTATTTGTGTATATAAAACTTCTGACCATTATTTCTTCAGTCAGCAGAGAACCTGTTACTCAAAATGTCATATAGCTTGTCACAGCGTTCATTGTCTGTGGCAGGATATGACAGATCATTGAGTTCAAACTCTCCTTATTAACTTGCATGTCATGGGTTGGAATACTCACAGTCACTGTGCTCTTTGGACACAGGTGCTAATAATCCAGTTTCTGCAGACTTGAGGATATAAATTAGGGAAAACAAACATTGTAAAGCTGTCTTTAAAATTCTTTAAGCTTCATGCAACATATAAAGAAATGAAGTCTTTAATATCCAGTCCATTATTTAGCCGTTATCTAAAGCCTCACATTTCTCATCTTTCTACATGCCTTTTCTAGCACAGAGCAGAGACACAATGAAGTGCAAATTCATACATTTTTCCCCTAATAGGCTAATATTATATTTGTTGCTTTTGCTGCCCAGTAAAATGTCATCCATAAATGTTGTATTCTAAAAGTAATTAAGGGTTGTACCACCCTATATGAGCTTTCTTGACTTTTAAGATCTTCTTAGGAGCAGGGTTCTCTCAGTTCCACCACCTTTCCAAGCTCATTTGGTGGGGACACAAGAGAGGGCCTTCTCAGTGGCTGCTCCCAGGCTTTGGAATGTGTTGCTCCAAGAAGCCAGGTTAGGCCCCTCCCTCTTTTTCTTCTGTCATCAGACAAAGACCTTCCTTTTCAGATAGGCTTTTAAGTAGCAAGTTACATCAGGAATGCTGCTTTTTTAAAAAAAAAAATTAACAGGTATTTAAATGCTTTAAATTTGTTTTTGATCTTCATTTTTAATCTTAATATATGTTAAATTATTTTTGATATCGTATTCATTCAGCATTTTTAAAACTGTTGTTTCTTTTATAGTTTTATCTGTTGTGAGCTGCCTTGGGTTCTCTATGGAGAGAAAGGAGGCAAATAAAATAAAATAAATACACATAAACAAACTAATTAATTAATATTATTATGTATTCCTATTCCTTCTACAGATAGTAGATGTGTTATATAACGGCGAAGCACCTATACACTTCTTATAAAGTATTTAACACTAAATAATTATATGTTCAAACCTAACACTCCAAGCTCTGCTCTAGAACCCAGATCTCCAGAGTCTCAGTCCAGTGCTCTAACTACTGTATGGCACTGCCTCTCCAATAGATCTAGGATGTGATTTAATGTAATGCACATTAATATATCAAACTCAGCTAGGCTCTCATCTATTGTTCCTAAAGTTTTGAGCCCATCACATACTAATCTAGGAGCAAGTCCCACTGAATTCACTGAATTTCTCAATAGATAGATTGCTCTGATAGTCTATCTTGAAGGCAGTCAGTGCAATAATGTAGGATAGCATAATATTTTGATTCCCTTGGTTTGAAAACAGATGAGCTGTCTTTTGTGCAAACACGGCTGGAAGCTTATGTAAGAGGAGATTAGAAAAATGGAGCTATAAAGACAGGCAAATTGTTATAGTATCAGCTATAAAGGATATTGGAATGTGACAAATAGTCCTCCACAGAAACACACTGTAATGAGATCTCTCTGTTTAGAAAACTGTTATGTCATAAAAAAGGTTCACATTAAGAGAAAGTAACAAAGTCAATGATCTTTCTCTTTGTTATTCCTCTCTCACTTCAGTTTCTTTTTCTTTCACTCCCCTGTAACATAACTCCATGTATCTACTGTCCTAAAAGATAAAAATGTAAACATAAAGTGTATGGTATTTGAGACTTTCACTTATCCAGTGATAGTATTTATAAACTACATTGATCTATAAATATGTGTCTAAATTTAGAAATAAATTATTTGAAGCATTTATTTTTTTCTGTCAGTGACTGTAATCCTGTTGCATAACTTACTACTATAAAGGGCAATGATGACCTTGGCAGAGGGCAATTTTTAGTAATTAGAAACTTCCTGCTTTGGTCACCTGGCTTTTTTTGACTTTGGTGTAATCCCTTTCATGCATAGAAGCTGTGGGAGCCATGGAATGGAAAAAGGAAGCCATTAATTATGGAAATCTCCCCTTGCTGGTACTACCATCCAGCAGTAGCAATTTTCTGTAAATAAAAATGATTATGTCCTCCCTGTTTCATAATCATCCTTCCACAAACATAAGTTATACAGTAGGATTTCAGCCAGTAATTTTAATCTGCAATGTCTTACTCTTTTTTTTAATTGCTCAAAAGACAAAACTATTTGTCTGGGACTGGTTACATGTGGTTTGTGGTTACATGTATCGAAAATTGAGCAGGACAGTGGTCTTTGCCTATTAGATTTGCAATAGTAGTAGAATCAAAAGTTAAAATGTAGTTTTTACAGGTGGTTTTTTAAAAAAGCAATGTAATTGCAATGGTATTCATTTATGTGTGGGATTCATCTTTGCCTTTGATGCTGTGGAGCTTAGGAAAAAGTGACATTAAGAGATCATTTGGGGCTCCCTTTGGGCCAAATATACTGTATCCGGTTGGCTGTCACTGCAAAGAATGACATGTTCAGTATCACAGTGACAGGTAACTTGCAGCCACTTATGAACCAGTCACAGACTAAAGAAGTTGTCTTTTTACTCCCACAGGCCTTCAATAAAAAGATCTTTGTTAGGTCTCCAGTGACACATCCATCATCCACTTGATGATCTTTCTTAGTTCCTGCCCTTTCTGCTCCCGGTCTTCTGATTTCTTGGCTACAGTCTCCATTAGGATTGATGACTGAACCAATTACTGTATACAAAATCTCTATGCTTAAATAAGTCACAATTCGAGTAAGCACCTTTTGAATCAATGTAACTCACAGAGGAGTTGACTGACCAAATCCCCATTGATTCAATGGGCCCATTCTAATGCAGTTTACCACACCAAGCAACAGGATTTCGGCTGATGTTTCATAGACTATAACACAACTGAAAAATTGTGCCCGTGTTAACGCCTTTGGCATACATTTTATCTGCTAGTTGCACAAGTTAGATGTCTGCATAGGGCATTTGGTATTGTATGCTGAATAAAATGTAGTAACTAATAGTATTCTGAATAGGATAGCTCTGTCAGGCAGTTTAATTACCAGCAGCATAATATTTGTCATCTGTTTCATCTAAAGTATTGTAGGCATCAATAGCATATAGATATAAAACATTATTTCTTCTGTCCCAGAAGTTTACTATTGCTAATGGTTGTTCTTATTTAGATGCCTGCTTTAAAAAACAATTGGATAGAGATAGAATTTGACATTATTATGGTACTGATCTCTTTCTAGCACAGAAATTATTGTCTGAACTTGCAAACATAGTACATAAATATTGTATCTCACCATTGATATGTTGAGCTTCACTGTAGCAAAATATTTATCTTCCTCCCTAGTATACCAGATGACCTTCTCCTGTTAATTACTTCCATGTAGTTCAGTTAACTATAATTCATTTGATTTATGATGAGGTTATTAAACAGTATTTGCAATGCTAGATTAAAACGTATGGGATGGCACTGAATGTAAAAGAAAAATGCAACTGCAGCGTCACCTACCCAAATGAAAGTTATTTTATTTTTCTTTCCACTCTGTTGTAATAACAGTCCAGAACTGAATTGTAACACAAGCCTAAACTAGTAGGAAAGATTTTTAAAGGATTTGGGGGATACCTGCTATAAGTGACACTGTTAATGTTATCTTTTTTCCTGTTGCATAGGCACAAAGTTTTGGTGCACTTTTGGATATCTGGGTTTTCCTCAAAAAGTTATGAAAATACCATGATTTCCTAGCTCTAATATAGACTTTCCAATTGCTGTGTGAATGAGACACACATACTGGGTTTTACACATTCTCAGACTTGCTATGCTATACTGTATTTCTGCAGAAAAAACTCAATGAAACCATCAATAAATGTAGGTAGTATGATTTTTGACTACACTGGTAGTCTGGGCCATATTTATCAATTCTAGCTTTGTCTCTTCTGATACCCACTGCACTCAGAAGGAATGATAATGCCATCATATAAGACATCATATAAGAGAAGAGGTTGGGTTGGCTGAAGGTAAAATGCAGTGACAGGTTTTTATTTCTCATTAGATAACTCTTCCTTTGAAAACAGGTGCCTTTTGTATTAAAAACAAAAAGAAGATCAATAATTTTACTTAGAGAAGATATTCTGTTAACCCATTGAGTTGATGACTATGAATGGTAAGGGAAGAAGGAAAGTCTGTTAGGTAGGCATCCTTCAGTCTCAAGAGACTATGGTAACATGCTCTGAATTGAGGTCTTAGAAAAGCATCTAGTGTGGCTGAAAAGGCCAATACAAAAGTGAAAATCCCTTTGACACTGAAGACAAATACAATCTGTCCCCTGTCCAGCTCCCTGATTTTGCTGCTTTCAGTACTGCCTCTTTGCCTCAGCCTGCTGGACAAGTAAAATGTGAGAAAAGTTATGAATGCACCACCTGCCTCTAGGCTGAATGCTCAGATGTCAAGGTTTCCCATCTGTTGAGGTCCATTCCTAAGGCCTTCAGATCCCGCTTGCAGATACCCTTCTATCGCAGCTGTGGTCTCCCTTCTAGGGCACTTTCCCTGCACTAATTCTCCATACAGGAGAACTTTTGGAATCCAACTGTCAGCCATTCAGGTGATACGAAAAATGCGTCGGAGACAACGCATATGGAACGTGTTCAATTACCTCTCCTGCCACTTTATATACAGAATGAATATCTTCTTTGGACAGAGCTTGTACTTTTGGTACCTAATGCTCATCACTAAAAGCACATCTGAGCATGGCTGTATCTACTCTTATTTTAAAACTTATTCCATCCAGGTATTCTCCTACTGGCCAAAAGGCATCTGATATAAAAACCCTGTTTAGCTAGAAGGCACAGCGAGACAAGCAAAAGGGAAGGATCTCCCACTCGAGCTCCATGGTATTGTTTTCACCTTTCTCAAAAACTGTAATCTGTAGTTAGGCAATATTGTAGCTAAATTACACAAGAAATGGGAAGTGCACTTCAGAGTTGTTTTCAAGCTTTTGTAAATTAAATATCAATAGGTGTTTGACAATGCTAAATGTTCCAATTAATCCTAAATGTTTGTGCATCATCACACCTATTTAAGTAATTATTATTCCTTGAATTCTGACTTTTTTCTTCTTCTAATGTTGTAGTGGATTTAAACTCTAGCATTTGACTGTGGATTTTAATTTTTATTTATTTATTTATATTTGAAGTGAATCACAATAAAAAGCTGGGGTAAATAATTAAGGCTGTGAGGCTGTAATCTTCTATCAATTTATGACTGGTGTATTTGTGCCCTTCGATGTTTATACTTTTTTAAATTTTAGGTGTTCTCTTGATTGCATAATGCTTTCCTGCACTGCTTTAAACTGAACAGTGTTATAACACACCAGATATTAACTATTTTAATATTTATGTGTACATACACAGTATATTTTTTGTGGTAGTGTGAAAATGGTCTGTTTAGTATTCAATATTATTTAGTATTCAGTATGCATTTTAAATTTTACTGGAACTTACTTCTGAGTAGGTATGTGTGGAATTGAGCTCGGCTAAGCATGCCTTTGTACATTGTACTGAATGTCAAACTAGGACATTGTATTACCTGCAATCAATATTTTTTTCCTCCATTGATGAAACTTTCCTCACAAACGCATGCCTTAACAAGCTGATTTGCCACATAAAGTCACAAATACCTTCCAGTGAATAACCACAAAATGAAGCATGGTAAAATGCATCTTTTAACCACTTTTATATACAATGGACCCTCTACTTACGGAATTAATCCATATTGGAACGGTGGCTGCAAGTCGAAAAGTCTGTAGGTCGAATCTCCATTGACCTACAATGCATTGAAAACCGATGAATCCCATTACTGGCAGTTTTTATTCTATTCTTGTTCCATTTTGGTTTTTTTCTGGTCTGTAAGTCGATTCTCCGGCTGCAAGTCGAATCTAAATTTTGCGGCCAGAGAAGTCTGTAAGTCGAGCCGTCTGTAAGTCGAGGGTCCACTGTACGTGGTAAGTACTGCTTCTAAATACACAGTAAGCATATGATCTACTTTGATCCTGAGTGTCTTACCTGAGTAAAACTGAGTAGCACTTTGCACGCTGAAAAAAGCAGTTGCACCAGGATTCACCTTGGTGTAAACATGCATAGAATTTAGAATTGAGCTGTATGCTGCTTGTGAAAATGTCCAGAAAGCTAAGAAATACATTCATCTACAGGTATGGTTGGCTATGTACTTATGTTATTTCCCCTGCACCCCATAATGTAATCCAGCCCTCAGTGCTAAAAATCTTGTGCATTCATGACTCGTAGAAAACTTAAAGAATAAAGAATAGTTCTCTGTTGTCTGCCCCAGACGCACTTAAATCAATTAAGGGTGTGTTTGGAACAAATGTTATCTCCTCCCCCTTGTTCTTACTTCGTCTCTCCTTTCACACACACACGTGTGTGTGTGCACACACATATACATATGTGCACGTACGCATACACAAACACGTACATACAGAATCCAGAGCCCTCTTTGCAAATTTGAGCTAGGTAGCAGTGTCAGGGCCACAAGTCATTTCCTCTCTCCCTTTAGGCCTCAGGTATCCATAAGGGTAATACTTCAGAAAGCTGGAGATGAAGTTCTCAATTTTACAATGAGAATTATCGTGGTTGCCAGGTGGAGGGAGATATTGAATAGAGTGTTCAAAAAAACCCCTCTGCCACATGATGTGTTCTTCTATAAATACAAAACCTGAACCCATTAAGCAATTATTATGTAATTTTAGAAGGGCATTTGTTCAGGATTACTTTGCGGCTGTCTCTTGAAAGGAGAGGTTTTATACTTCAAGACACACAAGTAGCAGCAGAATACAAAACAAGAGGAAACCCAAACTGAATGCCCAAGGGTGAGACAGACCTTAATTACAATCTTGCATGCCATCTGTATTTTGGAAGCTTGAAAGACCAGCGGATAGATCTCTCCACATTACTGTTACATAGAAAACGCTACCTGATTCATGTTAATTATTAGAGGGGCTTCTTGTTGAAATATTATATTATACTGCATGCACATATTAAATTGACTCATTTAGCTTCAGATTAATGCAGAAGACCATTCCCTTAAAATCTGGATTTTAAATCCCTCTTTATTTATACTAAGCAGAGAAAAGGGTCATTGGAAAATCATATTGATCTTGAAGTCTTTAATTCAGAATAAACTATTCAGTATGTGTTACCTCAGCCATACAGTACTCTTCCCTAAGTATTTTTTACCTTTTATTACTAATCCTCATTTGCAGAGTCAAACAGAGTATGCCTTCATTTTAACCCCTGCGGCACCTACTCGGTGGTAACACCTATAGTAATAAATAGCTGCAATAAGGAGAAGACATTTGCAGTGATGGGCTACAGTTCTCTTTGCACAGATAAACATCCCTGTGTCTGAATTGGTCCTGAAATGAACACACCATTATGTAATAGTTAACATTAGGTGAACTTGCAAAAAAGATGCTGTTAATATTGTAGTCAGATAATCCAAAATGATGCAGCCATTGTTGCCCACTCTGCTGAAGACCTCCAACAACTCATGAATCGTTTCAGCAAGGCCTGCCAAGACTTTGGACTAACGATCAGCCTAAAGAAAACACAAGTCATGGGCCAGGGCGTGGACTCACCTCCCTCTATCACCATCTCCACACAAGAATTGGAGGTTGTTCATGACTTTGTGTACCTTGGCTCAACCATCTCTGACACCCTCTTTCTGGATGTCGAGCTGGATAAACGCATTGGCAAAGCAGCTAGACTCACAAAGAGAGTATGGCTCAATAAGAAGCTGTTCTCTAGACTCACAAAGAGAGTATGGCTCAATAAGAAGCTGACAACACATACCAAGATCCAGGTCAATAGAGCCTGTGTCCTGAGTACACTCCTGTACTGTAGTGAGTCCTGGACCCTTTGTGCACGGCAGGATAGGAAGCTGAACACCTTCCATATGCGTTGCCTCCGACGGATTTTTCGTATCACCTGGCAGGACAAAGTTCCAAACAGAGTAGTCCTAGAACGAGCCGGAATTTTCAGCATGTACACATTACTGAAACAGCGACATCTACGTTGGCTTGGGCATGTCGTGAGAATGGCTGATGGTCGGATTCCAAAGGATCTCCTGTATGGAGAACTAGTGCAGGGAAATCGCCCCAGAGGGAGACCACGGCTGCGATACAAGGATATCTGCAAGCGAGATCTGAAGGCCTTAGGAATAGACCTCAACAGATGGGAAACCCTGACATCTGAGCGCTCAGCCTGGAGGCAGACATTGTATCACAGCCTCTACCAATTTGAAGAGACCCTTATCCAGCAGGCCGAGGTGAAGAGGAAGTCGCAAAAGCAGGGAGCTGGACAGGGGTCAGATTGGATTTGTCTTCAGTGTGGAAGAGATTGTCACTCTCGAATTGGCCTCCTCAGCCACACTAGACGCTGTTCCAAGTCCTCCTTACAGAGCACGTTACCATAGTCTTTCGAGACTGAAGGATGCCTAACTAACTAAACTAAATCCAAAGTACCATCTTTGGCTAACTCCTGTATTCATAAGGTTTAAAAATAAATTTCAGATAAATGAAACCTTTTAAAAATAGTAGAAAATAGGAGAAGACTGAGTTATATTTAGAGTGTTGTTATAGTCATGAAGCAATGACGGCGGTTTCCCTGACAGCATTCACTTTTGTGTATTTCTTCAGAAGTTAAGTCCTCCTGAGTTCAGTTGAATGGACACGCAGATAAGGGTGATAAGATTGCAGTCTGAGTTATATGTCCACAACTGGAAGTCCAGTTAGTATGCTCTCTAGAAAATATTTTAATGAATGCTGAACTAAAACT
This sequence comes from Pogona vitticeps, assembly GCF_051106095.1. NCBI lineage: Eukaryota > Metazoa > Chordata > Lepidosauria > Squamata > Agamidae > Pogona > Pogona vitticeps. The sequence goes on along the minus strand of NC_135784.1, from coordinate 71,034,787 downwards.
TGTGTCTTCAATTAAAAAGCCATTAAGATTAGAGATGGGGAGGTATTCGTATATGAATACAAATACAAATACGAATATATGTATATGATTATGAATACGAGCGCTGGAGCTTGCGATGGATTAGCCACTCTCCGACCTGGCAGAGAGGCTCGTCATCCCGCCTCCCGCTAGGAGTGGCTAAGCCATCGCGAACTCCAGAGCGATAGAAAAGGAGTGTAGAGCCTGCGGCAGTGGCAGAACAGTGAGTGGTCGGTCTGGCCCCAGGGGGCGGGACCCTCATTATCTCTACCTGGGGGGGTTGTTATTTGTATATGAATACTCCCATCTCTAATTAAGATCTTAAACTTCGTGACAAATATCCAGGAGATTCTAATAAAAAGCTTTGGATTTTGCAAAAATGGATAAATGCAACATAAGGATAATGCAAGATACAATTGCTAACTACAGTACCAGTTTATAGGTAGGGACACTGACAGTTTCTGACCCCTTTTTTTTCGTGGTATGCTACTAGTTACCTTGAAAGAATAAAATAATTATATGGAAACAACACTCCTTTCCATGGTTTCCCTAGCTATAATTTTTCCCCTTTCGACTTCAAACACATGTTGTAATAGTTTTTGCACTATATTTGACAATTCACATAAATCTCTCAATATTTTGTCTGTATGTACCTATGTTTGGGAGAAAACTTAACAATATTCTTGTACTTTTTGTTTACAATAGAATATTAGAGTCACAGAAATATCAGATATTCATGATAGTTTAGCAGACTATGAATATTTGGAATCATAGAATAAATGAGAGGGAATCATAGAATAATTGAGTGCTCAGTGCAGGAATACAAATCGAAAGCAGACCTGACCGATGGTTATCTAACTTTCCTTTGAATGCCTCTAGCATTGGAGCACTCACCAATAATTGGTTCCATTATTGTACTGCTCTAACAGTTAAGAAGTTTTTCCTGATTTCAGCCTAAATCTGACTTCCTGTAACTTGAGCCCATTATTATGCATCCTGCACTTTGGGATGATTGAGAAGAGATCCTACCCCTCGTCTGTATGACTATGTTTCAAGTATTTAAAAAGTGCTATCCTATCTCCCCTCAGTCTTCTTTTCTCAAGGCTAAACACGCTCAGTTCTTTTCCCATAGGGTTTGGTATCATCCTTGTTGCCATCCTCTGAACTTGCCTGTATGTTGGCATCGTTTACTTGAACTACTGCTATTAGATCCTGTCGAATTTGAGCTATCTTGATTGGGTAAGAGACCTTGATGAGGATTTTGAAGTTCCTTGCTTCTATTGAAGAATAATAGAATTATTCTCCCCTCATCCGTTCCCCTCATCCTCCCTCTCTTCCTAAGGTCGTCTTTTGTGCAAAATATGCTTAAAACAAGTACCATGTCTCTTTGAGAAACAAAGCACATGTGTATAGCAGGACTGCTAATTGTTTTTAATAAAATTGTAAGCAATACATCTGAGGTGTAACACTTTTTGTTTTCCATACATTCAAGAAGCAGGCATTTTATCATTACAATGGAGTGGGCAGAATCAAGAGCAGCAGCAGATCTTACAGAGCCCATATAGGCATTTCCTCACATTCGCCTGCAAGGATAAGAGAAGCAAGGCGTTCCTAATCAATTGAAAACTGAGCATGAAGTAAATATTGACATGCAAACAGGGAACTAGGTATTAATTAACAGTTAAGGAAAAAAAATGATGCAAATCAAAATGAAGGCGACTGCAGGGTAAGGAAGCATGGACATAAATAGCAATTGGTAGAAAAAATGCACGTACAGTACTGTATTTTAAAGGCAATGCCACATATGCACATTGGGAAAGGTGGGGCCTGAAATCACCTCTCAGTGTCATGCCTGGAGTGCCGGGCCTGAGCTGACAAGGAGCCATATCACTGGGCTCTGCACTGCCAAGGGTACTGAGAGAACTCTTCCTCTGGCTGGCTCCCTAAGGCCCAGCAGGGGTTGAGGGGCAGTACCATGGCAGGAAGACCAGAATGAAGCAGACTTCACTCTGGTCTGCTTTGACACCTTTCACTCTTGCCCACACATTTTGAAGACGCATTGGTACATGCACTTACTGGTATGTAAGGGTTCATGAATAAGGTGGTAGGGAGTCATTGAGTGGCATATACCCCTATGGTCTCCAGTGCACTCTCAGTCCTGGTTGGAACCCAGCCAATGATTGGGTCAATACTGAACATCAGGATGGCATTTGGGTCTTATTGGTGCCACATACTTAGATTGTGGCAGTTTATGACATGTCCTAAAACCAGTTGCTAGTTCCAGTTAAAGTTTGCTATTGTTATGTGTCATCGTTATGTCTGACTTATGGCAACCCTATGAATTAAGGGCTTCCAAAACGTCCTATTGTCAGAAGCCCTGCTAAGCTTGTAAACTCAAGGCCATGGCTTCCATTATTGAAGCAATTCATCTCTTGTTTTGTCTTTCCCGTTTTCAGATGCCTTCCGCTGTTCCCAGGATTATCCTGTTTTTCAGTGTCTTTTCATCATGTGCCAAAATTTGGATAGCCTTAGCTGAATCACTTTTACTTCCAGAGTAAAATCAGGCTTTATTGGATCAAAGACAAAATGTCTTTCTGGCAGTCCATGATATCTGCAAACATCTCCTCCAGCACCATATTTCAAACAAATTGATGTTTTTTTCTGGCAGCTTTCTTCACTGTCCAGCTTTCACATTTGAACACAGTAATTGGAAATGCAATGGTGTAAATAACCTTGTCTTTCTTCTCCAGTGACACATCCTTACACTTGATGATCTTTTCTAATTACTTTGTAGCTGCCCTTCTGAGTCTTAGTCTTCATCTGCACTTGACTGCCATATCCGTTTGGACTAATGAGAGAACCAAGTTATACAAGTGCAATCTAAGCTCAAAGATATGCTGGTTATAGTGGGTCTGGAATAGACAGATGTCTCTTGCCTTCTGCCATACAGAGAACAGACCCTTTACAAAATGACTTTGGTTAGTCACGATGAACTTGTCTCATTAAAATCTGCTCCAATGAAGGTGCCCGCTAAGCTGAGCATCTGCGCAGGCATGCATCCTCCTCCATGCAGTGATCGTGTTAGGTTCTGGTCATGACAGAACCCAGTGTGTGTATGTGGGAGCTGTGCATGCACACAGGGGTGGAGCTGCAAGAGAGAGAGAGGAGGAGCCCTGCCCAGCGGGGTTGAAAATTAGAGAGTATGTCCAACTGTGACTGAATCTGGACTCAATGTTTTCATTGGACAGGATCCAATGAAAAGAGGAAATAACAGTAAAAGCTACTGGAAACCACATGTGACAATCCTCTACCCATTGCAGCTTGTTATCATTGCAGCCTCCATGCCCTCCCCACAGTTGGTTTTGTAATGCTGAGAAACTGCCCAGAACTAGTTTTCAAGCAGTGTGGAGAGCTGCAGGAAGACAGAAGAGGAAGGAAGTTCTGTGGTGGTACTGCAGTGGAATTAGGCCTTTATCTTGTTTACTCCTCATAGTGTTGTTAATTGCTTTAAACTTGCAATGGCGATGTAATCTTGCCCTTATTAGTTGTATTACAAATTCCTGTTGACCTATGTATTACAGAAGGGACAATCCTCTCTCTATCCTGGAAAGAATTAATTGATTTTCTGTTTTGATGAAAAGGGAAAAATCTTAACTTGGACATCAATACATTTAAATATGAATATCAGTGTTTATAGGACATGTCCTTCCAACCAAATGGTATAAGAACATTTTTGGTCTGGAATAGAGAGAAATATATGCAGTGATTTTATCATTAATGTGCATATAACAGTTTTTAAAATAATATTTTATATGGAATTTCACCTGACTTTTTATTAACTTTGCTGATGATTCGCAGGGCAAATATGGCCACATTAACCACTTTTCAAAGAATGATAATTTAATTTCTTTTATCAAAATAGCAACTGCATTTCTGAGATGGTACCAGTGGCAATGTAGCTTTGTTAAAATGAAATCTACTTTTTAAGCTACTTTTCTATCACATTATTCTAGTCTATAATAGTATTTCCTATAATAGTTTAAAGGAATCTAATGTATTTAAGTTTTTTCCTATCATTGTTTGTGTGTTTTGTGTATGGTGGGAGGGTGTATGTTTTAATTCATTGTGAACCATACAGAGTAGTGGCTTGCCACTAGATGGGCAGTAAACAAACAAACAAACAAACAAACAAACAAACAAACAAACAAATAAATAAATAAATAAAGCCTTTCGCAAGTTGAATAGGAAAACAGCAATCATTTGTGCCCAAAACAAACAGCTGTTATAAATGCATGTTCCAACCATTTGCAGATACTGGGGAAAAAACAATATATAACACACTTTTCAGTTTCACTACTAGGGGTCAGTGTTCAACTTTAGAGAGCATATTTAACATTAATTGTGAAATAATAAATTATGGTTGGAACACTACAGAATTATTATTCTGAAGAGCAGTATTACTTTACCTTACAAATACTTTGTTTTTACTTGAAAAATACTTTACTGTTGTATTAAGTGGTTTAGTTTAATAAAAAAAATTATTCAGTTCATAAGAAAAAGTTGGATTGACAAATATATCAAATGTCTCATTATTTGCCCATTCTCCTAAATCTATATCCTACTCCTCTCCGATTTTCAAAGACAGAGACAAATAATGGGCAATTACTATTGGTAAGTAGCAATCAAGTTCAGAATCGACTTATAGTGACCCTAACAGGGCTTTCAAGGTGAGTGAGATATTTAAGGAATGGTTTTATCATTTCCACACTTTAATGAGTTTCCATGGCTGAGCAGGGATTTGAACCCAGCTCTCCAAGTCTGTAAGCCTACCAACTACACCACAGTGCATATCTGAGCAGTATATATACGAATGTAAGAAGCAGAGCCATATTCATCTCATTCATACAACTTCTAGACAGAGACAGGCAGGGACCACTGAACTGACGGTTCATGCCGGTTCGTCCTTCGGTCAAAGAGATTTTCAGTGCACAGACAGTGTCTTGGTTTCCCTGCCCCATCTCCTCTGGACACTGCCTCTGGGCGACCACTGGAGGAGGCGGTGCTGGGAAGTACCAAACATCTGTTTGGCCAAAGGACGAACTGTACCAATCTCTACTTCTACAGTAACCTTTCATTTAATACATGCTGCAATTTAAAATATCAGAGGGGAAAAAACCCCACACTCTTACTCCCAAGGACTTATCAATTTAAAGCTATGTTTCCCACCCTTTTGGCAACTGAAGCAGGTTGCCTCATCCCAGGGGATTAGTTCTGGAGTAGGCGCTCCAGTCACTTGTTTTTCTGTGGTTCTGCATTAACCACTTCTCTTAGAACTTGAGTAGACTGCTTTGCTATATCAGGAACAAGTACATAATCCAATCCTGTTTGATGCAGCATAATGAATAAGCATCACTTTATGGAAACAGCTGTCCAAATAGGAACAGAACCACTGCATTGTCTATTCCCAAGGTAGATGAGCCAGGGCAGCAGGATACCATGGCTAATGGTGCTGGAAGCTGTTGAAAGTTGCAAGACAAGAAGCAGAGCCATGGAAAACTGTTTGTTCCTTATGTAACGTAAGCTACATGTTCTTAGAAAGGAATCTCAAGACTTGCAAAGATAACCTATGATGTTTAGGGGGTGACAGATTTTGACAGAGAGTGATACATATTGCTAACCTTGTAAAATTAGAGGACGGAGTTGGTGGTGAATGGTTGAGAAGCATCTTGCAGTCAAAAATGGCCATATGGGCTTGAGCTCAACTCAGTTAACATAGTTTTGACACTTAAAGCCTGGTATGTTCAACACATAGCAAAGGGCAATCCTGACAGATAGGTCATTGACACCTTGCAACAATTCAGGAGGTTGTAAGCAAAAGTTATGCTGTAAGTCAACATAGTACTCACAGGATGAAAATCCCCACCAACAAAGTTGTGCTAATTATACTATTGACCAAAAGGTTGCACGGCAGATTCTTCAAGCACTTGTGTGGCCACTGCCTGTATAGCCTCCTGCACTACTGTATGTGCAGCTTCTTGTAGATGTGTCTGCACCAACAATACCGTCCTCTTGCACGGGTGACACTGTTGGACACAGGCCAATGAATGGGAAAGGGTTTCCAGTGTGATGATAAATCATAAGAGTGGAAATCCAGCCTATGAATACAGGATTTATTTATTTATTTATTTATTTATTTATTTATTTATCCTGCTTAACTAATGACAGCGCCACTACTCTGGGCGGCTAACAGTGCAAGATCAATGTAACATAATAAGAGAAACACCAATAAAAATACAGATAAAACATCATTCACAGCATGATCCTTAAAAATACAATAACTTTTAAAAAGACAATAAAATTACAAGAATAATAGGCAGCCGGCAGAGAGAGGTTCATGAATCCAGGACACAATTAATCAAAACATGGAATTGATTTGGGGCAAGGCTATAAAAGCCTCGTAAAAACAGCCAGGTCTTGAGTTGACTCCTCAAACCAAGGCGGGATAGGCCCAATCACACCACAGATGAAAGGGAATTCCAAAGTAATGGGGCCACCACAGAGAAGGCTCAGTTTCAAGTGACAGATTTTCTGGGCCTCTCTCGAGGTGGCCACATGAAGCATCCTATTATAAGAGGTGTGGGTGGGATAGTTAGATGTTTTGAGGGAGAGGCACTCAGACAGCTAGCAAGGTCCTAAACCTTTAAGGGCTTTAAATGTCAACATAAGCATAAGAATGAGGCTGAAACAGGGCTATGACTGGATCCCTATATATCTCTTTCTCCTTTTATATGATTCTGCATCTCCTCCTCTTCCTTCTCCATCTTAGAGACAGGCATTCTGTTCTCTGGTCTTGGCCCACACGTTCCCTCATTAAAGTGAAAGCTATTCTCTATTTAGTATAGCCATACCCAGGGGAATGGTAGTGCTGAGAAAGTGATATAAATCAAATGTTTTTTTCTTCTTCTTCATGACTATCTTTTGCCCCACATATGTAAATACTTCTTTGGACTGCAGCCAAATACTTTTAAGTTTCTGAGGCAATTTTCCTTTAAGTTATTTAGTCAAATATCCTGAATGCTTCAGAAATGTAGCATGAGGTGTGGGTGGGAGGCAACAATCCTGACTTGAATGTTTTTCCTTACTTCAACGGTTTATCTGTAACTTCCCCTCCCCCATTCTGCACTTCTGATTCATTCAGCTTTTGTGAATAAAGTGTATACAGGAAAATTGCTTTCATTTTGATATACAGATTATACAGAGTGTTCCAGCCCGTAAATTGTTGATTTTTAATATTCACATGAATGATGCTTTTAAAGAGATTGGTCTTATTGTATAGAATGATCCAGATTTTTCCCCCTTTCCTTTTCAAAACATGCTGTAAGGCTTTTTTTTTTTCTTGAACTGCCTAAAAGAGATATGGTCTGCATTCTATTAAGTTTCAAAACTATTGCATTGGAAGGACCATTTTACCTCTTTTTACTCTGAGAAGAAGAATCTTGTTACTTCATTGTACCTCACAAAAGGCCATTTGTAATCTTAATATGATTCAAGTATGTTTGATGGAATCAGGAAGTTTTCATGTGAGCGATATCCCACTACTTTTATTCTCACAACTGTGCTGGAGTGACCTTTATGAATGAAACCAATAATTAAACCTATCAATGAATGAAACTAATTTAACCCTTATTGCCAAATTCTAACAGCTGTCAACTACAATAACCATTTTCCTTTATGCACATTGACTGAAACCTACTATTAATTTGAGTACGCTCATTGAATCAATGGAACTTATAGAGTATTTTACTCATCAAATCCCCACTGATTTACTGCACCTACTCTAGCAGTGACTTACTATTAGCTACACATTATGTTTCCTTTGCAAAAGGTACAACCTACACTCTGGTGGTATCTGAAACTGTATTGGTGTAGGCATTTGATGATAAAGAATATTGAGATTTTCAGGAGCAACACTGGCTGTGAAAGGATACAAGAAAGATAGTGCGTACAGGTTTTTTTTTTTTTCATTATCACTTTTATGGCCCTGGCTAATGGAGCATGGCTAATGAAGCAATATGCTTAGTAGCCGCATAGTTACAGTGCCAATGATATTTTCCACAACACCTGGCTTCTCACTAAGACTGCTGTCTACCTATATGTCCAATTCAACTCGGTAGTGCTTACTCCTGAAAAGACATTATTTGTCGTTAACCGTATTGAATGGGTATTGTAGTCCATGAAGTGCCTTTTGTAGATCAATTAGTTTGAAGTTCCTATCTTGTAGGTCTGAGAGATACAGTTATATCTAAGGGCTTGGCTGTAGACAATAGATTTTATGGTGTTCTCAGAATGGAAGCTGGAGTCATCCTAGTATGTAGATTGGTTGATGGGTTTTTGATGATATTATTATTATTATTATTATTATTATTATTATTATTATTATTATTATTATTATTATTATTATTATTATTATTATTATTATTATTATTATTATTTGCCACATTTCGCCCAACAAGGGAGTCAAAGCGGCTCACAACATTAAAATTCACACAATTTAAAATACAATAAGTTAAATATTTTAAAAATTAAACAATATATGATTTAAAACACAATAAAAAGATTAAAACATGAAAACATAAAAAAGATTAAAATTATCTACTAAAATGGGTTTCAGGGATTCAGTTATGATTGTTAAAAGCCAGCCTGAAGAGATGGGTCTTTAGCTTTTTCCGGAAGGATAACAGGGGAAGGGGCCATCCTGATCTCCCGAGGGAGAGTGTTCCATAGCCTGGGAGCTGCCCCAGAGAAGCCCCTCTCCCGTTTCTCCATCAGCTGTGCTTGTGCTGGCAATGGGACCGAGAGGAGGGTCTCCTCTGCTGATCTTAATCGCCGAGAAGGCGCATATAGGGAGATACGGTCCTTCAGGTAGCTTGGACTCAAGCTGTATAGAGTTTTATAGGTAATGACCAGCACTTTGAATTGGGCCCAGAAATGGAGTGGTAGCCAGTGCACGTCTTGTAACAGGTGTGTTATATCCTCCCTGTAGCTGGCCCCAGTCAGTAGTCTGGCTGCAGAGTTTGGCATCCGCTGAAGTTTGCAAACCATCTTCAAAGGCAGCCCCACATAGAGAGCGTTACAGTAATCCAAACAGGATGTAACTAAGGCATGTATCACTGTACCCAGATCTGACATCTCAAGGAACAGGTGCACCAGCTTTAGCTGTGAAAATGCACTCCTGGCCACCGCTGAGACCTGGGCATCCAAGCTTAACCATGAATCCAGGAGTACACCCAAGCTGCGAACCTGAGTTTTCAGGGGGAGTGTAACCCCATCCAGCACAGATAGTATCCTTATTCCCTCATCTACCTTCCGACTAACCTGGAGCATCTCTGTCTTGTCTGGATTAAGTTTCAATTTGTTTGCTCTTAGCCCATTACTGATGCCAAGCACTTGTTTAGAGTCAAGACAGATTAGCTGGAATTTGGTGGAAAGGAGAGATACAGCATGTTGATATGGCATGTTGCTAAGATGTCCCTGTTGTAGCTTCACAGTGTCCAGAAAGTGCTCCTGTTGTGTAGATTGACCCAGGCTAAGGTTGATGTTATGATGAAATTCCAGTGCTTCTTTTTCTGTGTGTCTAGAAAATGAAAATGTCAACTCAAACAGAGGAATGGAGTTTTGGATACAACAGTTAAGAAAGTATTGCTCCAGGTCAGTCAGAAATATATTTGCATATTGTGGTGCCATATGAGTACCCATGGCAGCTCTGTTAACCTGGAGATAAATAGTGCTGTTACAGGTAAAGTAGCCGTGTGAGAGCATAAAGTGACAGAGGGCTGTGTTCTTATTTCAAATGGTATTCGTGATGGTCTATAGTCTATCTCTACGCTGGCGTAGAGGACTCCTATATCCATAGTGTCTAGGATGATGGTTTCAAGGAAGTTGTGAGTAGACTGCAGTTTCCTAAATAAGTCTGTATGGTCTTGTACATAGCTAGGTGCATTGGTAGCTTATGTGTGGGCTCCTTTTTTCTTGCAATCTAGTAAAGAATTTTCACTAGTAAATAGACACAAGATTGTGATATATTCAAGAACTCACAGAGATACCCACTAGTGATGCTCCAAAATATCTGGTTAAAAAAAAAAGAGCAAAACATGCTGCTTATATACCACGCCTTCGTGCTTAAAGCACTCTTTGGGCAGTTTAGAATTTTTGCATTATACATGGTATACATTCCCCTCCCCCCCCCCAAGCTAGGTACTCAATTTACCAACCTCAGAAGGATGGAAGCCTGAGTCGACTTCAAGCCAGCTGTCAGAATCTGTTGGTGTCAAATGCTGACAAACAGCAGAGTTTTGGATGCAAAACTACACTTTAACCCCTGCAGTATTATATGAAACTTGCAGCTGAGAGACCTCAGAGACAATATGGAAGTGTTATACCAGTCAAGCCTGACCTCTAAATACTGGATATGGTTCTCACAACTGACATGAAAAAGAGAAGACCAGTAACAAAGGAGGTGCTGATTTCTGCCAATTCCCCATTGTTGCCACTGCCTCACTTTCCTTTCCTGAGGATGGGCTGTGTGGAGTGACACCCTGCTCTGGGAATAAAAAGTACAACCACACCACCATGTTTGGCATTGCTGCTAAAATATTATGAACATCCAGCATACTGTGAATATGATACTAATGGCATACTGTATAGGCTGTGATACAGAAACGAAAGGAGTGGTGACATGTTTTGATCTATAATAAAAGAAATAATCCATAATTGAAAATGATGCAATGGTCAGTGATTGGGTTTGATCATTACATCCACTTTGCAGTATTCATTTTGTGGTTTTAGACTGTGGGCATTCCGGCTCATTAAAGAAAGGCTATGTGTTACAAATTAGTTTGCCTTGTGGCTCCATCATGTGGCTGGAATGTAAAAATATGTTCTGATTCGTAACTGAAGTATGGGAATACTTTAGGCATTCTTGGTATCCTCTGGAAGCTCTGAAATAGAATTGTAATTAGCTCAGCAGGCACAATCACTGCAGCATTTCTGATGACAGATGACTTTGACCTTCAGTACAGGAGGGGAGACTCTAGGCCAAAGGATAAACAGTCCATCTAGTTTTCCCAGTGTACCGTGTGAAATGAGTTGACATCCAGTATTTTTTATTTAAGTTCTATTGAAGAGTTAAGAATATTGTACTGCACACTTTATTGCTTACATTTATGGATAATTGCTGGGTTGGCAGTTCAGCTTTCAGAGCCAAAATATTTCATTTGCAAAAACAACTTGACTGATTTAATGAGCCATTCAAGGATGTATATTCTCCAAAACTACTTCTGAAGCACTTTTATTGCTTAAATGACACAAAGATCGGCAAAAAACTACCGCAACTCTTCTTTACAAAACAAAAGGTTGAAAGTGATTCCAACACATGTTATATACCCTGTGTTTCAGACTGAAAAGCATTAAAATTGATTTCTGGGTGCACAATTTTCCTTTATAAGGCATCACACCATCATTAATTAATGTACTTCCCAGGTAGTTTATGACCTAACAGGTGTCATTAGTAATCTACAGTGTGGAGGGTAGAGAACCACTACAATAAAATAATACACTAGAATTAAAAATTATGTTAGAATCATATTTTTAATCTGACACCTCTACTGGACCGTACTACAAATGGGACAGAAATAGCTTCTTTGTCCCATAAAATGTTTTTTTTTGGCCATCTTTCTGGAATTTTTAACTTGCAGAATTTTTATGACCCTAGAAAAACTCAAGCCAAGCTTGAAGAATCCACCATTATAGAAAACCTCTGAGAAATAAAGATAAGGCTTGCAGGAAATTTGGAGAAATGTCACTTGGGCTGTAGATTGTCTGCAGACTCACTATTGCAAAAATAAGTCAAAATCTCTCTCCTCTTCTCCTTCTCTTCCTCTTGACTTTCTAAAATGAAGGCAGAAAAAAAGATCCCTTTCAAAGGTTTTATTTTGAGTCCAGTTTCATTGGAATCTCTTTAGAAGTGTAAATATTGTAGTTAAAGAAGATCCAAAAATATTCCTCAGAGAATAACTTTAAGGGTAAACTTGTGCATAACTATATTCACCTACATTAATCTGTGGTGTCCTCTATCTAAGCCACATTCACTGGATAGAAATGCAAAAAATAAATGTCTACAGTGACATTAACTTGTTTTGATAGTCCATAGGTCCTGAATTTCATTAACTGGTTGCAATTCTCATATCGGGAATTGCTGTGGCCGAGACTTTACAGGAGTAAAGGGCATACATGCTGGGGGTTAAAATGTTCCTTGCATAATTGCACTGTAAACTGCCCTAAGTGTGCCTGAGTAGTATGGGGCAATCTGTAAGTCAAAACAGTAGTAGCAGCAGCAGTTATTTGCAACTAGACTCCAGCAATAATGAGACAATGACTTGGTTCAGTTTTCCAAGTGTACAAATAGTTTGAGCTGTGCTATGATGCTGAATCCCAAGTTCTCTCCCACTGGTGAACATTCCTATTCACCTCAAGTGAAGGAACCTTTTCTTTGTATTTTCAGACTCTGGATTGACATCCCTTGGCCTTGAGTCTCTCATGCCTTGACTTTCCTAGACTGTGCTTCACTCTTTTGCGGGATTAGTATCTGTTAAGCTTGCCAACCTGGGCTACTGAGCAACAGAGAAAACCTACAAAGAAGGCATGCCTACACTCAGCTGTTAGGTGGACAGTCAAAGCTTGATATTTTGTATAAGTAAAGTGTATTTATTTATTTATTTGAATGTTTACCCCACCCATCTAGTGGCCACTGTATGATTAAGGGTATAATAATTGTAAATGTGGAAATGTGAAATGTAATTATAATATGGAACTTTGAACAAGAATGAATGGTTGGGTACTTCAGGACAAGGAGGTGTATAAAAGAAAAAGAAGAAAAGAGAAAGGTTTAAGTAGCAATGTACTAAATATCCGTTGAGGTCACTCCAGAATGATTGAAGAAATACTATCTAGTCCCACGCTATCTGCACGAATGTCGAAGTCCATGGAAAGTTAGGTCTACAACTGTAGCAGCTCCCATAGATAATGCATGGTGTTTGCTACCAAAGCAGACTCAGTGGGGAAATGCATTCAATTTGCTAGCTTAGGACAGAATGAAATAAAATTAAAGTTCTGGTATGTAATTTTTTTTCAGCTAGAAGCTTCTAACTGAAATATGTTTGTCTGACTTAAATATTTGCCTACAACTTAAAAGTTCAGTCTTCATATATTTCTAAGCATTTGTACCTACAGTTTTGTTCATAGCTGTAAGAACGATATTTAAAGGTCACATGTTGTTGCGGTTCCCTGGTCAAGCTCCCCTCTTCACAGATATTTAGCCACACTGCTCTTGCTCACCTTGCAGTGAGAGTACCCTGGGCGAGTCAAATATGCTGAGGACTATGGAAGATTGACTGGAAACATCTCACTCCCAACACTTGCCCTGTCTCCCAGACTATTAACACTCTCACACACAAACACTGAAAAAAAAAATACTAGCAGCTTGTTGAGGCAAGGACTGATTTTAGTACCACAAACCATGTTAGTCAAAATCCAGACAGTTACGTGAAAGGATGTTTGTAGTTTATTAAAAAGAAAGAAAGAAAAAGAAAAAGCATTATTTTCTTGACATGTTAGATTGTCACAATCCTTTCTATATATGTACAGTAAATGGGCCATTTACACACCTGTTGCCAACCATATCTTAAAGTCATTTCATGTTGTGTCAGGACAATGGGAAACTTCCTGACCTCCTACAATTCCTGCTGCTCAATCTGCATAACTCTCTAGGAAGGACTGACCCCTTTCAAGTCAGGGCTACAGATAAAGCATCAGTGCCATTGTGGGGATGCTTTGATATATCCTCTGATAAAGATGAGCATGGAAGCATCTGCTCCCTTGCTTAGTCCTTCCTTTGCAGTGTTCAGCTGGAGGTGAGATGAATGTGTGAACTGTCTATTTCCACACTGGCCTCTGCCTGTGAGTTTAGCTTCCCAGGCTCATAGAGACATGGAGGAGCTCAACAACTTAATTTCATATTCCATACACTCCAAATTCTCAGTCTCTGTCACATGCCTTTGACTTCTCAAAAAGTTAAATATTTTTTGTATTTTTATGTTTAGAAGCAATATGGATGAACAAATATACAGAATTATCTAATTTTATGAGTTTTATTCAATTTCACTGTGGCTTAGATTAATTTTTCTCTGTTAACTTCACCATGAGTGAAAAACTGATTTATTTTCATCCTCTGAAGAGAGGTGGAACAAGCTTGGAACCTATGTTCCTGGTAAGCCAGGCTGGAGCAAGTAAATGATTTATAATTTGACACCCAGAGGAAAGTTGATATGATTGTCTTGATTATCTGGTAGGCACTGTTTTAACCCTTTCAAGGGATACATGTTATCTGTGATGGACCACCACAGACTTAATATACCAAAGGATGTTACAAAATTCTATAGTGGTCTAAGGGTTTTGTTAAAGTGTCATACTTTTGACCTTTACGTATCTGACCACCTGCTGAGCCTGTAGCCATAGAATGGGAGAGCTGGAAAGACTTTAAGTCAGGGATGGGAGTTACAAGGTATTTTTTTGAGCCTGCTCTTCCAATCAGGCCATCAGAGGGCTGCAAGCCACCTAGAGTGGTCCTCGCTTGACCAGATAGGTGGGATATAAATAAAATAAATAAATAATAAATAAATTCCCCTTCATGCTGCCATGAACTGGTGGCTCCTGAGCTTTTGTTTAGTTTCTTTTCCTTTCGTCACAGGTTGAAATGCACTGATTCTGGCTTTCCTCAACAGTCCCAACAACACATGGCTCAGTAAGGTTTCTGCTGTCACAGTTGGTCTTGAAACTTTCTGTGCACCTATTGAACCCTGGGCTTGCTGCAGCAATGGAAAAGCCATGTCTGACCTGTATTCATAGCCATGTCAACCCTCATGGGAGCAGTCTGGTGGTGGTGGGGGCTATAAAGAGAATCTGAAATGCCTGAATCAGTGAACGTTCCAGCTGGAAACTGCTGAAGGTCACACTGAACCTGGTAGGATTAGAATATTTAGCAGACGGTTAGAGGATGTGTTTGCATACTGTTTGCTAACTTGATTGATTGCAAATAATTATGCTCATACTTGGCATCCTTTGAAAATCAAAACAAAGTTTCCTCTCCTTGATCTTGAAGTCCTCACTGTTCATTGTTAATGAAACAACAAATAGGGGGAATGAACTTGTGTGGCGGCATGGATTTAAATCATGCTCCTAAATGCATGCTTAAACCAAAACTGAAGGTGCTGTACTGGAGCTACATAAGAGGGAGTGAGTGACTTCCGTTCCCTTTGCTGTCATTACTCTCCTCAGTGAAGACCTTTTAATGCTGTTAAATCCTAATTCCTTTCAGTTCTTCTTAGATCCTTGGCAATAACATTATTTGCTTTTGTTGGTTTTAATTTTCTTTTATAGTGTTTGCTGCATTCCTATTTTATACTGTTCTTTCAATTATTTGTAGGGTTATGTGCCAAAATAATGTGGGGAATTTGGTCTTCTTTGTTCTTGTCAGAAGCACCGCAGTATGATTAATAAACATATCAGATTTTTTTGTGGATAACAGGCAACATCAAGAGCATTCATGGATCAACAGTATTCCAGTTTTCTTAGTGCTGTATTCTTTCTTGCATGTTTTCTCAAACACATTGGAATCTTCATAAGTAGTTCCAATATTTTGTCTAACGTATATATTTAGAAGCAGGGAATGCTTGCAAGAACACTTTTTAACTTTAACTTTTTAACTTTGTGACATATAGTACCAAATATTAGGAAATACTTATTATTCCATTTCTTCACTCCCAGTCCCCATGCCTGCCTGACTTGTACCATTTCTGTAATAGCTTTTAGAAGCTATGAAGTAGAAAACTGAATTAGACTATGGCACAAAAGAAACAGAATACTGTCAAAAAGTCAAAATGCATGTGGAACGTGCATAAAATGGAAAGTAGACACAATTAATGCATTTTGGAGGAGGAAGCCTTGACAAATCTATTTTACATCATGTTTGTATCTCATAGTATATTTTTTCTCTCTTACTAATAGAAGTGCCTATCTTTGCAAGGTTTAGAAACCCTTCATTTCCCAGTCCACTACCCTTTTTTTTGCTTCTCTTTCTCTCCTCCACATTTTCATTCCTTTCTCTCCAATCTTTGTCAACTCCTGTGCTCCTTCGTAGCTCTCCATCCAGAGGTGGGATTCAGCAGGTTCTCACCTATTCTATAGAACCGCTTCCTAAATGTACTATTGGTTCTTAGAACCGTTTGTTGGCCTGAGATGAATGAAGGAGGAGGGGCCAGGTGACCAGCGACAAGCGAAGGGGAGGGGGCACAATTAACTGCCTCCCTTCCCACTCCACACTGAGCCGTCTGAGGTGGGATATGGGTGAGAGAGATAAAGCCCTGGAAAGAGCAGAGGTGTCACTGGGGGAAAAGGGGGGAGGATGAGTCCTTGATGTCACTGGAGGAAAGCTCATGGCCTCGAGGCAGAGGGTGTGTGTGATTGATAAGGCATGAGGGCAGGACACAGAGGGAAAAAGTTTTGGGGTGAGACCATTTCAATCAAACAAACAACCGTCCTCGTTTTACTATGATTTTTTTCAAGTTAAAGGTACCACATAAGACTGTTGCTCTGCCTAGAAACATTTTTTTTAAATCCCAGAGAATATCCAATGCATGAACCAGTGACAGTCTCACTGATCCACGCAAGCAAGGTATGCAATAGAAAAGTCACTCACACCACAAAGAGATGAAACTTCCAAACCTCATTTAGAGTAACAAAGAACTCTTCCTCCTGCCCCAAAACTGACAATTTCGGGAGACAAATGGCACACAGAGATGGCCCACTCTGTTAGAAGGAGGAAGACAGCTATCAGTATTTTAACACTAGTAAAACTTACTATTCTTGAAGGCCATATATCCAGGGCCAAGAAAGGAAAACACATAAACATATCAATAGATAAGAGGAATTGAAACTCTTCTCTCCAGACATTCAGACGCATCTTGACCACAGGTCAACATGGGGGGTGGGTGGGGGCCGGAGGGACTCCAAGGGGGAGGGACCATCATGAGAAGGCAGCATTCTCCAGAAAAGACATACATGAGAGCATACTAATCAAGCATTTGTTGATATTGGCTGTTGTGGGTTTTTCGGGCTCTTTGGCAATGTTCTGGACCGATTGAGGTGGTGGGGTTGAGGTGGAGTGGCAACAGATTGAAAAGAGACCATACCTTCCAAGCCAGAAGGAAGCGGGGGGGGGGGGGAGAAGAACTCCTCAACAGGTGTGCAAAGGCAGCCTCCAGGTAACAACAAGCAGGGCTATCAGTCATTTCAGGAGCAGGAAAGGGGATGGAAGCAATTTTTATTGGTGAGCTATAGGGTGAAATAGGAGGTAAAGGGAAGGAGAGATGTGTCAGTTCTCTGTCAAACCTGGTCATAAGCACCCACTGTGAGGTGTGTGTTTGTGTGTGTGTGTTTGGCACATGCCCATGGTGAGGTTAACAGCAGCGGCATGCCCAAACAGATACACTTATCCAGATATCTTAATCATGTGAGAAGTAGTTGTGATGATAGGCAGTAGGGAGACCACTGTAGAAGAAACTCTCATTGGATCCCACTGTCCTGGGCATTTATTTATTTATTTATTTATTTATTTATTTATTTATTTATTTATTTATTTATTTGCCATTCGGGCATAGAACCTGTTGTTAATTTATTTGAATCCCACCACTGTCTCCATCTGCCCTCTTTGCTCCCTGTCCCTTGCCAAACAGCAACGTATCCCATCCATAACTGGGAGTTTGGGGCCCTGCAGAGGGATAGGTTCGATCAGCCTGCCTACAGGTCTCTGAGAAATTAATATCTAAGATGTGTTTGCAGCTTTATGTTTGGGGAAGGTTATTGATTTTCTTCTTTTACTCTATTCTTTCAATTCTTTTCTCTGCCACTTTCTCCCCCCTTATCACTTGTTTTTCTCTCTGAAGGACCTTACAAGCCCCATGAAGAAAAGAAAATCACAGACTTGCCATCAGTTTTGTCTCTAGGGAAAGTCTGAGACATCTTCTTCTAAGTAACTAAATAAAATAAAGTGGTTTACATGCTCCAATGAGTCTAAATTAATAAATTAGGAGGATGACCAAGAAAGAATAAAAACCATGAAAAAGAAAATTCATAAAATCCAGAAAGTCAGATTATTTCCATCATGCAATGGCAAATAAAAATAAAAATTACTACACCTCATCATTTAAGAGAAGAAGAAGAAGAAGAAGAAGAAGAAGAAGAAGAAGAAGAAGAAGAAGAAGAAGAAGAAGAAGAAGAAGAAGAAGAAGAAGAAGAAGAAGAAGATATTGGCTAAGGTATAGCCATGTTGCCATCCAACCCCCAATGAGAGAAACAATTTGAAGAGCTAATAATTTTAAAAAACAAAATAACCAGTACATCTACATCCCTATAGTCTATTTTATATTTATCCCATGTTTTTCTTTGTCTAGGTTTTCAGCCTTAATGCTGCAGTGAACATGTACACATGAAGGCATACATATAAAACGTACTTAATTTTAGTAATAGGTACAGTGAACTGCATAGACTATACTCTCAATGTGAGCATAATCCAGCGTCTGATATACTATCATGTCTTCTGATATAGTTGCACAGATCCATTTTATTTCTATATATACTTTATCTTGTTTTCCAACCTTGTAATCTCAGACGGAAAAGAGCTGAAAACTCCACCTAATAGTTTCAGTACAGTTTTCCTTTGTATGTATTTTCCTTTAGGAATTTGTTAGCACTTTATCTTAATATGAAACACAGATTTTAGCCTCTGTGAGCAAAGTAAGAATACCAATGTGGATTCTAAATGAATTCCATCTGTTTCCTTAATCACAGAACCCCCTACTATTCCCAACCAGTCTTTCATATCACAAGTATTTTGAAAATCACAAGACATCCATCCATAAGCATTGATGGAAAATGTTTAGCTTGAATCTAATATAATGCAAGGGAATGAGAGAATTTATTTTTTTTTACTGTTGGGTTCTTCTCAGCACAGTAAATATTTTTTAGTGAAATCAAATTTTTGTAAGATAAAAATAACCCCGTCAGTTGTGTTTCCCACAAAATAAGAAAAATGTGTAATTGGGAGGAAAAAATCCATATGATAGATATGTCATGCCTAAAAACAAATTAATTATCTATTATGCTTTCTATACTACCTTCAGTTTCATAAAAGAAATTTATGTCCTTTATTGTCAGTGTTATCTTAAATTTATGCTTGCCTTCTAACACCCCTGGTGTAATTAGTTAAATGACAGGACAAAGCAGCTTTAATTATAAACAACACCGAACTGAGGAAGAAAAACAGCCACCCACAAATAAAGTATTTCTGCCATACATTAAAGGGATCACAGACCGCATGGAGAAACTTTTGAAAAAATACAACCTACAAACAGTATTCCCGCCCACCACAAAAATACTACAAATGTTACAGTCAGCAAAGGACAAAAGGAACCCTCTCACCACTGCAGTATATTGGATACTTTGCAGTTGTAGCCAGTTGTATGTTGGAACCACAAAATGCAGCATCCACACCAGAATTAAAGAACATGATAGACACTGCAGAGTAACATAACTGGAAAAATTAGTAGTAGCTGAACATGCCCTGAAGCAAACTAGACATAAAATTCTATTTCAAAACATAGAAGTACTGAACAACACCAGCATTCATTATGTTAGATTACACAGGGAAGCCATTGAAATCCACAAACATCAGCACAGCTTCAACAAAAAAGAAAAAAGTCTACAACTCAAGCTTGGCCTCCAGCACTGAAAAATACAGCCTGCCAAAAGGTCAATGAACTCTACCCAGCCACGAGGAGCCACTGCACACAATAGACTAGCTAACGACACCCATCAATCACAGTGACAGATCATCCCCCCCTTATCACAACAATACACCCATAACAAAAAACATCTGGATCACCATAATCACCCAATCTCCTGAAAAGGACAAAAAGCTGACCCCACAGCTACAAATACTCAACTATCCCACACACTACGCCAGAACACAGACAGAGTTCTAACTCCTGTCCTCTGAAGATGCCGGCCATGGGGACTGGTGAAACGTTAGGAAGAAAAACTTCCAGAACACAGTCAAATTGCTGGAAAAACCTACAACAACCATTGGATCCCGGCCATGAAAGCCTTTGAGAATACATTTAATTATAAAGTTTGAATTACAGAATGTGAAGCTAATGTGCTAATGTAAATAAAACTTATAAAAAGCTGGAAATTTCTCCCCCCCCCCTCTCTCTCTCTCTCTCTCTGTGTGTTTGTGAGTTTGTGTGTGTGTGTGTGATGAACTAACAAGTCAGAACTGTTTTATAGTAACCTTAATAGGTTAGTGAGATATTTAAGGACTGGTTTTAGCAATGACACACACACACACACACACACACACACACACACACACACACCCCTGTGATATTTCATGGCCAGATGAAGATTTGAACTCAGATCTCTAGAGCCATATTGTGTCACTACACAACACTTTATCAGTCATATAAAAAAGGAGGTAACGAGCCATGGTTAGTTGCTCATGTCTTCAAAGCTTTTACATTTTTAATTTTTTTTTTGCTACACCTCCCATAATCCTCTCACTAGTACAGCCATTTCCCTTTTGTTTTTCAGTGCAATAAGGCTTATGGTCTCAGGAAGAGAATAATAGTTTTTATTAATATGTCTTTTTGCTGGAGATGTTGGTTTATTGACTCTGTAAATACTCAGATTTATGGAGAATCTGGTTAGGATTTCAGTTGAATTTTCCAAAGTGGAAAAAATTACTAAAAAGTAGAAAAATATGGCAAATAATTCCTTCTTAATTCAGTTCACAAGCCATCCTTCTACTTGCATTGCAGAACTGTTAGATTATAAAGAAACAGAACCAGCGAACTCTTTGGTTGTACTAGACCTGCTCTTATCTGTCTGTCTAAGAACCAGGAACCGCCTTCTCAAATAAATGCTCATTAAAGTCTTCTCCCTTGAGACAACCAATTCCTTCAGAGTATTGTGTCTGATCAAGCAGATTTGCAAATGAAGTCCTTGTTTGGTTCCTGATGGCTAATCAGAAAGCAAAGGTGTCTAATTTGAAATATTAAGAATGGGGCAAGCTTGGGCTTAGCAAAAACAGAAAGCAGTCCATGTGATCTTGGAGATAATATATTTCTCCTCCATATTTATGTGCTATGATAAGAAGTTTGTGATATTGGCCTCTTGCGATCATTTCATCCACTTTCTGAGAATGCACTTTTATTTAAATACAATCCAGGTGTAGTCTTTCAATGCACGTCACTGCTCCTTAAGAAATAACTCATTAAAATGCCTTTTTATGTCATATCTTTTGAAGTAGGTAAAACATATTGTTCAGATTTGTGCAAACTAGACTGCAAAGGAACATACAGAAAATAGTGAAACGTGGAATATTTTCTGTTTGATATATTTTAATCACCCTTCTGAATTCACAGTGAGAAAGCTGATATGGAGGTGTTAAGATGGAGAGCAGTAGCGATTTGAAACCAATTTATACTATGCTGCATGATGTGTGCGTGCATGCATGTGTGTACATGCGTGCACATGTGCATGAATGTAAAATTTCCTTGTTATACGCTGGAAATTGACCAGAATTTAATCTAAAACTGAAGTTTCTGGTATTTACTTGGAGTATCAAGGAAGGTGAGGAGATACTTAGATGGTTTGCAATCATGGACAGCAAATGTAAAAAAGAAAGAGAATAGAGCTGAGGTCTCATTTAGACCATTGAACTAAACCAAGAGTTGGCAGGATGTCATCATAAGGCAGACATATCATGGGAACGCTTTAGAAAGGAAGCAGTTGTATCCCAGTGGAATTTTTACCCTGGCAAAAAGTCCTTTCTGGATGTTCCATTCATCCACGATTGTGTTCAGGCAAAAGAATAGCACCACTAGCTGAGACTTGGCGAACGATGAATTCAGACACAGTAACAGCTTCTGCTTTTGATTCTTGCAGCTGTTCAGAAGGCCGAAGTTGCCAAGGGAATGTGTTAGAGAATGGATACTGCTGTTTCTTACTTCTTTGCTCTTGTTTGGGCTCAAGAGTTTTGTCCACATGCCATAGCAACACAGATGTACTGAATGAAAGAACTGTAAGATGAGTCCCTTAGGGTACATTTTTATTTCCTATGAAAGGCACCGAGTGGAAATAATGATAGGACTCTGCGCTGGGGCAAGATCGTGAAGGAAAAGCAGAGGCTGTTTCCTCTCCCAGCCACCTTATACGGAAGGCTTATCTATCGCAAATCACACATTCCACTGGTCCAGTAAAATATTTGAACTA
Source organism: Pogona vitticeps (assembly GCF_051106095.1). Taxonomy (NCBI): domain Eukaryota; kingdom Metazoa; phylum Chordata; class Lepidosauria; order Squamata; family Agamidae; genus Pogona; species Pogona vitticeps. The sequence goes on along the minus strand of NC_135784.1, from coordinate 71,012,326 downwards.
CACAGAGTGGGTTGAAGTCTGTGTGGAACAACAATTATTTAAAATAAATGGTACTTTATGGGGACTATTTGATGTTCCACTGTGGCACAGGAGTAGGGCTCCTCAGGCTCACAGTGCTGGGTATTGTTGTACTTTCCTTGATCTCCAGAAGAGGAGAGAACGCTCAAGTCAAAGCTATGCTGGAGGAGTCAAAACTTTGACTATTGTTTTTTTTTAAATTGCCCTATCTTCACCCCCTTTGCAGCTGCTGGCAGCACAGCTCACTGGCTCTGGGTAAAGACTGGCATATGTGTTGCATTTGCATAATGTTGGCATGCCAGACAGGGGAGACATGCAAGGGAGAGTCACCCTGATGTTTGGAGGAGGGCAGGAAGCACAGTGCCAGTGTTTTGACTTGCAAGGACATACTATAGGTATAGCTATGCAAAATATGACCTCTATGGAACCCATGAAGAGCACATTTTGCCATATGCCCAACTGTGAAATAATGTGCTCCTCCCCTTCCCCCAATTTTTGGGTACCCTAATACCTGGTTTGGCTGGATTGCTCCTGAATTCAGGGCCCATTTGCCTTGATTCTCTTTGCCTGTGTATTCACAATCAGCTGGCTCAGAAACAGTTCCAGAGACACCTTACTAAGCTTTGACTGAAACCCCAGGAAATGGGATGCTGTTGCCCAGGCAACCCCTCAGTGAAGGTTGGTGGGAGGAAGCTTATCACTGAAATTATGCTACTTGAGAGTTCAATCGTCCATTATATATGTAGGTCTTGTTTATGACTAGAAACCTGTCCGCATTTTTTAATCATTATATGTCTATATAAAACTCTTCACAATTGCTGCACAGCACCTTCTAATATTTTGCTGGTGTATGTATTTTGAAAAAAAAAATCTAGTCTAAATATTACAACGCCTAGTATCCAAACGATTACACTTTTTATTTGAACTCAGACGGTAACCTGTGGGTCACTTTTTAATTTCTCCCCAAGTCGGTGTTGGATAATACTTTTTGTGAGCCACCAAAACCTCTTATATTCCCCAAAACAAGCTGTTTTCTTTAGAGCTCATCATCAGGCTGAACATTACACAACTTGGATTGCAAAGAGAAACCTAAAAGTCCAAAAGGCTCCCTCGCCAGTTGTTCTGGCTGTTGTATGCAAACTTAACCTAAAAATCTCGAATCAGAGAATCAGCCTGAGGCATGATGGGATTAGGCTTCACTGCTGCAGATGCAGAATCATTTGTCTTTTGTTCATCTCTATAGACAAATGGTTGCCAGTCTTAGTTAAGCATCCACTGCTTATATGTCTTTATTTCTTAGTCTCTTCACAAATTGTTGTGACATATCCACTCTTCTAGCGAAGGAAGGACGAATGAGATGAAAAGACTTTAAGGAATTAGAATGGAACATCAGCTTTCAAGAAGCTAAATATCCGGTGAATGTTTTCAGGGCCTGTATAAGACAGCAGTTTTAAATTTCTCCAGAGGGTTTTTTTTTTTTAATTTGAGTGCTGCGAAATGCGGCCCCACCCATTTAAAGGCAGCATGTCCAAAATGAATAAGTAGCTAAATAAGTAAAAATAATTAGTCTGTTTTTTTTAAATCAGGAAATGAAATTACATGCCAGACTAAATAACTATAGCAGTGCTTTCCAAACTTTTTTGGACTCATGGCTCCCTTTACAGTGGTGCCTCGCTTAACGAGCACTTTGTTTAATGACAAATTTGCTTAGCGATGGCTTTTTTGGAGCGATCTTGCGCTCCGTTTAACGATGTTCCCTATGGGTGATTTTCACTTAGCGATGTTTGGGACCATGCTTTGCATAGCGATGACAGTTTGGGTCCCCCTGTTTCGCTTAATGATGATTTTGACAGCCTCATGTTGGCTGTTTTTTATATGTTTAAAAATGTTTAAAAAATGTTTAGAATGCTTGAAATCATAAGTGTACTTAATAAACCCTTTGTTAAACTAATTTTACTTTGTTCCGACTCTTTTTAAATTTGTTGTAATTTTTTCCCCCCATTGAGATGCATTGAATAGGTTTCAATGCATTTCAATTGGGGAACCGCGTTTCGCTTAGCGATGTTTCCTATGGCGATTTTCGCTTAAGGATGGCAATCCGTTCCCATTGGAACAGATTATCCGGTTTTCAATGCATTTCTATGGGAAACCGTGTTTCGCTTAGTGATGTTTTCCCATAGCGATGATTTTTTTTAACCAATTAAAATCATTAAGTGAGGCACCACTGTACATATTGGCCACAGGCTGCAGCTCCCCAGTAAAGTAGGACTGTCATATCCATGGGATCAGTACGCACAGTTTTACTTACCCACTGCCTGAAAAACATAATACTGTAAAATAAATTTTCCCTAGATGTATTACCAGAACTGGACACTAGAAGTAAGCACAGGCTATGTGATATTTGTTGTTGTTTAGTCGTTAAGTCGTGTCCGACTTAACCCCATGGACCAGAGCACGCCAGGCCCTCCTGTCTTCCACTGCCTCCTGGAGTTGGGTCAAATTCATGTTGGTAGCTTCGATGACACTGTCCAACCATCTCGTCCTCTTTCGTCCCCTTCTCCTTTTGCCTTCACTCTTTCCCAGCATCAGAGTCTTTTCCAAGGAGTCTTCTCTTCTCATGAGAGAAGCTATGTGACATACAGGTGGCTTAATAGAAACTCATTTGTGGCCTGACTTCTCCAAGTGAAGCAACCTTTTTCTGGGGGGTGGGGCTGGGGGACAGCAGGGAAAACTCTCTTGGGGAAAAGAGGACAGGAAATCCAGTTGTTTAACAAGACTGGGCCAGGGTTCCCTCTCTCTACTATGCACAGACACCAGAGAAACTGCAAGTAAATGCTGTAGGATACTACAGGGGGGATAATGGAGGGAGGAAGGATGAGAGGATTCCATGGTGACCCGGGGTGGGTTTCATGGTGCCCCATGGAGCCACGGTGTGTAGTTTGGGAACCACTGATATACAGGATATTCAAGGCTGTTGTGTACTGTGAGAATGCCAACTTCCACTTGAAGATTTTGTAATGCACAAAATATTGCTATGTTGATTAAGGACCTCCTCTGTTGTGTTGGGGAAGTATTTACATAGCACTATCCTGGATTATTTGGCTATTCATTAGCTCAGGTAGGGGACAGTCTTCTCTACACTCGTTTAGGGTGAGTTGGACACGTAATACAATTAGCAGTTTTCCTGCCAAAGAACCTAGCTTAGATGCTTGGGTGGGTAAATGGTTGACTTCAGCTACATGCTCTTAAATACTAGGTATTTACAAAGCAAGTAAAACAAATCTTAATAGGAACACCCGAGGTCTTGATGTTTTAAAAAAAGACGGATACATTCTCACCCAGTACCTGTTTTTATCTTTTAGAGCACAAAGCGCACCATAATTTCAATAAATAAGTTTTTCTAGACAGTAACTGCTTTTGCAGATGTCCTGGAAATCAATGCATTTGGCAGTTTTAGCCCTGAAAATACTGCGGTTCTGCAAGATGGATTCCAGAGCTTATCCCTGTCATGTTACAAGGCATTTAGCTGATCATCCATACTGTAATAAACACGAAAACACAGACGTATAAAAAAGTGGAAGTAATAATTCTGGATTCCTCTGACTTATTTCAAAGATCATGGGCATGATGATTTGGAATTGATTGTTGACTTACTGGTCGGAATACTACAGTGGAATTGTGCTGGCAGAAAAATGATGGCATAACTCTCAGTAGCAAAGTGTCTCTAATTAACAAGACACCTCTTGGATTTCTCATTGCACAGCAGTCAGGTGGCATGGCACACAACTAGGAATCCAAGTGGTGACTTGTGAACTAGTGTGAATTTTCCACTCTGAATTACACCAGCGCCTTTCCACAGCCTAACTCTGTAACAGAACTCAAGCCACTGATTGTTCCGAGAGTTTCAGTAGCCTTGTTTTGGGAAAAGGGAATGTCATCTCCATTGTTTGAGCGCTTGGCCACAACACGACATGCTGTTATCACGAGGAAAATGACATTCCCAGTAAGTTCATGGAGAATAGGATTGAAAATCAGTTCATTGAGCAATTGAGGACTTTTGTTGCTTTCTGAATTGCTAAAGTAGTGAAAACAAACAAACAAAAAACACCCAATGCTTTGTTTTACTTTATGAAAAGCTGAGTTCTTTAATGTATATAGTTATGTTTCTACATATGTTTTGCACTAGATCTCACAACACTAATCTCACATGCTTCTCTATATTATGTGATGCTGATGCACCAACAAATATACTGTATAATGAAGAAGGCATTTTTGTGACTCACATGGCTGCTTCATGAATCAATGAGTAAAAAGATGTAGCCAAGGCAGAAACAGATGTTGATCGTATAGTATTCCAAAACTGCTATGAGTAACATTGATTTGATTTTTAAAAGATTTGGTCCAGAGTCATTGATTCAAAACATTTGTAGGAATCAAGTTATTGTTAGCACTTGACCACAAGAGAGGCTTGGTCCCAAAATATATAATCAGACTTACAGTGGAACTGGCAGGCAATGACACCACTTCAGAGAAGTTTAGAGAATGCTCACAATTGAAAGCCTAATCTTCATTAAGGTGGCAAACCTTGGTCTGGGCTGTATTATTCCAGATTGCAGGGGCTGCGGGCTGGGATCTCTCCCTCCCTCTCTAAAAATTCCTTCCCTGTAGAAAGCCAGCCATGAGGGAGAAGACTGGCAGAAAGAAGGAAAAGAACGTAATCATGTCAACTCTATGTTGCAGTGCTCTAGACATAGGCTGACACTTTCAGTGGGAAATAGTTTGAAATCCACAGGAGATGTACTAAAGTGCACTGCAAAAGTATGCAGTAGAAATGATCTTTTCTTTTCCAGCATCCTCAATCATTTAGTTTTACACTAGGATACACCCCATTTAAAAAAAATATTTTTTTCATGACCCCAAAAGCACACACACTTATTTGTTTTGATTCTCTGCTGATCACAGTCAAGACCTAGCCTGTCTTCTCATACCTCAATTTGGAGCTTCTCCCGCTAAGTGGAATCATTTGCCATAATGAACAATTCCCATTAGGCATCAGGCATAATTAGACAAGGGCTCCCAGTTTCAGGTGGGCCTATTAGCTCTGTGTAACAATCCATTTGGGATTCTTTTCATACTCCTTTCCACACACTCCAAGATCGCCACTCCGCACAGGACGCTGGACAGAATGCAATGTTTATGGTGACTTTCAGAAGACTCTCTTTCAGGAGGACAAATATGGAAGAAACATCATTCATTTCCATTTTATTGTTTATTTTCCATTGAGTCTGAGGTGCATTTGTTTTCTTTTTCATTAATTTAGGAATGAATGCATCCCATGATGTTTAGCGATCCAAACTGCTCATATTAGAAACAATCGGAGCAAGAGACTGCTGCTTTAAAAACCAAGACATTATTTGTCAGTAATTAATTAGAGGAGTAACACGTTGCTTGCAATTTGTTGGCATGCATAATGTAACACATTATATGAATAATGTAAAGATTGCCTCATGGCACTTTGTTTTCCATAGGCCGATGAACTTGATAACAGCTTTGAGTCTGCTGTAGGAGACTTAGAGTGTGCTCATACAGGGAAATAGATTGCCGTTTGGATTGTGTGGCCAGCTGTCTGGTCCTGTTGATCACATGACACATGGAAATAAGTGCTCCAGCCTACTTTTTGGGGCTGGGCTGGAGTTATTCCCCATCAGGCAGAAGGGTCACTTGACAGGAGATAACTCCCATTAAAGCAATGCTTTCTAGTGTTCCAGAAGGATTTTAATTGAAATAGCATCTACTGTGGATCCTGATGGCAATTTTTTAGAGTATCTATTTTAATTGTATTTTAATCGTTTTATCTTTTAGTGTATTTTAATTGTATTTTAATTGTTGTAAAGCTGCCCAGAGACCTTTGGGTAGAGTGGGTGGCATATAAGTTAAATAAAATAAAATAAAATAAAATAAAATAAAATAAAATAAAATAAAATAAAATTAAATAAATAAATAAATAAATAAATAAATAAATAAATAAATAAATAAATAAATAAATAAATAAATAAATAAATAAATAAATAATTAATGTGATCAGATATGCATTTTTGGCACAACCTGATCACACCTTTGCATTGTGTAAAATGTGAGACCTGAAATTTCCAAGTGTGCAGATTTCTGTGAGTCTGTGGGCACCCTGATGCAAGATTTGACACTGCTATATCACCTCCTGTGGCATGTTCCCTTTTCTTTAGTATCTCTCCTATATTATTACATCCTTACTGCCTGAAACTACATGCAGACAACAAAAGCTTAAGATCCGATTTTCCTCCCTGCTTCCACTTGTTGCCCCTCCCACTTTTAACACCTTGTTAGATGAACAGAGAGCATGCCTGAAAGCCTGCTCATTTTTTTGGTTATTTTTGGTGAATTTTGGGGGGGGGGGAATTATGCCATTGTTTGTTTTGTGCTTCTGTTTGTTTGTTACATTATTGATGCTGTCACTGTCAATGCCATTTTTTTTTAAAAAAAGCAGCCACAACTTATTGACCTCAATCATTTGAAATGTTCAGATGTAACAGTGTTGCCCCTGTTTATTAGAGGAAGCAAAAGTAAAGCAACATGATAACTTTCAACATGTTACTTCCAAACGTACCCAAATCCTAAGGGCAATTTTTATGCACTTAAGCAATACTGAGTAAGTTGCAGGGGCAAATTTCGGCTATTTAATGAGGTGCTTAGTTGCATTCCTGTTTATGTATGCCAGTTATGCCTCCAGCATGCAATCAGGAACCTGACTGACATCTCCTTAATTAGTGGTAATTTGTTCCTATGACTTAAATGATTTCACACACATGTAAATCACAAATAAGGCTACAGCAATTAAGTTTAAAATCAGTCCATACTGGACATATCCAGTAGTTTTCATTCAATCCTTTTTACCATCTTTCCAGTTGTAATATGTGATCCGTCGCCATTTAAAAGTTGACCAATCCTAGTCAAGCAGACTGAATTGATCCAAAAAATATAACAGGTTAAGCTTCCAAGTAAAACCTTTAATACAGCAATAAAAGATTAAGTTTTCAGCAGGAAATCACATCCTGCCAGCTTCAGGATACAAATGGCATACTAACTACAATTGCACATGGCAATATACTCTCATTGTGATTACACACAACATTCCAGGTAGACTAGTTGCTTAGTCAACTTACTGCTATCCCAGAGAGATCAAGTAATGAAAGCCACGAGTCACAAAGTCTTTATCCTTCCTCACAGTTCACCACATCACTTCTCACACGTATCTCTAAAGACTCTTAGTCTCAAACTTCAGGAGTGTGATTGAAACAAGTTTTTTTTGTTTCGTTAAAGTGGATACTGTGCCCAGTCTCCCAGTCACGTTTTGCTAATGCAGACTTTTGTTCTTGGCCCAATCTAAGATAACATTGATGTTCCTTGCATCAAATTTCAGTGCTTTTTCCCTTCTGTCCAATACATGTCAAACCACATGAACATGGCATCTCATAAACACCAGGCATTCCCAAACCCTGAAAATCCTTCACAGCCTGCATGTACTAATCCTTTTAAAGGGTCTAAAAACTGTTTTAATCCCAATGTTCTTTCAAGATGATTAGCTACCGTGCTGCAGTAGGACAAAACTGCAACACCTCTTATCAGCTTCTCTTCCTCGTCTTCCAACGTCCCTCCTCCCACCTTGCAGTGCTGCTGAAATATCTTTTCGTATTTAGCCATTCAACTAAAATGCTTGCCTCAAAAACCCCAAATATTTTTCTATATGATCTTGATCCAATATGGTTCTTGCTCTATGTGTTAATGTATACATTACTGAAGTTTTTGCATTGGATAATGATGATGGGTACTGTTCAAATACAGGTTAGTATGAGTTGGTTTCCTATATTCATTTCTATCTAAATAAACATCTTTATTCCTGTATACCAGAACATCCAGAAAAGGTGATCTCTTTCCAGTTCTACGGTAAACTGTGTATTATGATGGATCTTATTTAAATGTGCTACAAGATCATGCAGTTTTTCCTCTCGATGTGGCCAAATCAAGAAGGTATCATCCACATACCTCGTATAAAAAGATGCTTTAAAAGGTGTGGATGCTAAAGCCTATTTTACAAATGCTTCCACATAGAAATCAGGTACTACTTGAGACAAAGGGGACCCCATTGCTACTCCATCTATACCTGTCCAAAAAACTTCACATTAAACATAAAATAAGTTGATCTAAGTATAAATGTAAACAATTCTACTACAAGTGGAGAAAATAATGGTTCTAATAATATTACTGTAGCTTCCAGTGGGATCTCTGTAAACAAAGATGTCACATCTATATTTACCCATAAATCATTTTTCGATCCCACTGTGTCTTGAATTCTTGTGCAAAGGCCCTGCTATTTTTTAAATGAAACTTAGTTTGCCCCAACCTGGCCTTTAGGAAACCTGCAATATACTTTGCTATATTATAGTCACTGTTTGTTTGCTGTAAGGTACCGCTTGATTTTACAAAAACCCTTCAACTACCAGTAGTAGGCGTGCTTTAGAAACAACTCTTCCTGGGTGCCCTTTCCTTTGGCTTATTATTGCTGTAGTTCTGTCATGAAGCCATATTATCAAGTGACAAAGCTTCTACAGTTGGACACTCAAAAAGCACATGTTCTATGTGATAGACAAGGAGTCACTATCAATAAAGTTATTATTTAACCTTATAAAATAAAAAAAAATATTTTAAAAAAAGCACAAATGCATCAAATGCTTTGACAGCTACTACCAGTGTTTCTGTCTGTGTTGCCTTCTGATGGGAAACATTAATAAAGTGTTGGGGAGAGAGTGTTTGCTTCATCGTGTTCATAATAAATCACTGTACCAATACACAGTGTGATGATAATTTTATCTCCCCTTCGTTTATTATAGATGTGCTGTTGTGGACTAAATCTCACACTTTCCCCACAGCAGACATATAATGAGACTGGTCTTGACAGTTGCAGGTACCGCCGAAACCTTCCTGCAGCCAAGAGTTTCATTTGCCTCATTATTGATCCTGTCCGATGTGGTCCTTACATAAATTGCCTTGGTTTTTTGCTCTGCTGGTGTTTTAGGTTTATTGGTTGCTAACAAAGAAGATTATTGCATAGGTGAAGAACCTGATAGCAAAGAAATAAACACTGTATCTTGCTCCTATCCTTTCCTGTGAATCATTTCTGATTGCTTACCTGCTGTGTATTTTAGTTGATATATAGCTTTTCGCACACACACAGGACTCCACCATGGAACATGAAAAATCTGCAGAATTCTTATTAGTGAAACATGTTTGAAGCTTTATGTATAAATTGATAAGCAGAAGTGGTTTAAAACCTTACATTAATTTTATTATTTCTTTTTAATAACTGTAATTCCTTGAACAAAAAGGATGCTTCCATAAATCTTGTCTAGACTGTAATATGAAAAAGTTGACTTGGACAATGAGCAACTGAGCAGTAGAAATTTTGCAGTAGTCAAACCTAGATTGTCTCCAAGCCAGACTCCCACCGCATAGCTCATGAAAATAGTCCAACTTTTAGGGTTTCACTCAGTAGAAAGAGACTTCTTTCTAAAATAACAAATAATTTCTTGAAAGCCATCTACAATTCCTTTGTAATGCAATTTAGAGCATTATTTCTCCTAACAAAATAATTTTAAAATGTACTGACATTTAAAATATGCAGAATATTTCTTTTGCATATATGTAATTTTATGCAAACACATTTGGAGGGGGGAGCCAAAATGTTGAAAATGGCACAAGTTGTCTGACCGGCTGTGCATTGCTTTATGCACACTACTCAGCATTTATTAAGCTTCTTAATGGACTCAGATACAAAGATGAACAATGCTGTATATTTGAGGAAAAAAAACTATACAATTCACATGTATAATGGAAAGGTTATTGACATATCTATTGTCAGAAACTGAGCTTAATCTAGGCCACCTAGTAAAGAGCTTACAAAACAAAATCTGTATCCCTGAGGAATGCATAATGGATATCTTTCCAGATAAAAATGCACTTGAGAAGACAGAGGTGGTAACACCAACTCATGAAGACATATTGTGGGTTCCTCTGTTTCGAACGTGTAGGTTTACATTGATTGTAGCATGTCTGCATCTTTCAATGCCATGGCTATTACAGATGTCCAATACTTGGAAACATATTAACTGCTACAATGACAAATGGTTCAATGATACATGATGAAACTCTTTATGGTCCATCCAATTCAAAGAGAAGTTTGAACATCAGACTGCATTGCCTCCAGGAGACTTTGCCCGTATGGAGGTTATTCTCTTTAAGCCCTGATAAGAGTTAGAGCACAGAAAATGCTCTCCACTGAAATCTGAAGTGGGTATAGCCTTTTTGAAAGGCAATCTTACAAGCAGTGTACCTGATTGATCATGCAGTGCCTTAGCAAGAACAATGTTCACCAGTGCGAATATGATTTACCAGTCTAAGAAATAGAGATATTGGCTATAGACACATTGCTAGGGAGAATGAAATACAGTAGATTTGTACCATAAAGTCATTCTGGAACTGTGATAAATTCAGAATAGTTACACCAACAAAAATATATGCCTCTATTAGTTTGGTATGAAATGTGCCAAGACAATATTTTATTGGTCACGTGAGATTTTGGTAGAAGATTAATTTCAAATTGAAAAACCCATGATATATCTGTGCTGGTTGGTATCAACCATCTGTAGGCTAAACATGGATTCTTTATCTGAAAGAATGGTGGTCAAAGCCAGCTTGCAGGCAGAAAGTCATTACTTTATTTTATCTTTGCTTCTGCATGTTACTGTATAGCCCAAGACCATCTTCAGAAAAATCTTGTGGCTCTTTAAACACTTGCAAATGTTATTTAGGATAAGCTTTCATGGGCTTCAGCTCATGTCTTCACATACATGGAGTGTGGCTTTGGTAGATATATGTGTGCACAAGTGGAGAATAAGGTATGTGAAATGAAGCAATAATACAAACGGTTTCTTCCTTCCTTCTCTTCATGGAGTGCACCCAGAGAAAAACAATAAGGAAGGTAATGGATCTGGAAACCAAAGCCTGTGAAGTAGGGTTGTAAGAGATTCACAGCTTTAGTCTTAAAAGATTAAGATTAAAATTATATAAATAAATAAATAGAAGCGGTGGACAACAGTCCAAATCTATAGGCAGGAGTTCAGACTGACAAAATGTAAGGAGAGCTAGAGCAGAAAGCGATTGCAAATGTGTCTTCTATCTGTCTGGATTTAGCTGGGATGGCTATATTTATTCTCCTTGGCCTGGGATTCCACGCTTCTTCAGCTGGCTCTAATTAGTTATTTTCTCCAGGTATCTGACTTTGAGAATGCCTACAATGTCTTTATTGATTTCTTTGTTCTGACACCAAAAGTTGCCAGTGCCTCTAGAGTCTGGGGGTTCTTCATTCATTTAGGTGGCAGCATCTCCTGGAGGGAGGGCTCCTTGGGAGAGCCAGATATCTTCTCCATCTCTTCTGCTTCTAGGAGAAGATTGGCAGCTGGGGCCTCAAGAGCTTCCTCAGCCCTAATCTCCCCCTGAAGGAAGAAAACTTAACTAGGTGCAACATATCACTTGTACCAACTGTGGATGTGACACATCCATTAACCTTCTGGAGCAATCCTGAGAGTCCATAAGTCAGCAGGAAGCAGGTCAGGGCAAAGTAAAATACAAGTGCTCAATGATTTTAAAAGTGTAATATGAAAATACAGTGGTGCCTCGCTAGACAGTTACCCTGCATGACAGTTATTTTTTGCTAGACATTGACTTTTTGCGATTGCTATAGCGATTCGCAAAACAGTGATTCCTTTGGGGGAATTTTGCTGGACAATGTTTGGTCCCTGCTTCGCAAAACGATTTTCGCTAGACGACGATTTCGACAGCTCCCTCCGTGCTTGCAAAACAGGTGTTTTCGGGACCTAAGCTTCGCAAGACAGCGATTTAAATAGCTGATAGGCAGTTCACAAAGCTGCTTTCCTATGGCCGATCTTTGCTAGACAACGATGATTCTTCCCCATTGGAATGCATTAAACAGATTTCAATGCATTCCAATGAGGAAATGCTTTTCGCTAGACAATGATTTCACTAAACAGCGATTTCAGTGGAACGTATTATCATCGTCTAGCGAGGCACCACTGTAATAGTACAATCAAACAGGAAAATTAAAATAGGAATGATAAATCCAGCAGTACAGGCAGACTGAGATGTTATAGGAATTTAAATGAGTGGACAAAATGATATCCTCATAAGAGACCAAAAATGATGAAGTAGATAGAGTGACTGGCTAGGACTCAGCAGACTTAGGTCTGAATCCCCACTCAGCCATGGAAACTCACTGGAGGTGTTGAACTGGTAAAATCACTTCTTACATCTCTCATTTACCTTGAAAGCCCTATTAGGCTTGCTAAAAGTCATTTCTGACAGCACACAACAACAAAATAATATGTCCTGAAGTAAAAAAAAGTTGCAAATTAGGCAAGCGTTAAATGGGCAGAATTTCAAAGCTTGAGTGCCACTAGATGGAGTGCCCTCTCCTCTTCCTATTCACCATGTGCTCCTCAAATGCCTTGATGGAAAAAAGTACAGTATTTTTCCATGTATAAAACACCCCCATGTATAAGAACACCCCCCACACTTTTCTAATCCAAATTTAAGAAATCTAAGTGGGGCTTAGCAAGTGTAGGGGAAATGGATCAAAGCCCTGCAAGATCACGTTGATCCCTGCTTTCCCCTCCACTTGCTTGTGGTCTCTCCTCAGCTTACTTCCATGTATAAGATGACCCTCAATTTTTAGTCTAAAAATTTTAGACAAAAGTATAGTCTTATACATGGAAAAATGTGGTATTTGCCACTGGACAATGGCCAGTGCTCTGATTAGCATTTGTACAGAACTCTCAACTGCAGAAGCTGCCACAGAGATCTGTTGGAGTGCCCATCAGGTTCTGTTCCTGCAAGACCAGAAGCTTGTCAAACCTCCAGAGCAGATTGTCCAATTGGAGCACCATGTGGATTACGAGGATCCCAGACGTCTCACACAACTGCCTCTTTCATGGTGGTTGGGACCACTCCTTCTTGCAAGGAGGCATTAATCACTTCCTGGTCCTACTTGTGCAGTACTCCCATTTCCAGCTAGAGGTACTTAAGCAAGATCAGCAAGACTCAACAAGGAATATACATAGACAGAAATCCAGTAATAAGTCCATAGTTAAGCCCATTGAGTCAATGTAAGTTACAGATAAGTTGAATTCCAAATTCCCTATGGGCCTAACTCTAGCTGTGACTTATTATTCAATTCAGCCTTAGTTCAGTGGTTCTTAACCTTTGTTACTCGGATGTTTTTGAACTGCAACTCCCAGAAACCCCAGCCAGCACAGCTGGTGGTGAAGGCTTCTGGGAGTTGCAGTCCAAAACTCCTGAGTAACCCAAGGTTAAGAACCAGTGCCTTAGTCAACCAAATTACTGCAAGTATGTTGCCAACATATTCAGGGTACTTCAGCTGAAGCTGATCCTATACAGTCCAGTGGATGCCTTGTTCAGCATGAGTCTTAAAGTTGTGTCTCGTCCAAGCCATGCGAGGGCAGATATAAGCCATTTTGTTCTTGAAATACATTGCAAACATGTACTAGCAGACTTGACTTGCACTTGAGGCAAAAGATGTCATTAAAGATTACCTTTTCTATATTTGTACTGATTAAATTATTACACGGGGGCACCATGGCTGAAATCCTATAGTTTAGCACAAGAGAATTCATAATTTTTTGTCTGTTAGTAACCAGAAAATAAAGAATCATGATTCTCGGGGGTGGTGGTGGTAAATTGAGTATGCTAGCTTGGGGCATGGACATGCGTCCCCTCGGAATCAAGGCGAGGACTTTTTATTTGTCAACCAAAAATGGACTGACAGCTACAAATTTCCTTATGCTAACCAACAGGAGTTCAGCCAGCACTTTTAATCTGCTAACTCACTGGAGAGACCCCTGGAATTATAAATTGAAATCTAAAATTAAAAATGACGACAATGATTCAGATAACCTGTTGCATAAGATATGGTTAGCATAAGGTATGCTAACCATATTTTTCTCCCACATGTCTGTACCTGGGAAGGGAGAAACAGGTACTTATCTGTCATGAATATTATTTGATATTTAGAATACAAGTTAGATACATCAATATATAAAAACCCTCACCCCTGGAATAACTTTTGCTGTTACTCTAATTCCTTCTTCAGCAGCTGAATTAGTGCCATTTAGTTTGTAATCCTATGCTTCTTTACCAAAGTGTAACTCTACCTGGACTCAGTACGGCTTACTTCTGTGCAGACACAGACAAAATGGCACTGCTGAGTGAACAATTGCCATGGGGACAGTGAGGGACATGTATTGCAATAAACTTAATTTGATGAGTGACTCTGCTCTTGGATAATTCAAAAAGGCAGGAATAAAGGTCAACTATTAATTAATTGCATTGTGAATAAGGAAAAATGTAGCGATTGCAGGGTAAATCAACTATGATGTGAAGAAGATACTTGGATAGTATGGTGATGTAGTTGTAGGATAATTATCTTTTCCATCTGTTTGCTAATAGCAATGTGTGACTCAAGGGTTTTAGAACTTCCTTTTTTGTGTGTATGTGCATGTTTTGGTTTTCATTTCACAAAAGAAGCCCCAGGCTTCTATTCCAAGGCCTGCAATGCAGCCAAGTACATTATGCTAATAAATCTCTATTTATTTATTTCTTTATTTATTTGATTTTTACCCCGCCCCTCTAGACAATGTCTATTCTAGTGAGACAACACACTTGTTTATTTTGGATAAGTACAGTTTTCTCCCAGTCTGCATGTTAAACAGCTTTGTGTTTGGATTAATTAGTTAGCTCAAGTGGAAATGGCCTGTGAACCTGCATGGTTTTGTAACAGGTTGGAGCGATGGGAAGACCTGAGGTTGAAATCTTAAGAATGCAGACCTGTCAAAATATTGGCAGTGAAGGAAAATTTATGATTTAGCGTTTCCATTGTCCAAGAGGAAATAACAACATATTACTTCACTCAAACAATAAATTCATTTTATGATATACTCCTCCAAGGTGGATCACATATGAATGAGAAGGTTAGATAAATTAAAATAACCTCCAGAATAGGCAATATGTATCAAAGTTAGTTCAAAGCATTGCTTTTACTTTAGTCTACTTTCAGCATTTCACATGTTCATCAAATGAAATCTATGGACAGGCATAAGCTTTTCCAAACATATGCATTCCAGATTCTTGTGGAAAGTTTGACGAGTTAAGGGCAGAACAGCCAGTATATAGAGCCCTCCTTTATCCCAGTGTTGTGGGCAGAGTTTGGGGGAGAAAAAACAAAGGACCTTGTGGACTACAACTCCCAGAATTTCTAGTCAACATGGCCCCTGATACATAGCAAAATAAAAGTAACTTTTTCAAGCTCTGGTAGTTAGTGCCATTCAGGGGACTTTCTTCCTCTAATTCTAAGGAATTACTTCTGTATTTATAGAAATAAATCAACTCCAAAATGGCCCCTCACAAGAATAAACACACAAAACATTGAAACCATTGCAAGTGCAACCTGTCCTGACACCTAAGGTGGATGGAGAAGTGCCACTGTTGTCTTCTCTCAGTCACGACCATAACGCCACAGTCATGCTCACACCACAATTGAGAATGGAGGCAGGAGCAGCAGCGTTGGCAACAGTACCTCCTTTTTCCCAGCTACCTTCACATCTCCATAGTATGGATTCATTTTGGTCAGTATAATGCCTAGCATGAAGATTTCTCTGTAGGTTGCAATGACTGCCTGCTGGAGAAGTCTCAGTAGCAGACCCTTCGACCTGCAGCCACCAATAAAGGGCAGGCAAGCAGAAACAGAGTTTGAGATATCACATTGCAGGAGAAATAATGTACTGAGTTACTCAGTCATGTTGCCCTTGGACATTATCCTGTCCAGGACATTATCCTGTCTGCAATCCGGCAAACCATTTGCTGTGCTTTGTGTTATTGACCCACTGCATATTCTTTGGTGGTCAATTCTGATATCCCATCTTGAAAGTATTCATAAACATGGAAAACACAAAAGCTAAGAATACCCCCTTTCCCACTTGGAATGGCAGGGAAATGGCATGATGCCTGAAAGATTCCCATCAAAATGCTTCTAAAATGCCTTTAAATGCTCTTCTGAAAAAAAAAAACCCTAAGCAATTTAACTTTGTCACTACTCATTATATTACACCTTGCTGCAAAATTAGTTACACATAACTATGTTTTTATAACTAGTTACTTCAACCTCTGAGCTGATGGGAGTCAAGCTGCTGCTGGATAGATCAGTGATTTCAGCATCTGGTTGGGAGTTCGATTCCCCCCTGTGGACTCAGTGATCCATAGGGTCTCTTCCGTCTCTGTAGTTCTAATATTTCCTTAACATGTGACTTAGTAGTCACTTAGCAACTTAGACCTGTTCACACTGAAGGCAATTTTTTTTTGTAATGTGTAAGAAGGCTTTAATACTATGGGGGCAAAAGATCCTAGCCCAGGATTCAATTTTTCTATGCCAGGTCAAACAATTCAGAGCCTATCACCTTTGGCTGACACAAAGCAATCTGGCATGAATTGCAACCAGTATAAGATTGCAGAAACATGCACTTATAGGAACTCCCCCTTCCACTACTTCCAGCCGTCACAACATCAGTCTAAATGCACGGTTAAGCTTTTATTATATTTGGCTCTGCCTGGAAGTAAATTAGTTTAGGGCTAACTCGTTTGTATAATCCTGAGCTTAGGTAGAAAAAGAATCCAGAGAATAATAATATTGTAGGCCCATTTATCACTGGAGTTGAATAAGAAAAATATGGTAGCTGAAAATGTTCTATGTACACATGCAAAAATAGGAATCCTTTTATAGGAGGAGATCATAATGACTGGATCATCTCTGGAAAATGGTTTGGCTACTAAGCTGTAGACTTGAGTCTGTAGTCATTGACCAATATGCAGATTTTGCCACACAGGTACCATCAAGAGCTTTGAGTTAATGGACAAATTTCACAGTTCTGTCAAGTTGTTGCCTGTTGCTTTTAGTGTCTTAAAATATGAGAGAAATTGGATACTCATTTTTACAAGCACATATTGTGAAAGTTAGCTACATGAAACCCCAAAAAACCGTCTGTCAACCCAGTCCTTGTCTGTTGTTGTTGTTATGTGCCTTCAAGTTGCAACAGACATTTACTTACTTACTTACTACATTTCTGTCCCACCCACCTAGTGATCAGGCACTCCTCTGGGCGACTAACAGCAATAAAAAGAAACACAACTACCCCAGCATCCCTAACAGGGCTTTCAAATTAAGTGAGATGAGTGCGAAGCAGCTTTCCCAATTCCACACCCCCGGTGAGCTTCCATGGCTCAGCATGGGGATTCAAACCCAGCCCTCCTGAGTCCCAGTCCATTATGCTATCCATTACAGCTCACTGAACATTGATTCTTGTTTATATGATTCAAGTTACATTTTAATAATTTTTTAACCATTATTTTCACAGCTTTGAGGAACACAGGAAAATTTCTTATGACACTTTTTCTCCATGTAACAATGCTTTTTCCTTGTAACAAAGCTGCAGACCCCTGTAAACCCCCAGGTCCTCCATGAGGAAGAGGGTGTCACGAGCTGTTCAAATGATGATATTTAACCAGAACTCTGCAAAATTATTATTATTATTATTATTATTATTATTATTATTATTATTATTATTATTATTATTATTATTATTATTATTATTATTATTATTATTATTATTATTATTATTATTATTATTATTAATAATAATAATAATAATAATAATAATAATAATAATAATAATAATAATAATAATAATAATGATAATGATGATGATGATGATGATGATGATGATGATGATGATGATGATGATGATGATGATGATGACAACTCCTCCCTGCCCCCCTTAGTCCTGGGCTGTCCTTTTGGGGTGCAGCTACCCAGCAGGGCCCCTCTTCCTAGATTGGCATACAGGATCTCAGTACAAGGGCATAAACTCTATCATACCCTCACCCATGGCCATTAAACTTTAAATGGCAAAGCATGTCAATAGCATTCACTTGATTAATGTAACATGCCATTTGACCCTTGTTCCTATGGTTGAACTATGTCCTATGAGAGTTTTATAATACTTTCCCCACAGAAATACATTTTAATATCTTTATTGCCTTGCATATGCATAATGTTATCTTTTAAAAAGCTGTGGAGTTGTTCCCAGCTCTAATTGAAAGTTAAGCCATAAAGCACACGAAGTACATGCTTTAGAAGGCAGCTTGAGTAGGCACATGTTTGTTCTGCTGGTGAGTTTGTGGCTGATGTGTGTGTTGGACTTGGCCACCGTAGCGTTTTGCTATATGGAGTGACATGTTCCCAAGAGTCACTCTGGCCTACAATGTAATGCTGCTAAAGATAATGAATACCAGTGTTTTGGGCTGCCATGTAGGCATGAAACATTTATTCTGGCAGCGAAATGTGCCCAGAATTCTTTCCCATGGTATCGTTACTATGGTGTGTTTTGATCCTGGTGTTATGGGGTATTTCTAAAATACATTGTTAGAGGGAGCGACCCTGTGAATTGATATTTTCACTGGAGGAAATCTCTCTCAAATCTGTGTGGAATTTGGAAGGTCAATCTGGCTCAAATGAAAAGAGAGGAGAACTCCTGTCTCCAGAGCAAATGCCCAGGAGAACCATTTAACAATGAATGAAGCCTGCTGATTTTGGCTGAAGCAGAAATGTGGAAATATGTGCCATGGTCTGAAAAATTCCAGGACTCCCAACGTGTCTGAAAACGAAAGAAAGAAAAATCTCCGGACTGTGGTTTTTCATTGAATTCCGCAGTAATACGTTTCCAGTGCAGCAAATTGATTAAAGTTTGGACAACCACCATATTTTACAATGAGTTTAAATTTTAATTACAAGCATACGTGCCATACAGTATTGTGCATAGACAATATTGAACAGGGCTGAGTGTCACCTTCTCCGGTTTCAGACTGTGAGCTTCGCTCTGTATTACATTAAAGGGTTTTCTTAAACCTTATATTAAACATATGGAGACTGATTCTACCTTCATTTAGAGATTTTCAGTTTTCCTCTGTTAACCATATTTGAAGTAGCTTTGAATATCTGAACTCTGAAGCTGCCTGTGTTAAGTCTAGACTGAGCTTTATAAATGACATGATTCAAAATAAGACATAAAGAGAATATTGAAAAATTCTTGAGCTTATCAATCAATAGCAATGGAAGCAATTTTGAATTCTCTTATGATTTATCACTATCTGGGTGTATTCATTCTTAATTTATGGAAAGTCTTATTTCCTGGCCTTTTAAAAAAACATGAAAACAAAACAGATTGTTGTGTCTACAGATGGAAGGATAAAAATGTGGTATTTCATTTGAACCTCAAGGACTATAGGGCACCTGGTTACAGGGGTGCCGTTTGATTTAAAGCCAAGGAAGCAGTTGGCTCTTAAAAACTTACTACAGGGTGGGAAATGATTTAGGTACTAGTAATGGGACCCCTCTGTTTTTTTTTCCTGTGATTGTTGAGACAGCTGTTGTTAAAGCAAGTGCTGATATATATTCAAAGCACAGCTTCTGTACAGAAATAAAACAAACATAGGATTTAAGAAGAATATACAGTAATTTACTCTGTCTGAAGTATTCTGCTAAACAGTTGGAATAATTTATAATAAATTGTGCAGACAGTGAGACCTGGTATTTCATGGCAGTGAACTCTAGGGCAGGTAAGAATACAAGCAGCTTTTAAAAAAAATCAACAGGTTTTCAATGTGTTCATGAAAATGACATTAAATGGTTGCTGTGTCTTTCATGATTCATAGCAAAACTATCTCTCCCCCCCCCCCCATCACCTGGGAAAGAGGGTTCATTAACATTACAAGGCACACTACTTTGGAAGTCAGGAAGAGAGCAGGAGAATGTCTGTCAAAACACCAAACTCCTACTGAGGGTAGAAAAATGGGGTAACATTGGAGGACAGCCATCTCATCTCCTTGATCAAGCATTATAACCAACAGTCTGCTTGTCTAGAATGTCTTTAGTTGGCGTTGACAAGCCAAGCCAAGATATGGATTCTGCTGAGGCATCAGTCACTCTGACAAGGTAAGAGGTAAAGGTAAAGGTTCCTCTTGACAATTTTTGTCCAGTCGTTTTCAACTCTAGGGGGCGGTGCTTATCCCCGTTTCCAAGCCATAGAGCCAGCGTTTTGTCCGAAGACAATCTTCCGTGGTCACATGGCCAGTGCGACTTAGACACGGAATGCTGTTACCTTCCCACCGAGGTGGTCCCTATTAATCTACTTGCATTTGCATGCTTTCGAACCGCTAGGTTGGCGGGAGCTGGGACAAGCGACCGGAGCTCATTCCGTTGTGTGGATTCGAACTTACCACTGCCGGTCTTCTGACCTTGCAGCACAGGCTTCTGCAGTTTAGCCCGCAGTGCCACCACGTCCCTCGCAGCACCACCACGTCCCTCACAGCGCCACCAAGTCTTGTCACCACGAACTGACAAGAGCTGGTTTCGAATATGGTATTCATCCCCTATCCTGCCTGCCCCCCTCCCCCGGAAATTCTTGGGATCTGATGGCCTTCTGGCAGATCTGAGCATGATTTCAAATAAGTACAGGGCCAACACACAAGGCAGGACATCTATACTGGCACAGGGAAAAATGCAATACGGCTGAGGAAATCTGTTGTACTGCGTAGACCTGAGACGTTGCAACTACCTTTAAGGTCTGTAGAGTGGTACTCAGGTGTTGAAGATTAATAGATTTCTATGCTTTTCTGGTGTCTTTAGGTAATTTTCATGTACATTTAACTAGTGGCCCTCCTAAGACACTTGCATTCACATAAAAGTAGAGAATGAAGTGCATTGACAAGATGGCTGCTACCAAATGTCTCCAAACCCAGGCTGTCAATATGGCTGTCACCCAATACCTCAAGTTGCTTACAGGAGCAAAGACTGAGAATTTCTCCTCTGCTGGGATATAATTTTGGGCTCTATTTGTCTCCCACCCCGCCCCCTTTAAAATGTTCATGAATTTGTTGGGAGGCATTATCTGTAGGCTTGGGCAGTACTCAGATGGCATGCATCTAAGTGTCTGGGTTTCATCCCATCTCAACTCAGGGAAGTTGTAGAACTCGGGAACTAGTGTCTGCAGTTGGTGTCGAGGTGAATATATACATGATATTGAACACCTGTTAATAATCATGTATTTATTTCAATAGGAACTCATTAACTGACTCAGTTAAGAAACACTCTTGACTTCACTGTTCTGCCAAATAAAGCAAAATAGCAGAGCAGAGAACAGAACACAGGATTGCTGGAGCCAGTCATTACTATCCTAGAGAGAATTTCTATGTTATGGTTCAGAAAGACCACATTTATTTATTTAGCTTTGCTGGTAGAACAAGGAACTGAAGCATGAGTATGAAGTACCCTTAAGCTGCATGTTCAACTGCAGTTTGAAGGACTGAGTACAGCTCAGTGGCAGGCCACATACTTTGTCAGTCCCTGGTGTCTGCCATTAAAAGAGGGCCCAGAGACCAGAGGATGTGAAAGATCTCTGTTGGAAACTCTGCTGCCAATCAGAGCAGAAAAGACTGGTCCTCGTGGACCAAACTTTTGAGTTGTTATTGGGCATGTTTCTCCCTGTTGTTCTTCCTGTCTATCTGACCCTCCCTCTTAAGTTTCTCTGCTTCCATGGCCAACTTTTTTTGAAACCACTTAATCAGCAGAAGGGGGGAAAGAGCATCATTTCAAAGTGATCCAAAGTGCAAGAAAGAGTCGCTCTTTCACCATTGCCACTTCATGTGACAAAGCAGTATGGAATGGTCCCAATTTTCCATCACATGTCATAATACCATGGGGATTTTTTTACAGCCTCCCCCTATGGACTTTATGAAATGGGGACTGGGAATGCTTCTCTGAATAGTAATATCATTCACCCCTGCTCTCAAAAGAAACCCTCTGAATAGTGTAGCAGCTCAGCAGCTGGTTCCTATAGTGTAGGCATGGGATGAGTCCAACCCTACAGACAGGTTGGTCCAACAAACAAAAATAGACATTTATTGAAGGATTTGCTTATGAAAAGAAATAAAACATCACTATTTGCATATTAGGATGAGAATGCTTAAATATATGTAGATTATCTATCTAAGATGGCCGCGCATTCAGGTGCTGCAGCTCAGTGCTCTTCGACTTGGCGTTCTTTATGGATGTTTTTGTGTGTATTATCTTGTGTTGTGTATACCTCCGGCGGAGTGAATATACTCTACAGCAATTGTGAACTTATGAGGATTGGACTGCAATGTAAACAAGAGATAACAGCTAAGTTTATTTGGAAACATGGCATACCGTCAGAGATTGCAAGGTCCCCCGGCTCTCTGTGGACTGTAATTCCAGCAAAAGCGAGAGTGAGAAGGAAAAGAAAACGAAAGGAGAGGAAGAAGAAAAGGGGCTGCAGGGCTGGTGTTTTGTATAGGCTGCAAAAACAAACGAAGCGGCTACCACTCCCAAGTCTCTTTCTGACTAATGCCAGATCAGTGGCAAACAAGATGGATGACTTAAGGTTACAGGTCTCCTCAAGTAAGTTTGTGAAAAACTGTTGCGTGTTGTTGATCACTGAAACCTGGCTGAA
Organism: Pogona vitticeps; assembly: GCF_051106095.1. NCBI lineage: Eukaryota > Metazoa > Chordata > Lepidosauria > Squamata > Agamidae > Pogona > Pogona vitticeps. The sequence goes on along the minus strand of NC_135784.1, from coordinate 70,989,548 downwards.
CCCCACTATTCCAAACACTGTTATTGATATGGAAGGTTTTTTATTACATCGTTTGGACAGGGACAGGAATGTGGGGAAGTGCAGAGGAGGAGGATTGTGCGTGTTTGTTAGAGAGAGCTGGTGCACAAACTCAGAGATTATAACACGTCATTGCTCTTTGGAGCTGGAATATCTGTCTGTTAAATGCAGACCTTTCTATCTTCCACGGGAATTCAGCGTTGTTATTATTCTTGTTGTTTATATTCCACCGGATGCAAACGCGGATTTGGCGCTGGGTCATCTGGGCGATGAAATTGGCAACTTGCAAAGTAAATTTCCGGATGCTGTATACATTATTGCAGGAGACTTCAACCATGTAGACCTACATGCAGTCCTCCCTAAATTCCATCAACATGTAAGGTGTGCTACTAGGGGGTTGAACACCTTAGATAAGGTCTACACGAATATTGCAAATGGATACAGGACATTACAATTGCCACATTTGGGCCAGTCTGACCATATGTCCCTGTTACTAGCTCCGGAGTACATTCCTCTGAGAAAACTGTCAGGGCCAGTAGTCAAGATAGTGAAAAGCTGGCCGGAGGGAGCAATGGAGCAGTTAAAGGACTGTTTTGAACAGACGAATTGGGAAGTTTTTGACCATCCTGACTTGGAAGAACATACAGCTGCAGTGTTAGGGTATATGGCACACTGTATTGACACGGTCACAGTGGATAAACGTATCCGGGTTTATCCCAATCAAAAACCTTGGATGACCGGGAAGGTTAGACGCCTGTTGTATGCTAGAAATAAGGCTTTTAAGTCTGGGGATGATCTAGACTACAGTGCAGCAAGAACGAACTTGAGGAGAGGCATTAAGCAAGCTAAGGCCGAATACAAGAGGAGAATTGAAGACTGGTTTCTCAGCAATAACATGAGGCAAGTTTGGCAGGGGGTTCAACAACTAACAAACTACAAAGCAAAAAAGGTTTCCTCGGGCGGAGGCGTGGAGGTGGCTGAGGAGTTGAACAACTTTTTTGCTCGATTCGAGATCGATCAAACTGAAACTGTTCGTTTGCCATCATTTACTCAGCAGAGTCCCCCCTTCATTGTGAATGAGCAGGATGTGAGACAGACTATGAAGGTGGTTAACTCCAGAAAAGCAGCTGGACCCGACTTAATTCCTGGTCGGGTGGTAAAAGGCTGTGCTGATCAGCTAGCCGGGATATGGACTGTAATTTTTAATCGATCCCTGACATCATGTGCAGTTCCTGTCTGTCTCAAGGCTTCCATCATTGTTCCACTGCCTAAAAAGTTGCCTACAAACAGTCCGAGTGACTATAGGCCGGTGGCACTAACTTCAATCTTAATGAAGTGCTTTGAGCAGTTAGTTCGGAAATATATTATCTCCTGCCTTCCTGATTCCTTTGATGGGCTTCAGTTTGCTTATAAAGAAAATAGATCAACTGAGGATGCGATTAATACTGTGCTTTATATGGCTCTATCCCACTTGGAAACACAAGGGAATTATGTAAGAATGCTGTTTGCGGACTTTAGCTCTGCTTTTAATACCATTATACCCCGCAGATTAATAGTCAAACTGAAAGATCTAGATTTTCCAGATTCTATCTGTCTGTGGATTTTGGATTTTTTAACAAATCGTCCACAAAGGGTTAAATTGAATGATTACATCTCGACTGACAAGATTCTCAGCACTGGCACTCCACAAGGTTGTGTCCTCAGTCCACTACTGTTCTCCATTTATTCATCGGATTGCACCAATAACCATCCCAGTAATAGAATTATCAAATTTGCAGACGACACTACACTGGTAGGACTTATTTCTGGGGATGATGAGTCTGCGTATCGGGATGAGGTATTACAGCTATCCCGCTGGTGCAAAAAAAACAATCTTCTATTTAACATCCAAAAAACCAAGGAATTTATAGTGGACTATAGGAAAAAAAGAGCAGACATTCAGCCACTGTATATAGATGGAGTTTGTGTGGAACAGGTGGTTGAATGTAAGTTTCTTGGGACCATCATAACAAATGACCTGACTTGGAGTGCAAACACCGCTGCGTTAATCAGGAAGGCGCAACAACGGTTGTATTTCCTAAGGACACTTAGAAAGCAACAATTGACTGAGAGTTTGTTAATCACCTTCTATCGGAGTTCGATTGAGAGCATATTATCCTACTGTCTCTGTGTATGGTTTACGAGCTGCACAGTGGCAGAGAAAAAGGCAATTCAAGGGGTGATCAAGACGGCCCAAAACATCATTGGCTGTTCACTCCCCTCTTTGGAAGAATTGTATAAGAACAGATGTAAGAGGAAGGTATCTAATATACTGAAAGACTCCTCTCATCCGGGACATCAGCTCTTTGAACTATTGCCATCGAGAAGGAGATTCAGGGTATTGAAAGCAAGGACAAGCAGATTCAAGAACAGCTTTTACCCAAGTGCAGTATTGAGTTTAAATGCGGGGTCATAAGTTTTTGGTGGAATTTTAATTGCTGGGAGAAACGGGGTATCTATATTTGTATGGTGAGTGTTGTGTATATTTTTAACTTTTTTTGTAGTGGTGTTGTCCAGTTTTACCTTGGGGAAGAGCACCTCATTTCGTTGCACCCACTTGTGAGTGCAATGACAAATAAATTTCTTATCTTATCTTATCTTATCTTAATATATATGCTGATAGACTGCCATACTGACCACTGCATCATATTTACATCAGGCTATACTTTTGAAATGTAAAAGCCTTGAACATATTTTGAGGGAACACTACATAATAGCTGTACACTTGTCAGCTATTAATCAGGAGTACACCATAGGAAAAAATTATTTAGATGCTGGAGGAGACTCTTGAGAGTTCCCTGGACTGCAAAGAGAACAAACCTATCAATTCTAAAGGAAATCAACCCCGAGTGCTCATTGGAAGGACAGATCCTGAAGCTGAGGCTCCAGTACTTTGGCCATCTCATGAGAAGAGAAGACTCCTTGGAAAAGACTTTGATGTTGGGAAAGTGTGAAGGCAAGAGGAGAAGGGGACGACCAAGGATGAGATGGTTGGACAGTGTCTGCGAAGCAACCAACATGAATTTGACACAACTCCAGGAGGCGGTGGAAGATAGGAGGGCCTGGCGTGCTCTGGTCCATGGGGTCACGAAGAGTCGGACACGACTAAACGACTGAACAAGCAAACAATTAAACCAAAGACGTGAAAATCCGAGAGTTTAATTTTCATTGTATTTCTGAGAATTCCACCAGCATTCACATCCTATCCTGGTTCCATGCTGGATTGTAAAACTTTTTATTCCCTTCCCACAATGAAATTTATCTTTATATTTGATATGCATTTGTGACTGAGTTCGATGTTTGTCGTATGCGACTCCTGTGTTGGCACGGGAAGGAGAGTCGGAAGCTGTTCCTTATTTTTAACATAACTTGATTTATTACATAACAAACTCAACCTCATTGGTTCAAACGGGTCCATCAAACTAAGTTCCGGTAAAAGACGATAACTTCGCACCTTGACTTCAGGTGTCTTAATATCTCTTCTCACTGAGGGGCTGGACCAAATAGCTCCCTGTCGGTCATGGGCCTCAGCGGGGTGCTCCTCATGGCACACACCGTCCCACAGCAGGGGTGCCTCACCCAGTCCCGCTCTCGTTGAGGCTGGAGTAAAGAGGGACTGGGATGGATCACCCTCCTCCCCCCACTTTGGATGCGAGGATACACAACTACCATCCATTCCAGCGGCTCTAAGTCTTCTCCCCTCGTGCGCAAGTCTTTAGGATCTGGTAATAATCCTTCTCCAGCCTGGAGGTTCGGGAATTCCTTAAGGAGTGTGGCAAACCCTTCCTGCCCAGCACTCCATTCTGTCTGCACTGACTGGTCTCTCTTATCCGGCGGCAAGCCCGTTACTATTCTGAAACTTCGGCCACCTTTTTCCTCTTTTATATCCCCCTCCCACACAATCAAATCTAGCTCTTCCCCTTTCTTGTCAGCCAAGCACACTTCCAGAGACTCCCTCTCTTCTCCTTCCTCCTGCTCTATCTCCACTAGTATGCCTTCCACACATCCATGTCCTTCCTCTGTTCTCTGCTCCACAGAGGACGGCACACTGGTTCTCTCTTCTTCACATGCCCCCCCCTTCCGAGTGGGCCATCCTCTTTCCTTGCTTGTCTCCTCTGCCTTCCTGTTGGGAAAAAATAATCCACATTAGCGTGAGTGCTTCCCTTCCTATATTGTACCTTGAACATGAATGGCAATCTTGGATTAGTATCCTTCATTCTATTAAGCCACTGTAAGGGAGCATGGTCAGTAATTAAAGTAAAGGGGGCTCCTAATAAATAATACCGTAAGGTGTGAATGGCCCACTTGGCCGCTAGAGCCTCATTCTCTATCGTGGCATACTTCTGCTCCGTCGGGCTAAGCTTTTTACTCAAATACACTATGGGGTATTCCACTTCCCCTTGTCTTTGGGATAAGACTCTTCCTATCCCCCGGTCTGAAGCATCAGTTTGGACCAAAAATGGAAGTGCAAAGTCTGAGCATAGCGACTTGGTAACTGAGCTAAAATCCCCTTCAGCATCTCAAAGGCTTGTTGTTCAGCAGGGCCCCACAACACCTTATTTGACTTCCCTTTTCGGGTGAGGTGTGTAAGGGGAGCTGCTATTTTGGCGTAATTGGGAATAAATTGGCAATAATAGCCAGCCAGTCCTAGGAATTGTTGTACCTCTTTCTTTGTTATGGGAGGGGTCCATGCTGTGACCTTCTCTACCTTATCTGACACTGGCTGGATTCTCCCTTGTTCTAATCAAAATCCTAAGAACTGCACTCCCCGTCTTGCTATAAAATGTGATTAATTCCCACCAAAATCATATGTGTAGCAGGTGCAAAATCATATGTGTAGCAGGTTGCTGTTGATATTAAAAATCACCAAGCTTTTTTTAAAAAAAACCTTTTCTATTCTCTGATTCTGTTTCTTTCATTCTCTGGATCAAACTCGATAAACTACGTACATCAGCTGAAATCCAATATGACGTTGCAAGCAGAGTAAGCCAATTGAATCAGTGGGGAATTAGTAAGTCAACATGTTTTATAATTTCCATGGATTTAATGGCCCTTCTCTACTACTGGATTTCAGCCATTAAGTGTACATTATTTGCATGCATTGTGTGTGTGTGTTTGAGGGGAAGGGGAGATAGAGAAAGGAAGGAATAATGATTGGGAGACTGATTCCTCCTCCACCAGTGAAAATGCCCATTTTAAACCTACCAATTGTTTTGGGAACGAAGTTTCTGTTTGGAAGCTTCCCTCCCAGCAAAAATAGAATGTTTGTACCAAGGGGGGGGGGGCTTCCTTTCTTCCTTGCATGCATATCTCACAATTCCTCTGTGTAGCTCGGTACCATGGCATTAACACATCCCTGACCAATGTTTGCTCTCAGAACAATTCTGCAAGGAAGATTAGACCAAAGGAGTGTTGTTAGCTTTCGAGGTCAGCCAGTGGTTTTTATGGTTGACATGGGATTTGAATCTGTATCTCCTCAGTCTTAGGATGACATGATAACTGACTGTGAAGGGGAGCATGAGGGAGAGGACTTAATCCTTTTCTACGTGCTGCATAGTTGCTATTTAAGAATAAATCTAACTCATTAAATCCATCCATAATGTTCATGTTCCATCTTGTCTCTCCCTCAAATACATTTGCAGTCAGACTGATAACTTGGCATGCCAATTAAAAAAAATTATATATTTCCATGATAATTTGTTGTTATTGTTTAGTCGTTAAGTTGTGTCCAACTCTTTGTGACCCAATGGAGCAGAGCACGCCAGGCCCTCTTGACTTCCACTGCCTCCCAGAGTTTGGTCAAATTCATGTTGGTAGCTTTGACGACACTGTCCAGCCATCTTGTCCTCTGTCGTCCCCTTCTCCTCTTGCCTTCACACTTTCCCAACATCAAAGTCTTTTCCAAGGAGTCTTCTCTTCTCATGAGATGGCCAAAGTACTGGAGCCTCAGCTTCAGGATCTGTCCTTCCAGTAAGCACTCAGGGTTGATTTCCTTCAGAATTGATAGGATTGTTTTCCTCACAGTCCAGGGGACTTCTCAAGAGTCTCCTCAAGCACCACAATTCAAAAGCATCAATTCTTCAGCTGTCAGCCACCTTTATGGTCCAACTCTCACTTCAATACATCACTACTGGAAAAACCATAGCTTTGACTATGCTGACTTTTGTCGGCAAGGTGATGTCTCCACTTTTTAAGATGCTGTATAGGTTTGTCATCCATCTGCAGTGATCATGGAGCCCAAGAAAGTAAAATCTGTCACTGCCTCCATGTCTTCCCCTTCTATTTGCCATGATGCGATGGGACCAGTGGCCACGATCTTAGTTTTTTTGGTGTTGAGCTTCAGATAATTTTTGGCACTCTCCTCTTTCACTCTCATTAAGAGGTTCTTTAATTCCTCCTCACTTTCTGCCATCAGAGTGGTATCATCTGCATATCTGAGGTTGTTGATATTTCTTCCGGCAATCTTAATTCTGGCTTGGGATTCCTCTAGTCCTAACTTTCACATGATGTATTTTGCATATAAGTTAAATAAGCAGACAGACAATATACAGCCTTGTTGTACTCCTTTCCCAATTTTGAACCAGCCATTTGTTCCATATCCAGTTCTAACTGTTGCTTCCTGGCCCACATATAGATTTATCAGGAGATATATAAGATGGTCAAGCACTCCCATTTCTTTAAGGACTTGCCTAAGTTTGTTGTGGTCCACACAGTCAAAGGTTTTTGCATAGTCAATGAAGCAGAAGTAGATGTTTTTCTGGAACTCTCTGGCTTTCTCCATAATCGAGCCCATGTTAGCAATTTGGTCTCTAGTTCCTTTGCCCCTTTGAAATCTAGCTTGTACTTTTGGGAGTTCTCGGTCCACATACTGCTGAAGCCTACCTTGCAGGATTTTGAGCATAACCTTGCTAGCGTGTGAAATGAGTCCAATTGTACGGTAGTTGGTGCATTCTTTAGCAATTCCCTTCATTGGAATTGGGATGTAGACTGATCTTTTCCAATCCTCTGGCCACTGCTGAGTTTTCCAAACTTGCTGGCATATTGAGTGTAGCACCTTGACAGCATCATCTTTTAAGATTTTAAATAGTTCAACTGGAATGCCATCACCTCCACTGGCCTTGTTGTTAGCCAAGCTTTCTAAAGCCCACTTGACTTCACTCTCCAGGATGTCTGGCTCAAGGTCAGCAACTACATAGTCTGGGTTGTCCGGGATATCCAAATCTTTCTGGTATAATTCCTCTGTGTATTCTTGCCACCTCTTCTTGATGTCTTCAGTTTCTGTTAGGTCCCTCCCATTTTGGTCCATTATCATGTCCATCTTTGCACGAAATGTTCCTCTTATATCTCCAATTTTCCTGAACAGATCTCTGGTTTTTCCTTTTCTATTATTTTCCTCTATTTCTTTGCATTGTTCATTTAAGAAGGCCCTCTTGTCTCTCCTTGCTATTTTTTGGAAGTCTGCATTCAATTTTTTGTAACTTTCCCTATCTCCCTTGCATTTTGTTTCCCTTCTCTTCTCTGCTACTTGTGAGGTCTCATTGGACAGGCACTTTGCTTTCTTGCATTTCCTTTTCTTTGGGATGGCTTTTGTTGCTGCCTCCTGTACAATGTTACCAGCCTCCATCCATAGTTTCCCTGGCACTCTGTCCACGAAGTCTAGTTCCTTAAATCTGTTCTTCACTTCTACTGTGTATTCATAAGGGATTTGGTTTAGATTATACCTGACTAGCCCAATGGTTTTTCCTACTTTCTTCAGTTTAAGGTTGAGTTTTGTTTTAAGAAGCTGATGATCAGAGCCACAATCAGCTCCAGGTCTTGTTTTTTGCTGACTGTATAAAGTTTCTCCATCTTTGGCTGCAGGGAACATAATCAATCTGATTTCGATATTGCCCATCTGGTGATTTCCATGTATAGAGTCGCCTCTTGTGTTGTTGGAAAAGAATGTCTGTGATGACTAGCTTGTTCTCTTGACAAAACTCTATTAGCCTTTGCCCCGCTTCATTTTGAACTCCAAGGCCAAACTTCCCTGTTGTTCCTCTTATCTCTTGACTCCGTCCTTTAGCATTCCAGTCCCCTATAATGACAAGAACATCTTTCTTTGGTGTCAGTTCTAGAAGGTGTTGTAAATCTTCATAGAAGTGGTCAATTTCAGCCTCTTCAGCTTTGGTGGTTGGTGCATAAACATGGATTATTGTGATGTTGAAAGGTCTGCCTTGGATTCGTATTGAAATTATTCTATCATTTTTGAGATTATATCCCATTACAGCTTTTCCAACTCTTTGATTGACTATGAGGGCTACTCCATTTCTTCTATTGGATTCTTGCCCACAATAGTAGGTATGATAATCATCTGAACTGAATTTGCCCATTCCCATCCATTTTAGTTCACTGACACCCAGGATGTTTATTCTTGCCATCTCCTGTTTGACCACATCCAGCTGACCAAGGTTCATATATCTTACATTCCAGGTTCCTATGCAGTATTTTTCTTTGAAGCCTCAGAGTTTCCTTTCACTTCCAGGTGCGCCCATAGCTGAGCATCTTTTCGGCTTTGGCCCAGCCACTTTATTAGCACTGGAGCTACTCATGCTTGTCCTCCACTCTTCCTCAGTTGGACGCCTTCAGATACTGGAGTGGCTTGCCAGTTCCTGCTCCAGGTGGATCACGTTTAGTCAGAATTCTCTTCTATGACCTTTCTGTCTTGGGTGTCCCTGCATGGCATAGCCCATAGGTTCTCTGAATTACTCAAGCCCCTTCACCATGACAAGGCAGCAATCCGTGAAGGGGTCCATGATAACTCCAAACTCCAAAGTATTTAGGGATCATTTCTTAGGAATCAGACAAACTCTTTTCTTCCTTATTGGGGCTCCTAATATTGAAAGCTGCATGCTGAGCACTCTGCTAGACAGAAATAGACCACTCACTGGCCTGAGTCATAGAGCTGGCTTTATTCAGTCCTTGAGAGTTGCTGAGAGGGGCTCCAAAGCCTGAAGCCAACATCAGGATCATGGAGAAATATGATCCCTCAAAGAGTTTCAGCAGTCAATACAGATGCAACAATGCATTGCATTGGGAGAGCCATATGTGTTGCATCAAGTGCACTTTTATGTTTTACTGTAACATCCTTTGTTGTTGATATGCAGCAGCTTCCCCTTGGAATAGGTTTAATAATCAAGGATACCCTGGGCAATCCATAAAATATTCCATGTTGTGATTTTTTCCCCCTCTTAAAAAAGAAAATGTTTTAATATGAAAAATCTGCTCTGGCTGTGCTAGCAATCTGTAGCCAAATAATGTCTGAAATTCTGACAAAGGAGGAAAAACAACACAGTTCTCTTGAGATGGAAGAACTTACACAATCCTGAAAGCATGATCTTGATGGAAAACTGCCAAGGAGAACAGTGCCTTGAAGGTAAATCAGCCCAAATATAATATATTGTGGGAATTTTTCTAGTATGTATTCTATTAAGAGACAGTGCATTATATAAGTGATATGCGTTAGTGCCACCAGTTTTTTTCTTTATGATGCATAAATGTGAGATCCATTCTTACAATAGTTGAAAAACTCCTCTAGTAAATGGAAGGGCATTTAATACAAAGTTTTATTGTATATTGATCTTGAGTAGAACACATCTGCAAGGAAAACATGTTTTTGATAGACAGATGCATGAGATTTGAGGCTGCAAAGCATGGGAAAGAAGCACAGTGTTGGTTGGCAGCAATAAAATATAGAACACAACTGGATGATACAGTGACAGAATCTGAGTTAAATATTGTTGCAGGATGGGACTGCATGTTTACCGCAACAACTTGAGGTATGTAATCTCACCTTGGGCAATATACAATTAATAGTCTTTCTTCTTCCCTGGAGATAAAGTGTTGCCACTTGCCAGTCACGAGGCACATTTCCATTGTCTCTTGTCAAGGCATTTAGCTCCTGTTTAGCTGGGAGAAGAGGCACCCAGAAGCATACATATTTGATACAAGTAGCTGAAAGGAATAATCATGTCATGTAGGAAGGAAGATGAAGGGGAGAAGAATGGTATGAAAGAAGGGTATCAAGAATAAACTCCATATGTTCTTCAGTATCTTGTTTCCTCTGTGTTCCGTAATGTTTTCTGTCTTTCTCTTGCCTGCAGGTCTCAATCATTTAAATGGTCTTGAAAGTAAGGGACATAGAATGGTCTTCTAGCAAGACTTCATAGTTTGCAGCTGAATATTAGCTTACTTTTGTCTGGTGATTAGTATTCAGGAGGTAAAAAGGGGGCTTTGTGTTTATGATTGTGCAAATATGACAACTTTGAAGAGTGATCCTTTGGAGGGAAATGTTTTATTACTTTCTAATTGCAAAGCTGCCTTTATTTATTTGTATTAAATATTTTTACCCCACCATTCTCTGTAACAAGGATTAAAGGTGGCTTGAATCATTAAAAAGACAATATTTTAAAGCTACAACCAGTATATATATATTTTAAAAAATAAACAAATACTATATTTAAAACAGTAAATAAAATCAATGCTAGAAACACATTTAAAGGCAACAAGACAGCAATTGATTTTTTTAAAAAGCCCTGTTAGACAGACAGTCACTAAGGGATAGCTTCCCTGTACAGAAAGGTCTTCATCTGCTTGCGGAACTACAACAAAGATAGGCTCAGCCTGGGCTCCAGTGAGAGGGATTTCCAGAGTCTGGGAGCAGCAACAGAAAGGCCTCTGCCACACTCAGTATCATATCAAATAGTACACATTCACTCAGATAATACAAATGGTATCATGGGAAGGCCACACATCTGTAAAGATCTCTATGTTATCATCTTCCTATCTCCAAATGCAAATCTAATGGGGAAAAAATCATGAGATGCATGATGTTTTCCACATATAGAAAGCTCCACTCCTATTTGTTTTTTTTCAGGTAAGTTTGTAAAAGTTTTATTTATTTATTTATTTATTTATTTATTTATTTATTTATTTATTTATTTATTTATTTATTTATTCATTCATTCATTCATTCATTCATTCATTCATTCATTCGTTCGTTCGTTCATTCATTCGTTCATTCGTTCATTCATTCATTCATGCATGCATTCATTCATTCCCCACACCATCTGGCAACCAGGCCACTCTGGGCGGCTAACAACAAAATAAACAGCACAATATCAAGACACGATAAAAAACAACAACAATGCATACATTCAAACAAATATAATAACCAGCAAGATAAATTAAAACAGATGGCAGTGAAGGTGGCCCATCACCACCATCAGGGAAGTGCAAAGATGGAAGGGGCCCTATGGATCATCAAGTCCAGCCCCTCTCAAAGAGGCACAGTGGGGAATTGAACTCCTAGTCTCTGGCTCTGCAGCCAGATGCATTAAACCACTGAGCTAACCATGTTACATTCTGTTTTAGAGTGTAATAACCTAGGTTCAAGTAATGATTAATGAATATTGACTCTGGTGATTGTGTGTGGGAGGGGATGAGGGGAAGAAAGAGGGAGAAATAGAACACTCCCAGTCAAGGCTCTTCTAATGTGAGATAAATTGCATCCTAGTACCAGTCGGACCTTGCAAAGAAAATCCGCTTTACCCTAAAACTGTTTTAGTATGTTAGCAAATAATTTTTTGGGTGCTATCTTAACCTCCATAATATTCATATTCTATCCTCCTTCGCAAGTTGCCTCAGGAATGCCAGCTGACTGTTGAAGGGTGGCAGAAATATTTCAAGAAAACCAGTGTCATTGTGAATCCACGATGTGCAGTACTGTCACTGTGTACTCCCTTCACTCTGACAGAGGATTCTGTTTCTTGAGCCCCTTTCACTCAACAAGTGGCACTAACATCAGGGGGAGCATCTACAATGTGTGGCTTTAAAAAAAACACAGACAAAGTATTACTGTGAAATCCCAGGATGTATAAGCAGCACATTTTATGAGGTCTAGCTTATGCCATCATAATGTTTTGCTTTCCCTTGCCAAGTTGCTGAAGGATTTGCAGGGCTTTTTCTTTTCCCCAGTAATGTATTTTCTCTGCAATCTGCTCTCCGATATCTACAACCGAATCTCTGCCATTCTCAAATGTGTGAATAAGTGCTATATCAATAATTGGCTATGACTGCATTGGGAATTTGCTTTTACATATCCATGGCATTTTTCTAAAACCCATCTACCACAAGAAGATTTATTGTGTTTCTCTTATCTTGATGGACTTGAATGGATTCTCAGTAACCCATTTTGTCATATAACCTATCTTTGCCAAAAATTGCTTGTGAGAGGATATTTTTAATTAATTAATTAATTTCCCCCTTCAAATTTAAAGGATATGGTCAGTATCCTGCTGGGAAAAACATGTAATAGTCATGTAGCAGCTTTCCTCCCTGCGGCAGCATCTCTACTATTCAGCTAATTTTGTAGCCCATCTTGAAGAGTTGAGTATTCAAAAGAGGCCCTGCTGAAATGCTTAGGTGATGGTCCTTCTGCCCCACCTTCCTTGCATTTGATATCAGACAATGGTTGTATGCACTTTTTTCACTGTGTTTATTTGGGGCTTTAGTTTCTGTGATTTGTGCACCTCTCCTAGCTTGGGCGCACCATGAGAAGGCAGGATTCCCTCAAAAAGACAACTATGCCGTGAAATATGGAAAGAAGCAGGGAAAGAGGTAGACCGAATATGAGATGGGCTGACTCTCTAAAGGGTTGACTCTACAAGAGCAGAGCAGGGCTGTTGAGGACAGGACATTTTGCAAATCGCTCATTCATAGGGCCACCATAAGTCGGATGCAACTTGAAGGCACATAACAACAACAAACACAATAATCCTAATCCTCACCCATGAGAATTTCCCATAAATGTCTCCTTCTTTGGTTTATTTTCTATTACATGGAATGAAAACAGTGGTACTAACTATTGGAGAACTTGGACACAGCACTAAAGTAAAATGTTCTACTGTGTAATGTTAAACTTTGAGATTGGCAGTCATTGGTCGGATATAGCCATGCATCCACCCATGCACCTTTGGGATTATAGGCTCCCCAGATGTCCCACAGAGAGAGGCTTTGCATGTTTTGGTGCCAGTCTCTTTATTTCCATATTTACTTTTTTGGCAGAACCCTTCTAGGCTTGAGTCTGGAATCTGCTTTCAAAAGATGACTGCATCCTAGTGTATTAAGTGAAAATACCTCTTTGCATGTGTGAAGTTTCATGTGTGGAGGATATCTTAGCCTTTTTTGGAGGTTCACAGAACTGGTTATCTTAGGTGGAGGTGGGGACAAAGAATGCACCACTTACACAAGTAAGAGGATATGCTTCCCCCCCTTCAAAAAAAAGGATAAAAGAAAACACTGAATTGCAGAATATACACAAATTTTAAGTAAAGATTTAAAAAAGAAGTGATTTTTATAATTGCAACAGACTTGCAATAGATCTCAGTCAAGTGGGGAAGACTGTTTGAAGGTAACCTGCATCACCTGCCGCAGGGTGCTTTACTAAATATGGGCAAGCAACTTCAAAGCCCCCAATCTCCTTCCTTTTGGTTTTTTTCCCCTCTTTAAATTAGACTTAGTCTGTAAATGGGACACTCTTTCAAAGATAGGACACCTTCAAAAGGAGAATGGTCTTCTGGCGGCCTTTAAAATAGAGGACTGTCCTTTTCAAAAAAGAACATGTTTCCACCCTACATGTAGCCCCACCCCCAATTTCGGGAGCATGACAGAGGACACCCCTAGAGATCTTTATATGTTTGATGCAAATAGCTCACACAATTGATGCCTACACAGACAGTACTTTAGGTGGGTTGCGTTCCATGAGAACTGGGACCCTAGCAGTGAGGACCCCTTGCCTACATGGAGGCTGACACATGCATAGCTGTATATGTGTAGTCTTTCTTTTGTAGATATTCATGCCATAGGTCCTGAGGAGTCAGCAGGCCCCTCCTCCCAGTTTCCATCATCGTTGTCACTACTACCTTCCTATTCCTAGTCTTGATTTCCATGGTTCCATGTGGGTGCAACTGGGCCATCCCTTTATCAGGCCAGGCTACAGGATTGTATCAGTCAAATTTGGGTGTCAGAAAAGGCAGCAAACTTTTATTTTTTCTGCTTACTATGATTGCATAAAGTGACAATGGTTTGTTAACAGGGGAGCTGGTTTATCAAGCTGTTAATTAGCGGATCCTAGTAAAGAGATAAGCTAGGTAGACATGACTGTCACAGAAATCGTTTATGGGACAGAGGTCATAGTCTGTCAAGGAAGGTAACTAATTTATACTCTTATGGGTACTACACTGGACCTTATCTATGCAGCCAGGTTCTGATATCTCCCTCTGAAGTCTCCCTTTGTAATTCTTTTTTCCCTCCTATAGTAGCCACTTTGAGATCCATAACAGAGTGTCGTGGGAGGCTGAAGTTTTCTGAACTGGTTTCTTCGTATTGCAATTCCTGATGCATCCAGTCATTCTTTTGCACAGGGTTTGTCCCGTTCGTCTTATGTAGCAAGCAAAAGGGTACTGCTGGCAGAAATTACTTAAATCACATTGGGGGATGAAGAAGTAACTGAGCCCCAGATATTGCAGCTAATCTTGTTCGGACCCTTGATGCTAGTGTAGATATGATGGCACAACAGGCATCACAGCTGGTGACAGGGTCTTGTTCCCATCTTCATCTCCATGTTGTTTTGCCTGTTTTGGGTTAGTAGCTGTCAAATGCTGAGGAGATGTCTGCCAAATGTGGGCAGTCCCTTAAAACACAGGAGACAGATGTATTGTTGTCCAGAATGGGCGGCAGGCTGCTAATGATATTTCTCATTTGGGAGCTGATGCCCAGGCTCACAGGGACTGTTTTACTGGTTGAGTGGCACTAAATTCACACTTTTGTTTTCTCTTTTTTAATGTAATACTGCCTGCTTTTGGAGCATATTGATTCTCTGTTGCCTTGCCTCTGCTTTTTTTTTTTGGAACACTTTTTAAGGGTTCTTTAGGGCTTTAGTGGTGCCAGAAAACATGAATGAGGAAACAAGAAACCAATGAGAAATCCAAAGAGGTTTCCTCTTTCTTATAAAATGAAAGGGCCAGCATATGAAAATTGTGAAAACAAAAGAGGCACCACCCAAAATAACCTGAAATGAAAGAAATAACATTTTCATAACACACATTTCTGTTTGTGCTGAAGTTCTTTAGACTTCATTAACGAGTCTCAACCATGAAATTAAAAGACACCTGCTTCTTGGGAGGAAAGCAATGACAAACCTCGATAGCATCGTAAAAAGAAGAAATATTACCTTGCCAACAAAAGTCCACATAGTCAAAGCTGTGGTTTTTTCCAGTAGTGATGTATGGAAGTGAGAGCTGGACGATAAAGAAGGCTGACTGCCGAAGAATTGATGCCTTTGAATTGTGGTGCTGGAGGAGACTCTTGAGAGTCCCCTGGACTGCAAGGAGAACAAACCTATCCAATTTTGAAGGAAATCAACCCTGAGTGCTCACTGGAAGGACAGATCCTGAAGCTGATGCACCAATACTTTGGCCATCTCATGAGAAGAGAAGACTCCCTGGAAAAGACCCTGATGTTGGGAAAGTGAGAAGGCAAGAGGAGAAGGGGACGACAGAGGACGAGATGGATGGACAGTGTCATCGAAGCAACCAACATGAATTTGACCCAACTCTGGGAGGCAGTGGAAGACAGGAGGGCCTGGCGTGCTCTGGTCCATGGGGTCACGAAGAGTTGCACACAACTTAACAACTAAACAACAACAATTGGTCTCTTTCATCCCACCCCATGGAAGGAATGCATGTAGGAATCTGAACCTGGGCTGTCTCCACACAATGTGTGTGTTTGATCCCTTGCCTAATATTCTCCTGGCCTTGTTTCTTTGCAAATGACTGTCAAGTATCATCACTTGCTTTTCTCAGAAACTGGCTACTAAGGCTTTGCAATGCAATGGGAAACTTGCAAATTGGCTGGGATCCTCAACACAAATTGAATTTGTTGAGGTACAAATTACTTTGGATAGAAATTGGATACATTTCAAAAAAACCCAATTGGCCTCCAAACTGGATCAGGAAATTTCTGCAAAGCCCCACAGGCTATGCAGAAAGGGCAAATCTTTATGACAACACAGCTAGCATTGTGCTTTCCAGAACGAATTCTACGCATGATCATATGCGTGGAAGTTCTCAAAACAGTATTTAAATGAAACCACTATCAAATATCTTTTGTTCCTGAGCTACCTTCAATCCCTGTATTTTTCTAGGATGCAAGCATAAAAATGTAAATGTTGTGCTATGAAACACTGAAATAATTTTACATTTCACCATTGGAATAATATAAGCTATTGCAAATATATACTTTTTAATATACCTTTTAATAACACAGATGTTTTACAAGTGATCAGTGATTTAGTGTATTAACATTTTATTAGGTTATACATTGTTGTGTGTCTCTGACCCTTTTCCCTTCTCCTTTCCCATTTTTACAGTTAACACTACCTTTACTTCCCTCCCTACTTTGGTTTGTTTGCAGCTTCTAGTAACCATTACAATCCATCATTGCACTGTAGCCTCAGACAAGGTTCAAGTGTGTTCCCTTAAGAACTCACTGAATTTACTTAGGTCAAAATCCCAAATGATTTCTTTAGTGGAAGAGCTGGCCTGAAATACAATACAGGTTTATGTCAGCTTGCTTTGTGCTAAGCCTCTCATAGCAAAGCGTGCCATATTTCACTGAGAGAAAAGAATCTCTGCTAGTAATAATGGGGTCTTTTAAAACCTGGCAGAGAATCCTCTCTGTGTGCTGCTGATGCTGCAGCTGTTGCAGCATCAGGAATAAAAAAGGGACCTTTAGCAAACTTTTCTTGACTTTTAATGGAACTCAGGCACTTGCGTTGTGGTTGTTTTTCTTATCTGCTGTGAGAAACCATTGGTGGGAAGGGTCCAAGGTATCACTGGCAAACTGAGAGCCACAAGGTAACAGCTTTCATGCTGCTGAATATGAGAAGAGGAACTTCTTCCATTTCGTATCAGAGAGGTTAAAAAGTGGCAAACATGTAGGTTTTCCTGGCTGTATCATCAATGCATACCTGCAGCACAGAGTGTAAATTTTTGAATAAAGATATGATAATAAAATGTGGAATAAGAAATAAAGAACAATTGGAACTGTGATTTAAAATTTGAAGTTTGATATATATCCCCATTTAAAATGAATTGCCTTAGAATGAATTAATCTGGATCTTCATATCTCATTATCTAGATAGCATTGTGGACTCCTTTACTGTGGAGATATAAGGATGCCAGATTCCTTGAAGAAGAATCATGTGATGAAAAGCCTGCAGTTTTAGAAAGTGAAGTGAAAGCCACTCTCAAAACACTGAGAACAAAGAAGGCACCAGAAGCAGATGGAACTATTTCTAGCTATAGAAACTGACTCTATCTAAATCTTAACAAGAATATGCCAACTAATAAGGAAACAAAACAAAAAATTGGAAACATTTAATATATGTTCTCAGGGACCATTGCATTAATTTCCCATACAAGCAAAGTGAAGCTAAAGGTTTTCCCACAAAGACCTTCAACCTGTATTGAGAGGGAGAAATGCCTAATTTTCAGGCTGGATTCAAAATGAAGAGGCACTAATGATCAAATTACAAGTGTACATTGGCTACTGAAGTGTATTAAACATTTCAGAAGAAAGAAGGCTTGTGACAGCCATGCAGCCTTGGGAATGGTCCAATTCTTGGAGAATTCTGTGAGTTGAACACCCACCTCCATGAATGGGTACTCTCAACATAGAAAACCTTGGAAAGGGTTGCCACGACTCAGAATTGACTTGAGGAACGGGACATTGAAAAACAAAGATGAACTAATGACGCTGGGATTTGATATAGATTGGTGGTCACATTCTCAATTGATTTCAAGATATGGTAATGATAAACAGCAAGGTTTTTATGTAGACAATACTCCCTTTTACAGAGTCCTCCTGGATACCAAATACTGTACAAGCATATTCAAGCATTGTAGAATTTTTTATTAGATTTTGATACCCAGAAGGAATTGGTTAAAGAATGTATGATAAGGTGGGCACAGAATATTTGGATCCGTGGAAACAAATATGGAAAAATAATATAAAATTCACTGTCAGTAGCTTTTAAAGAAAAATATATATAAAATGTTTTATAGATGGTAAATACTGTAACTCCCACAAAACTAGCCAAATGGATGCTAAAATTTCAAATCTTTGTTGGAGATGTAAGCAAAAAGAAGGTTCTTTTTATCATATGTGGTGGACATGTGGGAAAGGCCAAAAGTATTGGAAAGGGTTTGAAATGCTTTTCTAAGAGGTTTTAGAGATTCCGATAGCTGTAACCCCTGAATTTTTTCTTCTAAATATAATCCCGGATTCAATAGACCCAATGGAAAAAATATTTAGTTATTCATATCTTGACAACTGCAAGAATTCTTTTTGCTAAACATTGGAAAGACCAGGAGAATCCATCTCAAGATGAGTTAATAGCAAAAATCCTGGATACGGCGGAAATGGATAAACTATCAGAACGGCTAGATTCAACAAGAAAGACGAATCACGAAGATTGTTGGCATAAATTTTATGACTGGCTTAGAAATACTGTAGAATGCAAATTAATATTTTATCATTGAAAGACTAAGATCGATTTAGAAATAGATTATGTATTATAAATTAGTTAAACCAGAAACTTATGTATCTTTGAAATGTCATAGATAAGAATGAATATTGTAAGATGTTTGTGTTGATTTACAACCCCTATTCAATCCCAGATCCCCTATCCCCTATCCCTACACCTAACCTATATAATAACAATAACAATAACAATAATAACAATAATAACAATAACAACAATAACAACAACAGTCATCATCATCATCATCATCATAAATACTACTACTACTACTACTACTACTACTACTACTACTACTACTAATAATAATAATAATAATAATAATAATAATAATAATAATAATAACAACAACAACATAGAATTGACTTGAGGACATGCAATTATAATTATTGGAGTATACCAAAGAATTTCAGGAGGTGGGGGATCCATCTGTGTTTTATAGATGACAGCAGTGCCTTTGACTGTGTGTATCATGCAATGCTAGGAATTCTTCCAAACCAAATGGGTGTGCCACAATATTGATTGTCCTGTAGTTTAACTAATGCTACAAAAAAGAAGCTACCCTTGGGACAGAATATGAAACAGACAAGGGTGTATCCTATTTTCTTATCTATATGCAGAACATATCATATAGAAATCGGGATTAGATTCAGATGAAGGAAGGTCGAAAATTGATGGAAAAATAACAATTATTTAAGATAGGCAAAAGGCAGCTGAAAACAGCAATGATATGGAATGGTACCCGGTGGATGTGAAAGAAAATGCAAAAGCAAGACTGTAGCTCAGTTTTAAGAAGATAAAAGTCATGTATGCAGAAGGTTTACATATCTTCAGTGTTGACAGTGAAGAAATTGAAATGCTAAACTGTCACCCATCCAAATGGAGGTTGCACCCCAAACTCGAAAAATGCAAGGATATGTCATCGGAGACCAAGAAAAAGATTATCTGTGGTATACATAGCATTCTATACTATGAATTGTGGATTATTATGTTTAGACAGGTGCAACATTTGGAGGTGCTGCAGGAATTGTATGAGTCTGGGTGCCCAGGCTTAAGCAGTGTGTCTGCTGTGCCCATTCCTGGAGAAGCCTGATCTGGCTTCTCCAGGAATGGGCACAACCCAGCTGGTTTATGGCAAAATGCTCAGTGTGGGTATGCATTTGGAAAGTGTTTGGAAACTTGCAGCCAGATGGTTAACTGGGGATGGTTACAAGTATCACAGAACCCCTCTGTCAAAGCAGCTCCGCTGGCTGTTGATCCATTTCTGGGTGCAATTTAAACTGATAAAGTCCTACATAGCTTGGGTCCAAGCTATTTCAAAGATCACATCTCTCTTTATGCATCTGCCCAGGTGTTAAGGTCATCAGGGGAGGCCTTTCACTTGGTGCCACTACCCTCACAGGTGTGTTTGGTGGAGACATGGGAGAGGACCTTGTCTGTTCCTCCTCTCAGTCTCGGTGTCTCCCAGGCCGGCCCTGTATTTGCTGTCCTTCCACAGGCAGACAAAGCCTGTTCTCTTCAGGTGGGTTTTTCCTCAGTGACTGTCTGGAGATTTTAAAACTGGCTGACAAAGAGATGGTTTGTATTTTTGTTACTTTTAAATCTGTTTTAGTAATATTTTACCTAACATTTTAAATATAATTGTAGCGTTCTCTATTTATTAGGTCTATGGTTCACGTTATATTATGTAACGGTTCATGTTTGTTATGTAATGGAATGATTCATGTATATTAATATTGCTGAGAGGCGGACCCGACAGAGATGCTATAAGAGGCGGAGTCAGAGAGTCAAGGGGTAGATTGAATAATGTAAGAGGCAGGCAGTAGAGAGAAAAGTCAGAGAGAGTAATAGAGTGTGCAGTTTGGGAAATTCTGAGGCGTGATTAGCTACTGAAGATATTAATGAAACAATCTCTGTAATCAATAAACCAAAGTTTTATTTTAAAAGAACTTGAAGTGTGGACCTGAATCTTTCTGAAGTAATGGTGATATAGAGATCGCCTGGTGGCAGCAGTGAAAAGAGGAGAGTGTTTGCCTTCGGGTGCTCTGAGGCTTGATGGTCAAGCAAGGGGCACAAGGATGAACGCCACAATAATGTTTATTTAATTCTTTATATATTTGAATAATTTACCAGTATTAGCTTTTAATATTGTGTTTTTAGTGTTGTAACTTGCCTTGGGGTCATTTTAGGAGAAATACGAGATAAAATATTTTAAATAAAATAAACAGATTAAAAAAAATAGATGTGAAATCAAGACAATGAAGAAAGCTGGGAGGGAAAAATGATTTATTGGAAATATAATATAGGAGGAGAGCTTTAAAGATATCACAGACCACCAGAAAGACAAATGTATGGATTCTAGGTCAAATCAATACAGAT
This sequence comes from Pogona vitticeps, assembly GCF_051106095.1. NCBI lineage: Eukaryota > Metazoa > Chordata > Lepidosauria > Squamata > Agamidae > Pogona > Pogona vitticeps. The sequence continues at coordinate 70,968,475 of NC_135784.1, read as the reverse complement.
CTCCCCCTAGAATCAAAAATGACTAAACTGAAGCTGTGGTGCTTGGGGCACATCATGAGAAGACAAGACTCACTGGAAAAGACAATAATGCTAGGGCATGTTGAAGGCAGCCAGAAAAGAGGAAAGCCAAATATGAGATGGATTGGCTCAATAAAGGAAACATGTCCTTGACTTTGTGAAAGCTAAGCAGGGTTGTTAATGACAGGATCTTTCAGGTTGCCATAAGTCAGCAGTGACATGATGGCACATAACAACAATTGTGGACTGCAACTATTTTTGCCTAACTTTTGGGATATATACAAGGAAATGCTTAGAAATATTCCATTTAATTTGTGCCTGTGGGTCTCAGAATATCCTAGCCAGTGTGCCTGCTTGACTGTAATCTAGATGTTAATCTTGAAAATGTTCAGGATGAAGTTAAAGCTGCTTCTCTCCCTCAAAATATGCTTTACCACCAAGGTTACTTGATAAAGAAAAGAAAAAAAGGAGATCTGCTCTCACATCTCTTTTGTCTTATTTGATCTGGCCCTGAAATTCAAATAGAGTCCAAGTAGACCTGACATTTGTGATGTCCATATACCCCAGGGCGTTACTCAAAAAACTAAGGTATGCCATTAAATCATTCAGCATTATAAACAAATGTTGCTAGGTACAATTTTGTATTAAACACAAGAATATTTTAGGTTCTAGAGCAGATCAGCCATGTGTTTATATATTATGCATGCTCCTTATTACGTGTATCTGACACAGATATTTAACTAGTCAATGATTAGATTTATAATTTCAGATTTGTCTGTATGTTTTAGATTCAAGAAAGTGAAAGAAAATGATGTGTATTATCTTGGATAATACAAGGCTGTATATTGTCCCCCAGCTTATTTAACTTGTATGCAGAATACATCATGCGGAAGGCTGGACTGGATGAATCCCAAGCCGGAATTAAGACTGCCAGAAGAAATATCAACAACCTCAGATATGCAGATGATACCACTCTGATGGCAGAAAGTGAGGAGGAATTAAAGAACCTTGTAATGAGAGTGAAAGAGGAGAGTGCAAAAAACGGTCTGAAACTCAACATCAAAAAAACTAAGATCATGGCCACTGGTCCCATCGCCTCCTGGCAAATTGAAGGGGAAGACATGGAGGAAGTGACAGATTTTATTTTCCTGGGCTCCATGATCACTGCAGATGGAGACAGCAGCCATGAAATTAAAAGACGCCTGCTTCTTGGGAGGAAAGCGATGACAAATCTTGACAGCATCTTAAAAAGCTGAGACATCACCTTGCCAACAAAAGTCCGAATAGTCAAAGCTATGGTTTTTCCTGTAGTGATGTATGGAAGTGAGAGCTGGACCATAAAGAAAGCAGACCGCCGAAGAATTGATGCCTTTGAATTGTGGTGCTGGAGGAGGCTCTTGAGAATCCCCTGGACTGCAAGGAGAACAAACCTATCAGTTCTAAAGGAAATCAACCCTGAGTGCTCACTGGAAGGACAGATCCTGAAGCTGAGGCTCCAATACTTTGGCCATCTCATGAGAAGAAAAGACTCCTTGGAAAAAACCTTGATGTTAGGAAAGTGTGACGGCAAGAGGAGAAGGGGACGACCGAGGATGAGATGGCTGGACAGTGTCTGCAAAGTAACCAACATGAATTTGACACAACTCCGGGAGGCAGTGGAATATAGGAGGGCCTGGCGTGCTTTGGTCCATGGGGTCACGAAGAGTCGGGCACGACTAAACGACTAAATGAACGAACGATCTTGGAATTTAATGGGGCAGTTTAAGAATGACAATCATTTTGGCCCTGTCAATTTTTCTGTGAAGATTTCTTTGCTATGATTATTAAAGGAGGGGGGGGGGGAATCTCCCTGAAGTTTTATATTAAGGTGTAGTGATTAAATTTTGTACTAAAGCTGTAGGAAATATGCCCAAAAAACTTTGGTTTCATTTAAAGAGATAATTTTAAAACTGATATATCATCCACATTTCCCCCCAGCTTGCATTAACTTTAATGGATTTCAGAAATTAGAACATCACTGCCTTACGCATGACTGGGTATAAATGAATCAAGAGTCATTGAACAAAGCATGAGGTTTGGTTTCCTTATTTTTTTTTTTCCTCTACAAAGTTCATGAATGAGAACCAAATGGTTATACATATACACTTCGGATGTTTAGCTTCATGCATTGGATTAAATTTTCTGGTAGGCTTCATGTTGGGATACAATCCTCTCAGATGTCAGTCCCCAGAAGGTGCCACACATGCTTTCAAACATCTGGATGATTCTGGGGTAGTAAAATCAGGAAAAATGGTAATTTTTTTTTTTTTTTGGTAGGGTAAGAAGTGCACAAAGAGCATGAAATACATCCTTCCTTCCTTCCTTCCTTTAAAGAGAGGAAGGGCCAAATTGGATTGCTTGAGGTCCGGTCTGGTTTCCTGTGGACTAGATCACTGAATGACTTAGTCTTGTTAAGTCATCAACAAGTGCCATTCATTAAGTGGGTTTGTTGACCAGAATATTATTGCAGTTCCTGGAATAAATGCAATGGTGTGTTTTGCAGCAGCAGACGTCTGTCTGTTAAGAAGTGTGCATTTCTTGTCATGCCCAGAATCATGTGGCCGATGTACCATAATAGTTAGAAGTGCCAACTTCTTAAACAGTGGCAATTTGCTTCTAAGATTTACGGTGCTGGATTTACGCCTATGGGCATGCAATAAGTTATAGTCTGCCCTACAATTATAGTACTTAAACCCAATTAAAGAGATTATCATACTAAAGTAACTAAATCAGAAGCAATTTAAAAGCATATCAGAAAGAAAACACAGCACCTTTTATTAAAATGTCCTGGCTCAGCAGCCAAGCAATTGCCAAAAGCAAGTCTTGACAGAAAAGGGTCTGCATTTCCATGGAAGAACAATAGGAGGTGAGATTATCTCATCTCCCTTGGAGGTAAATTCTTCAACATGAGGGATTCTTCAGCCTGAGAAACATACCTTTGTGAACTGCAGTTTATAATTGAGTTTGATTGGTCTTATATAAGTGATTAATTTTTAAAAATCTATCACTGATTTAGTTACAGAGATGGCATAGCCGAAGAAGCAAAGTGCACTGCTTATATCTCACCTCATAGCTCTTAAAACTCTCTCTGGGCAGTTTACAATTTACACAATTGTCTCCCTTCACTCCAGTGAGCTGGGCACTCAATTTGCCATCCTGGGAAGGCTGGAAGGCTGAGTCTGTTAAAGAGTTTTGAATTTTGGCTAAACTTATCTAGCTGTGTAGCAGAAGTGCAGAAACTTACACAGCAGAATTAGCTTCAAATGTTCCCAGAGTAGACCACTCCTCTTCCACTCATCAGCTGACACAGTGTCAAATACATTGGTAACAGAAAGAATAAAAAAAGTTTCATTTACTCACAATTGAATAGATTGAAGAAACACCATACTGTACAACATGGCTTTTTACAACAACAGGCCTCAACAGACTCACAGCTTGATTCCAGCAGATACCTGCAGACTACATTATAACTGCACACCAAATTAAAAGAGAAGAAGAAGAAAAAACAATTAAGCATGGATCTCTTTGAAGTCAAAAGGTAGGGAAGGAACAATTGATTACTGGTGGATTAATTGACAGTCAGCAGAGCCCAGAAAGGTCTCTCCCAACCAAACCTACTGAAAGCAGCATATGAGGTTGAAACAACTCCAACATAGTCAACCTTGATCCGGCGACACTGGAATCAAACTCAGGTTGTGAGCAGGAGCTTGACTGCAGGCCACGAGGCTCCTATGATAAAGATGAAATGGTAGAAGATTTAATCCTGAATCTTTGCAAAAGGTAGATTGGCATAAAAGATTCGTATGCTAATGCAAATATTAAAATAATTACTAGAATTTTCAATAGAAATACAATCTATTTCAACCCAGCAAGAGAAGAAGACTATAACTGGGCTTGTGGTTTGTGGCAGCTTTGAAGTTTATAAATATAAACTTGCCCCATTGCTACCCTGTTCACACATTCAGCACTGAGTCTGAAAGGAAGAGGATCCTGCTTGTGCAGAGGCTTAATTAATTAAATAAACTTTTATACCATCCCATTAGTGCAAAGCACTATTCTGAGTAGTTAACAATCACTAGATAAGACAATAAAACAATTAATCAACAGCAACAAAATAAAATGAAGCACATCAAATCAATTAAAGCAATACCAGACAACAATGTCACTACATTAACCCATAAAAGGGGAGTCAGGGCAAAGGCAAATTCATGCAAGATGCTGTAGCGTTCTCCATTTATTAGATCTATTGTTCTTGTTGTATTATGTAATGGTTTATGAATATTCATATTGCTGTGAGGCGGAACCAAGAGAGATACTATAAGAGGCAGAGGCAGAGAGTCAGGAGTCAGATAGGGAGTTAGAGAGAAATGTAAGAGTCAGGCAGGAGAGAAAAGCCAGACAAAGTAATAGAGTGTGTAGTTTGGGAAATTTAGGTGTGGTTAGCTACTGAAGATGTTTATGAATCTTTGTAATCAATAAACCAAAATTTTATTTTAAAGAAATTGAAGTGTGGACCTGAATCTTTATGAAGTAAATGGTGATTTAGAGATCACCTGGTGGCAGCAAGTGTAAAAGAAGAGAGTGTTTGCCTTCGTGTGCTGTGAGGTTTGAAGGTCAAGCACAGGGGCACGAGGGTGGATGTCACAGGTGCCCTCAAAGACCTCTGTAAAAAGCAGTATGAGCAACTTTCTGAATGTGGGCAGGAAGGGAGCCAGGCACAGCTTGACCAGGAGCTGGATCCAAAGGGCTGGTGCCACAAATAAGAAGACCTGTCTTCTGGAAGATGTTTTCCCAGCCTCCCTTGGTGTGGCATTGTCTGGGAGGATCTGGTGGCACAGGTTGAAGTTCTTGGAGACAGACACTTTAACAAGTAATGGGATCCTAAATCATGGTGGGCTTTATAGGTAAGTACCAAAACCTTGAACTTAACAGGCAACCAGTGCAGGTGAGACAAGACTGGGGAGATGTGATCAAATTTGCTCATATGCTTTACACACAAGCAAGAATCCTGCTTGCATAAAGAGTTTCCACATGAGTACGAACCTCTCCTTTTTAGACTCAGATATGAGAGTTATATGATGACGGAGGTGGGCAGGGCTAGGTGTTCCCCTCTAAGCATGCCAAAACCTCCCAATTCTGTAATGCCGGGATAGGGCTACTATATCCACTGTGGTTGGGATTACCAGTTTGCTTCAGACCTTGATTATCCTACATTATGAGGCTTGGGGTGAGTAGCACACTTCTAAAAGATATTTTTAACACACTTCTTTGAGTAGTGGGCAGTTCTAGGGTTGCCATGTTGGGCTGGAGCACAGTTTTGGCTGCAGTACAGCGGTTAAACGACTGTGTTAAAAGGCTCTTCACTAAGACATTTGTCAGAGCTTAAAGTGAACCATTTGAGGTGACCTGGGCAATTCTGGTTTTCATTTGTTTTCCTGAACTCAGCTTTTCTTTCAGCCAGAGTAAGGGTTCTCTTTCCTTGTCTTGCACAACTGACCTGAAGATACACAGGGTTCAGTACAGACAGAAAGCACAGAAGCCCTATTCAAGAGTTAGTGGGAGAGTTAATTCTGACCCATGTATATAGACAGCAGACTGGCCCTAAACTCCCTTGTCCAGGCACGCATTTATGGAGTGCTAAATGTGAAGAGGAGAATGGGCTGTACCTGAGGGGCTCCTCCACCCTACTGGAGAATTTGATCAATCAGAGCAAGAGTAAGACAGCCCTGCTTCTGCTCAAATTTCTATCTCCATACGTGACAGCTAGGACAGAGAGGACAAGGACCATCTTGCCTTCTCTACTCTCAGGTTAAGATTGAATGCCTTCATTGAACTAAAATGTCTAAAGTATGTAAATCCCAATACTTCACCCTGATATTTAAATTTCAGAAGTTCTTTCCATCGCAGCCATAAAGACATTTGTGAACGTTCATGCACTCCTATCAAAAGTATACTGAATTAAACTTCTCTCCTACTTGGGAATATCGGGATGCCCAGGTGTGTCTAGATACGTCAGACTGCTTTACAGTGGTGGCACATTCTTGCTGGTCTCTAACTGTGCTGGGGTTTGAGTATCAGCACTCCTGTTTCTAATAGATAATCCCCCCTTTTTTTCTATCTGCACAATAACCTGATTATGGTATCGACGAAATTAAAACACAGTAGCAAAAACAAGGGCGAAGGTGGGGTACTCTTTTCTTCTGGACTGCAACTCCCAAAATTCCAGAGCGAGGATGAAGGGAAGAGCTTCTTTGGTCATGGAAAACGGAAGAGGGTGGTAATTTTTTGCACATTCCCTTTCCGACCTTATGAGCCATCTCCCAAGCTACAGTATTCTGAAAGGCCCTCAATTGCTTCACAGAACATTCCTCTCTCTGCTCATTTCATGAATTGAACTCTTCTCATAGACTGTCTGGATCTAATCCAGTCTTTTCTTGATCTGCTGCTACTTCAGATACCTCCCCTATCCAACTTGACTCCTGCATCTTCCATTTTCCTGAGAAAAAGAACCATATGAATAGTCCACGTCCAATGGGGAACCATATAGTGAACTTATATGAATGTAATCAATCTGATCTGTTATGAGTGGTGAAGGGTCCCTCCCCCTGCACACAATTGAGACAGAAAGCAAAAGAATTAACGAGAGAATATATAGGCAAAGTTTTCAGAAGGCGGGGACATTTTTGAACTCAATTGTTTTACTTTTCCTATCCTAAGTAATCTTTTCTTAGCACTTCAATAGATTCTAAGTAGCTCATATATACCACTGTCTTTTCTAGTTAAGACAGAAGAATACATTCCTTATTCCTAGCATAATTTATTATTTTAATTTTAAAAAGTCATATCATAACAGATTTGTTATTTCCTCCTCTAAAATGCTATGATTATTTATATGACTAATTTTATTGACAGGATTTTCATGGTAGTATGAAGAGTGTAAAGATTGTTGTCATGTGTTTGCACTGGGGTTTGGGTTTACAGTTTCTTTGCTGTTGATGTTGATACTTGTGCTTGTTTCTTTTTCGTTTGTCACAACTTGTTGGGCACTTTTAGGCATTGGTGTGGATCCAACAGGTTGTTTGGGCAACAGGTGGGGACCTACAGGTGCAGGTGGGGAAGAAATTCCCACATGGGATCTGGAAGGGCTTGGTCTCCACAGCTTGGGCAGGGGATAATTGCCCCTACCCCTGGATGGCAGTAGAGTCAGAGAGCGATATGCGTTCGCGTAGTCTCCAGAGGGAACTGCCAACCCAAGTCATCTCTCAGGGAGATGGTGGTCTGCATTGGGGGATATGTGGCACTCCTGATGAGCTGGATTCAGCCCAATGCTTGGCCAGAATAACTGCTGCTGTGATCAATAAATTTGTTGCCTCTTTTATCCCAATTATGGTGTGCATGTGAGTTATTCATAGACCCAATTGGCTTAGCAGTAGCCCATCAAATAGTTTCCCTAGTGTTTTTCAAAATATCTTAACATTTCTTTTACCGTCTGCTGTTCACTGAACCCATTATAGCCATCTTTTAAGAAAAGTTCTTCATTTTTCATTGTACTGTTAATATGTGTGTTCAGATTTCCATGATAAGTAATATAAATTAATATTCAGCTTTTGATTGTAGATTTTTGTTAAAAAATGCGTTCTCTCCATTTTTCTCCATTTGCTTCATTTTACTTCATTTGCTTTAAAAATTACTGCCAATTTTGTTTTAATTAAAAAGACCCAAGTTGTTTTAGTTTGATTAGAATGAAGATGTACAAGGCTGATAGAAGAGCTGAACCTTTGAAAATCATCTGGCTGTCAGTCTCAATTTCATTTGAGAAGAATCTCATTGAAAATACCTTGCCTTTGCTCCTGCAAAAGAAAGAGAGTGGAGTTATATAAAGGTGCTTATTTCTAACTATGGTTTGGATCAAGACTGAGCCATTCCTGGGACAGTCTTATTAAAATCAATAATACTTCACCTCGCGACCAGCTTCTGATCCTCTTGGTTTCACTGAATCTGTTTAGAGCCAGTAGCATGCATACACAAAATTAAAGGCCTGATCTACTATGGCCATTTTCAAGTACAGCTTGTCATTGCTGCACAAGGTTAAATTCACACCCTATAGCTTTTGCCCTGCTTGCTACTTCTTAATGAATTCCAGAACATTACAGGACTATCTTATAAATGAACGAACAAATGAACGTACAGACGGAAAGATGAACAAACAGACAAACAAACAAAGCAAATGACTGTTCCCATGATTTTCCTCACTCTCTTATGTATTTATATTTGGATTTATGTAAACGACAGATTGCAGACCTGCTGTCTTCTAAATGGAAAGTGAATATTCCACTCCAGTGCTATTTGCTTTCTTCTAACGCTTCCTGGGAGCTGATGCATGTGAGGGCAAATGGTCCTTCCTCTCATCCTGCTAGCAGATAGTTTTTCTGGGTTTTGTTCTACAAGCTCCTGCCACCCTGTTGCGCCACTCAGATTCTGTCTGCGACCACTATTATTATTATTATTTGCAGAAAAGCGATGATCTACTGTACCTAAACTGCAGCTTGCCCTTTTTATTTCCCTTCAAACAAAGATGTTGGGGAAGCAATTTTTTTCATGCCTTCTGCCCTTATTGAGCTCTCTTGTGAAACAGGAATAGAACACTTCAGAAAATGTCAAGGCTGCTTTTATGTCAGGGGGTTCAGAGGTTTATAATGGAACTGAGCACGGTCCGTAAATCTTGAACAGAATCCTGCTACAGTGGATGCAATGACTGACACCATGTTTTGGGAAGAACAATCCTCAAAGGCAAATCATTTTAATATTTTAGAGAGCTCTTTCCCCTGCTCGTATTTGAACATGCGAGCTGCTCAGCAGCGAACTTCTAAAAAGAAATTACATACCCAAGCAGCTTCCATTTCGATTAAGATCATGTTGTGACTTGTTGGGTAGCACAGTAATATATTATGTAATCAGAGAATCACAGAATTATAGAACCGAAAGAGATCTCAGGGGTCATCTAGCCCAGCCTCCTGATGAAGCAGGAAATGCAGGAAGTGCTAAACACATGGCCCTTTGACCTCTGTTTAAAAACCTCAGTTGCAGATGAGTCCTACCTTACAATGGAGTTCATTTACCAGTCAGAATGCTCTCACTGATGGGACATTCTTCCAAAAGTTTAGTTGAAATCAATGGATTGCCTTTTTATACATGTATCCCTGAATGTAAATGGCAAGTAGTCGGAGAATTTCATCATTACTTACAATGCCTGGTGATGACATGAGCCTGATTATATAATTCCCTCTTCAAAGGGTTTACGTTCCAGACTGAAAGGAATCAAACAGTGTGCAGATCTTCTAACACTACTGGCCACCACTGAAAGAGTGGTGGCCAAAGTGTGGCACGTGGTTGCATGCAGCTCAGCCCAAATGTGGCTCCCAGCTCCTGTATTCTCCCAGCATACTCTCACATTTGCTATGTCCTCTCCCTCATGTTAGAGTGTTCGACCCCACCAAAGAACCCCTGGAGTTTGGTTAAAACTACTCAGAAATAGGGCAGGGGGGGGGCGGAAGCAAAATTGCTCCTTACAGCCACTAGAATTTTTCCTGGGAAGCAAAGTAGTTTTGTTTGGGTTTTTTAAGGGGAAGTAGGGGTTAAAAATATTTTTGGAACTGTAGCTTAGTATATGACTGGACCTCTTGCAGGTGGCCTACCCATAGCCTACAACGACTAATGTAATTGCATTATAAATAATGCATAAATAGGTAAAGGTTCCCCATGACATTATTTAGTCCAGTCGTGTCCGACTCTAGGGGTCGGCGCTCATCCCGCTTTTCAAGCCATAGAGCAAGTGCCTGTCCAAAGACAATTTCTGTGGTCACGTGGCCAGTGTGACTAGGGAATGCCGTTTTACCTTCCCACCGAGATGGTACCTATTTATCTACTCGCTTTTACATGCTTTCGAACTGCTAGGTTGGTGAGGAGCTGGGACAAAGTGATGGGAGCTCACTCCGTTGCGTGGATTCGATCTTACGACTGCTGATCTTCTGACCTTGCAGCACACAAAGGCTTCTGAGGTTTAGCCCAAATACAAATGAAGGGAGCCCATCTTGGAGGTGCAGCCTTTGAAAAATTAGGAAAAGCCCTGGAGAACAGTGCTGAAATAGTTGCAATACATTTTGATACTGATATTGATACATGATCTGCTGGGAGAGATTGTTGTGGAATTTTGGGGTTTGGTGCCACCAGTATGCTGATAACAGCCAAATGTATTTCACCTTATCATCTAAATCTAAGGAAGCTGTTTCAACTCTAGATGAGTGTCAGTAGTGGACTAGATGGAGGCGATTTCAATAAAAGCAGCTTAAACCTTGAATGGCACCAATCTGGTCCCTCTAATAAAATTAAATAGGTTTTTTAAAAAATCATTAAAGTGGTAAAAAGAAAAGAAAGTCAATTGATTATACGTTTTTGATGCTTTTAATTGTAATATATTGTGTTGTATTTCTGTCTCCACTGCATTATTTTGTTATTGTACTTTGTTGTTCTATCCAGTTGTTGTAATCTGCCCAGAGTGGCCTTTGCTGCCAGATGGGCGGTATATAAATCAAATAAATAAAAATAAATAAATTATACCTCCCTCCAAGTCTAGTTTCTCTTCCTTCAGAGCCTGTAAATCATATCATTAAACCTGGTCTGTAGAGGCTGAAGTGAATTCTGTGATCAGGTGATATGCTGAGGGAACACAAAACAAAGTCTTGTCAACTTTGAGAAATGAGGTTTTTTTTTAAAGGTGGAGGTGTGTGTTTTTTTTGGCTTATACCCAGATCTCCCTTAACATCTAGATCTGGAATTTGCCCATCTAAGTGTGTACAGATTGCTGCTGGATTTGCCTTTTGCCCTTCTGGTGACACTCTGACCCAATGCTTTTGGGATCCATTATAGTATTTGTGCATAGCTATGACTTGGGGTGGAGCAGGTCTACGCATTGCCACCAGTTTTGGTCAGGTGGTAGACCTTAAGTAGAGAGAGAAATGCAGGATGATTTTATGTCTGTTTAAAGGTGCCCCTCTGGCGAAGGTGCAAAGGCCAGAGGTCAGTTTCATTTGCACCACAGAAAGAAATAGAACAAAGAAGAAATGTGGAGGGAGGAAAAGACAGACCTTAGTGCACTTATTCTGATCTGACATCTCAAAGCCTTTATAAGAAACAATGCCGGTGTTCATCCAGGTGTACACTTTGTCCCCATATTGTAAAATTTAGTAAACTTAGCTACACCAGGAAAGAAAAAGAAAGAAAATAAAATTATATAACATGATTCCTAGCTAGCAATGATGATGCAGGATTTTAATTTTTGGCTTGTAGCTGGTGGAGTGGCTTATTTATTGGATTTTCATTAGGGTTTATAGTGAAAAAATTATGTGGACGTCATGTGCATAACCTGTATCTGAAAGGGTAGGGTGGGATGGGGTGGGGAGAAAAAAAAATGGAAAACCAACCTGCAGGGTAACTCATGGGGTTTAGGTCTATGGCTGTGGAGCCAGAGGTTGGGAGTTCGATTCCCCCACTGTGCTTTCTTGACAGGGGCAGGGCTTAATGATCCACAGGGTTCCTTCCAGCTCTGCAGTTCTATTATTATTATTATAGGAAAGTAAACTCCTTTTAGTGCAAATGGTTCACACAGTTCTGCCTATTTGCCCCCCCCAACCCCCAGCTGGGCAGAGTAGCAGTTTAGTTCTGGGACAGCAGCATAGGTCTGTATGGACGGTGTGTGTAATATTTGTGAGTTGAGCCAGTTTTCATGTAGTGCATTTTGTTGTCCAGACCGTAAAGCCAACAGTTGGATACCGTATTACAAGCCCAAACAATGTCTGGCCAGTCTGATGAGGAATTATCTGTTCCCCAAGTTAAGAAATCAACTTCATTATATTAAAAACTTTTCTTAGTACCAATAGTAGAAGTGCAAGTACGTGTCTCCTTTTAAGAAAGCAAAAACAAAAAACAAATCATCTCCCCAGAGTACTTGAAAGCTGATTTGTTGTGAACACAACAGATGTGAGATGGCAATCTCATGTTATGAGTGTATGTTCCAATTACGCAATACATCCCCCCTCTAGGATATTTATATGGAATATGGGTGCTGTGTTGACAATTGGTGCAGATGGCAGAAGACTATATATCTCTTAAATGAAGTTATTAATTAGTGTGATTGCAATAATCTCTGTGGCTTTAAAATGAGGCCAGAGCTTAATTTCTACACCTGAGTGATGCAGTACAACAAAGATCACTTAGGTTTCCCTCCAAGCTATTAATTTACACATCACTGATGTCATTATTTAAAGTACAATACGATGCTGAATATGAATATGTTTAACTTCTCCTATGTTACATTTTCTTTAAATTGCCAGATAGTGTGATTAAAGCTGTTAAATGGATCTCTCCCTTTCTCTCAAGTACAGCTGAAGGCTGGGAGTGTTGCAGCTGCAGCAGAATGGAAGTGGAGGCGGAAATGACTCACCTCCCAAAGGCTATACTTGGATTTTTCAACCTACAGGATGAGTGACATTAGATTTATGGCAATCTGAAACTTGGGAGTTGTTCAGCAGAACACAACATATTGCAGGTTTCGGCACATTTCTTAATTGTACTGTATTTCATATTGTGAATTTAAAAAGGAGAATCCTAATATCATTATAAAAGGTCAGATATACAATACCAGTTAACCCTTTAGCATCAAAGTATTAAATATATATTGTAGTTATATATACCATTCATATATATGGCCTGAACCCTATTGGGGACTTACATTAGTAGCTGCATTAACTGCAATGATGCATTGCATGCAACAAATGAGTCGTCATTCACATTCCAGGTCACGTGTCAGTCACGCAACCTGACACGCGGCCAGGAATGCAAGTGACAATTTGTTAATTAGCAGCAATTGACTGTCAGAGTTTTTGCTATTACACTTCCGCTGGCATAAATCCCCAACAGGATTCTAATTTTATCAATCTGTACTTCTAGTGGCTCTAGCCACCATACAGCTATGGCTGACAAGACCTTTTTGTGGTATCTTCCCCATAGGAAAAAAAATGGGGGAAACTTTTTTCCTAGCAGTTTTTTGATTATGGTTATACTTACCTCTGAATTCTGCAACCTTCAGAAAGCTTGAAGTATCTACTTGTATCTTTTACTGAAATGGACAATTTAAAATGGCAATTATGTAGTCAAAATTGTGTTTTTTCCATACTGTCACCACCCAATAAGATTTGCTTCTTCTGGAATACCTCCAGTACTACAATGGGTAGGGTAGACTTTGTGCAGTATAATATTAAGGGAGGCAAGTTTTGTAGTAATACCACAGTATGGAAGACCTGGCTCTTAAAGACAAAGGCTTAACTAACAATTCCATCTCCTTTGAGAGTGGTACCATTTCTTTAGAGATCCAGATAGCTCCGTTTGGGAGAATTTCATGAGTCCAATGTGATGTGCTGGTGCTTAATATTTGCTTGTTGATTTATATGATGCCTCTTGTAATTTTATCTCATACCATAAACTCTTCATTGCAGACATGTTTCCTTTTCACAACATTTCATAATGTTTTTTTTACATTTCAAAAAGCAAGGAAACAAACAAAAGATTTTCAAAACTCTTTGGTTTTAAAGTAAAATGTTATGGTCCCCAGAGATCAATCCCCACCCCCAATATGGGCATATTGAGATATTACCACCATAAAGAACACTACAACATAATGTCACTAGACCCCCCACTATATAGTGCATTGCTAGTGGTGTGACAGAATTTAAATAGACTATAACCATTGACAATCTCAGCAGGTTACAAACAGCAGATTTATTGCACAGTCCCATCTTCAGTTGCTCTTCTTGTGCAACTGATCCAGAAAGGCTAGTTCTTTTTAACAGGCTTAACACCTTTTCTCTTTAGGGAGTCAAAGAACAGAACTCATATCCCAAGTTTTTAAATTACTTAATGTATTTTTAATTAGTAACCTGTTTTAATTGATTTTAATCAGCAATTTATTGTGTTCATAGTTTTAACTATTTTAGCATTGTGAACCACATTTGGGTCCCTTCACCAGGAGAAAGGTGGCCTACAAATGATACAAATAAATAAATAATAAATAGATTCTGTTTGCTTGGAGCGGAAGTTAAGGTACAGAATGAGTGTATCAATGTACTCATGTTTTGAATAAAGTATAGTGTTTAATTTGTGGTCTGAATATCCTTATGTTTGGACTTATAGCTTCAACAAAAAAGTTTTTAATCTTTTAAAGCAAAAGGCTTATTTGTCTCTTTTGGAATATAGATGTAAGCAGGGTCCCCCCTTTTTCCTAATGAAATGGCTTCTGTTAGCACAACCCCCCTCCTACTGCAACTGCCTGCATAACCTCTAAATCTGCTCCAAATCTTGTACCTGAGTTATAACATACCAAATAAGAGGTGTTTTTTAAAGAAAGAAATTAAAAAGCAATGACTTAATTTAGCATTAAAAAGTTAATACAATAACTTTATAGACTTTTTGAGGTGTGCAAATATAGTGTGTCATCAAGCAGAGGACGAAGTCAATCAGTGATAGGTTTTTAGCTAGGTCACCACAAACTGTATTAATGGAAAAAAAATATGTTCTCTTGGTTCATAAATGAAAGCTATCTGATCTACTGTGACTGAGGATAAGTGCACGAGGCCAAATGAACATGAGATAGAATCTCTCTCTAGATATTGATTGGTAGGAGATAGGTTTCATCAGTGCATCCATCCATTGCATGTGCTTAATTCCTTTTCCCCATAATGAAACATTAAAAACTAGAAAACGAAAGTGTGTGCAACAAAGAAAATTACAGAGCACCTGTGGCATCTTAATTTTAAACAACACATTGTGTTAAACTGAGAAGATGGTAGTGATCTGAGCTTCATGATGAAATTAAAGGGAATGTTTGGTTTTTTTAAATGGTAAAGTTTCAGTTTAATGTTAAGCGCCTTATTATGGGGCAGGAAAACGAACATGTTCTTAATCTGCAAGGAAGTTATTGGGAAAAGTTTGCAGCCAGGCTATTATAGGATGTGTGTGGTTGACGTTCTGCAGCTTTACTTGAGTATCCTCCTGCCAACCAAGCTGGAAGGTCTGCTTAAAAGAGCCATACTACAGATCTTTCTGTGATTACCTCATGACTGGTCAGATAGACCAGTGGCCTCCAACCTTGGGCCTCCAGACGTTTTTGGACTTCAACTCCCAGAAACCCTGGCCAGCAGAGGTGGTGGTGAAGGCTTCTGGGAATTGTAGTTAAGGAACATCTGGAGGACCAAAGTTGGGGACCACTGAGACAGACCTTGTGGAGAAAGCATGTCCATTGCTAAGGTAGTTCATCGGAGATGAGCCAAACCCACATGCAGTATATTAGATTTACTGCACTATCATTCCTAAATGATAGTGCCCCACTAGGTAGGTGGGGCTCATCAGCCTTGGAAGGCAGCCCATCTAGGAGAAGGAAAACTCCGATTTCAAACCTCCACTGCCTTGTGGCTATATCCACTGATGGAAAAGGCTTCAGGAGTTAACCTCGAGGCAAAATCTGGAGCAGGAGTCCAGAGGCAGTTCGTGTCATTCTGGCAACTCCTGCAATGTTGCTGGAACCAGTTGTATTGGCTCATGCCTTTCCCTTGGACTACTTAAGCGATGTGGAGAAGGGGGATTTTCTGCTTGAGTAACAGCATATCCTCCATATTATTTTACCCAGGCTTCGTGCTCTGGAGAGGACACTCCAGCTTCGCATACAGCGTTGAAACAACACGGAAAGGGATGGTTATTCTCGAATTGGCCTTCTCAGCCATACTAGACACTGTTCCAGGTCCTCCATACAGAGCATGTTACCATAGTCTCTTGAGACTGAAGGATGCCTAACATTCCTAAATATGCTTTATAAGCCAGTCTGAATATCTTATATGGAAAATCAGATCCAATGCATCTAATTAATCAACTATCAATCAGTCAACAGGGTCCCCTGCCCTTCTTCTTTCACATTAACATGTTCCAGTATTTAACAACTATTTTGTAATCTCATCTGTTCCAGAGCGGAAGGGAGGATTCCTTCATTGCCATGGTGTTGCTGTGCAGACTTCTTCCTTTTCATGGCAGTCACGAGCATCAAAGAGGCCAGAGGTTGTGACTTTGGGGCTTGCCAAAGAATGACGTCAAAGGGTTCTCTCTGGGGTTCTGTTTGGGAAAAGACAAAAGGGAAATGCTGCACATGCATAATATTACAAAAAAGAAACTTTCGGGGAGGTTCCAGGTGGGCAAACAGCTTTTGACTAGACAATCTACGTCGCAACCCCAGTATCGCATTTTAGCCATTGTGAGCAGACATTTGCTTAATAGGAAATGGAAAGAACAGGGTGTGTATCAGAAATGCATTATCTCAGGGATGAGTCTGCAATTTAGGCAGAGATCAGCCCTGTGTGTACCAACATCAGCAAAGAGATGGAATAAGCTTCTGCAGTGGTAAATATAACAATAGTCCAGTAGAGAGATTCAAACTTTTATTCAGAATGGAACTTTTAGTAGCCAAGGACTGTGCTAAAGGTCTCAAAAGCAGCACATGACATCAAACACCCCATGGGCATTGCCTCAACAAAATACCATTCCCTATTGAACCTGAAATCCAAGATACAAAAATCCTTGGGATGGATTGGAAAAAGATGGAATGCAGACTGGATATCACATTTTGCTATATGGGCCCCAACTCTGCATGCCCTAGCCGTCTGTACTGTGTGATTAAAAGACGTGTACTTGGCTAAGCTTAACTCAAGTGGAATGGCATCATATGAAGACCTTCCATTGGGGTCCATTGGGAAATTCCATTAGTTAGGACTGCCCAGGAATTCCCCTTCCAAACACTGCTGGCTTTTCCTGATTAGCCAGCCAGCAGCATGTAATCTACAACCCTCTCCCCAGTCTAGAGAACCCAAGATGATAAGTGGCTCTTTCTCAGCATCCCAAGTGCTTTTACTGGGTGACTGAGGCTTCTTTCATCTCTTACACTGTTTTTGAGGACCCTTCAACCCTCAAAAGCACTGCAGGAGGAAGAAGGAATCAGCTTAAATTACTGAGGTAAGTACCGTATTTTTTGCTCCATAAGACGCACCTCTCCATAAGATGCACCAAATTTTTAGGAGAAGAAAACAGGAAAATAATCTGTTTTCTTCTTCTAAAAATTTGGTGAGCCTTATGGAGAGGTCTGTCTTACGGAACACACCCTAGGACCTTTTGGAGGCTCTCCCAGCCCCCCCGGGGGCCAGAGGGGGCAAAATCGCCACCTTCTGGGACTATTCTGAAGCTTCCTAAGCCTCAAAAGAGTCCCAGAAGGTGGCGATTTCGCGCCCTTTGGCCCGGCGTGGGGGGGGGCAAGGTGAACCTCCAAAGGGTCCTAGGGCGTGTTCTAGGACCCTTTAGAGACTCACCCTGCCCCCCCACGGGGCCAGCGGGGGCAAAATCGCCATCTTCTTGGACCTTTTCTGAGGCTTAAAAGGCTCAGAAAAGATCCTAGAAGCTGGCGATTTCACCTCCGATGGCCCCGTGGGGGGTGGGGGGAGCCTCCCAAGGGTCCTGGAAGGCTCACTCAGACCCTTGCGAGGCTCCCTCCACAGGGCCAGTGGGGGCAAAATCGCCTGCTTCTCTCCATAAGACGCACAGAACCCCCCACTTTTTTGGGGGGGAGTGCGTCTTACGGAGCAAAAAATACGGTACTTGGTGAGAAGAGTTTTGCTGACCCAAATTCTGGATCCAAGCCATAGTTTCATGTATACTACAGTCAAAGGTAATTGAAAATACAGTTCCCTCCATTCTAAAACTTACATTTTTCTTGCAGAGAATGATGAACTGGGAATACTTTTCATATTAAATACACTTCATTTTAGATTAATTTTGCACAGACCACAGGACGTTTCCCCAGAAGCTCATTTTAGATAACCCTGCAAACAATTGCTGTGTAATTTTAGCTGTTCTGAATAATAAATTCTCTTGTGTTCCAAAACATGGCCTGGTTCACTTAGTAATATTTTATTCAGCAGCCAACCCAAGAGACAGGAAAACGTTTAACAGAATAATGAGTGTTAACACAAATTAAACTTTAGACAAAATAAAGGATGTTTCTCCTCCTGTCTTGGCTCTTCTATTTTTCAAAGATGTCATGATTAACCCTGAAGGCCTGTAAAAGTTTATTATTTTATTATTTTTATTATTATTTTACCCCACCCCTCTAGACCATGTTGCCCACCTTTAAACATCTGCCTGTCTTCAGGTGAATGAAAGGAGTCAGTCCTTTTCCAGAGTGCACATTGAGCTTTGATTTATCCCCCAGGATGGCTTTTTTTAACCACTCCTCTTAAAAACAGGCATCTTCAAAACTGAATGAGGCAGCAGGAATACCCACAAAAGCTTCACTCCTTGTCAACCTTTTCTCATTGAGAGTATATTTTTCATCCTCATAGTTCTCCTAAATTCTCAAGTGATCCCTGGAAGGGAAAACACCCGCCAAGTAGCCTGGCCTTTGAAGAGTTAAATATTAGGCATAGGCTCAAATCCTGGGCTTTCTTTCACCCTGCTTTTCAGATTCAGGTTCACTTTGGTTTTCTTCCCAGGTAGCAATTTAAAAAAAAAGCATCCTTGTTTATCTGCAGCAGAAAAGAGGATTTATTCTCACCACAGTTGTTGTGATGAGAAGAGCAGGATTGGATAAGTATTGCTAAAGGGGGAAATCAGGATGGGCTTTAGGGGGGTAGGTAAATTGAGCAGGTAGCAAGCCAAGCTAAAGTAAGTGCCCACTTGAAGGCTGTTAGAAGGAGGTGAAAGGTGAGCTCAATGGCTTTTTTTAAAAAGTACTGTCTGCACTGAGCTCCTAAAATACAGGAATTGCTAAAAACAAACAAATGCCTCTGTTCACAGTGTGGCTTTCCAAGCTTCACCTTGTACAAGGTGTAGAACAGTACCTGAGAAGTCAAGATTCTGACTCAGTGCGTTCTTGGTGGATAGTCATCCTATGAGAACCCCTCGTACCACAGGATGAAGACTTTGTTGAGATCCTAGGACTGCAACAGGAGTGTGTGAAAAGCAGAACACCCAATAAGAGGTGGTTTGTTCTGGGCCCTTTTCAGAGACATTTTTGTAGGGAAAACAGTGCAACAAGGCCTGCTGCTATGTTTTAACTTCTCGGGCAAGACTTACAACTTGGAATCAGTGCAAAGCTGCAGAAAATACTTTTGTTTTCTTTCATTTTACATCTTTTAGTGCCTTCGTGTTCATGGCATCCTAATTATCTTTTTAAATTATGGAACAAAAATTGTTTCAGTCATTGGATTTCTCATGTTCATAGTACATATTCTGTTCCCTTGACCTTCACATAGCCCCTTATGTAACTGAACACAGTGTCTCCACGGAAAAGGAATGAGGGGAGAAGTCAGGGGCAGGGCCTTTTCCTTTCTCTGGCCTGGCCCTTCATTTTTTCCATCAGTGAGGCTCCCCTCACTGGCACTCCCCATGGCCCACCTTGAAATGTGGTGCCTCTGCCAAACAAGGAAGGCTGTTGACATTGGCATGAGTATTGCAGAAGATTAGCATATTAGAAATATAGCTTAATAGTGGGACATGTGTACAATGTGCAATACAAGGTAAAAGGTAAAAGTTCCTGACCTGATCCCTAATATTTTCAGTTAAACAAACCTATGTTCCTAAATGCCTGGTTAAAAACATGACTTGAAATTGACGCAGGGTTTGAAAAGGTTTCTTCTTGGGGGCTGTAGCTCTCTAGAAATCATCAGATACTGGCCATACTGTGGGAGTGGTCATTCCCCACCCGGCAAAAAAGGTTTCTATACCATAAACTAATTTCAGTCAATGTTATTTCCGGTTGGCTCTGTGTGCATGGATGAGACAGAGCTGGGCAGCTGTGTGGGGCAGCTCTTATCAGCACTAGCCAGCATGACCAATGGTAAGGTACAGCCAACTGTTAATTGTTCTGAAGACACAAAAAGAAGAATATATGGTTCTTGATAGCAAGAGGCAAAAGGATGACATAGTAGGGGATGGCTGCCTGCTGGACAGAAGCTGAGAGTATGTGCTGAAATCACTTACAGATGTCATAACAAGTTCATCTCCATGAGGCTAGGACTTACGGAGGAAATGAGAGAAGAAGAAAGTTTTATTGGCAAAGCCTTTGGCAAGGGGACCATTTCTTTGCTAATAAGGGGAAAGAGGATCTTCAGGAAGGAGGACATTAATCTGGGAAAGTGGAGAAGAAAGCTCAAAAGGGATTCATTTCATAGGGAATAGACTGCCCCTTGTCAATTCTACCTTGATGGTGGTGAACTTATTAGAGATACATCTCCATAGATCCAAAAACAATGGGCCTCACATAAGTATGCAATTACTACTGCACAGGTGGAGATAATGAGGTTCTGTCCCCATGTGGCCAGACGGTCCACTCACCAATGCACTAATGCCACGGGGTCTGCGCTCCCATTCTATCGTTCCGGAGATTGCGATTGCGAAGCCACTCTTCAACCTGGCAGAGAGGCTTGTTGTCCTCCCTCCTGCCAGGAATGGCTTGGCAATTGCAATCTCCGGAGCGATAGGATGGGAGTGTGGACCCCACAGCATTAGTGTATTGGTGAGTAGACCATCTGGCCCCATGGGGCTGGACCTTGGTTATCGCCACCTGTCCGGGCATATTTGTATATGAATACCTCCATCTCTAATCTAGATTGCTTAGTAAATCAGGCTGGTGTGGAATCAGTAGCTGTGGTGGACTTTGGTACTAACAGTGACTGGCAACTCTGATTTTGAAGGGGGCGATGTATTTGCTTCAGGTTTTAACATGGATCTATTTTCCAGGATGAAGTTAAGCATTTTGAAGGTAAGGCTAAAACCCAGAATGGACTCACCACCTCCAGAAATTAGTCTCAACAGTCTCCGCTGACTGTCAAAAGTAATAAAAAGGTTCTGTATCCCTATAAGTTCTACATCTACTCATCAAGGGCACTTCTTTCATTTTCAACAGCTGGTCCTTTGTCAAAATATTCAAAATTATGTCTACCCCTCAGTGCATACATCAAATTTTTCTACATTGGTTATCAACCACCTGCTCAAAAGTAATTTGCATTGGGTTTCATGCATTGTTACAAAAATGCATGCTTACTACTTTCCTTTCCTTCTTCCCAGGAGTCTCTCCAAGTCTACTCTGGAGCATCCAGTGTGGTTTCGATAAGTAACACTGGATTCTCTTCACAAATATTGATAATTTTTTTTCCTAACAAGTGTTCTTAATGAAACCTCTGCTTGTTTTCAAAAGCAGCAATCAGTTTCATGTTTTCCACCCATTCCTGCTCCCTTTGTATTTAATTGCTGTAATTATTTAAAGAACAGAAACTTCTGAAGCAGAGTTTTATTTCCCTGCTATTTTTTACACATAGCAAGAAGTTTGTTATCTCTTGCTTCGGCCAGATACATAGTGTATCTATATATAGTGTATCTATACATAGTAAATTGCACAGGAGTACCTTTATTCTGTTTTGAAAAGTATCTCCAGCCACCACTGGGCTCACACAATAGAGAACAAATGTGCAGGAGTTCCAGATAGCAGCAGGGAAAACAGAAAATCCATTTCTCCAGGCATGACTATTCTCTTGGTGGACAGATACTCTGTGTTTCTTGAAAGGCATCAATAACTGTCACCATGCTTTCTTTTAGCAGCCAAAGTGGCCTGCGGCTCTTTTACCACACACTGTTCCTCTTCTTTAGTAATCCTCCTCAAGGCTCCTAAGGAATGAGAGACTTCACCAAAGGAGAGGGTTAGGTTTTTTTTTCTATAAGTCCTACTTGTTCATGACTAGACTCCAACAGCTCCCTTCACCAAACAGACTCACTGGCAACTAAAACTCAAAACCATGAAACTATTTTCAAGGCTTGGAAAAACAACAACCCTAAACAGTGATAGAGTCTAGCTGACTGCAACATGTTAAGCTTTATCACAGCTGCATGATGCACTATGTCATTATGCAACAGAACAAATCAACATTTTACAAGGTAGTTCTAAAAAAGGAGGTAGTCCAAATGAAAAAGTATAACTTCGAAACTGGATTTTGGATGCTCTTGCTCTAAACCAAATTTGGAAAGTTTGGACAAAGGATTTTTGAGTTGTGATTTTTTTTACAAAAAGTAAAACTGTGTGTGCCCACCCCCCCCCCCAATTCAGAAATCGTCATTCGTTTAGTCATTTAGTCGTGTCCGACTCTTCATGACCCCATGAACCAGAGCACGCCAGGCCCTCCTGTCTTCCACTGCCTCCCGGAGTTGGGTCAAATTCATATTGGTTGCTTCAGGACACTGTCCAACCATCTCATCCTCTGTCGTCCCCTTCTCCTCTTGCCTTCACACTTTCCCAACATCAAGGTCTTTTCCAAGGAGTCTTCTCTTTTCATGAGATGGCCAAAGGATTGGAGCCTCAGCTTCAGGATAAGTCCTTCCAGTGAGCACTCAGGATTGATTTCCTTTGGAATTGATAGGTTTGTTCTCCTTGCAATCCAGGGGACTCCCAAGAGCCTCCTCCAGCACCACAATTCAAAAGCATCAATTGTTCGGTAGTCAGCTTTCTTTATGGTCCTGCTCTCACTTCCATACATCACTACAGGGAAAACCATAGCTTTGACTATGCGGACTTTTGTTGGCAAGGTGATGTCTCTGCTTTTTAAGATGCTGTCAAGGTTTGTCATTGCTTTCCTCCCAAGAAGCAGGTGTCTTTTAATTTCGTGGCTGCTGTCTCCATCTGCAGTGATCATGGAGCCCAAGAAAGTAAAATCTGTCACTGCCTCCATATCTTCCCCTTCAATTTGCCAGGAGGTGATGGGACCAGTGGCCATGATCTTGGGTTTTTTTGAAGTTGAGCTTCAGACCGTTTTTTGCACTCTCCTCTTTCACCCTCATTACAAGGTTCCTTAATTCCTCCTCACTTTCTGCCATCAGAATGGTATCATCTGCATATCTGAGGTTGTTGACATTTGTTCTGGCAATCTTAATTTTGGTTTGGGATTCCTCTAGTCCTGCCTTTCACATGATGTATTCTGCATAGAAGTTAAATAAGCCAGGGGGACAATATATAGCCCTGTCGTACTCCTTTCCCAATTTTGAACCGATCATTTGTTCCATATCCACTTCTAACTGTGGCTTCCTGTCCCACATATAGGTTTTTCAGGAGACAGAAAAAGTGATGAGGCACTCCCATTTCTTTAAGGATTTGCCATAGTTTGCTGTGGTCCACACAGTCAAAGGCTTTTGCATAGTCAATGAAGCAGAAGTAGATATTTTTCTGGAACTCTCTGGCTTTCTCTATATTCCAGTGCATGTTAGCAGTTTGGTCTCTAGTTCCTCTGTCCCTTCGGAATCCAGCTTGTACTTCTGGGAGTTCTCGGTCCACATATTGCTGAAGCCTACCTTGGAGGATTTTGACCATCACCTTGCTATCATGTGAAATGAGTGAAACTGGAAAGTAGTTGGAGCATTCTTTGGCACTGCCCTTCTTTGGGATTGGGATGTAGACTGGAATGCCATCACCTCCACTGGCCTTGTTGTTAGCTGTGCTTTCTAAGACCCACTTGACTTCACTCTCCAGGATGTCTGGCTCAAGGTCAGCAACTACATAGTCTGGGTTGTTCGGGATATCCAAATCTCTTCTGGTATAATTCCTCTGTGTATTCTTGCCACCTCTTCTTGATGTCTTCTGTTTCTTTTAGGTCCCTCCCATTTTTGTCCATTATCATGTCCATCTTTGCACAAAATGTTCCTCTTATATCTCCAATTTTCCTGAACAGATCTCTGGTTTTTCCTTTTCTATTATTACGAAGGCCCTCTTGTTTCTCCTTGCTATTCTTCGGAAGTCTGCATTCAATTTTCTGTAACTTTCCCTATCTCCCTTGCATTTTGTTTCCCTTCTCCTCTGTGCTATTTCTAAGGCCTCGTTGGACAGCCACTTTGCTTTCTTGCATTTCCTTTTCTTTGGGATGGATTTTGTTGCTGCCTCCTGTACAATGTTATGAGCCTCTATCCAAAGTTCTTCAGGCACTCTGTCCACTAAATCGAGTTCCTTAAATCTGTTCTTCACTTCCGTGTATTCATAAGGGATTTGTTTTAGATTATACCTGAGTAGCCCAGTGGTTTTTCCTAATCTCTTCAGTTTAAGCTTGAATTTTGCTATGAGAAGCTGATGATCAGAGCCACAATCAGCTCCAGGTCTTGTTTTTGCTGACTGTATTGAGCTTCTCCATCTTTGGCTGCAAATAATATAATCAATCTGATTTCGGTATTTCCCATCTGGTGATGTCCATGTGCAGAGTCACCTCTCGTGTTGTTGGAAAAGAGTGTGATGACCAGCTTGTTCTCTTGACAAAACTCTATTAGTGTTTGCCCTGCTTCATTTTGAACTCCAAGGCCAAACTTCCCTGTTGTTCCTTTTATCTCTTGACTCCCTACTTTAACATTCCAATCCCGTAGAATGGGAAGAACATCTTTCTTTGATGTTAGTTCTACAAGGTGTTGTAAATCTTCATAAAATTGGTCAGTTTCAGCCTCTTCCGTATTGGTGTGCATAAACTAGGATTACTGTGACGTTGAAAGGTCTGCATTGGATTCGTATTGAAATTGTTCTATCACTTTTGAGATTGTATCCAAGTACAGCTTTTCCCACTCTTTTGTTGACTATGAGGGGTACTCCATTCCTTCTACAGGATTCTTGCCCACAATAGTAGATATGATAATCATCTGAATTGAATTCACCCATTCCCGTCCATTTTAGTTCAGTGATGCCCAGCATGTCAATGTTTATTCTTGCCATCTCCTGTTTGACCACATCCAGCTTCCCAAGGTCCATAGATCTTAAATTCCAGGTTCCTATGTAGTATTTTTCTTTGCAGCATTGGACTTTCCTTTCACTTCCAGGTGCGTCCGTAGCTGGGCGTCCTTTCGGCTTTGGCCCAACCACTTCATTAGCTCTGGAGCTACTTGCACTTGTCCTCTGCTCCTCTTCAGTAGTATGTTGGATGCCTTCTGACCTGAGGGTCCCATCTTCCAGTGTCATATCTTTTAGCCTTTTGTTTCTGATCAAGGGGCATTCTTGGCAAAGATACTGGAGTGACATTGCAAATTCCTACTCCAGGTGGATCGCGTTTAATCGGAACTCTCCACGATGACCTGTCCATCTTGGGTGTCCCTGCATGGCATAGCCCATAGCTTCTCTGAGTTACTCAAGCTCCTTCACCATGACAAGACAGCAATCCGTGAAGGGAATTCAGAAATAGGCAGCTCTAAACATCCCCAGATTCATAATAGCTCATAATTTAAGCAACAAAATTTGTGTTTTTGCTTGTGGCTCAGGATGGTCTTACTCAATGTTATCCTGTCACAGTCTCAAACATTCCACCCATCTTGTCATTGTATAATTGTTTGGTAATTAAAAACAACTCTCAAGATATTATCTGCCATCAGGTCACTTCTGATGCATAGTGATTATATGAGTTAATGACTGCCTATGATTCTCCAGCACTGGGCATTTCTACATGAGACGTGTTTCTGTTGAAATTCTGCTTCTGTTGGAATTCAAATGTAGCAAATACTTAAACTTCTGTTTTAAAAGGGCAGGGAAGTCAATTTTTTTAAAAACTATCCACAATTCAGCATGCCAGGAGATGGTCCAATAGTGATGCTCAATATTATGTCCACAATGTCATCTGGGGAAAAAAATTGATGCCAAGCTTTACATAGCAAAGGACAGCCTGAATGTTAATGACAACACCAATGGCAGCAGCCAAGATGGTCTACACAAGATGGTCCTGTGCTCACTACCATTCACATTTATCCAAAGACAGCCACGACAATTGCATTGTGTTTGGGTGTGTAGTAGTTAACAAATGAAAAAAGGAGTCAGCTTCTGGTGTCACTTTCTGAATGGCAGAAGAAGGTATCGTGAAGATCATCTTGACTGCTGCCATTGGTTTTGTCAACATTCAAGCTGCCCTTTGCTATGTAAAGCTTGACATCCTTTTCCTTGCTGGCAATGCAGGCTTGATATTGTGCAACAATTTCCTGGCATTTTGAATCAAGTTTTGAATCAGAAGCACAATATCCCACATTCATAAACCAGAGACTTTTTGAAGAACTGAATCTCTGCCTGCATTCTCCCAGCTAGTCTCATCACATTGTAACTCCATTCTCTATCTTGCTCTTCCAGCCATTCACAACAACAAACAACTGCAGCAGTAGCAGCAACAATAACAACAATCTATCTCCTTTCTCTAATGGACACTCCCACTGTTTAATCACTACCCATAGCATCCCAAGGGTGCAATAAGCTGAGGCCAAGAAAGGGTGACCACCAGTGCTATATTTCACAATAATATAGATATGTTATGTTTTGGTTGCAACACAGAAGCCTGGAATTCTGGGCCATTTTATTGTGAGATACTAAGTAACACATTGTGGTCATGAAAATGCTAAGATTAATTCCAATCCAGGATAAAGTAAAGAAAAACAAGAAACTATCTGTTCCCCCTTCACCCAGTAAATGGACCATAGGCCACTAACGGATACTTAAACAAGACTGCCCACACTTAGCTGGAATTAAATCTCATTGGGTTTTACTTTCCATATAATGGCACCATATTTACTTTCAATATAATGGCACTATATTTGGTTGCCAGGATCCTTCTTTAATAAGCCTTCAATTTACAATGTTGTTATAGATTGAATAAAAATCTATAAACATGGCAAAGTTTATTATGTTCAGGTGTGGCAAGCCAAGGCTGAGTAATGAATTATTTTTATGGGTATGCTGGCACTTGATAAGTCAGTAGGTCTATAGGTGAAAAGCCCACAACAACCACACAATAATGTTACGATAAGAATGAATCTCAGCAAAGTTAATTGTTCCAGTAGCCACGACCTTTCTCTGCTAAATCATTATTAGTGCTTTAACATCTAGACTTTAACAACCAAATGCCTTAATACTACATGTTTTGACAGCAGCTAGGTTAGTATGGGCACAGGTATGGAAGGAGGAAAATCCGCCAAAGGATGACATGATTATTAAGAAAATATTAGAAAGTGCAGAAATGGGCAGATTAACAAAGAGATTAAAAGGACAAGAAAAGTCAACTTTTTGCCTAAGATGTAATTTATTTTATGACTGGTGGAAAGCAAAAGTCCTGTAATAAAGAAATTAAAATTAATAGTATGCATAGGATCTCACCAGAAAAATTATACTAATAAATAAGATTGCTTGTAGGTTAAGCTTATACTTTATGTTTACACCTTAAAGATACATGATGATGTATTTATACATTTTTAAGTTTTATGTTGGAAAATAAAATATATTTTTTTAAAAAACAACACAACCAAATGCAATGTGATGTGCCAATTATTCCCATGTCTATCCCACTCATGAAGGCGTGTTATTTGGTGGCAAAAATAAGTGTCGAGGGACTAATACCTCATTTCCTTTCAATTTGATGTTCCAAGCACCTGTCAGTTCTGATAGTGAAAGTGAAGGCTGCAATTCAGGGAGCCTCCCCCATTTGTCTACTCTTCTCTGCTAAGCAGAAACCCTGACACAATAGCTTTACACACTTTTGTATCAAAGCAGGTTACAGAAAGCAAGGTGGCTATGGTTAGGCTAAGATAAATATATGTATTAATTTGACCTGTTCAAGGTGCAAAAGTGTAGAAGATTATGTAGCAATATCATCCAGAAGTTTACAGAACATGACACTGTAGCTAACCTCCCTGGATGTGGACGAAATTCCAAAAAAATTACAATGAAGGGTTGTTCATTGAAGCCGCCTAGAGTGGTCATATTGACCAGATTGGCGGGGTATAAAATAAATAAATAAATAAATAAATAAATAAATAAATAAATAAATAAATAAATAAATAAATAAATAAAATTGTTTGAATGGTGGATACAAAACCCTTATTAACTTCCAGACAAATTCAAGCTGATCTGCAGACACAGGGTACAACAGTGTCAGCTCGCACTATCCATCACCACCTGAATGAAAATGGACACTATGGTAGGAGACCCAGGAGGACACCACTGCTGACACAAAGGCATAAAAAAGCAAGACTGGAGTATGCCAACACATATGTGACAAAACGACAATCCTTCTGGGAGAGCGTACTGTGGACAGATGAGACAAAAATAGAGCTTTTTTTGCAAAGGATGTCACTATTTACAGAAAAAGAAATGAGGCATTCAAAGAAAAGAATACAGTCCCAACAGTCAAACAAGGTGGAGGTTCAAAGATGTTTTGGGTTTCCTTTGCTGCTTCTGGCACTGGATGCCTGTATGAACGGTATCATGAAATCTGATGATTACCAAAGAATGTTGGGGTGCAATGTAGTGGCCAGCATCAGAAAGCTGTGTCTCCACCAGAGGTCATGGGTCTTCCAGCAGGACAATGACCTGAATCACACTTCAAAAAGCACTCAGAAATGGTTACAAACAATGTGCTGGGGAGTTCTGAAATGGCCAGCAATGAGTCCAGATATGAATCCCATAAAACACCTGTGGAGAGATCTCAAAACAGCAGTTGGGAGAAGTCCTCCTTTAAATCTGAAGGCTCTGGAGCAGTTTGCAAAAGAAAAGTGGTCAAAAATTCCAGTAGAAAGGAACTCATTCATGGTTACAGGAAGCGATGGATTTCCATAATTTTTTCCAAACGGGGTGCTACCAAATATTAAGTTAAGGGTGACAATAATTTTGGACAGTGCATTTTGGGGTTTCTGTGTGGGATTGTATCAGATTTGACTTTTCTTCTGTTTTTTCTGTTGTTCCAACGCAAACCAAAGAAATGAACATGTGAGTACCAAAACATTTGCAACTGCAACAATTTTCTGAAAGAAGGGTTGCATTTTCTGACACAATTTCAATAGTGCCAATATGGCCATGATTGTATATCAGCTCTTACAGGCATTTTGTTGTTTTATCCTTAGCATTTTGTGTCGTCTTGTCTGAATAAAAGAACACCATGGAAGAGGAAACATATTTGCTGTTTCTTGGGATCTTTTTGAAATTATTGCTAGAGACAACTGCAGATCTACATTCTGTCCCTTTCTACATGTCAAGTTCCATAATGCCCATGGAGCCCTTATTTCTGGACTCCAGGTAGCCTGTGCTTCTAAAAGGACTCTCTCTCTCTCTCTCTCTCTCTCTCTCTCTCTCTCTCTCTCTCTCAGTCCATATACAGAACACCAGAAATAAATGGCATGTTAACATAAGACGGTGCTAACCTTTAGATAACATGTGGATAACTTTTGGAATATTTTTTAAAAAAAATTTAAAAAATAAATGAATGTTAGTTTTCTTGAGGATTTAAAGTTCACAGTTTGAATGTGACATTTGTTTATTTTCTACACATTCATGCCACCTTCTAGGATGCTCTTTCTGGAAGACATACAGAACTACTTGGAAGTTTTTAATCTTCCAAATGCTTCCACTTTTTGCTCTTTTATTTGTTGCCAACTGGAACTGCTCTATGCCATTATGTTGCCAGCTAGCTTATTCATGAAATCTTGATAAGTAGAATAGGTCAACAAAAGCTAACATCACTAATGAGAGATTAAGAATTCATTTCACTTGACAGTTCTGTTACCATGCTGTGTAAATGTTATTCATAATTCATGAAGCAAATTTGTAATTCCAAAAGAGAGGGGATGTCCCTCCCTTGAATGATGGAGGGTTTTTCTTCAGCCCTAGGCAAATATTTCCCTCCCTGTGTGCAGGGCAAAATGGGATATGAGGCTGAGGCTCCACACATGCGCCCTGCCCCCAAACATCATTACATGTGTTGAGAACTAAAGCTCAGTGTTGTGATGAGAGATGTTGAAGTGATGAGACTTCATCATGACAGACCTCAGAGCAACACCCCAAAGGAGAATCCATAGGCAGGTCCCCAGAAAAAAAAAAAAAACATTTATACGAGGCCCATTTTTATTTATATGGTTTAAAAATTCTACTGCAGAATTCTATCCTAACTAAATGAAAACTATAAAACCCTGAAGTTTAATGAGATAAGTGGTCCTTACTTCTGATTGCATAGGAAAAGATTTTAGGACATCTGAAATGCAACCTTTAGCTTTTGGTTATGAACGCAAACCCTCATGCAAAGAGGGGCAAACATGCAAGGCTAAATGTGGTGTTTTTAGTGATGCTTGTGTTTACCATTTCTCAGAATGGTATTGGTTTGCTTCTTTTTAATATTTGTTTGCTTATTGTTTTTAGCTTTAAATATTGTCTTTTAAGGATGTAAGTCACCTTGGGTCCTTTTTAAGGGGAAAGGTGGAATAAGAAGATAGACAGATAGACAGACAAGAGTTCAGTTTGGAACTGTGTCAAAGAAAAGAAGTAGGAAGACTTGGTTTAATTATATGTTTCCAACTTCCTGTATCGTAATCTCCCAAAAGCAATGGAAAACCAGAAGGCTTGGAGAGTGTTGATTAGTTTTTTTATTTGTTTCAAATATTTTTGTCTCGCCTTTTGCCATAAAAAAAGACCTGAGGTGGCTTATATCCTTGAAAAACGATATTTAAATCTGAAAACAATGGGCATACAATGGTGGTCTGCATCATTAAAAGGCAATATTTAAAGCTAAGAAGAATGATTATAATGAGGCAGCTTACATAATTAAAAAACATTAAACCTAAAAGAATAAGTATGCAAATACATGCGTGTGTGTGAGTGTGCACGCACGCACGTGCGCACGCACGCACACACACACACACACACACGTGTGCCCTAGCAGAGAATGTAACTTCTCCTCTTTGGAAAAATGCTTTGGAGCTGCAGCAACCCCATTGCATTATTAAAATCAAGGTGTACTGATGCTTTACAATGTTTTGTTGCTCTTGAAATAATGAGTCCATGCTCTGTGTGCGCTGACTAAAAAGGCTGCAAAAGTGTTTAGTAATTTGCTGTGTACATCTTTCAACATCAAATGAGGGGTTAAACTCATAATCAATCAGATACGCTTGGGCAATCATGATAAATAATGGCTCCAGTGAATATTTCCTCCATTTCTGCTGAACCAATTAATTGAACAAATGTCTCTATTATTAAATCAGTTTCTAGATCACATATAAGTGATTCACTCATTTTTAATCTCTCATTGAACAATGTGTTACTGCATAACGTGTATTACACGCAGCCCTGTGATTCAGAATTATTCTAGAACAAAAGCAAGACGCAGAGAAGAGAAGAATCAGACCTCAAGGGTTGTGCTACTTCAATCGCAGTCCTTCTCCAAGATAGCAATTCGTGCTGCAGTCCCTATACATGATCAAGTCAGAAAGAAGAGCTATTGGCTGAACTCCTGTTGGTGATTTACCACCATCAGTGTAGCAGCATAAATTGTACTGCCAAATTGCTACAAGTTGCTTAGCTGCATTCCTTGCAGTGCCAAAAATAATGAAAGTGACAACAACCTGTTAGTTAGGGGCATTTTTTTGCCACAAATTTTGCAATTATACTGATTCTAATATAAATTTCAGTAGGATCCTGGCCACTGAGTTCATGGCAATTAACTCTCAGGATTACAGCATAAAACAGCTATAATGCTGGAACTACATCGTCGTCGTCGTTTAGTCGTTTAGTCATGTCCGACTCTTCGTGACCCCATGGACCAGAGCACGCCAGGCCCTCCTATCTTCTACTGCCTCCCGGAGTTGTGTCAAATTCATATTGGTTGCTTCGCAGACACTGTCCAGCCATCTCATCCTCGGTCGTCCCCTTCTCCTCTTGCCATCACACTTTCCCAACATCAGGGTCTTTTCCAGGGAGTCTTTTCTTCTCATTAGATGGCCAAAGTACTGGAGCCTCAACTTCAAGATCTGTCCTTCCAGTGAGCACTCGGGGTTGATTTCCTTTAGAATTGATAGGTTTGTTCTCCTTGCAGTCCAGGGGATTCTCAAGAGTCTCCTCCAGCACCGCAATTCAAAGGCATCAATTCTTCGGCGGTCTGCTTTCTTTATGGTCCAGCTCTCACTTCCATACATCACGACAGGAAAAACCATAGCTTTGACTATTCGGACTTTTGTTGGCAAGGTGATGTCTCTGCTTTTTAAGATGCTGTCAAGATTTGTCATCGCTTTCCTCCCAAGAAGCAGGCGCCTTTTAATTTCGTGGCTGCTGTCTCCATCTGCAGTGATCATGGAGCCCAGGAAAATAAAATCTGTCACTGCCTCCATATCTTCCCCTTCTAGTTGCCAGGAGGTGATGGGACCAGTGGCCATGATCTTAGTTTTTTTGAAGTTGAGTTTCAGACCGTTTTTTGCACTCTCCTCTTTCACCCTCATTACAAGGTTCTTTAATTCCTCCTCACTTTCTGCCATCAGAGTGGTGTCATCTGCATATCGGAGGTTGTTGATGTTTCTTCCGGCAATCTTAATTCCGGTTTGGGATTCCTCCAGTCCAGCCTTCCGCATGATGTATTCTGCATATAAGTTGAATAAGCTGGGGGACAATATACAGCCCTGTCGTACTCCTTTCCCAATTTTGAACCAATCAGTTGTTCCATAGCCAGTTCTAACTGTTGCTTCCTGTCCCATGTATAGGTTTCTCAGTAGATAGATAAGGTGGTCAGGCACTCCCATTTCTTTAAGAACTTGCCATAGTCTGTTGTGGTCCACACAGTCAAAGGCTTTTGCATAGTCGATGAAGCAGAAGTAGATATTTTTCTGGAACTCTCTGGCTTTCTCCATAATCCAGCGCAAGTTAGCAATTTGGTCTCGAGTGCCTCTGCCTCTTCGGAATCCAGCTTGTACTTCTGGGAGTTCTCGGTCTACATACTGCTGAAGCCTACCCTGGAGGATTTTGAGCATAACCTTGCTAGCATGTGAAATGAGTGCAATTGTGCGGTAGTTGGAGCATTCTTTGGCACTGCCTTTCTTTGGGATTGGGATGTAGACTGATCTTTTCCAATCCTCTGGCCACTGTTGGGTTTTCCAAACTTGCTGGCATATTGAATGTAGCACCTTAACAGCATCATCTTTCAAGATTTTAAATAGTTCAACTGGAATGCCATCACCTCCACTGGCCTTGTTGTTAGCCAGGCTTTCTAAGGCCCACTTGACTTCACTCTCCAGGATGTCTGGCTCAAGGTCAGCAGCTGCATTGTCTGGGTTGTCCAGGATAGCCACATCTTTCTGATATAATTCCTCTGTGTATTCTTGCCACCTCTTCTTGATGTCTTCTGCTTCTGTTAGGTCCCTCCCATTTTTGTCCTTTATCATGTCCATCTTTGCGCGAAATGTTCCTCTAATATCTCCAATTTTCCTGAACAGATCTCTGGTTTTTCCTTTTCTGTTATTTTCCTCTATTTCTTTGCATTGTTCATTTAAGAAGGCCCTCTTGTCTCTCCTTGCTATTCTTTGGAAGTCTGCATTCAGTTTTCGGTAACTTTCCCTATCTCCCTTGCATTTTGCTTCCCTTCTCCTCTCTGCTATTTCTAAGGCCTCGTTGGACAGCCATTTTGCTTTCTTGCATTTCCTTTTCTTTGCGATGGTTTTTGTTGCTGCCTCCTGTTGCTCCCCTTCATGGATTGCTGCCTTGTCGTGGCGAAGGGGCTTGAGTAACTCAGAAAAGCTATGGGCTATGCCGTGCAGGGACACCCAAGACGGACAGGACATAGTGGAGAGTTCCGACTAAACGCAATCCACCTGGAGTAGGAACTGGCAATGCCACTCCAGTATCTTTGCCAAGAACGCCCCATGATCAGAAACAAAAGGCTGGAACTACATAGAGACTTACGAATGTCATTCGCAGATGATTATAAGTATAGGGCCATTCATTTGTCAGACAAACAGACAAACAAAAAAAACACACCTGGTTTATGAATGTGAGATACTGTGCTTCTGTATCCATGATTCAAAATGATAGGAAATGGCCTGGTATTGCTGCACGATATCATGCTCATGTTGCCAGCAGGAAAAATAATGCCAAGCTTTGCATAGCAAAGGGCAGCCTGAATGTTGACAATGCTAGTAGCAACAATCAAGATAGTCTATAGGACACCCTCTTCTGCTCACTATCATTCCACAAAGTGACAACATGCAAGGGAAAACTCCAGAAGCTGAATCCTTATTTCATTAATTAATCACTATCCTGTTTTACTATTTTGAAAGGCCTTTTTTGAGGATCAGTATTTTAGCCCCTGCAGCCTGGATTTGTTCCCAAAAAAGTGGGTGGGGCCAACCAAGGAGCCAAAGTCCAGTTACAAAGTTATAAGTTTGGTTTGGACAGCCTTCCATTTTAAGTACTGCCTTGTAGAATGTTGTTTTGCTCTGCTGCACAATAACTTATAATGAACATCTGGTAATGCACAAAATTATCTCAATGTTCTAGTGTTGTTCGAATTGTAAGGAGAATTGAGATGAACTTCACTGAGCAGGAACTATCTTCCTGATCCTAAGACAAGAAGGGATGAAGGGGAGATACACTGACCCTGAAGTCTCAGACTCAGATATTGGAATTATTACTTTTTTTGGACTGCAGCTGCCAGAATCCCCTTAGTGTTGTAATGCAAAAAGCACCATTTCTGACATTTGTAACAACAACAAAAGGTTTTCAAAGCCCTATTTGTACTAACCACCATACTAATTGTGATGATGACAGGTGGCGATATACAACACATATGAATGGTTGCAGACATCTGCACGAGATGATAACATTTTTTCTGGCTTAAAGCTTCTCAACTATTTTTGCATGGGAAGGACATTCCATATCAAGAGAGCATAAGTGGAACTTTTCTTAATTGTCACATCTAGAGACCTGTTTTCTCTCCCCAGCAATTTTGTTTTCATATCTACATGCAGTGGGAAGGACACAATTTATTAAAGACCTCACAGCTCAAAATAAAATAGCTTGTGAGGGGATCTTATGATGCTAAGGGTGTCACAAAACGGTGACTACTAGATCTTTATATCCCAAGAAGAATAATACCATATATCTATATTAAACAGCAAAGGGCCTCACAATACACATTAATAAATGTAAAATAAATACACTTTATTACCTATTGATTACAATTCTAATAAAAGGGGTTTCATGCATTCAGCACATTCACACCAAGTACATACTCACCAAAGAAAGAAGAATTCTTCATTTGCATCCTCCAAGTTCCAAAGAAAGTAGTTAATTCCAAAAGCCCTTTTGGTCTCAGCAGACAAATTATAGTTGTCCAGACCCCTCCTTTTGTATTCTTTTAGGGCAGGTTGCTAGCTGAGCATGCCCATTAGATACTTCTTTGTTTCCCTCTAGATATATGGTCCTTATCACCTATTGTTAAATATGGAATGCTTTTTGTTACATTAAAGTGGGCCTTCTATCACTAGTGAACAGATGTGGAATCTGTTTGTTCAGGAGGATACCTGTACTAGGGTCTTCTTAACCCCCAAGTTTGCTCTATTCCCTCTATTAGTAGCAGGTGGTTATTGTCAACTTATTGAAAGCATAGTGCAAAAAGTTGGGTTCAATAGTTGAATTTCTCACAATCGGGGCTTATAGCCAGAAATACAAAGTCCCATAGTTCCTCTGGTTCTGTTGGGTCTCCATCTTTGTGTCCTAACTCTCTCTCTCTCTCTGGTTGTTCACCTTATTCCAGGCCAAACATGCACAAATGTTACAAGGGCTCCAATTCTCTATAAATGAAATAGCTGTGGCTCAGATGCATATTTCATTGAGCGCTGTCACTGCGTGCGATAATATGGACTTGGAGGATATTGAACTTAATTGCTGTCTAATGCTTAAATGCCATTTAATCCATTTTGGGCTCTTAAATCACCATTTGAACATACTAATGAGATTCTATTTATTATCATCTTAATAGATTAGACTGGGCAATTTGTTTTGCTCTTTCTAGCATTTCATTAGGTATAGAGAAAATTAATCCTATCATTATGTAGAAGCTGTTGCTCAGTGGGGTTGTAAGGAACAGGAAAGCTATTTTTGAGCTTCTTTAAGTGTCTCAGGATATCAAATAGCAGTCATTTAATGGAGAACAGGCACAATGACTTGCTTATCACCAGGTCACTTCTCCCTGGCTTATCTAATGTCAACAAATGAAGAGGAAAGGCCATGCTCCTACTCAGTGACAGGTGATCAGTATCTCAGGCAGCTCTCCATCTAGGCAGCAGGAGGAAAATCTTAATCACAGTGATTTATACAGAGCCACCAGTACTGAGAGTTCTATGGGTGTCTTCTCATATGAGCTTTCTCTTATTATGTCTTCTCCTTCCTTCCTTCCTTCCTTCCTTCCTTCCTCCTCCTCCTCCTCACTGTCACTTCTATCCAAAGGCAGGAGTAACTTTCATCATGGCTGGACCAAGATGGAGCGAAATACTAGCACTCCTAAATCAATTTGCACAGTACTTAAATGAATGAATGAACACACGTTTTCCTTAAAAATGAAATTAAAAGTATGATGTAAGTAAGAGGAAGGCTTAGTATGAGTTTTTAGTCTGTGTCCTCTTTTAAGTCATCTGACAACTGGAAAGTTCTCAAGGTATCAATATTAAAAATAAACTATTGTAACTTGGTTGTTCAGTCCATTTGTCTCTCAGTGATGTCATGGACCTGGCTAAACTTTTCCTCAAGCATTCGCT
Organism: Pogona vitticeps; assembly: GCF_051106095.1. NCBI lineage: Eukaryota > Metazoa > Chordata > Lepidosauria > Squamata > Agamidae > Pogona > Pogona vitticeps. The sequence goes on along the minus strand of NC_135784.1, from coordinate 70,931,731 downwards.
TCAACTAGTAGTAGAAGAGATTTCAAACAGTTTTGACTGGTCTCCTTTAATCTTTAGTAGGCCTGAGTAATGTTTAAGACAGGCTTCTGTTAAACCACCTAATGAGTCTTTTCTATGACAGTAATTTCCAAGGCTAAAGGTAAACAGACATATTGCATATAAGTATACACCTTCTATACATAGATAATAAAGGATGGCTAAGGATGGAAATGAAGCCTCAAAAAGGTGGTGGGGAGGAGATTGCGGTACTTGCTCTACTATTTTGGAAGAAACCGTGTGCCAAATTATAGAATATAGGCAACATATCACTGGAGGTTGGAATCATGTTGTTGATTCTGGCTGAATTGGGTTTCAGAGAAATCAGACTTGCAAAGAAAGCTAATGTTTACATCCTGAAAACTAATCTTACAAACAAAAAAGCAAGCTAATTTGAAAATTAGAAGAGATATGAAGAGCTTCTATTGTCACCATCAAATGTCCTTTAACACATAAGGTATTCTAGTCAAAATAAGATGAAAGTAGGCTGAAGTGTTCATCCTTTGCCAGTCTGATTGGCATTTTTTTAAGTTTTAAATTGAGGCTATGCAGAGGCTGTGGGGCACCTTTATGTGCTAGAAGACATATGGTGATCACAATAGAGTTTTGAATTTTTGGTTAAATTACTTAAGTTGCATAGCAGAAATGTAGGGATTTACAGAGCAGAATAGTGTCAGGTTCCTCAGAACTTTTTCTCAATAACTGGTACTTACAGTAACTTCCTCTGAAACATTAGCAGGAGAAAGAATGAAAAACATTTTCTTTACTTACAGTTGAGAACAGATCAAACGGCAAACTGAGAAACATGAATGCTTTGGGCAACAGGCTTCAACTGAACCTCCTCTGAGTGCTTTCAACAGACTACTGAAAGGGAAAAACACTAGGCAGAGTGGCAAGGTTCTGTTTGAATCCAAAAGTAGGAGGGAACAGTTGGTTATTGCTGGATAGACTGACAGTCACCCCAACCCAGGAAGGTCCCTCCCAGACACACCTAGTAGAGTCAGCATGGAAGGTTTTAAAAAGACTCCAACAGGTAACCCTCCAAAAGAACAGGTTGATTTCAGGACACTCTTTGGCCACTTTTTGTTGCTAAGGCCAGATTTGTCTTGGTCGGACAGAGTGCCTATCAGCTAAAGGCTGGTCCAGCATCTGTGACTAACCTCAAAAGAGCATCAAGATATTCAGTGTAAGTCACCTGGAGCAAGATACGTTGTGTTATATTTTGGGGCCACAGATGAACAAATGAATGAACGGAAAACCTGCCGTTTGTACCTTTGCTAGCCAGAACTGAGTGGGTGGCTCATTACTAGGGATGGCCTTCTCGGTAGCAGCATTCCGACTGTAAAATGTTCTCCCAGACACTTTCCCCAAACACCAACTTTATTTGTTCTTCTATCACCTATTTATTTCCCCAGTCTTTTCTGATGCACTTGAAATACTTCTGACTATATTTTGCTGCTTTTTTTTTTTTTTAGTTCTTTGGCCTTTACCTTTGTATTTCCCCCTCACTTATATTTTACTTGATTTATTCTGTCTGTAAACAGTTTTGGGAATAGGACTGGCCAACACCATGAGATAATTACATGCAAGAAAATAAATAAACAAACAAACACAGTTTTGCCTTTCACCGATGCAAAAAGAGGGAGAGGGAGAAAATAAGCATATCCATGGGTTTTTTTAGATTGCAATCTTAAATGGACATTTCCAAGCCCTAGTGGTTCATGCCAGTCAGCCACAAGGGCAGGAGATGTGTCTACAGGTGTGCAGAGGACTAACCTTTGCTTAATTCTACATAGTTATATGGTTTTGTTTTTTATTCTAAATTATTAGCTATCTTTGATCCTGAGTGGTGTAAAAGTCTTAGGCTCCAAGATTCTGAACACTTGACACATAGTGTGTAACCAGTCCTACACAATACAACCCTCCATGTACCAAACATGTCTGATAAGCAGGGGAGGACCTGCTTCATCCTCAGATGGGAGATCCCCGGGGAATACCAGGGATCTGTGGAGAGTGCTAGGAAAGTATCTCTGTTTTCAACTTTGAAGAGCTGCTGCTAGTCAAAATGGTGAATAAGGAGTTAAAAGGACCAATGCTCTGAGTCATATTTAGGCAGTGAAATCTGCTCCATAGGTTTCTACCTTGTATTTATGAAAATGGGGAAGGAATGTGCTTTCTTGTCTTCTCTCTAAGGTCTTCTTTTTCCCTGCACCGGAGCAACAGCTTAGCTATTTCCCCAAGTTGTTCTGGAAAGCCCTTCAGTTTTCACCACTCCTTCAGGGGATATAAGAGCCAATAATGTCATCATATTTTTAATGTTATTGTCAGCTGGACTTCAGCTGTCAGAACAAATCTGCTTATAGTACAGAATTCTGATAATTCTTTCTTTTTTGTGAGAATTCCTGAGAAAGAGACATAGGGTTCTCTGCATAGGCTGTGAATTCTATGCACAGTATATAGCTCTGTTTGCAACTTAGGGTACACATCTATAAAGCACTACTGACACACGAGTAGTTAATTTCCTCAGACTTTCCATATCACTGACTAGCAAGGTGTTTCCTGCCACATGTCCTCTTCCTCTACTAATAAATTATTTCCTGTACTGGATGAGGGCAAATGAGCCAAAATTTAATCCAGAAAAAATGGAGGTGCTCCTGGTCAGTCAAAAGGCAGGTCTTTGCTGTCCTTCTGCAAACAGGATAAGACTTTCCTCTTGAGTCAGGCTTTCCTTTAATGAATGGCTGTCTGAGAGGGTTTTTTGAATGAATTATTGTGCTCTGTAGTTTTAAAATGTGTTTTTAGTATTGATTTTATTTACCAGTTTTAATATCATACTAATTTAATTCTTTTTTAATATTTGCATTCTTGATAGATAGATAGATAGATAGATAGATAGATAGATAGATAGATAGATAGATAGATAGATAGATAGATAGATAGATAGATAGATAGATAGATAGATAGATAGATAGATAGATAGATAGATAGATAGATAGATAGATAGATAGATAGATAGATAGATAGATAGATAGATCTGCAAACCAAGCGAAACAAGAAATGTGAGAAATATTCCTTGTGGGAGGGCCAAGGAAGAAAGTAATTAAGAGATGTGTTCAACTTTTTAAATCTTGTTGCTAGTATTGTGGCATATATGTTACAGTCTACATTCAGTAATGAAATTAGTCTATAATTTTGGATTTCCTCTGGATCCATTCCTTCTTTGTGAATCACTGTAATTATTGCTTCTTTTCATGTTTCAGAGATTACCTTCTTTTGTTGTATCTCTTCTAATGGTCTTTTAAAGGGCATAGTCAGAACATCTTCAAATGTTTTGTAAAACTGCTGGAAATCCACCGCTTCCTGGAGATTTTTCATTCTTCTGCTTGGTAATTGCTTCGGTAATCTCACTGATTGAAATTTCTTGATTTAACATTTCTTCTTGTTGTTTTGCTCATTTTATTTCATTGTGTTTTTGTAAATAAGTATTTTGTTCCATAGTTGAAATTCCTATTTCTGTATATAACTTCTCATAAAACCTTTCAGCATTTTTGTTCATTTGTTTTGGGTTTATAGTTATGTTTCCTTCCTCATCTTTTAATGTTGGTATGTGGGTTTCCATATTCTCTTTCTTCAATCAAATGCCTTAATGGATTGCTGCCTTGTCATGGCAAAGGGGCTTGAGTAATTCAGAGAAGCTATGGGCTATGCTGTGCAGGGACATGTAAGATGGACAGGTCACTGTGGAGAGTTCTGACTAAATGCAATCCACCTGGAGAAGGAACTGGCAAGCCAGTCCAGTATCTTTGCCAAGAAAACTTCATGGACAGAAACAAAAGGCTAAAAGCTATGATGCCAAAAGATGAGCCCCTCAGGTCGGAAGGCGTCCAACATGCTACTGAGGAAGAGCAGAGGACAAGTACAAGTAGCTCCAAAGCTAATGAAGTGGCTGGGCCAAAGCCGAAAGGACATTCAGCTCCAGACACTGGAAGTGAAAGGAAAGTCTGATGCTGCAAAGAAAAATACTGCATAGGAACCTGGGATGTAAGATCTATGAACCTTGGGAAGGTGGAGGTGGTCAAACAGGAGATGGCAAGAATAAACATTGACATCCTTGGTGTCAGTGAACTAAAATGGACGGGAATGGGCGAATTCAATTCAGACGATTATCATATCTACTATTGTGGGCAAGAATCCCATAGGAGAAATGGAGTAGCCAATCTCAAAAATGACAGAATGATTTCAATACGAATCCAAGGCAGACCTTGAAACATCACAGTAATCCAAGCTTATGCACCAACCACCAATGCTGAAGAGGGTAAAATTGACTAATTCTATGATGACTTACAACACCTTCTAGAAATGACACCAAAGAAAAATGTTCTTCTCATTATAGGAGGGCAGAATGCTAAAGCAGGGAATCAAGAGATAAAAGGAACAACATGTAAGTTTGGTCTTGGAGTTCAAAAAGAAACAGGGCAAAGGGTCATAAAGTTTTGTAAGGGGAACAAGCTGGTCATCGCACTCTTTTCCAACAACACAAGAGGTGACTCTACACATGGACATCAAAGAGAGACAAGGGGGCCTTCTTAAATGAACAGCAAAAAGAAATAGAGGAAAAGAACAGAAAGGGAAAAACCAGAGATCTGTTCAGGAAAATTGGAGATATTAAAGAACATTTTGTGCAAAGATGGGCATGATGAAGGACAAAAATGGGAGGGACCTAACAGAAGCAGAAGACATCAAGAACAGGTGGCAAGAATACACAGAGGAATTATACCAGAAAGATCTGGATGTCCCGAACAACTCAGATAGTGTGGTTGCTGACCTTGAGGCAGACATCCTGGAGAGTGAAGTCAAGTGGGCCTTAGAAAGCATGGCTAACTACGAGGCCAGTAGAGGTGATGGCATTCCAGTGGAACTATGTAAAATCTTAAAAGATGACGCTGTTCATCCATGTTGTCATCTGTCGTCCCCTTCTCCTCTTGCCTTCACACTTGCCCGGCATCAGGGTCTTTTCCAGGGAGTCTTCTCATCTCATGAGATGGCCAAAGTATTGGAGCCTCAGCTTCAGGATCTGTCCTTCCAGTGAGCACTCAGGTTTGATTTCCTTTAAAATGGATAGGTTTGTTCTCTTTGCAGTACAGGGGACTCTCAAGAGTCTCCTCCGGCACCACAATTCAAAAGCATAGATTCTTCAGAGGTCGGCCTTCTTTATGGTCCAGCTCTCACTTCCATACATCACTTCTGGAAAAACCACAGCTTTGACTATGCAAGGTGATGTCTCTGCTTTTTAAGATGCTGTCTAGGTTTGTCATTGCTTTCCTCCCCAAAAGCAGGCGTCTTTTAATTTTGGGGCTGCTGTCACCATCTGCAGTGATCATGGAGCCCAAGAAGGTAAAATCTGTCAATGCCTCCATATCTTCCCCTTCTATTTGCCAGGAGGTGATGGGACCAGTGGACATGAAACCAGTGGCCACTTAAACCAGAATAGCAAATATAATGTCTGGTTAACTCTGTACCTCAAGTATTTTATTTTTGTTTTCATTTTTCTTTCCCCCCCCCCTTTTTTTAGTCTTTGGTTTTTGTTTTATTTTTTCCCCTTTTCCTCTTTTTTATATGTATTATTTATTCTGTTTGAAATCAAATAAAGTGAGTTAACTAAAAATAAATAAAGTGAGCTGAAAACTGGGGAAAAAAGAGATGCTTTCACAATTTGATGGTCTCTTCTCACCATTTCCATCAATACACAGGATAATAGTGAAATTACATCAGGAGAAAGCTAGTGCAGTTCTGATTGCCCCATGGTGGCCATGCCAAACAAGGTTTTCAACATTACTGCAAATAGCAGCAGACAGATATCAATTACCAGTGATTCCAGATCAACTAACTCCTCACAAGGGTATACAAGGGGCTGTACATCATCCAGATCTAACAAAGCTGAAGTTGACAGCATGGAGAATTCTCCACAGCTAGAGAGAATTGTTTTGAAAGTTGGAAAACCATCAACTAGACAAAATCATAAAATACAAACGGAAGAGATTTATTACTTTTGCAAGAGCAATAAAGGCACCATATTAAGCCGCAACATTATGCACTATTCTGCATTTTCTACTGCAATTAAATGAGAAAGAGTTGTTACATCCTTCATTAAAAGTTTATCTGTCAGTCATAGTGGCTCACCAACTAGAAGGAACACTAGTGTGTCCGTTTTTTTTTTTTTTTAAAAACAGTATTTAAGAAATTCTTACAAGGTTTGTTTACTCTCATGTAAAACCTCCAGTTTCTCAATGTTTGCTTACTTTGATACTTAATCAGCTTATGTAACCACCATTTGAGCCGATGGTGACTATATATTTAAGACCGCTACATATAATTATACCCCAGTTCCCAGATGGAGAACGTGGATTTTCTGCATTGCCCCTGCTTCCTTGGCCAAGCAGAAACATCTCTGTTTTGAAGAAAAGACAAATGGAGAGGAAGTGTGTGTGTGTTCATGCATAGCCTATGCCCCTTCGTTTGTATAACTGGAATGTGAATCCAACCCATATCTGCCTAAGCAGCAACTTTAAAACAACTTCCTGTCTCATTGAAGACAGAGGTGCTTGCTGGGATTCATCTTGCCAAGAACTTTACACCTAAGAGTTACCTCCTGGCAAACCCCATCTTGCCATGAACCTTTAGAATTTTGGTACTTGCTTTGAAGAAGTTGGAGCTAGTGTATGTTGTTGCTCTTTTATTCCAACATATAAGAAAGCATTTTTAGTGGCAGTAACATAAGCAAGAGTGAGTTATGTGCTCTTCAACATGATCCTCTATTTTTATAGTTTCATAAAGATAAAACAACACTTTATGTTGATATGTCTTTCCTGCCAAAGGTGATTTCATACTTTCATATAAAGCAGCCTTTATGTACTTCCTACATTCTTCCCTTTACTCTCTTCAGATCTAGAGAAATCATTAGAGACTTTAAATGTGCATAGAGCTTTAGCTTTTTATACCTCAAGAATGAAAGTGTTCTGCAAGACCAATAGATTGTGAGTCATGTGGTTTGTAAACACTATTACTCCATTGCATCAGTTGGCAAAGGAACCATCAACAACATCCTTGAAGGGCCATTTAACTAGAGCAGTTGCTGCATTAACAGCTTTACTAAAGGGAGTTCAGATGGAGGATATTTGCAAAGCAGCAACATGGTTGCAACCACTGATGTTCATCAGACATTATAGCTTGGATGACAGAGCAAATATTGATGCTTCATTTGGCATATCAATAATATCTGTACTGATGTGACAACCCACCAGCTGGTAAATCAGCTTGTCAGTCACCCATATGTGTGAATCACAGAGATCGCAAGAAGAAGGACACATTGTTTATCTGTAACTGTAGTTCTTTGGGTGTACATCTGTGAATTCACACAACTCACCCATCCTCCTCCTGAGCTGTTATACAGATGTATTTTCAGTGGGGGACTGGGAAACTGAGTATTGGCTGTAGGGTGAGGAAGCATATGCAGTAGAATAACATGGCTTTTAGGCTCTGGAAGTTTCCAAATGTACCTGCGCAGGTGCAGAAATAACCCATAGGTATGAATTCACAGATGACTCCTTGAAGAACCACAGTTGCAAGTTAGCAACATATTCTTACCCTGGACTTTAAAACAAATAGTTGTTTTGTTCCTAGTTCTTTCGCCAAGCTTATCTCCTCTTTTGTTTTGACCTTGCTAGCAGCCTACAGTTAGCATCTAGAAGCCATTGCTTTAGTCCAGGGTTCCCCAACCTTGGGCCTCCAGATGTTCTTGGACTACCACTCCCAGAAGCCTTCACCACCACCTCTGCTAGCCAGGATTTCTGGGGGTTGAAGTCCAAGAACATCTGGAGGCCCAAGGTTGGGGACCACTGCTTTAGTCCATGCAGGGAAAGGCATATTAAATGCCCATGGAAATCACTTAAGCTATATGCAAGCTATTCCTTGAACTAATTAGTGCATTAAGAATACCTGATCTTGCTTGAGGCATGGGCATACGGCTCCCATTGTTTTTGTAGATTGTTTTTGTTTTTGCTTCTCTAAAGTATAGATATAACCCCATTGGTTTTTAGTGTGTGTGTGTTTAACTGAACTGTTTTAATTGATGTTGGAAGCCTCCTGTAGACTCTTGCAGGGTGCTGGCGGCATACAAGTCGAAATAATAAATAAATAAATAAACGAACGAACGAACGAACGAACGAACGAACGAACGAACGAACGAACGAACAAACAAACAAACAAACAAACAAACAAACAAACAAACAAACAAATAACATTGCATCCAGATTTCTGCTCTCAGAACTGCAGCTTTCCAGAGGACAATCTAATTGATTGAAAGGGACAGGGCATTTTTGCCATAGATCAAAGACCTACCTTTATGCGTCCCCTGCACTGCACTGCTTACATTGTTCCACAAAGTCCTGTGAGACCCTGACCTGCCCATGCAGATTTTTGGATCAGCTATTGAGGAGGGAAAAGTAAATCAGCAACCAGCTGAAAAGTTCCACTGGATCAAAAACTTTTGACTGATGGAAGGACACCAACTGCTGAAAATTAAACCAGGAATGTGTATGCGGGTACCAGAAATTTACAAACCTAACACTATTTGATTTCCAGGGAGAGGCATTTTGTGTTGCCATTCATGCATACAGCACAAAGAGAAAGGGAAAATATGTAGAGTACGTTATCTCTCTGTTTTGTACACATGTAAAATAATATAGAACATGCATATGATTGGGTGGAGAATGTTTCAAGAATAACTTTTAATGATCACCACTGCATCACAAAAATGAAACAACTCTCTATCAGGGACGGTAGATACATGATGTTTCTCAGGGCGTTTCTTAGCTCTATTACAAACTCAGTAATTCTGTACTTCTAAAGCAAATATGATTCTCGCCTTTTTCACAGTTAAAGAAAATCCGCTGCCAGCATCTTGATGAAGAATAACTAAGAATGTCATTAAGCTAATGAGACTCATATGCTCATATCATAAAATCAAAATGAGCTTCCTAAATATATTTTAAAAAGCTAAAGAAAAAAATAAATGTGCGCACATTTTTGATAATGCCATAAATGCAAGTGTTGATTATTGCTTGCACTTTTTCTCATGTAAATCACCTGTGAAGTAAGGCATCTGGTGAAAGAGAACATCCCACTGCCTTTGGGCCCATTCACAGAGCAATGAAATGGAATTAATTTGAGTCAAACGATGATAGGCACCAGAATCACTTAAAATTGCAGGAAGACTGTAAGGTCACAATGAGAGGCTGGTGCCGTAAAGGAAATGAAGCTGAATAGCTCCATTATAAAATCTACACATGCCTAAGATTTTAGCTTTTTAAAAATGCATACAAGTGGAAATTCTTGAAATTTACATATTGATCAATCAAAGTTTAACGCAAACATCTTGGTTTTCGCTGAGTTTCGGTAACACGTTTTCATCCCTTTATCTGCAGGGCCATTTAACTACAGCAGTTGGCTACCACCATTACTATAATAATTACCACCACCACCACCACCATACAGTTGTTCATGACACCAATGATTTACAAATGATGAACATAGCACAGTTCTGAAAAGGTAAACAGGGCAATTTTGGGGATCAAACATGGGTAGAAGATGAGCAATGTTTGGGCTATGTAGGAGGCGAAATGAGAACAGTGGCACAAGAAAGGAACTTAAATATAATCTGTCAGGGATCTTGATTTAATAAGAAAGATGGTGATGATGATGATTTACATTGCAACTGCTGCTGGACAGCAGCTCTACTTCAGCTTCAAATGTGCATGATGATAACCTGATCATTATAGAACTGGCCGTGCAGCCTAAGGTGCTACTTGCTGGACGACTGAAAGTGGAAGAAAAACAACAGGCACCAAAAGGCATGAAGGGGCTGTCACGGCTATTGGTCTTCTCCCACTTCCATTGCTAGAAAGGCATTGAGCCCAAGTGGCTTATCAAATGCTGATTATCCTGCTAAAACCTGAATACAAGTAAAATAACCTACGTAAGTGAACTCTATTAGTATGTGCTTTGTGCACAAATTAAATTAAAAGTCTATATTTGACTATGTTTTTAATCACTGTCTAACTTGTAATAAGGCCTAACTGTTGCAGCTTTTTCAGAATGTATTACTTATGTGCAACATGTTTGGTAGATTTTTAGAACTGATGTTGCATTTTCATGCTCTGCTGTCCAGTAAAGGGCACATTAAAGGTCGGCATACGCTGTGCTTCATTTCCCACTTAATGTTTCTGTTTGTTTTCAGGGCTTAGAACATTTCTTGTGGTTATGTTCTCTAATTCCACATCCTTGTGGCTGGTCCAATAGATTTTGAGGGCAGTTTTTTAACCCCCACCTTATCTCCCCATTTTGACTGGCAAGATATTCTTGTGTGGTTTGCTAATGAAGCAGACAAAGGAACTGAGCAAAAGACTTGGCTGTAATTGGTGATTAGATGAAAATCTGTGTTTTTCCTTTCCTAGTTTTGAAATTGACTCAGACAGTACTCACTTTCTAACTCCAGACTGCCACATGACATCTTTTCAAGAAATGAAATAAGATTTTAAAAAACCATATGTACATTTTTCTTCTCTTGCTCTCTGATTCTCTTTCTCTCTCTCTTTGTTCCATCTTCTTAAAAATAAAACATAAGCAAAGTTGTTTGCTGTGTTTTAGTTTGGGAATGACACGGTGATGTCCTTTGAAGTTTTGAGAGCTCCCGTGTTCACCCATCTCTCATAAGGCAGGAACCTCATCCTCAGAGAGACTAGCACAGCCCTACCATCTCTTCCCATGTCTGAACAATGCATGGATTACACACACACACCCACACACACCTGCCCTTTGAAGAATAGAGGAAAATACTAAGAAAGATCAATTGCAAAAAATATTGTGTGTGTCTTATACAACATTATATGCATAGGGAATTTCAAGCTTTTTGAGCTATGAACAAAATGACACAAAAGTGTGGAATCAGGTGTGCTGGATGGGAGTAGCTATAATAACTCTGCAACATCATTTCCCCCAGCATTTCATTTGAGGAAAAGCATCCAATGTGGTCTTTGTTCTTAATGACTTGGTGTAACAAACAAAAATGGCCAAAATCAGTGGGATGAATCAACTCCTCCATGAATTCCATTGATTCAAACGGGCCTATGACAATTGTGACATACTTTATTAATCACAGTCAAAGTAATCCCATTTGAATCAATGTAGCTTATAGAGGAATTCCCCATATGATCCTTGCCAAACACTTATTCAATGGGCCTCCTCTAGTGTGTTTTACTACACTAGTACTAGCACCCCCACCATAGAATGCCCTCCTGTTGGAAGCTTGAGCGGTGCTGACTTTGGCATCATTTTGGTGCCAAGTCAAAACACACTTATACATTTGCACTTTCGAGACCGAGAATTGTGCCCTGCGCAGGTTTAAATGCAATAATTTCAATGTTTTAATATTGTGTTTTAAACACACAGAGAGAGTATGGCCAGTATGTTGATGCCCGTGAAACAAGGTTGTGAAGGCTCCTCATTGAGTTCCTCCTCCTTGGCAATTTAGGCTGTGAGTCTTCAGTGGGAAGGTTCAACCCCTGCAAAGTTCTTCCTTTCCAGCATTGAGGCCAGGAAACCACTCCACATGTCAAAGTCACCCACAATTTGCACAAAATGTCTCTTTACAAAATTAATGTCCCTTCTATTTGAAAAAGCAAAGCATGCACACACCAAGCGCGGGAGTTCAAAACGACACCCATGTATAGAAGAGATGCTGTGAATTTGTTTTTGCTGCTCAAAAAGTGCTTAGACTATTTTAAACCTCCTTGTATGATATCCTGAGACATGCCTCACCTACATGTGAGTTCTAATTGGTTGCTCTCTAGTATCTTTGTCCAACAGGACATAGCTCAGCTAAGGATTCTTAAAACCACATGAAAGAGTGCAGCAGCTGTTATAGTTCTGAGCAACGTTGTGTAAAACTGCTTCTCACCAATGTGAGAACTCTTGTCGAAAGTGCCCAGAAATCCCTCACTGTCTTGGTTGGTAAAAAGATGGCTGCAATTCCTTGTCCTGCCATATGAAGATGAGAGAAGAGTCTCATCTGTGGAATTTGCCTTAAAGTATATGTTCTAGCACTTTATACACAGATTATGTTTTCAGCCAAGCATATGTACCTTTAATGTATATGAGGACTATAACTCTGAGAAGGTTTTTGTGCTTTAAAATAGATGTCTTAAAAGGAGACCCAAAGCCTCTATAACTCTGCTGCCTGACACATATAGGCGACCACCCTATGAGCCATTTACAGAGCGCTGGCTACCATTTACGGTAACCCACTGGCCCCCAAATAGCAAATATCTTAAAATGAAACAGGCCAGCTTGCTGTAATTGGAATTTCTGCAGTGGTGTTTTTAATGAAGTTGTAAAACACAGGGCCACGTTTCATCCTCTTTAGTGCCATTAAAAAGAAAATGGAATATACTCCACCTCTCACCCTTCCTCTGCACAAACGGCTTACATTTATGATTTGGACCTACAAGGGAATATCTGGTCAGACTTTAGGAATGAAATTGCAGACAGCTGCAAAGGAGACTCTGCTTCAAAAAGCACTTTGTGAGGGCTGTGTGCGTTCCCCGTTGCCGAAATTTGAGAGCAGCCTTTGGTGTAACGGTACGTGTTTCAGCACACTTGGCTTTAAAGTAGGATCCAACCCAGGAAACATTACAGTAAGAGCCATGCTACTTCCTTATGTGGTCAGCCATGAATGTCAGCACCAGAGAATGAATGTTCATATGGGGTGCTAGTGCAAGGCTTTAAAACTCATAAGTGAGTTTCAATTTGGAGAGGAACCAAGTGGGATGGAGAGGAAAAATTAGAATTACCTGCTTTTGAAACAAACCGTATGTCATCAAAACAAGCCCTTGCATTCCTTCTAGCATAATGAATCACTTTAAAAGTAGCCCCTTCCCTACTAAAGTTCATCCTGTGAAAAGTCTATTTTCAGGACTATCCAGTTTTGGCTATATGGTAGTAGTATAAATTACGATCTGGTTTGTCTTCACGTGATAAACAAGAAAGCCCTGACATTTTTGTCCTTACTGCAAGATGCTAAGATTTGTTTGTATCAATTTTTGAGAGATCTTGCACATTTTTGAGGATGATGATGATGATGACGACGACGACGACGACGACGACGATGATGATGATGATGATGATGATGATGATGATGATGATGATTACATTTCTGCAAAATGATCAGAACCTGTGATCATGGCTGCCATCTTGCACAACCAGTAAATATAGTAGCCTTGGATGAGTTGTTGGCATCTTTTTTTGGTCACTCCGGTGTGCTTCCTGGTCATGTTTGCTTCCTGCATGTGAATGTTTAACTGCACAAAGGAAAATGAGACTAGTTTTATATAAAATGATTAAAAAGCAACAATAAAGAAACAATGTTTGTCTTATTCCAATGCTGGAAGGAGGATGCTCATGGGGACTGGAGAATTCTCACAGATCATCTCATTATTTTGGCAGTTTCTCAACCCCTTTTAAGACAATGATGAAATTTTTTTTATGCACATGCTATGGAGAGCCAATAATCAACAGCACAGCCTTTGGGATGATTACCAAAGGCATGCGTCTCTGTTTATGCACACACATCCTGCTCTTTAACCACATTAGCTATTTGACCTCACATTTACAGTACTTTGATTAGCAGAGGAATCCCAATTTTATTGACAAAATGTGTATTTTGTACTGTGTCTCATAATATTGGCTCACTAGTTGTGTATTTCTTCTTAGCTTTTCATTTGTTTGCTTTCTTCCTTGTTTGTAATATTGTATATGGAACTTTTCTGTCAAGTCATTCAAGGTTACAAGTTAAATATTACAATTCAAAGTAAAAGTCTGCAAAAGGAAAAAGATAAATAGCAGAATTTAGGCTTTGGTGGTCTCTTTAGAACTCGGGTGGACAACTGCAGCTCTCCAGATATTTTTGGCCTATAATTTCCATTGAAAAGGCATTATGGGAGTTGTAGTCTAAAACACCTGGAGGTCAGTGTTAGCAAGATCTGCTTCAGGAGTTGATGGCATGCATTTCCTGTTCCGGGCTCCTCTTTGCCCATTTTGCCCTGAGGGCACAAAGGTCTTTAAATAATTAGAGCCCAGTCTTCACAAATTTTATTTGTCCTTGTCATCTCAGGCTTCCCTCCCACCCCACCATCACAGCAAAGGTCATGGGTGCCCAAAACTCTACAGGCAGCACTGCGATATTTCTCATCAATTTGTCACGGCAAATCCACACCTCCTGCGTCGTGCAGTGATCCCTTAAGAGTCACAGTTACAAGAATTTACAACATTAATGAAAAATAAATATAACATTTGGGGTTTACAGGCATACATGGAAGAATATGTTGTACAACGATAAAGGATTGCTTAGTGGATGTACAAGTAGAAACCCACAGACTGTACATGAGAAACAGATTGGGGAGAAAATATGCACCCAATTCTGTATGCAGGACCACTTGCTGTGCCTAACATGCTGCACAGACCACCAGGATGGAGTTTTTCTACAATGCTGTTAAACGAGAAAAGCTGTGCTCATTTAATCTTCTGTGCATGACAGATTGTATGGTGTTTTTCTATTCTGAAATTTTCTCTGTAACATCATTTATTTACATTGCAAGCGTATGATACTGTGGACTCACAAGATAAACTCAGAAACCATAGATATATTTGTTTCTTGGGAGTAAACAAAGCAAAAGCAGAAATCTGAAGTCTGCTGGGAGTTTGGATCATATCTTTTGACTTGACTGGAGACTTAGGCCCAAAGTTAGGAAACATTTCTTTTTTTAGACTAGAGCTGCCAGAACCCCACAGCTAGCATGTGGCTGTGTAGGATTTGGCAGGTGGCCATACTGGCTTTGGGATTCTGCTCCCCCAAAAAGAGGAGAGATGGGTGGGCTACAGAATGAAACATTTCCCATCTATGCTCTTGCTGCAACTGGAGTAGGCCCATTGAGTCAATGGAACTTACAGAGGACTTGACTGAAGAAATCCTTACTGATTCAATGGGTCTACTTTAGTGCAACTTATTACTGAATTTCAGCTGTTACTTGTCATACAAAGGTCTCTTAAAGACTAAGTGTGTTAGGTTCAGGGAGCCAAGGCTTCCATTAGTCAAACTGAGGCAACTGCCCCAGGCAGCAGAAGACAGAGGGCAATAGTGGTCACACCCAACTATTCCTCTCTTGGGCTCCCAATCTCTCCTTTCTTTGGGAAGCAGAAATATATGTACAACATGGCCGTTCTTGCACCAGCTAAAGTAGGCACAAGGGAAGATGCTATCAAGTTGCTAGTTCTGCTGCACCTCTCAGCACCTTTCACGGAGGTGTCCCATGGCATCCTTCTGAGCCATCTCTTTGGGATGGGACTTGGAGGCACTGTTTTACAATGGCTCTGGTCCTTCCTTGAGGAAAGAACTCAGATGGTGATGCTGGGAGACTTCTCTTTGACACCCTGGCCTCTGGTATCCCTCAGGGTTCTGTTTCGTCCCCTATGCTATTTAATATCTAGATCAGTGGTTCTTAACCTTTGTTACTCGGATGTTTTTGAACTGCAACTCCCAGAAACCCCAGCCAGCACAGTTGGTGGTGAAGGCTTCTGGGAGTTGCAGTCCAAAACTCCTGAGTAACCCAAGGTTAAGAACCAGTGATCTAGATGAAACCACTGGGAAAGGGGGTCAGGAGTTTTGGGGTTTGGTGCAGCCTTAGTTACATAATAGTTGGATTACTATAATAGGGGTAAACTATGTGGGGCTGCCTTTGGAAAGTGTTCAGAAACTTCAGCGGGTCTGAAAGGTGGCAGCCAGATTGCTAACTGGGGGAGGGGTATGATGTTTGTTTTTTATTCTCTTAAAATATTGTAATACATTATTGTTTGTTTGATTGATTGATATGCCGCCCTATTACTCTGGGAGATTTACAAGTTAAAACTTTTAAATCTCACAGACTCTACATAACAATGCATACAACGACATGGCGAGCAAAAACAAAACAAAATCATTAAAAAAAGAGTAGAAGGGAGAACAAGAAAAATCATTAAGATTAACAGCATCTGGGAGACTCAGTTGTTGAAGACAGTTATTGTTTTCACTTTTAATAGTGTTTCTTTTAATACTGTAGGCAGCTTTGGATCCTTTTAGGAGAAAAGCAGCATATAAATATTTTAAATTAATTAATGTTGAAGTTAAAATTAAACTGCCAGTGTTGTTGACATCTGCACACAGAACCTAGGGGTAGGGTGCTGTCTTCTCATTTGTTTTAGCGAACAAAGAATCTTGAGGAAGTGGAAGGTAGGCCAACGGGAAGCATTTGGAAAGACAGGGCCATTTGCCTGTGACTTATCTGTGTGAATTCCATGTGTGGATGGTCTCACGCATTGATTTAAATATCTGCATACAGTCTAAGCACACATGAGCTGTACATGGACAGTCTATATCGTATGTTGTCAAAACAAAAGGGAAAAGAAGAGAAAAGAAAAAAGAAAAGACCAAATATTGTAGCACTTTAAATACAAGCTTGTTTCAGTGTGAGCCTTCACAGATGAAAATCTAATTTGTGAGATGAGAAGCAGATTTGGATCCATAGCAGCCCACACTGAAACAAATTTGTTAGTCTTGCCTCTGGGTTTGGTTTTCTTTCGTTTGCCCTTTCATTTTTGCCAATATGCTGAGGCAGACTAACATGTAAAGTCTCTACAGTGGGTACCTTCCATTCTTGCAGACTCGATATTCCATTACATGTACATGGAGCTCCGTGATGCCTATACCCAGAGCAGGGTTTTCGTTTGAAATGGGAGCAGGGGACAATCCCACCTCCTGTCCACTTACTGATTATACACAGATGTCTTGTCTCCACAGGGCTAAACTATTTTTATTCAAACCAGCCTTGCAGGATCTGGCTTCACCAAACAAACCACAGCAACTTTCAAAGTCTCGTCAACTTTGCAAGACAGCAATCGTGTCTTGAAAGATGAAAAATGGTTCATTTTTATGCTAAGAGACTGGGCTGTGAAACACAAGTCAGTGATACCTTTAATACATGGTTCCTGCTATTTTATCTTGCAAGTGGTTTGTGTGGTTGTAATTCAAAGCCCAGAAAGATTTCCCCTGAGTTGAAGCTATCATCAAGCCGAGAAATCTCTTTCCAAAGGGAGCACAGCAAGACCAAGACTTTTGTTTTAGATAAATGATGCTAATACAACTTAGATTTTATGCAGCATCTTTCACAATTTAAAATGCAAAGTTTATAAAATGGAAATATCATTTCCCTATGCTCTGAAGTATGCCATTGTTAGTCTCTCTCATGCTTAGAATCTTTAACTAAATCCAGTTAACAGTCCTAACCAAGTAGAACTATTAAATGAATGGGATTTGTTTTTGTGTAAGTCTCATGCATTCAATAAATCTGCACCAGACTAAAAATGGTTCAGACCCTTTCCCCTTTATTCACTCATTCGTTCAGCAGTTATGTTGTAGGGCATTTGTGAGAGGCTTTTTGTGAGTCCAAAACAGAAAATACAATCTTTCCTATCTGTATCATGATGATGATGATGATGATGATGAAGAAGAAGAAGAAGAAGAAGAAGAAGAAGAAGAAGAAGAAGAAGAAGAAGAAGAAGAAGAAGAAGAAGAAGAAGAAGAAGAAGAAGAAGAAATAGAGAAAGTTTGCATTTTGGTCTTTGTTCCTTGACGTCACCTGACCTAATTTACAGATCTTGCTTTCTCTGCAAGACAGAATATGGTTGCAAAGAGGGGAGCGGAAATTCCAAGACTGGACTGCTGGAAAAATCAAACTGTAACTAACATCTGACCATTTGTATCAGTGTCAGGTTTAAGCTGCCTGCTCCCTAATGAGCAGCCTCTTCTCAACTGACATTTGACATGGGCACCCCATCCAGGGGAGCCATTTCCTTGGAAGTTGCTTCCCAGATGCTAAGTATTAGGCAAGCTACCTGCGGATGAATCACAAAGCATCAGACAAGGAGATTAAAGAAGTGAAAGGGAGACGGCTGACCTTGCAAGAACCATTACCTCAGCAGGATCAGCACTCTTAAACTCCACAATAAACCCTTTTCCTGACATCAAACAGATAATTTGACAAATGGAATTCCATACCTTGTTTGGCTGGAATCATTGCTTCGACACTTCCCCTGCAAAAAAAACCCAATACCTGCTTAACAAACCTTTGCCTCTATTCAAGCCAAAAGGAAAAGGCAAACAAGTCAGTGGACTCCAGTCTATTTTTGCTGCATATAAATGGCTTTCCACTCTCATTCATTCCTCCATTGATTCCTTCCTTCCTTCATAAGTTTAATATACTTCTACCCACTATTTATATTGTTTTTTTCTTACAAAGTGGCATACATTACACTATGAGCATCGTAATGCTTAAAAACATCGTTAGGCTCATTAGGAAGAAACCAAGTTTGGTGGCAGATGATATTGGCAATTATAGGCTCGTTGCCAATGTTTCTTTCCTTAGTAAAGTGGTAGAGAGGGTGGTGGATGACCAGTTTCAGGCACTTCTGGGAGAAAGAAACACCCCGGACCCATTGCAGTCTGGCTTCGGGCCACAGCACAGTACGGAAATAGCATTGGTTGTGCTGCTTGATGACCTCCTGAGGGAGACTGACAGGGACAAAATGTCTCTGTTGGTTCTTCTCGATATCTCAGCTGCCTTCAATACCATCAACCATGGTATCCTCCTGGGAATGCTTTCCCAGCTGGGAATCGGTGGTCTGGCATTAGCCTGGCTCCAATCCTTCTTGGCGGACCGTCCCCAGAGAGTACAGCTTGGTGACAGTGTATCTGCTCCATGGAATTTCAATTGTGGGGTTCCGTGGGACTTGATTATCTCCCCAATGCTGTTTAATATCTACATGAGGCCACTGGGTTGGGTCATCAGTGTGGGGCTTCGTGTCATAGTAAGCTGAGGACACCCAGCTCTACATCTCCTTTTTTCCTACAGCAGTGGATGCCATTTCATCCTTTCA
This sequence comes from Pogona vitticeps, assembly GCF_051106095.1. Classification (NCBI taxonomy): domain Eukaryota; kingdom Metazoa; phylum Chordata; class Lepidosauria; order Squamata; family Agamidae; genus Pogona; species Pogona vitticeps. The sequence goes on along the minus strand of NC_135784.1, from coordinate 70,912,618 downwards.
GTGCTGTCTGGATGCCGTACTGGAATGGATGCAGGAGAATGGACTGAGGCTGAACCCGGGCAAGATGGAGGTCCTAAGGGTGGGTGGTCCAGACATTGGTGGTTTGGGAAACTCCCTCACTTTTTTGGGGTGTGTGTGTGTGACTCTCACCACAAAGACTGAGGTTTGCAGCTTGGGGGGTACATCTTGATCCAGCGCTCACCATGGAAACTCAGGTAGCATCAGTGGTCCACACCACCTACATCCATCTTTGGCGAATCGCCCAGCTGCGTCCCTATCTTGATGTCGAAGTCCTCACCACTCTGGTCTATGCACTTGTAGTCTCGAAATTAGACTACTATAATGCACTCTACATGGGTCTACTTTTGAGATTGATACGGAAGCTTCAGGTGTTGCAGAATGCGGCAGCCAGACTTCCTACTGGGGTGAGAAAACATCAATATATCTCCCCCACTCTGGCGGCTTTGCATTGGCTACCTGTTTGTTTTTGCATTGATTTCAAAGTATTGATGATGACATATAAAGCCTTAAACGGTTTAGGATCTCAATTTCTGGCGGAACGCCTTCTACCACCCAGATCTACCCATATCACTCGTTCTAGCCAGGATGGGTGGCTGAGAGGCCTAATGCCAAGAGAGGCCCAAAGAGAAAGAACAAGAAAGTGGGCCTTCTTGGCAGTGGCCCCTCGGCTCTAGAACAATCTCCTCCCAGAAATTTGTCTGGCTCCCTCGCTGAGTGTTTTTAAGAGCCAACTTAAGACCTGAATCTTCAGACAGGCCTTCCGTCCTGTTGATACCTAACTTATTTCACCATCGTCTAGTGTATTAATACTGTTGTTTTTTATTTTAATGTTGTTAGCCGCTCAGGGTAGATTTCGGTCTAAATGGGCAGGATATTAAATAAATAAATAAATAAATAAATAAATAAATAAATAAATAAATAAATAAATAAATAAATAAATAAATAAATAAATAAAATAGCTTTATTTGTTTGTTTGTTTGTTTGTTTGTTTGTTAAATTTCTATATTGCCTGATTAGTTAAAAAAACACTACCCTGGGTGGTGTACTTAATAAGTCAACAAAACCCCATCATCCCCACCCTTGATACCAGTACAAGCACAAACACATAACAACAAATCTTCTGAAGTTACTTCCAGAGATTTAATGTCCCAGAATTCCTGAGTATGGATGGTCATTCAAGGAGGGTGGGGGATTCTGTGAGCTGTTGGAAAAGAAGTAACTTTTCCAAATGTTGTCCTGAATATTCAGCATCAGCATCTGATAGAGCATCATGATGTAAATGGAAATTACTATATTGTTCCCAGCTGTTAGAGTCCTCACCTCCTGACCTGGAGACGACAACTGTTTCCTCAAATATTTTGGATGAATGGGACATCAGTCAGACCAGTTTCACTTGCTTTGGAGTATCAGACCTGCATGTGGTCCAGAGATTTTGAAATCTTCCTGCAGTAGAAAGGGGAAATAGGCCTTGGAGGGAAAATGCAATGGGGAAAAAAGAAGACAGGTAAAGAGCCTCCTTGTTGGCTCACATTTTTCATGTTCTGAAAGTGTCAAACCATCAAATGCCACTAACATCAGGTTCATCCACAGCAGGAGAAAAATGTATATAGAGGTTGCCCGATTATATTTTAGGAAGTTGGGGAAATGAGCAGAACCTCATATATTAGATGTCTAAAAGAGGAATTATGGTTACTATTCCACTAGTAACCCTCCTGCCCTGCTTGGTTTTTATCACGACAACTTTTCAGTCAGCAGACTAAGGAATGAAGCTTCCTTTTCATTTCCAGTTCAATTATACCTTGTGTGTGATAAATACTGTTTTGTCAAGTAGCTACAGGGGTCTGGAGAGGAAATGGGGTGAAAATACATATATCAGAGATATGGGCATATATGCTTTCCTCTCAGCTCCCCACTGCCCCACACAGTTAAAATACAATTCATTGCAGGTGTGAAGGGACCACCAGAGACATCACATCTTTGCTGATAACTGTATCTCCCACATGGCAGATGGAAGCCTAAGGGAGCCATCTTGGTCACAGCAGGTGATGGCATCAGGAAGGGACCGGTCTGATCCAGCACTCACGTACCTCTGGAGGAAGTGATCCTTGACCCTAACAGCTGTGAGCAGTCAACCTGTCAAACAGTGCAGGCTGCTCACTGACAATTAGATTATTTTATAACTGCACTGACAATTAGACAATTTGATTATTGATGTTTATAACGTTGTTATTTTTATAATGTTTTATTATACATGTTGGAAGCAGCCCAGAGTAGTCAATTGACTAGATGGATGGGGTATAAATGCAACAAACAAACAAACAAACAAACAAACAAACAAACAAACAAACAAACAAACAAACAAACAAATAAATTCAGGCCATGCAGGAACAGAAGCCCAGGTAAGGGAGAAGAGTGGGAAGGAAGCAGGTCCCAGAGACTAGACTCCCCAGGGGAAAATCAAGCAAGGAGATGGAGCAAACACCCAGAAGGTACCTGGAGGGCTCAGGTGAGGGGATAAAAGGAGGCCTCCGTTCTGGAGGAGGAGAAAAAGGGAGAGGAGTGGCTCAGTCCCTCCTGCAGCCCCAGTGTGCTGACCCTCTGTGCACTGGGGGACCTTTCCCAGTATGCTCTAGCTAAGGGTCTGACCCTCAGCAAAGCTAAAGCTGCCCAGGATCACAGGAGTCTATGGGAGCTGTTGAGAGAGGTTGTTGCCAATCTGTGGATGGCACAATCCACCCTGATGTAGAGGTGGCACTGGCAGTGAAGGTGCCAGCTTGCAGACTGTACCAGCTTGAACAGGCCATCCTGGCACAGGAGATGGAAGGCAGTACATCTGGCCAAGGTACAAGGTGCCACCATTATATGATGAACTTCCAGAGAGGGTGAAGGAAATTGCCCTCAAGGCTACCAAAAAGCAGCAGGGCAGAGAGACTGTCATACAGAGAGAACCATCCTCTGGCTGAATACTTAAGGCTGTAAATGTTGGGATTCTGGGGGGTGGGGGTGGGCTGAGGGTGAGCTTATTAGAGGAGGGCTATATTCTCCTAACACTGTGAAATAAAGACATCTCAGTACCTGGAATCCTGTGTTCTAAGCCTGGTTCTCTGCACCGACTGATCCTTTCGACATGCTTCTCTTGATGGATGAATGGGAGATGTCCTGCAGCAGGACTCTGTTTTTTGGTATTAAAAATAGCAATGCCTGGGAAAAAATAAGCTTCACTGATCATACAGACTGGAGGATTATGGGATATTTGGTACAAGTAGTGACTTGCTTGAATTCTGAAAATTGTTTCTTTAAAACAACAACAAACAACAAGTCGTCTCTTTTCCAGCATGCAGTTAATAAAATGCTGCCACAAGTAACTCTCAAGATTAACTGCACTAGGCAAGTTACAAACATGCTTTCTTCTGTTTCCTGTAATATTATTTTGCCCTCATGTACACAACAGAGTGGTGTTGCACCATAACTGTACTGAGCAGGAAACAATGAATGAGGCATACTAATTTGACCTTTGGTTGTGTTCCTTTTTAGAACCTGGAAAGATTAACTTTCCGAGTGCAGATTCCGGAATCCACAGGCAGCATGGCCTGTAGCCATGTTGGTTAAGGGTTCTGTGAGTTGTGTAACCCCAACAAAGTAAAATTTTTGAAACTTTGGTTCGCTTAAACAACAAAAATGCAAGCTGAACGTTTGAGGCTAGGAGCTCTACGTGTATTTATTTATGTATTTGCTTTACTGTTTTTAAATCATCTACACTCAAATAAATTTTGCCTGAAAGTGATGGCAGCCTTTTGATCTAACTTATATAACAATTAAAAAAAGTTCAAATGCAATCATGGCAAAAAAAAAAAAAGATGATCAGAGGCCCAAGGAAAAAAAAGTTTTTAATGACAGTGTAACATTTTATAGTATAAAATTTAAAAATGAGCTTTGACAGCAAGAGAAAATTGATATAATATTACTGAAATATGGAAACTCTTACAACCAGACCCTTTCTTAATTGCATGCACATTTCACTTATGAGCTCAGTAATGAATGGGGCCAGGTGGATCAAATGACAGCAGCATACTGGAGGGCTAAGGTCATTAGAAATACTGTCAATAAAAGAATTGTTGGAGCTACTGAGCATTTTTCAAAGCATAATTTTTAACTTAGTCTCTCTTAAAGGAAAGATTTGACCCTAAATTCAAGATTTCAAATGGTCACTAAAAAAATGTGGACTTCGGAATGGCAGTCTGGAGTAGATTTATACCAGTTCTTACCAGTGATGGCTGGATGTATGTGAATGGGTGTTGCCCAATTTGTTCTTTGTAGCCCAAATATGTGTCTTTCTCAGCAATCTTCAAAGTCAAAAAAGGCATCCCTGTTGTTTTCCAGATGGATGCAAACATGTCTTTGTGTTCCATCTGCCATAATTTTTTTTAAAAAAATCCATACCCAGGTACGAAGTATTTCATTACCTGTAAATAAACATGTGTGTGTAGGGCGGGGGAGGGGTTTATTTGTTTATCCCACCTTTCCATCGACAGTATTTTTAAGAGAGCCTTTTAATATGCAATCAAACCCACACAATTTTAGTGTGAAGAGTCTTTCTTACCATAAATACGATTGCTGGGTCTCAGGCCACCACCTGAAGTGTCAGACATCTTTGTGCCTCTACTCAGGGAGACAAATTTCAAGGTAATTGGTGTGAGAAGATAAAAAGGTTTGATTTCTATATGTAATTTACAACCTGGCTTTGTGAGTTACATGCCTGGTTGTGTGCGTTACATGCCATCAAACTGTATCCAGCTTATACTGACCATAATATGGATTCCAAGGTAAGTGAGATATTTAAGTGGAAGCCCCAGCAGCGAATTTCCTCGAACACAAGTCTCCCAAATCATTGTCTATCACTCTTTCCACTACTGGGTTAAAGTTTGATTTCTTATCTCCAATCATCTACAGCTTGCACCAAAGCTCAGTGACTCAGAGCAAAGATGCAATTATGTGTCTTCTGCTTTCTGTTTTCAAGTAAAATAGCTTTGAAATTATCATATATTATACATAGCTCTTGGGATCCCTGAAATTAATGTACTGTATACATATCAGTATTAATACTTTGAACAAAGGACAAGTATGAATAGCTCTGTCACCAATGACACAACTAGATTAAAGCTGAAAGGATGTCTAGTGGCTGATGTGCACAGAGGCTAAAGGAAAGTCTGATGCTGTACGACACACACAATTGGAACATGAACATGAGAAGTATGACTCAAGGAGAGCTGGAAACCATAAAGCAAGAAATGGAACATATACACATTGTGATGTTTGGTGTCAGTGAACTCAAATGGACCAAAATGGGATATTTTCAGTCAGACAACTACAAACTGCTCTATTCTGGAAATGACAGACCCTGAAGAAATGAAGTGGCTCTAATACCAAGACAAGATACAACACCAACAATTAGGGGCTATACTGTGAGTACTGACCAAATAATGTCAATCGGACTCTGTGAAAAACCAATCAACATAACCATCATTCAAATCCATGTTCCAACTACAGATGCTGAAGAAGATGAAATTGAAAGCTTAATGTAAGCATCCAGGAAAAAATGATGACACACCAAAACAAGACATGATTATAATCATAAGTGGCTGGGATGCAAAAGTAGGGAACAAAGCAGAACTGAGTGTTGTTGATAAATTTGGGCTAAGGGATAGAAATGAAGCAGGGGAATGATCACAGAGTTCTACAATGCCAACTATAAGTTTATTACAAATACAAACAATCAAACAGATGCCTGTGCACATGGACATCACCAGATGGTCCATAGAGAAATCAAATAGATTATGTAATTGTAGGCAAGAGATGGAGAAGCTGTATTTTTTATGCCAAAACAAGACCAGGAGCAGATTGTGGTACTGATCACACTCATAAACTGTTAATATCTAACATTAGAATAAAGCTGAAAGAGAACATTAAAAGAATCATAGTGCCAAAATATAATTCAAACAACATTCCTGATTAATTTAAAATCCACATAAGGAACAAGTTTGCATTGCTAAACTCAATTGACCATGAAACAGAAGAATTTGGGATTGAAACTACAGATATTATTAGGGAAGAATGCAAAAATAAAATAAAGTAAAGTAAAATCCCATAGTAAAAAAAACAAAGGAAAACCTAGACGGATGATGGAAGAAACACTTAAAATCGTAAAGGACATGGAAGAAGCAAAAGTAAAAGGTGACAGAAATGAGTCAGAATCCTGAATGCAGTTTTTCAGTAACTGTCACGCAGAGACAGAGAACTATTACAACAATCAGTATAAAGAAATAGAGAAGAACAAAAAAGGGGTAAACAAGATATCTTTTTCAGAATATCTGAGAAATCAAAGGGAAATTTAAGGCTAGGTTAGGAAAGCTGAATTATCAATAGGGAAGCACACTGTCTGACCAGGAAAAAACACTGAAAGAATATACTGATGACCTATACAGAAAAGTGACACACTCCTTTGAAGAGGAATCTATAATGAAGAACCTTCAGAAAGCAATGGGGAAGTTGTTCTGGAAGCACTAGGAAGAAATAAATCACCAGGGTTAGATGGGATACCAATAGAACTATTTTAAGCCACAGAGACAGAATCTGTCAAACTCTTAACAAGAATAGAAAATAAGACAAAGGTAAACAGATTGGAAGCATTCAGTTTTTACACTGCAACCCTCAAACAAGAAGCTACTAAGTAATACAGTAACTACTGGACCATTTCTGTATTTATGATAACTTTTTGCCGCTCTTAGATCCCCATACCTGACACAGCCTCCAACCTACTTTTTAAGAAGGCTACACTTAGTCTTCACAGACCAAGCAATGGACACTAAGCTGGTAAGAGCTGGCTATGACTTGGAGCTGAACTGGAGAGCCTCTCCTTCATCCAATGACAGAGGGGAAAATTAGTGATCGTTTCCTAATGTTATCAAAGGCAATTTTCTTTAAGAGGTATAATTCAGTTTCCCTTATTTTAAAAAACTTCCCCCCAGATTTCCTTGTGCGCTACTGCTTAGCACATGTAACTGAAATAACCAACCAACCAACTAAACAAACAAACAAACAAACAAAAAATCCCACCACTAATTATTCCTTCCTCATTAAGATTTAGACTCTGAGTTTCTGGGATGCAATGCATGATGACGGTGCTATATTATGAAATATAATAGTTGTTATTATTAAATTGTTAATACATAGAGTGGCATTTTATTAACAGAATTCCGTATACACATGCATATAGATATCAGAAATGTTCTTTTATTGCAAGTAGCACTTTAAGAGTGCCAGGGCCAGCTTTGGTTCTTGCTTTCCAATGAAATCTTAATGGATCTTTGCAAAACTTGGTTTTTGTTTGTGAGCAAACAAACAAGCTGTCTTCAGTGTGGAAGGGATAGTCACTCTCGAATTGGCCTTCTCAGCCACTCTAGAGACTGTTCCAAGTCCTCTATTCAGAGCATGTTACCATAGTCTCTTGAGACTGAAGGATGTCTACTAAGTATTTGTGATAACGCGATGTTCGTCATTTGGGTAACGTATGGTCTTGTTATTTTTTTAAACGAGGGAACTCAAGGGAGGGAACTCCTCTGATCTCCTCTGATACATGCAGGCTACAAACGAGGAGACTTTTCCCGTGGTTTCAGCGTGTCCAGTTCTCCCTTCGGTTGTTGAACGAGCATTCACTGGCAGTGAGAGGATGCTGCGTGTATCCTTCGGGGAGATGATGCAGGCTGGAGCGGAGAGACACCCACCTCTTCCTCCTCCTCTTTTTTTCCAGCATGAAATGTTACCAGATTTCTCCCCGCCTCCACCTCTTTCCAGCCTCTTCCCCCCCGTCTCTCTCTCTCTCTCTCTCTCTCTCTCTCTCTCTCTCTCTCTCTCTCTCTGTGTGTGTGTGTACGATCCTCCTGTTGCACCAATTGGCGGAGTGGTTTACACAACTAGCTGTGCATATTTCGAGGTTCTCACAGAACTACTGCTCTTGCCGGTCTTCTGCCCTCATAAAACTTAAGGAGTGAGGCGTTAACGCCTCCTCTCCCAACCCGATAAAACAACGCTGCTATTTTGTGGCCGGGTGACACACACTCTCCCCCCCTCTCTATTTGTGTGTGTGTGTGTGTGTGTGTGTGTGTGTGTGTGTGTGTGTGTGTGTAGATCAAGGGGTCTCTAAAGGCTTTGGCATCAGGGTGTAATTAGCCATGATTGATGGGCCACTGCCTCTGGGTTTCAGGTTAGATAAACAGTTCGTCCCGTTGGTCAGTTTCACTGTTAACTTTTTTTTTTAAAAAAGTCCCACCTCCGCCTCCTCCTCCTCCTGCGCCTGGTTCCTTAAATCCCCCCTTTCCCAAGGCAGCTGCAGCAGTGGCGGCTGCGGCTTGAACGAGAGCACCCCGCGATCGGGGAGGGCGTGTGTGTGTGTCTGAGAGAGGGTAAGTCTTTCTCTAGAGGAGCCCGAGGGACCGATCCAGGGCGGGTGGGCCAGCTGTAAGCAGCAGTAGGGACCGCTTCGTGTAAATGGGCTAAGCTGGTGATGGGGAACAGATGGGGGGGGGGACGCATGGGTAGAGCCGCGGCGCCGGTCCCTCAGCCCCCCCACCCCCACGGCTGCAGGAAGATCAGTTCCAGATCCAAAGTTACTTTCCCCAGTGGATGGTGCCGGTTCGCCTTGGCCGGTGTTCGGCAAGTCCCTCCGCCTTCTTTCCTCGCGGGGTTCAGCACCTTCCACGCAGCTCCGCGGTGCTACCTAGAATTCCTTTTCTGTTCAGCCCTACCCCCACCGGGAAAAAAAAATCCGAAATCTCTTGGATTTTTCTCCTACGTTTTGCCATGAAAAAGGTTTGTGAGCGGAACCGACGGAGGGGCCCACGGCCACGCGGTGGCTTCTCGGGTGTGAAAGTTGGCTTCCTTCGGGAACCCTTCCGAGAGGAACTGGTCCAGCGCTCCCGGACTTCTTAGACGTTAATAAGGCTCTTAGCCTTGGGAACTTTCCCTGCCCTTGATGTGATTGAACAGCATGTGGCCCTCTTGAGTGATGGAAACGGCAACAGCCCGTGGAACTCTGCAGCTGGCCGATCGCACAGGCCTGTTGTGCCAGCCAGGAAAGATTGTTTCAGGCTCCTAAGAATGATTATTTTTTAAATAAGATGTTACTTAACAAGGCCATGGACCAAAAAAAAAAAAAAAAAAAAAAGGGGCTGGGAAAAGGAATGAAATAAAACTCGTCTTGAAATGTGCCTAAACTGTTGCTTTGCTGCAAACAATTCCCTAGGAGGAGACTGATTACTTGCATACTTGCAGACCAAGGGAGATATCCAGAGTTAGGGAGGAAGCTGCTTGAGAGGCGTCTTGGTTTTACAGTTGCTGTTCTCAGGCGGTTGTGTTTTGAGAGAAGGTTCGCTGGAAACTGTGTGTGGTCAGGAACCCGCCACTGAACAAGTCTGAAGGACTTCCCACAAGTTGAAGGGTGTGTGCAGTAGGCATCCTTCAGTCTCAAGAGACTATGGTAACATGCTCTGGTCAGAGGCCTTGGATAATTAACACTGCAGACTTCTTATAATCTATCATATGTTGTGTGCCATGTTTTATTATTTATCAGTTTTCCAATTATATTTCACCTTTCTTCTGATGAGCTGAAAGCACAATATGTAGCTCCCCTCCCCACCACCCATCTGCACAACAACTCTGTGAAGTAGCTTAGGCTTAGAGAGAAGGCCTGGTCCAAGGTCACTCTGTAGATCCTTGGACGCCCTAATACCAGCCGCCAAGGACTCTAACCACTAGCCTACACTATACTGCCTCTCTGTCATGGCCCTTGCACCGTATCAAACTCAGAATTGATGCTCAATTCACAGAGGTTACCTAACTGCAGTAAGATTTCATTGCTTGGATCTCTCTCTCATGTTGTTGAGTGACAAATGATATGAATAATAGTAAGAGCAATTGTTATTGTTACTGCTGCCACCATACCCACTGATAACAGGGTAGAGCATACAATAAAATACATGTGTGCAAAGCGCTTTTAACATTGGAAAGAGTTACCTAAATTCTCACTAGTACTCCAAGAGTCTTGATCATTACACATAGTCAAGGGGGAAGGGAGATTTCTTAACTTTCCATTACTCTTCTTATGTCTCCCCTGCTGTCACAAAAGCTGCATTCCAAATCATGTGTAGGAGAGGTATTCAGCCATCAGTACCTTCGCCTTCTTCTCCTGTATGTGTCTTCTCAAGCATCCTTCCTGAAACAATACAGCCAATAGACATCACCTCTGTAATGGATGAAAAGCACTTAAGGGTTAGGAATGCACCTGGGGTGGGGGTGGGGGAAGCCAGCAGATGCTGGAAAGAATCAGGTTGGGGGGTGACTCATTCCTTAGGCATGAAATCTTCACTTCGGATCTTAGGACTGAAGGGGGTAACCCACACGGAGAACTGAACGAGAGATGTTTTTAAAGAGAGTTGTGATGGAGCTTGGGAAAGGGGCTCTTTTTGGGTGGCAAATTCCAGATTTCTCCGGCCAGCATATCCAGCAGGGGTTCTGTGCGTTGCGGCTTCACATGCAATATATTGAAGCTCCAGGTAGGTGATAGCTGCTGAGGCAAACATATTCACACAGGTGTTTCAACAGTAAGCCTCCTTCTCTGCACTTAAGATGGCTGAAGAGAAGATGCTTGGATGAAAATATGATTAAAATAAGCTATGGCATATATATAATAAACATGGTGAGCAGGGGAATATGAATGGAATATTGGCTGTCACGGGTTATGAAATATATATGAAAGAGAGCAGTAGATTATACTGAAACTGGTGTTACACTGCTGATTGCACAACTTGTATTTGGTCCTTATCCTTCATAATCTTTCTGCTGCCTCTGATATAGTTGATTACTGTCTTCTCCTGTTATTCCCTAGTCAGTGGTTCTTAACCTTTGTTACTCAGATGCTTTTGAACTGCAACTCTCAGAAACCCCAGTCAGCACAGCTGGTAGTGAAGGCTTCTGGGAGTTGTAGTCCAAAACTCCTGAGTAACCCAAGGTTAAGAACCAGTGCCCTAGATCACCATGATTTTTTTTTTTGCTCTTTTCTGGTTTTCCTCCTGCCTGTTTCATTGCTCTTTCACTGTTCTTTCCCTGTTTCCATAGATGGACGATCTTCCTTTGCTGACCTCTTTCGCTTTTCTCGGCGCACTGACCCTGAGTGACTTCCTCAAATCACATCACTTTCAATACGACCTGGGCATGGATAATACCAGCTCTGTCTCTCTTCTCCTATCCTGTTCTCCTCTTAATTCCATATTCCCCTCTGCTTCTCTGCCACTTCTGTTATAGTCCAAAGCGCTGTGTGTCCAAGGTTAACCTCCGCTGATTTCCTTGTTAATTTGCATTGTTTCAATTTCCCATTTGGAAAAGGCACATACACACCTTCCCTGTATTTCTGGTTGCTTCATCCTGCCCACACTTTGAAGAAAGCTTTGTACCTGAAACGAAGGCACTAGCCATGATTAGAAAGTGTGGCCATAAAACCATGGTGATCTGAGGGTTCTAAAGGAAAGCAAGTCCCTTGGAAATAAGAGGCATCCCAATAAAAATAACTTCTTGCAGCTGTGTTGTCTATACTGTTTGTTTGCTTTATTTTGCTGGACAGTTCCCTAGTGAAGAAACAAGGGATTTATGTGTGTGGGTTTCTTTAAGGTTGGGCAAGATGATTCTTCTGACTCTTTTTTCCTCTATCCCATTTCTGGCAAACTGAATTTAATTGAATTACTGTACATTTGGTTTACAGAAATGCAGGACAGATTCATGATTTCAGCCACTTTATGCCACCACAAATCTTTGTAGAAATGTCTGGAAGGCAGTGAGTTATGTCATATATGTCTCCAAATATTTGATTATGTAGCTGCCACACCAAATAGTCTAGGAATACCAGAGGGAACTGTGTAAGAATGGCTTTCCATCTGTCTGTCCATCAGTCTCTGTACCATCCTTGCAGGAAAAACACAGTCTCCTTGTGAATTGCTTTCCGTCCTCTCTGTGGAGTCATATGTCACTTTTTGAAAGTGCCCTTTTCTGAGAGTGGATTAAGAACACATTTTCCAGACTCTCATCACTATGTATGCATGAGAAACAGCGTCAGTAAACTTTAATCCCCCATTCTCACAACTCTTCGTGTGTAGTGGTGATCAACACACAGGAGGTATTTCGGCAAGGGACAAAGCAAAAATCCATAGCTACTCTGCTTGCAATGACCGAGCATTGGGGTGCTACATGATTCTTCCCCCCCCCTGCATCAGGAGACATAACATAATGAAAAATCTGGAGCTTTATTCTGCTATTAGTTTATCATACTTTATAGCAGGGAGCAGCTTCCCTTCTTTGATTGGTCACTTCCACAATCCAGAGAAAGAAGCCAAGAACCAACCCCAGATTCTTTCCCTCTTTGGGGGGGGGGGGAGGAGGGGAGAAAAAAAACTAGAGGAAGCTCCCTAGTTTGTTTTGCCACTGTTGTAAATGGGATACATTTGTGACAAGCCTGGGATCCTGTACATCTCTCCTTGTCCAAGTTGCGTGAACAGAGTTCCAACTGGAGAAAGGAATTGTGAATGGAGTTCCAGTTGTAGAGCATGACTTTGCTGTCTTCTTTTACCTTCTAGAGCCTCTATTACTTTGAAAAGTCATCCTTAACTGCAGAAGAAAGCTGTAAAATGGGGTTCAATGTCACAAAGCATAGAAAGAACATGGCAAAGTATGCAGTTCTCATGTATGAATGGGGGTGGGGGGAACAGGTTTATGCAAAAGTACTAACTGATCCAATCCACCACATTCTCCTTTCTACACAAAATTGAGGTGACTAGGAATGTGCATGGCAAATATGTTCATATTTCTTTCGTTTTGAGTTGTTTGGGAATCTTTCACAAGTGCCTCTTTTATTTTTAATGTACTGGTCCTTTCTTTCAATATGAAAAAGGGAAACCTTATTTTGGGTGTGTGTTTTCTGACACTCTAAAAGCCCAAAGCCCCCTTAAAAACTACTCCAAAAAAGCAGGGGCAAGGTAAGAGAGAATCAATAGGTTCCAAAAGAAGGCAACAGTATGGGGAGGGGGTGGAAATCATCAGACCAATGCAGGCATTATTTTATAAAGAAAACATAAGCCTGTCCCCACCCCTGACTTCACACCACCAACAAAGACACTCCTCAAGCCAAGATACTCAACTTGCACTAGTCCTACCGAAATTGGGGGGGGGGGAATAACTCACTTGCCCACAAACTAATTTGAAAAGCAGTAAAGCACCAAAAAATTAGAAAATAGAAAACAACTTTAGGACTTCAGTACCACCAACCCAGCACGAAAGAGACCTATGGGACTGAGTAGTGCAATTTAAAAAAATTGCAAGGAAGCAGTCAGCCAGTGCCTGACTGGCTGGTTGCTTAAATTGGGTGGTGGGAAACAAAACATTTTTGCTGTGTGTGCGTAGTACCTCAACCCATCCCCTCAATATTTACATTTAACAGCATAAAAACACAGTAAATTAATCAAATACTTTTTAAAATAAATCAGTCAAACAGAGAAAGCACCTCTCCTGCACAGGGAAAATTAGCACAAAACTCCCTCTTCCAAGAACCAAGAAGAGGAAGCACATTAGTAAAATCAACACATACTCAGAGCCCCCTAACTCAAACTATTAGAATATGGGGAAATAGATGCCTTCTCTTATCTATGTCCAGCACGCTGGCCAGACAGAGGCAGCAGCAAAAAAACAAACAAAACCCCTCCAAAAAACAAAACAAAACAAAACAAAAAAAAAAGAAATGGAGGGATCTCCCCCAAAATGAAGAAAAGGGGCAAAAAAGAGAGGAATGAAGCCAATGCCCTGTCAAAGCAGGAAACCCACAGATAAGCATTGCCGACAAGTGCCCATTTAACCTCGGTTTTCAAATCTCCAGTGGAGAAGAATCCACCAACCCTGAGGCAGTCCATTCCTCTGTTGCTCAGCTCTTACTCTCAAGGAGTTCTTAATATTTAGGCAAAAGTCTTCTTTCTCATAATTTTCATCCACTACTTTGGGTCCTATCCTTCTGAGCTACAGAAAACGAGTTTGCCCCATCTTCCAAGTGACCATCCTCCAACTATTTTAGGTGGGTGTCATAGCGTAGTTGAGGGACATAAGAGTACAACTTAAGAGTAGGCCCACTGCCTCCTCACTGGATCCTTGCCCAGCGTGGCTGATCGGAGCTATGAAGGAAGTTATGATTGATTGGGTTATGAACATTATCAATTCATCACTGATGGAGGGAATGCGTCTCTCCCGCTTAAAAGAAACCATCATCCAACCCATCATCAAATGCCCCCAGTTAGCACTGGGCAACCTTAACAATTTCCATCTGATTGTTAACATAACATTCCTGGGCAAGGTGATTGAGAGGATAGTGGCAAACCAGTTGTAGCCATACCTAGAGGAGCAGGATTGCCTTGACCCATTCCAGTCTGGATTCATCCCATGATGGGGTACTGAGACAACACTGGTTGCACTGCGAGATGACCTTTTAAGAGAGGCTGACAGGGGCAGATGCAACCTTTTGGTACTCCTAGATCTCTCAGTGGCTTTGATACCATCGACCACAGCATCCTCCGGGGCAGGCTCTCTGAGGTTGAGATTGGGGAGTTAGCATTGAGCTGGCTCTGATCCTTCCTTGAGGACCATGTCCAGAGAGTGTCAGTACTTTGGACCATTCAGTGTGGGGTTCCTCAGGGATTGGCACTATCTCCAATGCTGTTTAATATCTATGTTAAGCTATTGGGGGAGTTTTGGAGTAAGGTGTAATCAGTATGCTAATGATACAGAACTCTTATCTCTCCATTACCACCTCTGAAGTGGATGTTGTCCAGACACTGGCGCGTTGCCTGGTTGCAATACTGGAATGGACCAGGGCTAACAGGCTCAAACTGAACACGGACAAAACAGCTTTTGCTCCTGGGGCCGGGGGGGGGGGGGAACCTCTGATAGGTTAGGAGGAATGGTCTCTAGGTTGGATGGTACTTCCCTACAGTTTTGGGATGAAGTACATAATTTGGGCATTCTTCTGGACCCGGCTATTTCTTGGGAGTTCCAGATTACAGCCATGTCCAGATCAGCCTTTAACCAGTTTAGGTTAACTGCCCAACTTTGCCCCTACCCAATCAAGAATTCCCTCAGGACTTTGGTGTAGGCCCCAGTCATCTCCTGGATTGACTACTGCAATGCCCTTTACATGGAGCTCCCCTTGAATCTATTTCAGAGACTTCAGGGGGTCCAGAATGCAGCAGCCAGACTGGTGGTTGGTGCAAGTAAATTTGACCACATCTCTCCTGTTCTGGCTCGCCTCCACTGGCTACCCGTGATGTCCCAGATCAGACTCAAGGTTTTAACACTCACATACAAAGCCCTCCATGGTTTGGGCCCATGTTACTTGTCAGAGCATCTCTCCTTAATGTCATCTGCCTGACCCACAAGCTCATCTCAGTCAAGGCTCCTCTAGGTGGCCACCCTGGGGAAGGCTCATAAATCCTCTACAAGAGTTAGGGCCTCCTTTGCAGTGGCTCCAACCTTATGAAAACAGCTTCCGGAGTATCTCCACCTAGCTCCCTCCCTGTGGACTTTTAGGAAGCAATTAAAAACCTTGCTTTTCAGGGAGGCTTTCCACATTGACCCCAGCTGACCAACTTCTCTTCCATTTTTTCCTCTCCCCTCCTCTTCTTCCCTCCTCTCTTTTCCTACATCTGCTCTGGGATTAGTCAGTTTCCTCTAGGTTTTTAAATTTTTTTAGGGTTATTGCTATCGGTTTTAATATTTCTACTTTTATGCGTTTTCTATTTTATGAGTTGTAACCCACCCAGAGTAGTGCTGTGACACTAATGGGAGTGGGATACTAACTAACTAACTAAACTTTCATCCCATCTGGCCATCAATCCACTGGATTAGAATTCTAGGTGCACTGACAGAGTCTGGAGTCACAGGCAGGCAGGGTATACCTTCGGCACTAGCTGCACATCCTAAGGCTGCAAGTCCCCAACTCCTGACACACAGAATGGATCTCTATTTCTCTCTTGATGGCAGGCCAGGAAATGAATGTACCTTGTTTGGAAACAGCCAAGTATGAACAAGTGGATTGTATTTTTCTGGAATTACCTCTGTGCTTGTGAGCTTCTGTTGTATTTACCTGCTCTGTATCTTTTTTCTCTTCTCTAAAGGGAAGCTGTTTCAATTTGCTGTAATTGCTTTTTTAGCAGGTTTGAACATTTCCTTTTTGACCTACTTGCTAATGAACTCTGTTCCTGGATTGGATCCAGAAAAACACAGAGAAAATATTAACAGCCCTGATTTCATGCTGCTAGTGATGAAATGTGACCAGAAGGGTTTAATTGCTATTAGAAATAATTGTTTTGATGGTTAGGGAGGGGGACTACAGTACTTCTGAATCAACATCTTTGCTATGAATGAACATAGTCATTGGAAGCTGTGTTGTTCCAGTTGATGACATGGAGGGTAAGGAAACATGTTGATAGAAAGTTTGATCAGAAACTGTGTATAAATGATGGAGTGAATGAGTGGGGCTGGCCCTAACATTGGTTAGAGCAAGGGAGCCACTGAAAATAGTGTTGCAGTTTTGAATTTCTGGTTAAATTCCTTTAGCTGCGCAGCAGAAGTGCAGGGATCTATAGAGCAGAATAGCTTCAAGTTTCCCAGAGTAGTCCACCCATTTTCTCCCTAACTGGCACTTACAGTCTCAATAACTTCCTCTGAGACATTTGTAAGATGAAAGAATAAAAAAAATACTTAAGGGAAAGAGGCGGAAATGGCTTACTATGTTCAACTGTTTCCCTTATTTGGGTAAAGCTCTCCTCAAATGCCAGAATGAATGTGCAGCATCCACAATGAACAAAACTATTTCTATATATTCTAAATGCTCTTAATATGAACATAAGTACTGTAATGCACAACAGTACATCTTTGTTGTTACAACATAGGAAAAAAATGCTTTTAATACACCGTAGGAGAGAAATGTCTTCAATATTAAGCAAGAAAATATGTTCCTTTTTAAAAGTACATCTAAGAAATAAAACATAAGGATTGTTGAAGGTTTTTATTTTTAAATTGTACACTACAATACTTTAAGAATCTTGTCCATTTACAGAAGTGCTTTAAATACCATTTTTCCCCTCTATGTACACTACTAGTACAACAGCATTTCCTTTTGCTAAAGTCGAAGATATAATACCACCATTCCAAATCACTTGTGTAACTTCCTTTGAAATCTACAGAGTTTTGTTTTGGGGTTTTTGCATGTGGAATGGATTTTATATTGATACCAAAAATACCTTACTTCCTTGCATGTTTTTTATCTCTTCTTTATTTTATATGTTTTTTGATTTCATATAAGTACAACAAAATACAGAAAAAGGCTTGCTGTCTGCAGTCATCAATTCACTCCTATCAGTGTTTTGGTTTGGCAATGTGTTCTTATTCAATCCTCTGAATATTTCTGCTTTGTCCCCCATGCTGAGTCTCTCCATATATGTACCAGACTCAACGGAGAGGCAGGTACCAATCTACGTTTGTCCTGATTGCCAGGTGCAAAACCTGTTTTGGCTGCACTGTGGACAAGAGCCGGAGTGGTGTAGTGAGTTGGGCTAGGATATAGGAGATTTGGGTTCAACTCTCAGCTGTGGGTGGGTTTGGGCCCCAAAACCTAGGACACATCTACACTGGTCCTTTTGGTGTAGGCTGGTGTGGTCCTCATAGGGTTGCTTGAGGTGGGGGGACGGAGCAATATGCCATTTTATGTGATCTTCAAGTCCAGACTCAGAAATGAATCTAGAAGCACTTTCTGCATCCCTATTCTTTGATCTGCCTTTCGGACTGACCAGGAGCACCTCTATCTTGTCTGGATTAAGTTTCTACCATGTTTCAAGATGGTGATTTTATCAATGTCTGCTTTTATCAGTGTCTGCTTCTAACAAACCCTTCTTGAAAAATCAGTGGAAAATTGTGTGTGTGTGTGTGTGTGTGTGTGTGTGTGTGTGTGTGTGTGTGTGTGTAGAAGAGAGAAAGAGCTATTTATGCTGATTAAAATGTTCATTTGTGTAAGCAAATGTATGTTTGACATAAGTTTGGAAAATCTAGAACTTAAAAAATAACAGAAAGAAACCTTCCAGAGCTCACACAACTTAATTGCTTCTCCCCAGGATATAGCAAGTCTTTACCTTCATTACTTGGATCATTTTATTTATGCTTGTTTTTTGTTAAGAGACAGCTTTTGTATCCTTGATCACGGATCATCCTGGATTTTAAAGGAGCCTAGTCAGTAAAATCTGCTTTTCTTCTTGTGATTAAAAGTTGCAAGTTGAGCTGTGGGTTTTTCTCATTGCTGGCAAAGGGGATGGAAATTCCAATTGTAAAGCTTTAGTTTGAACATTTTGTGGTTGTTCCAATTCTTTACCATTTCCCCTTTAAAACAAAGAATGTTCTTTTCTCCCTTTTTTCCCCTTTTCCTCTTAATTGATGTAAAGATGGCCATTTCTGCTTAAGATGACTGGTCTCCTTGTGAAAATTTTAAAAAGTGTACCATAAAACTGTACATGTTCCTTGGGAGCAAAGGATAACGTTTCAGATAGTTTGTTTCGTGACTTCTGCTTGTTTCAATGTGGAAATGTTTCATGTAGGCACATGTGGATGTCTTGCTTGTAAAGACACATAACACAGAGAGAGAGACAGAAAGAGACAGAGAGAAGAAAATGTAATAAGAATGAGGAATAATCATAGGGTTTCTGCTTCAATTTCGGGAGACAGGCCGGGATCTATCAGCAGCTTCCTTTAGCACCCAGGGGTTTCATTCATTTCAGAATGAAAGAAAAACTGGACCCCACAGGGTCTATTTGGTTCAATATTTAGTGGTTCTGAAATGAATACTATGAATCATAAATGGCTATGAATGGGTTTGTTGTTCCATACTCACATCTGCACCTCATTCAGAGGTGGGGGCCAGGCCAAATTAAGGCAGGCTGAGACCTAAAGCTGTGTCACGTGCAAAAGGCCCAGTAGGGTTGCTAAAGATGCAGCTCTCACAGAATTGGGGTGATGGTAGTCTCCCCACCCCCATTCAAGAGCACCTTATATTCTGAGGCCCCAATCTATAGCTTATTTAACTTCTGCATCACTGGGCGGGAAGAGCTTTTCTTTGGCAGGAGAAACTGAAGTTGAATGTAATGGTCATTCCCAAACACCATCATTTTATTTTCTCAGAATGTCCCGGTTTTTATGTTGTTCTTGTTGAGGAATTCACAGAATGAGGAAGTGTTGCCATACTACTTGATTGGCCACATTTTAGCTGGATTTTACATATGCTGTCCAGTGCCCATTAAACTCTTCAACTGGCCAGGATTTTTATTTATTTTTTTTTATTTTATTTTTTCATTCATTCATTCATTCACTTGATTTTTTAATATTGCCCATCTGGCTATGAAGGCCAATTTTTTTAAAAGATCTCTATCCCATGTGTAGTGGAAGGAAGAAGACGAAGTAGACATCGCTCTCTAAGCCATTTGTTGGATTTAAAAAATAACCCTTTGTCTGTGATTAGCTAATAAGTGAAAGTTTCCATAGTCTGACAGGGTTTCACAGGGATTGTATAAACTGAAGACACTGGGTAATTATTGCAGCTGTAGGAATTCTTGGTTCCTAGCTGAAATCTGTTTGCAGAACAGTGTATAGAAACCAGTGAAACCATAGCCATGAATGCCGACTGAAGGATTATAGGAACTGTAGTTCAAGAGAGGATTTCCCCACCCCTACCCCCAAACTCTGACAAACACATTACTACATTTACTGCTTTGCCAGATAATTTATGTGATGACCTTTGCAGGGCTTTCTAGCTCTAAAATTCTGTAAGTCAATAGCTGAAATCCTAGAAAGTCACACTAAGAGGACCATTGGATCAGCGGGGATTTGGTGAGTCAACTCTGCTGTAAGATCCATTGATTCAAATGGACCTACATTAGTTGTGACTTAAGTCACAACTGGAGAAGGCCTATTTGAATCAATTTAACCATGGAGGAGTTGACCCTGATGATTTGATGAGGCTACTCTGAAGAGCAAAAGGGGGTTTTCTCAGGAAATCCCCCCCAAAAAACCTGAAACCTTTTTGGATAAGTGAGGTTGCTATCGCATCCAACGGGTGCTAGGGGCCACAACGACACCCCTAGTGGCACTCCTACTGCATATTGCCAATCCCCTACTTTATATTGTATGTGCAATCTACAAATATATTGAAGGGTCAGAACACCCCCCATCTAATGTGTAGGAGAGGGAAGGGTTGGTTGATAGTGCCATTGCTGGGAGGGTGGAGCTACCAAGTTCATCCCTCCCACAGTTCCAGTATGTATTTTATTAAACATTCAGCTTTTTGGGAAGTCAACGACTGACTTAATTGTAGTTCTCTAGTGTATTTGGAGTTTCACAATCTGACTTATTTGGTCTTTGCACCAGGTAGTGCAATGCAGCTAAAATCAATGGTATCTTTGTCATCTTTTTCACAAGGAGAAATCATTTGTACCCATTATGTACCTCTGAACAGAGCACACCAATTCTGTTTGAGTTGGAAGTCTCTGGCTTACTAATTGGCTAACATACTTTTGTAGCTTGGAGCCTGGGAGCGTAAGGTTAATTGGAACAATTCGGGACCAAGAATGTTTAAAGGCATAATTTCAGAAACACTCCATTAATGGATTTATGGACTTGATTAATAGGCTAGGGTGTTTATTTAAACTCAGTCAGAATGTCTATGGACTACAAATTGCAGAATGTTCTTTAATCCTCAAGAATAAGAAAGACCCATCAGTCTTTTACCAAATATTAATCTAATTAATTGTTGACAGAGCAGAAGACTTAACTCACTGTGGGTGTCAAATCAACATGTTTAGGAGAACTCAGAGCAGCAAGTACCGTAAATCTATTGATACTTATGACTGCAGCTTCGGAAGAGGTAGCCATGTTAGTCTGTGCAAGCATATCAGGCAAAATCCAGAGAAAATGAAAAAAGACAAAAGCATGTGGCACCTTAAAGTCTAACTCTTATATTTTAGTGTCCGCTTTCATGGACATGTCCACTTCTCCAGACATATGGAAATAGAATGAACTGTTGAATGAAAAACTAAATATTTATACTAAATATTAATTGGCTCTTGGGTATATGGTATATTTACATGCAATAATTTGTCTCTTAAGGAATTTTTACAACAGAGCCCTACAATAACATAAGCCAAATAATTACATGTAAATGTACCATAGATATGTCTGAAGAAGTGGATGTGTCCATGAAAGCTTACATCAAAATATAATTAAGTCTTTAAGGTGCTGCATCGTTTTTGTCTTTTTGTTCTGTACTGTTTCTTTGGATTTTGCCTAATATGATACTTACAAGTTAGACAGCACGACAGCAAGTCTTGGGTCCTCAGTTGCCTTTTCCATTAATGGCCCATTCCATTTGTAGAAGGGCACTGAATCCAGCAGAGGCCCCGACTGAATTCAGCAAATGACTTGGATGCACAGTCAGGAACAGGTTGAGATGAATTAAGAATGAATGGAGCAAGACTCTTAACACTTGCATATCTACAGATATGCAAATAATGGCTTAGAAAAGGGAAAGAGAGAAAGGGAACTAAAATCTGGTTCTTCTGAAATTGAGTACAGTATGTACAGTTCAGGTTCGTGTAATCAACTGAAGACCTATCAGTATTTTGTCTATTAGTCATTACAGGAGAGTTTTCACACACATAATTGACAATTCTTTAAAGGAAGATAATATATGTTGTCTTTCTATAGGCCATGTACATTAGGATCCTTGTATCCACGGATCAGTATTCGTGGTTTCATTTATTTCAGTATGGAAATTAAAAATATATTTATACATATTTCCATGATCTAATTACCAGAACTAGCCACTAGACAGAATTAGAGACAATGTTATATCCTCGTATGTTGTTGTTTAGTCGTTAAGTCATGTCCGACTCTTTGTGACCCCATGGACCAGAGCACGCCAGGCCCTTCTGTCTTCCACTGCATCCAGGAGTTTGGTCAAATTCATGTTGGTAGCTTCGATGACACTGTCCAGCCATCTCATCCTCTGTCATCCCCTTCTCCTCCTGCCTTCACACTTTCCTAACATCAAGGTCTTTTCCAGGGAGTCTTCTCTTCTCAAGAGATGGCCAAAGTACTGGAGCCTCAGCTTCAGGATCTGTCCTTCCAGGGAGCACTCAGGCTTGATTTCCTTTAGAAAGGATAGGTTTGTTCTCCTTGCAGTCCAGGGGACTCTCAAGAGCCTCCTCCAGCACTACAATTCAAAACCATCAATTATTCAGTTGTCAGCCTTCTTTATGATCCAGCTCTCACCTCCATACATTGCTACTGGAAAAACCATACTGTAGCTTTGGCTCTGCGGACCTTTGTCTGCATGGCAATGTCTCAGCTTTTAAAAATGATGTATAGGTTTGTTATCGCTTTTCTACCAAGCTGCAGGCGTCTTTTGATTTCATGGCTGTGATCCTGGAGCCCAAGAAAGTTAAATCTGTCACTGCCTCCATATCTTCCCCTTCTATTTGCCAGGAGGTGATGGGACCAGTGGCCATGATCTTAGTTTTTTTTTTTTTTTTTGAGCATCAGACCATTTTTTCCACTCTCCTCTTTCACCCTCATTAAGTGGTTCTTTAATTCCTCCTCACTTTCTGCCATCAGAGTGGTATCATCTACATATCTGAGGTTGTTGATATTTCTTCCAGCAATCTTAATTCCAGTTTGGGATTCCTCCAGTCCGGCCTTTCACATGTTGTATTCTGCATATAAATTAAATAAGCAGGGGGACAATATGCAGCCTTGTCATACTCCTTTTCCATTTGGAACCAATCGATTGTTCCATATCCAGTTCTAACTGTTGTTTCTCCTACACATAAATTTCTCAGGAGATAGATAAGGTGGCCAGGCACTCCCATTTCTTTAAGGACTTGCCATAGTTTGTTGTGGTCCACACAATCAAAGGCTTTTGTGCAGTCAATGAAGCAGAAGTAGATGTTTTTCTGGAACTCTCTGGCTTTCTCTATACTCCAGCGCATGTTAGCAATTTGGTCTCTAATTCCTCTGCCCTTTCAAAATCCAGCTTGTACTTTTGGGAGTTCTTGGTCCACATACTGCTGAAGCTTTCCTTGTAGGATTTTGAGCATAACCTTGCTAGAGTGTGAAATGAGTTCAAATGTATGGAAGTTGGAGCATTGTTTGGCACTGCCCTTTTTTATGACTGGGATGTAGATTGATCTTTTCCAATCCTCTGACCAGTGCTAAGTTTTCCAAACTTGCTAGCATATTGGGTTTAGCACCTTAACAGCCTCATCTTTTAAGATTTTAAATAGTTCAACTGGAATGCCATCACTGGCCTTGTTGTTTGCCATGCTTTCTAAGGCTCACTTAACTTCACTCTTCAGGATGTCGGGCTCAAGGTCAGCAAGCAAACTATCTGGATTGTCCGGTATAATTCCTCTGTGTATTCTTGCCACGTCTTGTTGTATTCTGCTTCTCTTAGGTCCCTACCATTTTTATCCTTTATCATGTCCATCTTTGCACAAAATGTTCCTTTAATATCTCCAGTTTTCTTGAACAGATCTCTGGTTTTCCGCTTTCTATTATTTTCCTCTCTTTCTTTGCTCTCTTCATTTAAGAAAGCCCTCTTCTCTCTCCTTGCTAATCTTTGGAAGTCTGCATTCCATTTTCTGTAACTTTCCCTATCTCCCTTGCATTTTGTTTCCCTTCTCTTCTCTACTGTTTGTAAGACCTGCAGAGAACATAATCAATCTGATTTCGGTACTGCTCATCTGGTGTTGTCCATGTGTAGAGTCGCCTCTTGTGTTGTTGGAAAAGAGTGTGATGGCCAGCTTGTTCTCTTAACAAAACTCTATTAGCCTTTGCCCTGCTTTATTTTGAACTCCAAGGCCAAACTTACCTGTTGTTCCTTTTATCTCCTGACTCCCTACTTATCATTCCAATCCCCTACAATGGGAAGAACATGTTTCTTTGGTGTCATTTCTAGAATGTGTTGTAAGTCTTCATAGAATTGATAAATTTCAGCTTCTTCTGCATTGATGGTTGGTGCATAAACTTGGATTACTGTGATGTTGAAAGGTCTGCCTTTGATTCGTATTGAAATCATTCTACCATTTTTGAGATTGTTTCCCAGTACAGCTTTTCCTGCTCTTTTGTTGACTATAGGGGCTACTCCATTTCTTCTATGAGATTTCTGCCCACAATAGTAGATATGATAATTGTCTGAATTGAATTCTTCCATTCCCGTCCATTTTAGTTTACTGATGCCCAGGATGTCAATGTTTATTCTTGCCATCTCCTGTTTGACCACATCCAGCTTACCAAGGATCATAGATCTTACATTCCAGGTTCCTGTGCAGTATTTTTCTTTGCAGCATCGGACTTTCCTTTCACTTCCAGGCGTGTCCGGATCTGAGTGTCCTTTCGGCTTTGGCCCAACCACTTCATTAGCTCTGGAGCTACTTGTACTTGTCCTCTGCTCTTTCTCAGTAGTATGTTGGACGCCTTCCGACCTGAGGGGCCCATCTTCCAGCATCATATCTTTAAGCCTTTTGTTTCTGTCCATGGGGTTTTCTTGGCAAAGATAGTGAAGTGGCTTGCCAGTTCCTGCTCCAGGTGGATTGTGTTTAGTTAAGAACTCTCCACTATGACCTGTCCATCTTGGGTGTCCCTGCACAGTATAGCCCATAGCTTTTCTGAATTACTCAAGCCTCTTTTCGATGACAGGGCAGCAGTCCGTGTAGGGGGTCCTCATATGTAGGATTCACTATTATTCCTCATGGGGTGGAGGCTTGAAACCAGTCCCTTATGGATGCCATAGCGCTACTGTATTAGATGGCTGCCACCGCCTGTCTATTGGCAATTGTTAAAACACATTTTCTATTCTGAATCTTCTAAGTCTTGAATTGAATGGACAAAGTATTAATTTCTTGTCTATACATGCTTGAATATTCACCATTCTGTCAAGCCCTTGGAATGCTTATATTCTGCTGGCTGAATAGATACACATTTATTATTAATTATTCGTGGTACTACATATGTAACTTACTAGTACATAGATCTCAGTATACTCATATAAAACCTATACACTTCTTGATACAATTAAAATCTGTAAGATGCTGCCAAGTAGGAAGTAGTAGAGTACTGTCAGCCAGTGGAGGTATCTCGGAGGAAGTGGGAATGGATGGGAACATGGGTTTTTGGAAAACATTCAAGCAAATGTCGGTGGAAGTGGGTTCTGGGATCATGAACTCTTCATTTGAGAGACAGTTTTTGCAGGTATCTACAGATAATGGAATTATTGGCAGAGTGAGTATGTATTTGTTTACTGCATTTTTATCCTGTCCTTTCTTCCCAAAAGCTCAGTGTGGTATACATGGTCTTCTCTCCCACATTTCTCCCTCACTATGAAATAGGATAGGCTGAGAGGTTTGATTGCTCACCCAGTAAACTACGTAGTTTGAGTTTACTATACCCAAGGCCTTCTCAGTTCTAGTCTGACATTTTAACAGTACACGTGACGGAAAGATACAGTATTTCAGAAGAATTCTATCCATAAGTCAGTTTAAATAATTGCTCCCGTCTAAGAATTCCATCTTAACTTGAACATTAATTGTAACCAGCATTTTACATTTCCTGTTTCTTGCAGCTTTGTGGCTGTTTCTTCTTCTTCTGAGATTTCTTGCTCTTACTTCCCTTTAATCTTTTCTTACAGCTGCTTGTCATACCACTTTCCTCCCCAGGTGTGCCTGGTTCTTTGGAGGTGTCTGGAAAGGCAATGAAAGTTTTCAGCAGATTCCGATTCATTTCTGTTTCAGTTCCTGACTCATCCAAAGAGATGGCAAAAGTGTAGGTTAAGACTCAGGGACCTTCATCATCCCATGACATGGAAAAGATTTCATGGGGCTGGGCTTTATGGGGTTCTTCTTCAAATAAAGATGTCTGGAACAAAAGTCTGAACAAATACCATCTTTACAAGACTCTGCATCCAGATTTGTGAGGGGGGGAAAAGTCCAAGTTTTTTTAATAGAAGGGAAATAATAATATTTGCATATTTGGAGAGCTAACCAAATACTCTGTTTTTGCTGTGTGGTGAAACTTATAATTACTTGAATTTACAGACGTGTGCATGCTGCTTTCTTTACTGCACATACACTAGGGCAGTGGTCCCCAACCTTTCTAAACCGCGGACCAGTTGGGGAAGGTGGGGCACCCCCCCCCCGCGCTTGTGCACATGCGTGAAAGGGTGGAGGGCACTCATGTGGGGGCATGTACTTGTGTGCATGTGTGATGGGTGGGGCGCTTGGGGGCACTGATGTGCATGTGCAAAGGGGTGGGATGCTCATGCAGGCACACGCATGCATGTGCAAAGGGCTGTGCGGGGGGCGTGCATGTGGGGGGTTGGAGATCCCTTTCCTCAGCCCATTCCAGGCCATGTACCGGCATCAGACTCTTGACCAGGGGTTTCTGACCCCTGCACTAAGGGATCCCTCCTGGATGCTGGAAAGCACAGCTACAGAAGCCCTATACACTACAGTATATAGCAGGCATGTCCAACCCGCGGCCCCTGGGCCGCATGCGGCCCAGGTCCACTTGTAATGCGGCCCAGGGCAATTATTTATTTTTTAAGATGCTGGGAGTTGTACAGTAGTTCCCGGCAAGAGGAGGCAGCCGGTGACCATTTCCAAGCCCGGGCTTCCCTAGCAGCTCCGCTCCACCCTTCTCCACCCTGGGGGGGGGGGCGGAGCGCAAGGCCTGATGTAATTTCCGAGCTCTGTTACCATAGGTCGGGCTGCCGCCAAGGCCGAGGAAACAAAACTTAGGCCGGGCTTTAAATCCCGTGCCGGCTGCGCGGCCTCTGCTTCCAGACGCCCTGCGAGGTTCCAGGCCCACACGCTTCTTCTGCGCCCCACTGCCCGCCTGCCCGCGGAGCCCGTGCGCTCTCTCTCTGTCCCTCTCTCTCTGTCTGTTTTGCTAGCCCGAGACGTTTTCCTCTCTCTCTCTGTTTTGTGGCCCCGACTCGCTTTCCTCCCGCCCCACGTGGGAATCCGCCCGACATGTGGAGCTCCCATCGGTGCCAGGAGATCGCGGCAAGCGCACGGTTTGGGGATGAGGGGAGGTAGCCTGGAGGGGGGGGGGAAGCATCCTCACAAAGTTTGGGACTGCTTTTCCCACTGTGTGTGTGTTGGGTGTGGGGGGCAGAGGCGGGATGGATGACCCGGGCGAAGGGCGGCCAGGCTGGGCTTGCCAGGGCGAGCCCGGAGGTCCTTCTCGGGGGAAGGTACGCACAGCCGCCGCCCGGCTTTCTGGTGGGAAAGGATGCCTTTTTGGAGGCGGAAAACTGCTGGGGGGGGGGAAGGAACCAAGAGGCGGGTGGAACGGACGGAGCAGGAAAATGGGGAGGATGAGAGAGGCTCTTGGAAGGAGGTACCCCCCCCCCAAAAAAAAACCACCTGGGAGAGGATGGGTTGGTTTGGGGACGCGTGCCCATTGGGAAACCGTGGCCTCGACCCGGGATGGAGGCTCTCGAAAAAGCACCGTTTGGAGGGAGGGGGGACCTTTGGCGAGGAAGCAAGCGTTGAAGAGCACCCCTCCAAATGTTGAGGAAACCTTTCCCCCTTACCAAGATCATCATCCTTGGTTTGGTTGAGTTGCTGTTGGTGTGATCCCCAAGCAGAGGCTGAGAAAGTTGATGCAGTGGGATTACAACTCCCAAATTCCCCAGCAGCTGCTGCTGGGGTCTGTGTGTCTGTGTCTGTGTGTGTGTCTGTGTGTTTGTGTTTCTGGGTGTTGTTGCCCCTCCCCAGTTTTTTTTCCCATCCCAGAAATAAATAAGTTTATTTGTTTGTTTGTTTGTTTGTTTGTTTGTTTGTTTGTTTACTGCACTCCCAAAGCGTGTTGAAGCCCTCCTACCCTGGGTGGTTTGCGATAAATACAGCACAAAGCCAAACCTGACAATATAAACACTGAACAGTAGCAAGTAAGTTTAATATGTTAACTATGTTTCCTATGGGTTTTTTTTTGGATGATCAGGTATCATTACTGTTATTTTATTTTATGCGCGGCCCAAACTAAATTTTCATCTTCTAATGTGGCCCAGGGAAGGTGAAAGGTTGGACACCCCTGGTATATAGCATAATCCCTGATTCGCTCTAGTGGTCAGTTCTGGTAATAAACCAAGGAAACATCTCTTCCTTGGTTTTTAATGTTTTCAGGCAGCAGATAAGTGAAATTGCAGGTACTGATCCCATGGATATGGTGGTCCTACTGCATACTTAGCAGCCAGTTTAACAGATCAATAGCAAACTAAGAACAGCCATCAAGAAAGGAAAAAGAGGGAAAGATAACACTCAACAGATAGGCAGCACTCTCTTTGACTTCAAAGGATGGAAAGAATGATTGATTAGTGCTGGATATATAAGTAACCCATCCCAAAAAAGTCCCTCCCAGTCACACAAACTACAGACAGCATGTGAGATTGCAAATAAGACTATAACAGATTATTAATATCATGGCTGTGTTTTCCGAGTGCTGTCTCCCATTTCTCCCAAGGCCCTGTTCCAGCGACCATACAAAATCAAAATAAGGAAACCATAAAAATAATGGGATGACTCCTTCCTTCTTTCTGTTCATAAATATGCCATTCAATAAATAAATCCCTCTAAAAAGCAAAATGTATGTAATTGTGAAAGGGTAGAAATACAGGCAAAACCACTGAAACCATTCTGCCTTACATTCCTTCCTGAATTATTACATTTCGCCCTTTCAAAAACATCACACTTCTCACGGCCTCAGGAAGGGAGTTTCAGAGCATAAGCTCAACAGCCCGAACAGATTTCTCCTTGCTGAGTCAGGCAGATTTGGTAGCTGGCACCTTTAAAAGGTCAGTCCTGGATGATTTCATTTGGTGCAGTGGCTCACACAGGTAGGCATGGGGATTTCAAGTTTTGTATGACCACCAGCTTTCTACAAACAGAGTTCCAGCAGACAACTGCTAGAGGTGGGAGTTTCTGTAAAAATAACGTTTTGCTTTTTCTTTCTACAAACCCTGCGCATTCACAGCCAGTGTTTTCGCCCCTTTGGTTCTTATTGCAGCCAGAGCTAGTGGGTGGCACAGCTGTATGCCAAAAATTAGAGAGGACGTTGGAGAGAACATTTTTGAAAAGGTTTCTGCAGAAAGCCAGTGTCTTTCTCCTTACCTTTGTGAAGCCTTGTGGCACAGTGATTAAACTGCAGCACTGCAGTGAAAACTCTGCTCACAATCCAGGTTCAATTCTGTGACAACCCCAGACCTACTGGGATATGCCACAGTTGCACTAAGCTGCCACCAACCATTCCCTGTAAGGAGTCACACAGACCAGGAATGGATTTTTAACAAATAAAAGAACAAGGTTTATTTAAATAACACACAGGGAAAATAAAATGATCAAGTGAATAAGATACAGTAACGTGGCTTAGTCTCAATCATACATACACCAGTTTGGTTCACACAGAACACCTTTAAATAAAGCACAGACCCTGAACCTATCAGTTCTGGCTACCCATACAGACACCTGAACCTATCAGGTAGGTACTGACTGACACACAGTAGTACCCTGTCTGACACACAGACTCTCACTCCAGCTTCTTCTCTCAGCTCCTCCTCCAGCTTCTAAACTTCTCCACACAAGCTCCACATATATATACAGTACAGCCCCTCCTCCTGATGTCCCGCCTTCCACTCCCCATAGGATGGAACTTTCCCTCCAAACCCATGACAGACAGGTAACATCAGTGCTGTATGTAACAAATTCCAGGTACAGTAGCTGGCTTGAGGTTCACTCCGCCTTCCAGCCTTCCAAGGCCAGTAAATTGAGTACTAGGTGCACTGGGGGGGAGGGGCAATGTTTTGCCTGAATAATTAAATTGTAAACCAGCCAGAGAGTGCTTTGAGCGCTATGGAGAGGTATATAAGCAGCACACTTTGCTTTATTTTTTAAATCTTTTGAAGCTCATTGCACATGCACATTGATCCATCTACCCAAAAGGAGCACAGAAAGACTGTTTGATTGACATAAAAGACCCCTGAGACTGGTCACCATAATTTAGCATTGATTATTGTTACCTTGTTAATTGCACAAATGGTGATTATATGCAAGAATTTTGATTTTGTTTACCACTTGGGTGTCATAAAAGTTATCTTCTTATCTTTGGGGCCAGATACAGGATGTCAGGGAAATAAATAAACCTTTCAGATTGCTATAAGCCAAAATATCTAAATGTTATAGAAAGAAACTTGTAATTAGAGAAGTCTGTTTTTTTTTTAAGTTGCATGCTATGTCTGAGCTGTGTGATGTATGATTGTAACTTTTTAGAAAATGTGGACTTGGCAGGCATGCAGGACTCGGGGGTGTGTGTGTCAGACTTTATGCGTATTCAAGCGATGGTATTTCAAGGCAATGAATGCATTTAAATACATAAGGCAAAACAGTGCCACATATAAATATGCTGCTTTCAATTTCTAGATCCTGCTGGATAGCAAACAGTCTTTTCATTTATGCTTTTCTCCCCCTGTTGCATATCAGAGGGAGGTAAAAAGTGCATTAAGTGTAGCCTAGGCATATGGTTCTTCCCTGCTCAGATTACACCACAAAATCTGGGCAGTTCCTTTAGATAGGGCTCGGTAAAGGAGTTCCTCAGCAGTCCTTGGATACAGAGCACCAGTAGTAGGACTGGAGACTAGAGGGTATGTGAAACTCTTAACTACATTCACAGGTCTGTAAATCTAGAACTTGGCTACAATGGTTGACTAACATTTCCCGTAGGTTTCCTATTATTCACATATAGGAAAAAGTCTAAACCTCTTGCTTTAGGCTTAGGTTTGCTTCCTATTGCACTCTGCTGGTTCTAAATAATGTATCTCTTTCTCTCTCTGCTAATCCTGATATTTGTTTTCCAGAATTAACTCTCCACCATTCAAGCTGTTCTCTCCAGTCCGACAAACTTCTGAATTGTTTAGTACTGTAGATGTAAAAAGGATTTACTCAGCTGGGGACTATTCGTTGTTGTAAGCATAAGAACAATGGTTACTTTGTAGAAGGCTTCTTCGCAAGTCTGCCTTCCTGCATGGCACCTCAGTTGCAAAAAAAGAAAGAAAAGAAGTATTTTTTTTATTATCAACAGCATCTTAATGTGCTGATTTGGGTTTAAAGAAAATAAGCAATTCTTTCAAGTGCTGGGTTGGATCTTTGGTCTGTGAATTAAGCATATTTTTTAAAACCTCAAGTACTGTATTCAGTTAAAGGTGTTTTTTTTTTTTGTAAGAACAAATCAAGAAGGAGCTGTGATTGAATGTGACGTACTGAATGCAAGCCATATGAATCTGTACTGGGTTAAGCCCTTCTGAAGACTGGCTGCCTGTCTTGCAAAATATAAGAGAATATTTTAAATTCTGCTCCTTCATAAACTTTCCTCTGCTTCTTTTCTCATTCCATTGTCTTGTGTGATGGAAAATGCCTGAGAATAGCTATAACTCCACTGCAACATTTTCTGTACTCTGGTGTAAGGTCTTAGGGAATCCTATAAGTTGCAAAATGTGCATAAAGTAGTAAACTGCAGCATCTTCAACTGTTGACTGTGTGCCATGTAACTAATGATAAAAAAAATCACTTCAGTTGTCCGTTGCTCAGTCATGAGTAACCATGCTTTAAAGTTAGGGTTTGTTTGTTTGTTTTTGAATGGGATCATGACTAGTTTCCTTAAACATATTTTAATATACTTATAACTGGGAGGTATAGTTTGCTACAAGCATCCATCTTCTTTTAATATGGGTCCATTTTTTTAACTTGTAATAATTACATCCTCCCTCCCTCTCTCCTCCCCCACCCGGTGTGTGTTTGTGTGTGTGTGGCACATGGAATGTAACTCACACGACTCCCATTAACACCACTAATAGAAACAGCATGTTCATTCTTGACAAAAAATGGTTCATAACAATGGATAGATTTTCAGTCTCATTCTTGCTTTCAGAGGTAGCGGGGTGTGTGTGTGTGTGTGTGTGTGTGTGTGTGTGTGTGTGTGTGTGTGTGAGAGAGAGAGAGAGAGAGAGAGAGAGAGAGACCACATTTTAATAAATAGATCCTTTTCAAATCTGATATTTCTGTTTTATTAGTCTTGAAAGATCTCCTAAACAGTGAGCACTAGAAACATATTTTTGAATGAATACTACTGATCTCCTGACTTACACAACTACGTTGTTTGTATTCCAACATCAGTACCTCCAAAGCCTCAGTTAGGTCCTTTGCTAATTAGCTTATAAGTACCTGATCCTGGGAGTCTTGTTGTTAACACTGTCTGTGTGCTGGGGGAGTGAGAAAAAGCAGGGTAAAAGCGAAAAAGGCAGGGGAGAGAGAGGGCACTGGGTTGATGTTGAGACTCATGGGATTTTAATTCCTGGTGATGGCAGGTACATTTTCTTTACAATAGATCTAAGCACATTTTTGTTTTTAAATTTTATCAGTCGTAGAGGAATTGATGCAACCTGAGGACCCAGTACACGGTTGT
The DNA here is from genome assembly GCF_051106095.1 of Pogona vitticeps. Classification (NCBI taxonomy): domain Eukaryota; kingdom Metazoa; phylum Chordata; class Lepidosauria; order Squamata; family Agamidae; genus Pogona; species Pogona vitticeps. Next base: position 70,879,909 of record NC_135784.1, on the reverse strand, counting down.
CATTCGTCCTCTGTTGTTGTTTTTTTAGCTAATGGTATATAGCAATGTGCAGCCTGCATAATTAACTTGTAAACCGCCCAGAGAGTGCTTGAAGCACTATGGGGTGGTAGGTATATAAGCAACACTCTTTGCTTTGCTTTTAGCAACAAATCACATACAATGTATAGCATAATCATGAAGATGGGTCTGAAAAGCAAGATCATTTCTGAATGGCATCAATTAGGGTTGCCATGTTTGATTCTTCCAAAAATAGGCAGCCTGATTTGTATATTAGTTGAATTTGTGTCTTAAAAATACGCATAATACTCTAAATAATATGGATTTTTTATATTATGCAAATTGAACACATTGTTACATTTTTCCCCTGCCAATATATTTTTTTTTGCTTCAGATTCACTTATGCAGTAACTACTGATCTGAGGAGCCAGAATATTGTAATAGTTAAAATGCTGGATTTGCAATAGGGGGATGCTAGTCCAAATCCTTGCTTAGTATCCTTGGGTCAGGTACTATTTCTGAGCTGATCCTAACTCACAGGATCATTTCCAGAATAAAATAGGGAGAGGAAAACCATGTAACCGGGCACTTCCAATGGAACTGCAAATATTGGCCATGGCTAGGTCCAACTCTTGACAGCTTTGGACAATTGCCAAAATTTATACCCTTACCTGAACTGGACGCCACTGACAACATCGATTCATGCCCTGGTAGTTTCAAAGACTGATTATTAGAGATGGGCGTGAATCAGAAAAATGGTGATTCAGTTTGATTCATGGCTGATGAATCACAAATTATTAATTTACATTTTTTTTCTTATGTATCGATGAATCAATATGATAATTTGTTTTTGAATTTCAAACAGCCCCCCCCAAAGCACCTAAATACAGCAATATTGCATAAAACTTTCCTTGACTCTCTTCTACAAGCCCTGCAGGTTTGGTAAAGTTTGGGTTTCAGATATCTGAGTTCTACACCCACAAGGAGGCCACTCCTAGGAAGTTTTCCCCAGGCACCTAGAGACATGAAAATCACAGAGCCAATTCTAATGACTCTACAATCCATCCAAGTTTGGTGAAGATTGGGTTTCTGACATGCAAGTTGTATGTCCACAAAGTGGGTTCCCCCAAGAAAGTGCCCTTCACCAAACTTCGACGTGTGGTAGAGGAGAGTCAGTAGTAGGTTCTCTGTGATTTGGGTATCTCTTGGTGCCTGGAGGAAACTTTTCTGGGGTGGCCTCCTTGTGGGTGTAGAACTCAGTACTGTATAACATTTTATAGCCAAATGAATTAACAAATCAAAAATCACTAAAAGATTAATTGATTCATGATTCGTCAGGGGCATTGATTTATATGAATGCAAATGGATGAATTAGTGATTTCTGAATGAATTTGGTGGTTCTTTAATTCATGCCCATTTCTACTGATTACTGTAATGTTGGTGACATGGGGCTGCCCTTGAAGCTAATACAGAAGCTTCAGAAGATTCTGACTGTGGTGGCCAAATTGATTTCCGGAATGAACATGTTTGCTCACAGTCCTGCTCACCTGCATTGGCTACCTGATCTTTTCCATGCCAGGTTCAAGGTTTGGGTTTTAACATATAGAACACTTAATGGTTTGGGACCTTGGAAAGTCTCTCCCAAAAGAACCACTGCTTCCCCCCCCCCCCCCCGGTTAATGGAAGCCCCATCACTCTGGAATAGTCTTCCGTTGGAGATTTGACAGGCCCTCCAGACTTCTAAGAAGTTGGTAAACTGAATTGTTCCAAGAAACTTTTAAGGTCATTCTTCCCTTTAGGGTAGGGATTTGGCACATGGCTTAGTTTCTTTTTCTATTTTTTAGAGAGTTGTCATCATCATTTAATTATTAGTTTGAGTTTGTTATTTGTTTTTGTTTCTGGAGGCAGGTGGCATTGAGTAGTGAGGGGATGAGTAGTGTCTGCCCAGAGTAGTGGATTTTCATTAAATTGGGTAGTATAAAAAAGCAAGCAAGCAAGCAAGCAATACATGAATGAATGAATGAATGAATGAATGAATGAATGAATGAATGAATGAATGAATGAATGAGTCATTTACATGTGGATAAATAATGACTTTTTGCTGCACATATTGAGATTCTAGTAATACTCGCCTCAAATCAATGAAAACACCCAAAGGAATGACACACCCTGAAATACAGGGGAGAAAATGCAGTGGCAAATGAGACCAAGTTGCAGAAATTGGGATTGTGTGTGTAGAATAAGGTATTATTTTCTTCAGAGATGAAGACTGAATATTTTATTATAACTTTAAAAATCCTTTTAAAACTTTGTTTGCCATATATACTGTAAGTTTTCACACACACATACACAAGTGAGTGCCAATCCAGGCTGCCACTTGATTCCTAAACCCCCATCCCCATATATGTAGGTTTTGTTTCACTGCTATGCTATATTGTGAATAAGATTTAAAGCAGAAAAAAGGATGAAAAGGACTGGATTATACATTTTATATGAATAATCTGAACCAGTGCCTGAGGGTTTCTAAGAGTTGTAGTTCAAGAAAGTAATTTTACTAGTTTCTGCTTCATGCTGAGTACATATAAATAAATTTCTTATGCACATTTTTTGAGGTGGAAGACTAATTTTATTTATATCTGAGTTAAGCAGATCAAGAAGTCATATCAAGAATGTGATTTCTTCTCATTGTCTAAAACCTCTCTCTAGAAATTGAACATTCACAGCAACCATAAATTCAGCAATATCCAGAATAACAACAGGCAGATTCTTCTAATAATTTATTTTCCTTTTCATCATCTTTTTTCTGTTTCGGCACGTGCTTCTTTCCTTTGGTCAGCATCAGCTAAGCTCCCAGAAGCCTGAGGGAAACAAACTGGGACCTCATGTTTCTAGAAGGCCAAAGAGTCATGGATATGTAGGTCCAAATCCTGTAGCTGTGCTCTTTGGGTGTCACAGGAATGATATCATCATCAGAAGCAGTTTGTTACTGATAAAAGACTTCCTTTTTAAATTTCAGAGTGTGCGCAACTTGCATACAATGAGACAAAATCACAGACTGTGTATGTTACTTTATATCTACTGCTTGATATTTTTTTAAATGAAAGCTTGGAATCTAGGCCAAATGATGGTCAGAAAGAACATTTTATGGAACCTCTATAATCTGGGGAAACCCTGACTAAACAGGCAATATGGCAACCTTATTGTTGGTTGATCTCCTCTGATTCTGGGGAAGAAGAGAGCAAAATAGGACAAAAGAAAGAAAAAAGGAACAGTGGAAAGAAGGAAGTACAGTGGTGTCTCGACTTATGAATGTCCTGACATATAACCATTTTGAGTTATGACTAGCTCTGGCCGCAAAATTTTGCTTCGACTTGCGGTCAGAGCTTCCAGTTACAAACACAAAAAGGCAGGGGAAAAACGTGGGGAATTCAAATTGCTAACCATTGGTAGGCAGAGAGGCTGCTTCTTTGTACCTCTTTCACCCCAATGGTTAGAGTGAGTGCGATCGGAGGAGGCTTTGGACTGCCTGGTAAGGTAAGGTGCTGCTTTCTGCTTTAAAAAAAATGTTCTGGGTGGGTTCTGCAGCGTGGTTTTGGGCTGGGGGGTTATGTTTCTATGCTGTGAAGGGTCTTGCAGGTTTTTGTTTGTTTTTTGTTTTGTTTTTCCCATTTCTGATGGGTTTTGCAGGTTTTGTTTGCTTTTTGGGGTCCCTCCCATTTCTTATTGGTCATACACAGTTTGTTTGCTTTCTGCTTTGCATTTTTTGCATTTCCAAAGGGTCTTGCATGGTTTGTTTCCTTTTTTTCCTTCAGCCAGAATGGATTAATCACATTTCCAATGGGTCTTCCAGTGTGTATTTTTGGTGATTTTTTTTCTTTGGCCGGAATGGATTAATTGCATTTCAGTACATTCCTATGGGAAATGGCACTTTGACTTACGACCATTTCAAGTTACAACCAGAGTTCTGGGACCAATTAGGTTCATAAGTCGAGGCACCACTGTACTGGGCTCAGTGTGCCATAGGAGAAGCTAGAATAAGATTGTTGGAAGAATAAGTGGTCCAAAATAATGAAGCAAAGAATTACATTTAGAGGGAATGAAATACCTCTAAAAACAGAAAACCTGGGAAAACGGATGAGCACTGACGGCCCCATGTGACCAGAATATGCAAATGTGAGAGAGGCAGAAGTCTACACATTGTTCTGAAATAAGCAGCCCAAACTTTTTTTTGCAAGTTTCGTATTCAGCCAAAGATAGCAGAAACTATGTATGGATCTGAAATAGACAGCTAGGTTTTTGACTGTAATATTTAGCTTCAGATATAAAATGTTATGACTGTTCAGGTCAAAGAAAATAGCACACGTAGGACATTTTTGGAAGAGGTGCTTGCTCAGGTAGTGAAAGACACTTTTGTCATTATGTGCATTTAGCGAGCTTTCTTTTATGATTGGTCACTGGAAGATAAACATAAGCTTAACTGGAAAAATCTAATTTCTGAAGACATATATCTCTGAGAAAGCCTCATTGTGGGAGGAAATTATTAAAGAATTATTATTTCCTCTGTTTAAAGGAGCATTCCTAGACATAAAGCAGACTTCAGGGCCAACAGCAGAATGAGCCACAGAGCTGGTCCAGCTGGACCTCCACTGAAATAACTGAAGTTGTCTCTTGCATCTTCAATCAGTATCTGCGTTCTCAAAACTCCCCCAGAGAAGACCGTCCTCTGTGAAGGATACAGCAAAAGTCCTGTCATCAAATTCCAAGTCACCCTTTGCCTCATTTTTATATCAAGCTGCCCAAACAGAACTCTGTTCTTAATTTATGTAATAGTAAATAGTTCCTAGTCTCATTGTGCCCTTCTAGAAAGAACAGATGCTAGTTTAAACAAGTTTTTGCTATGGGATGAAACCTTCCAAGTCTTTGACAGATCATATCCATCTGTAAGGAAGGAATGGGTTTGGGGTAAAGTAAACAAGACAAATTAAAAGAATCTGAATTTCATCCTGAATAAAAACAGAGTTTGCAGGAATTGAGGACCCTGCCATGCTGTTCCAGATGGCTACGTTATGTAGCCCAACGTTTATCCAATCAAGAAGCGTTATGTACATTTCAATGTGTCGTTCTTGTTAGCTTAGGTGCAAACTGCAAGCAATCATGGAATGAAATGCTCATTGTAGAGGACATTGGGCATTGCTTAGCATAATGATGCCAGAAAATCAAAGCAAAGAAAAAAAAATCCAAACAAGCCCTGACATCTATTACAAGCAGCCAATAAAAGCAAGATGTTCTTTTTGTAAATACATGTGAATGAAAAAGTACCAAGCATCACATTGGCTACGCTAACCTTGGCCAGAGTTTAGATTCGTAGTTCCCAACCTTGGGTCCCCAGATATTCTTGGACTACAGCTCTCAGAAATCCTGGCCTGTAGTGAAGGTTTCTGCTAGTTTTAGTCCAAGAACATCTGGGGACCCAAAGGTGGGAACCACTGGTTTAAATCAACTTCTGTACTCCTGGTTTTAAAATATGAGAGTGTAGCAAAAGCCTTGTTTGACTGGACCAGTGATTCAAAATTCTGCTTTCAAGAGTAGTCACACAATATCTCTGAGAAATTTACCATATCCTGGAAAAATCACTCTTTTTTTTAACCGCAACTCCAGTGCCCATGCTGATTGGGATTCTGAAATTTGTAAAATTACTAAAATTAAAATTTTCAGCCTCTGAGGTTTACAAGCAGACCAGAAAGGCAACAGTCATCCTTTGTTTCTCCTCAGAGAAAAGCAAAGCAAAATAGGAACAGGAAAAGTTCTACTGTCTTAATTTTATCTTCCTGCGATAGTGTTGTAGGAGCTGGTACAGCTCAAGGTTGAGATATAAGATTCATTTGGCAGGATTTGTTCTTGACAAATCTGCGTTGGCTTTTACTTATTACTGCATTGTTTTCAAGGTGTTTGCAGACGGCCACTTTATAATCTGCTCTAGAAGCTTTCCTGGGATTGATATCAGGCTGATTGGTCCTGTAGTTCTAAGGTTCTTCCTTTTTGAAGATAGGGGCAATGTTAGCCCTCCTCCAGTTATCTGGTACTTTACTTATCCTTCATCAGTTCAAGAAAATAATGGACAGTGGTTCTGAGAATTCTTCAGCCAGTTGCTTCAATGCTCTAGGATGCAGTTTATCAGGCCCTGGAGATCTGAACCCTTTCAAAGTAATAAGGTATCCCTTGACTATTCATTTATCAGTCTCAAGCTGTGAACCTGTTCTCTTTCACTTATACTTCCTATTTGCCTGGAGAGTTATAGACTATCCTATTTTCGCTTGGCTGAGCGAAAGTAGGAATTGAGCATTTCTGCCTTTTCTTTGTCATCTGTTGTCATTTTTCTATCCCCATTGAGTAGCTGAGCCACTATATCGTTCTCTCTGTTTTGCTACACGGGTACCAGAAGAATGATTTTTGGTTGCTTTTATTGTTACTTGCTAACTTCAGCTCATTTTCAGCTTCTGCCTTCCTAACACCATCCTTCAATTCTTTGCTGCCTATCTATATTGTTTCTTTGAGGCCTGACCTTCCTTTCACTTCCTACATATGTCCCTTTTTGTTTCAGGTCCTCTCTGAGCTTTCTGTGAAGCCACATTGTTCTTTTTTGCATCTTCCACCTTTTTTTCTTGTTGGAATCATTTGTAGTTGTGCATTTAGAATTTTCTTTTTAAAGAAACTCCTACTTATCTTGGACTTACTTTCTTGTTTGGCTCTGCCACGGAAACTTACTTATCATTGTTCTGACTTTATTAAAATTGGCTTTCCTAAAATCCAGCAATAATGTGTGGCTAAACTCTTCTTTTGCTTCTTTTGAAATTAAGAACTCAAGCAGAATATGGCCACTTTCGCCCAGTGTTCCGTTGACTTCCACTTCTTCTACAAGTCGTCTCTACTGGTTAGAATCAAGTCAAAGATAATTTGAGCCTCTAGTTTCTTTTTCCATTTTTTCAAAGTCCTTGTATGACACTTCTTCCACAGTCCCATGTCATAAACAAAGTCCATCTTTTATACTTTTTTGCAGATGGAAGTTTATAGAGGCATCTCCCTTCTCTGTCTGTTCTGAACAAGATTGGCTTTTCTTGGAATTAGAAGTGCTAGATTATGTTTTGCTTTTGCATGGTTTTCTGGGTGCTAGAAAGGTAGGTACTTGGAACTTAATATGTGCTCGTACAAGTCCTTGGATTCTGTGGTTTTGATAATACTTTCTATGAAAGTTCTTGGAATTCTGCTTATGCATGGCTGCTCCACCCCAACCCCTGCCCCATTTCACAGGCTATTTTCCAGTTTTTATCAACAAAAATCCGATCTGGGGAACATATTTTATTCTTATCACTGGAAAAGTTGTGTTACAGCCATATGTACGGAGTGCTATTTTTACAGATAACTTATCGTTCTTTCTATCAGACTGCAGCAGTATCTCTTGAAGGCCTGTTTTGTGTATTGGGCATGCTTATTTCCGTTGCCTTGATTTTCACTGTCTCTGTTTCATCTGTTGTCAATGGACTATGAACAACATATGGGTGATGTCTTGGGCTTTGGCTCATTTTCTTTCTCCTTTATCATAATGAGTTATGTATTCCCTTGCTTAATTCCTCTTGTGCTTATAATTTTCCTTCACTGGAAAATAGATAAGAAGTAGCTTGTTTAGAAAGGGAAGAAGTATTAGCAAACACGATGCTTTTCATGCAGTGGCTACCGGGCCCAAATGACTTACGTTCACCTATTTTTTAGTGCCATGTGGTGGAGATAATAGTTTCACTGAAGTGTGCCCACAATTTGTGATTGATTTCCTGGTGCTTAAAATGAACAAACAAAAAAAATGTAGACACAGATAAATGAAGCATATTTGCTTTACCTATATATTGCCAAATAAGAAAAAAGCATTGACTGACTAGTAATAATAACAGGTACATGTTATTTGTGAGTAGTTGCCATTCATCGATATCAGAAATGTATATGTACATTCACTATTCCTAGTAAAATATGACCCATACTGTAAATGCTCAGAAATTAGGAGTTTTAATTTTTTTTCCAGTAAGATTCAGAGACATGTCCTTTGTAGGATTCTGTAGGACTCCGTGATGTCCCGCTGTGCCATAAATGAGTAGTAATAACTCTGATAGATTCTAATTATTAATTAGGCAATAAAACTGTGAGCACATTTGGTGAATTAACATAAAAAGCTATACGAAATTACTTTGCGAATGGTAAATAATGGTAAATTTTCTAAGGGGGCTTCTATTCTTTGTGGAGACTTTGGCATTCACCTAACTAAGGGAATAAAAATGTTCGCAAGGCATGAGTAGAGTTGGTTGCACTGATGGTTCTTATATAGCCAGTTGGATAACAGAAGGGCTCTTCACAACCAGCCACTGCACTGGCATCACCAGGTCAGACCAAATGAATGCTTAAGCCTGCTTTTGCTTGTGGCAGTTTTAACACAGCAACTTTTCTTTCCTGTACCTCTTGTCCAACATTGTCCTCTGACCACACCCAGACTCTATGCACATGCCTAGGTCATGGCAGGTTCAAGAAAGTCAGCCCACCACTGTATGAGTCACATTGTTACTGTGTGTTTTCTGTCTGACTATTGTGGATAAGCCTTTGGATGTGATGTCACTTGAAAAAGATGACTAATTTAATTTTTGTCAAAAGAAAGTTAATACTCCTTAAAGACTACTTTATGCCTCATAGAAGCCAAAGATTAATATTTTGGAGTAAGTGGTATAGAAAAGCTATCAAAATTTGGGGAGGTAGCAGATACTATTTTTTATATCAGTGTTGTGCATTTTTCACTTCCCCACACATTCAGACATTCTAGATGCATTTTTTTTTACTTTTGTTTGGTAGACATTTTGCTTCCTTTGGTGGAAAGAACACTTAGCATGACATTGCTCTAATAAAGCAGCTGTAGCAGGACAAGGAAGCCATGCTGAAAAATAAGCCCTGGTGGAGCTGTAACTACTATTTTTGGTTCTAAGGGCTTCTCTGCTTTATTGATTTTCACATGAGATTGACATATATGGAAAGGGAATGAAGGAATGCCTGGGTCTGAGTACACAATGTCCATATTGGTTCTTTGCTTTCTGTTTTCTTCTTTCTGAGAAGGAGTGGCTGGAAGGAGGGACATGCTTTTGGGACTGGCAGGTTCATGGCTGTGCAGCAGAAAACCCCCAAAGGGTGAATTTCTGACCATCTAGCAGCAAATGTTGAACCTTCTAATTTTAGTGCCTTGAGTCAGGGGCCTAGTTCCTTCATTCTAGTTATGCCTCTGACCCTGGCCACCAGCAGAGTTGACATAGATCAGGAATCTGCCAAGGACTCATATTCATTCCAACAGAGACCTACTGATGAACCCACTGCAAATCCTCTTCCTCTCCATTACACCTTACTTGTTCATTTCCATCTTTCTGGCTTAGACAGCAGTGGTAAGAAAGTGGAATACTAGATTCCACTGACTGTTTGTTCATTGGCTCTTGGCCTGCCAAAGAAGCAAGTGATGGTGATAATGATGATTATGATGACAGGGGAGGAGCAACACCTACTGACAGTGGCAGTGAGATGGCAGACGGAGGGAGTTTGCTGAATGCAGCTTGCTCAGGACCTCAAAACTTGGAAACAGTGTTTTAAATGAAAGAAGATCTACATATAATAGGGCTAAATTCCTAGAATAGCTCAATTTGTCTGAACAGAGTTATTTCACACAACACTGGCAGCATATATTCTGGGGTCCTGGAGGAAAGCAAAGAGAAGACACCAATTGGCATGACTTGGTCAATATCACCTAAAGCTGATGGTGTTGTTAGGATATGGCTGATGAGAGGTACTGTTTCCTCCAGTACCTCTCATCAGTGATGAAATAACTGGTACCATTCCTACAATTAGGTTCTAGGAATAGGTCCTGTACCTTTTATTTGGACCTGTATTCAAATTTGGGTTTAAGTGCTGACTCCTTGCTTTTTAGTGTATCTTATCTTAATGGGATGTGGTGGCACTGCAGGTTAAACCGGAGAAGCCTCTGACCAGCAATCGTAAGATCAAATCCATGCAATGGAGTGAGCTCCCGTTTCTTGTCCCAGGTCCTGCCAACTGCCAACCAGTTCAAAAGCATGTAAAAATGCAAGTAGATGAATAGGTACCACCTCGATGGGAAGGTAATGGCATTCTGTGTCTAGTCGCGCTGGCCCCATGACCACAGAAAACGGTCTACGGACAAATTCTGGTTCTATGGCTTGGAAACGGTGATGAGCACCGCAACCTAGAGTCGGACATGACTGGACTAAATGTCAAGGGGAACCTTTACCTTTACCTATCTTATCAAGATATATCTCCCATCTGTTGACAAGCTAATATTACCTCTTCTTTCTTTTTTCATCTTTGAGCATGGAAATAAAACAGTTAAGGTCCCTAAGACTTGTCACAGTTATAAAATATATACAAGATCAAGGCCTAAGCATCACTCTTTCTGTTGCATTTGTTAATAAACTATAGCATAATTCATTCAGTGTTGAACTGGTTTTTCAATTGCACATCACTTATGGAAAAGACCACAGCAGCTTCCTGTGGTTAAAAAGGCAACATCATATATAATTTACAAAAGAAACCAAAACAGATATTTTGAAGTGATTCTGGTCTATAGCGGATATCTGGTACCAAGCTCCAAGCTCATTAAGAACCTCAGAACCACACACACACATATCAAGGCCATAATTTTGCCATAAGTATTTCCTCAAGAATGCCAGAAAGCATGGCATTTCCAATTACAGTGTTTAGAAATGTTTTTGATCCCATGCAGTCTACTCCATAAAACAAAACAAAACAAAACAAAACAAACACAGACCTCGAGGCTTTTATAAACATAATTAAGCTAACCATACATGTTAGATATTTTGATAGTTTCCCAAAGCCTGGTCAAGTCATGACCATACTGAAATGTTTAGATTTCATTTATTTGAATGTGTACTTTCCAGCTGAGACTAAAAGTGTATTGCCTGCGATTCTCAGACACCAACTCCTTCTTTTCTGACATGAAAACCTGCTGGGGAAACTGAGCTGCCTTTTCAAAAGCAATGTGTTATGTCACGTAATCCTACTGTTCAAATTTAAACAAGGCACTAATCTTGCTAGGCATGTCCAAGCCAGACTTATTGGACCTCAGCTTATGTATTGATCTGCAGTCTTGATTCATAAGGTAGATTGCCCTACTTATAACCTTTCATATTTCATGATAAAATTCTAGTGGTTTTATATGAATGCAAAGGATTGGATTACCTTGAAACAATACTCTGTTATCAATAAAATGGGAAATACCATCTTGTTTTAAATACGGACCAAATTAAGAACATTCAGGAGAGCAAGCTGTGCAATCCATCTCTGCTAGCTGAATCCTACACCCCTTTCCTGAAAAAGACTGCAAAATGTTTCCAAGGATCGCTGTTTTGGAAGCTTTCTAAAGAGAGGAGCCCCAAAGTAAAACATGTACCATTTTTCCTCCCTGCCTGAAGAGGATCAACTATGGCCATTGGCCCAGTATTGAATCCACAATAAGATTGGCCTAGTATTTTTTTTCTGTATTGTGCTTCATCAAGCAGAAGGAGCCAAAATACTGGCCTGTTAGTCTGTGGTTTGTATAATGTGAACCGTGTATGTTGTCTTCTGTCTCCAATGACAAACCAAAGTCATAACCCAGGAACAAATCATAACCCATAACTCTGGATTCTTGAAAATGTGTTTCTAGTTCCTGACAGGCATGAAGATGATGTGATCAGCGCAAAGATCTCCAGTCCACCTATAGATGAAGCAACCTTATTGTACACTAAAGACATGTGCAATCTGTCCCTTGTCTCAGGATGTACTTGTGCTTCTTCCTTGGGGTCTGGTTTTTATGACATGCAATTGGTCAAAATATTTTTGCCTGATTACACTGGTGTTAACACTTGTTGTAACTTTCGTAGGTACATTGCCTCAAGTTAAGAAGTCACCACAGACTTTGTATTTTGTCTACTGAGCCGCGTGACTCAGCATGCAGCAGACAATGTCTATAGTTTAGCACATGCTGCAGAACGGAGAGTTTGAATCTCCAATGTTGATCTCAGAAGAGCTAGCCTGTGTGGCCTTGGGCAAGGTGCACAGGCCCAGGATGTCCCCAGAAAAAAGGAATGATAGACCACTTTTGGGTATCTTCTACCTTCAAAATCCTGGTAAGGGTCTCCATAACTCAGAATTGATGTGATGGCACACATTTATGATTTTATTGGAATTAAAACACTTCAGAATCATTTGATTTAAAATGCTGATATAGTTTGCCTTAAAAACAAAACAAGCAGATGGGTAACATTTTAAGATTTAAGGTTTACAAGAAAGGTGCAGGGAACCCTTGATAAGGAGTTACAGGACTTCTGAATGTGCTGTGATTGTGAGAAGGTCTTTCCAACAGATCTGAAAGCTGGGGAAGTTTGTAAGGGAGAATACAGGCTTTCAGATAGCATGGAGTCCCAAGTCAAAGAGGGACTTGTAGATCATGATGAACTAGCAAATAGCTCAGCGGTTTAGCTATCTGGCCCCACTGTGCCTCCTTGAGTGGACAAAGTCTCTCCCAGCTCTGCAGTTCAATGTTGATGATGATAACCAGCACTTTGAATCATTTTTGGAAATGGACCAATAGCTAATGAAGCTTTTACAGGAAGGGGTTTATATGTTCTTATGACTGGCCCTGATCAGCAATCTGGCTGTGCTGTTTTGGACCAGCTGAAGTTTGCAAACACTCTTCGAAGCCAACACACTTCAATAACATTGCAGTAATCCTGTTGGGATGCACCTAAAGCATGTGTCCCTGTAGCTAAATCAGACATCTCCAAGACTAGGTGAAACTGGCGGACCAGCTTTAACTGTGTGAATGCACTCCTGGCCACCAGCGAGAGCTCAACATCCAGGCTCAGGGATGAATTCAGGATCACATCTAAGCCTCGAACCTGGTATTTCAGGGGGAGTATAACCCCACCATCCAGGGAGAGTTGTCTGTTGGGAGCAGTGACAGACAGTTGGTTCCTCTATAGTGGACAAAGATGGGCATTGTCTTCAGGGATTAGAACAGCATTTAAAGGACAGAAGGTACCAGAATCTCCTAGCAAGAAATCATCAATTCTGGATTGCTCTGAGGTCAGGAATGTGGCAATTCTGCCTGGTCTCTTAATCTTCAGTGGTTGTTGCTGTTGCTGTCTTGTCTATTGCTAACTGTTTGAAATTTAGGACAAGTCTTCAGAATACAATTGCCAATTCCTGTATACTTTTTCAGTGAGCTTTTCTAGGAACCCAAAAGCACTTCTCTCTTGCTTGACATACTCTGATTTACAAGCCAATGCCAATCTCCATAACCCCTTATGGCTTTCCACTTTCTCCATGGCATCTGTTACATATAGGAGAGAGCAGTAAGGTATCATATGAACCATGCTGTACTCCAAATCACCTGTGACTCTTTCCTGTGCATTGCAAGTGGGCACAGATGGCTTTCCAGATGTTGTTGGACTACAGCTCCCATCATTCCTCTCCACTGACAGTAATGTCTACAGATAATAGGAATTTCAGTCCAACATCATCTGTAGGGCTCAAATTGCCCAGCAACAGCTCCACTGCACAACATGCTTCTTTAAAAAGCAGATGACTGAAAAACAAATATAAGGAGTCAACAAGAATTAGACAGATATCTAGAGCTGGCAATATTGTTATTTCTGAATGACAGCATTTTCCATGAAAAAGAAAAGCATGAATCACACTCTCTAACTGATTAATTCCATTATCTTGTTTGGGAAGATTCTGTAAAAGCTGTTTTAATGGATGGGTTACATCTCTGGTGAGAAAACAATGGGAAATTCAAGCTTCAGTTTCAAGGATTTCATTTTTATTGGAGAAAGATAGGAAATGAAGATTTTCTTTCTCTGCATATTTAGGTTTTATTTTCTAAAAACCTCTCTTCCTCCCCCAAACATACAATTGTTTGATAATTTTCTTTGTTTAAAATCTGTAGCCATGATTAACATTGTAGCAGAAGTAGTTCAAACAAATGTTTTAGTTTTTCCTCATATTAAAACAATAATTTTAAGCATTCAGTTAAAAGGCAGTAATTGGTACTGTATTTGTAATTTCCTATTAAGAAAACTTGTTTTATCAACTGAGTTTCAAAATAAATAATCAGATTGCTGGCATGATCAATAAAAAGCAGATATAGTACTGCTGCATCTTAATTTCTAGTAATTTAATTTAATTTATTCAATCTGACATGCCAACTTGAATTAAGGCTTTTGGCAGTCTATATTCCCAGTTTTGGGAGAAAAGTGATGACAAACCTAGACAGCATCTTAAAAAGCAGGGACATCACCTTGCCAACAAAAGTCCGAATAGTCAAAGCTATGGTTTTTCCTGTATTGATGTATGGAAGTGAGAGCTGGACCATAAAGAAAGTAGATCGCTGAAGAATTGTTGCCTTTGAATTGTGGTGCAGGAGAAGGCTCTTGAGAGTTCCCTGGACTGCAAAGAGAACAAACCTATCAATTGTAAAGGAAATCAACCCTGAGTGCTTGCTGGAAGGACAGATCCTGAAGTTGAGGCTCCAGTACTTTGGCCATCTAATGAGAAGAGAAGACTCCTTGGAAAAGAACTTGATGTTAGGAAAGTGTGACGGCAAGAAGTTGACCAAACTCTGGGAGGCAGTGGAAGACAGGACGGTCTGGCTGTGGTCCATGGGGTCACAAAGAGTCAGACACAACTTAACAAGTAAACAACAACAACAATTCCCAGTTTGGGGACAGAAAGACCTTGAGACCAACAAGGAGTGCTTGAGAGACCTCACCATATACACATTCCAGTTACATAACTTTCTTCTTCTTTGATCTGTTTACAGTCTTTAACCAATTTGTAATGCTCCCTTCGTGCTGCCCCCATTGCCTCCTTTTCTGGTCCTGGTCAGCTGATAGACATGTACATGCAAGGAAAGCTGGCTCAGCTCCTGGAAGGAAAGCTGGACTGCTCTCTCTAAAGATGATGGCGGGGAGGATGAAGAGGGACAGGCAGGGAGATGACAGGGGCAGTGAGAAGGGAGTGGGTGTTCATTTTGCCAAAAATGAAACAGCAAGTGGAAAAAGTTTGATCTGTGGGTTTTTTTCAGTTTGTAGTTTGGCTTGTGCCCATTTCCAGTACAGACCCATATTATAGTGGTATATGTCTAGAATGCATCGAAGTTTGGAAGCAATGGCTTACAAACAATGGCTGAGATCCTGTCGTAATTCCAAAATTAAGACTAAGTTTGGGTAGGAAGCCAGGCTAATTGATCTCAAGAGAGAGCAATGCATTGCTTTAAACTCTGCAACAAATGACATAAACCTGTACAGAATGTGCAACACTTTTCACTCATCCTCATGGTGACGTTGCTTCTCCCTTGTCTAAATCTTGACATAATCTGATTGTCCCACAAAAGATGTTTCAGCAATAGATAAAGAAGTGAGGCATTGGGGCAGTTTTGCCCAAGGAAGGATACCCTCACATATTGTGTGGTGATTGCACTACTACACTCCTCCTCACTGAATTTATCAACACCATGCTTCCATGTTACAGAGAGGGAACCACCTGTCTGGACTCAGAAGATGGAGGTGCAGGGAAGAGAAATTGACGAGGAAGGACAAAGGCAGGGGAGGCACCCCTGCACGCTGCCAGACAACAAGAAGGAACAGGAGCTGCAGCTGAGAGGGGTCCTTTCTGCCCTGCATCATTGTGCAAGGCCATGTGCAGGCTGTCTTCTGGCTCCTCTCCCCACAGCACATTGACAGTGGTGATCTACTTGGACCGAGGCCTTAGTCAAATATCCAGCCAGCTTCCTGAAGCAGCTAGGCTCTGTGGTATGGAGAAGGGCAATGCTTTAACACTTCTGTCATGGTTTGCATTTTTCATATACAGTACAAAGCTTCAGTGAGAAATCCTTTGGAACTTCAACAATGGCTAAGCCACTCACCGAAAAATTGCATATGATCAATGGTACATAAACAATAATAACTGAAATAATATAATAATATCAACAAGTAGCATTTCTACTCATGTTTATTGTATACTGGAATATATTGGAAAGTCACTGTGAATCTCTGGACTGCATATCCTTTCTTGTTTTTCCCCAAACAAAATATTTCACCTAACTTGAGTGTGTAGTTGTTTTTAATTTACAGAGCAATTCTGCATGGCTCCTCAGAAGTGATGCTGTAAATCACAACATGGTTTTTTGTGAACACTAAATGGGCAGCCCCCCAAAAAACATGTATATTTAAAATTACAATGGTTTCCTAATTGTGAGGACTAGTGGCATCTTTAGCTAGCTGCACATGCCTAGTATCACAGAGGGGGGGAAATCATCCATGTTATGTGCAAACCATCACAAAAAAGTGCTTATTCTGTCAGTCACATGCTGGAGACAAGATTTCTTGCAGGGCCTTGTGAAGCCTTGATGGACTGCCTCAGCATGTTGAGACATATCATAAATGAAAGTGAGAAATGAAAGGCTGGACAAACTTCTTCACATCCCTATTCAAAAGTAACTTCTACCGAGTTTGCTGGCCCTCACTTCGAAATAAGTCTATGTAAGATGCATATTTATTAGTTCCGTCCCTGGAACTAGTCTGTTCCCCACTAACGGGGAGCTAAAGCAAAATCAAAAACTGGATTTCTCCAGAACTGTTAGGAGGAATGTTGAAAGAGAATTCTGTCACATCAACTCCTACCTCTTAACAGAACATGGTATAGTCCAAGCACAGGATTATGATTCCATTAGCTTGTGAAAAGTAAACCTTATTTGTTCAAAAGATTTCAGCAAACTGTTGGTTGAATATTGTTTCTCCCATTGTACCATGTTATTTCACAAGACAACTTGAACAAGCATTCCCTTCCATGTCTTTAAATCACTTTAAGAATGGAATGGGAAGTAGATTTGTTGTTTTTCTGATTCTCCACCAAGAAATCAGGCATTGAGGAAACCATGATTTAGCTTTATGGGAGCAAGCTGGTGCAAGCCTCAGTTGTGCCTCACTTTTTTCTCTTCTGGTGTAACCACAAGGAGGAATTTAGCTTCCACTTCCATTTCAGATTAATAGAAACTTGTTTTCTGTCTTAGTTTAGGGTCTTGAGCAAGGGTTTGAAAATCTTTACTTGGCTTGCACAACTACATCAGAGCAAAAGAAATATAAACTAAGACTCAGCCAGGTGGAACATTTGTTCCCCTTATGGTTGTAATGGTCGGTGCCATTTGGATTTAAGTGAATGTGGAGTTTGCAATAGTTTCTGCTCACATTGAGCCCTAAAACTCCTTTTTCTTCCCTTAGGAAATCAGCATCTATTTCAGAAATAGATGAAAACTATTTCAAAAAGTTTGAAGGAACCGTTCAAAAATGATTATCTGTGCTGGATTTTGGTTTGCTCTGCTTGAGTAGATTAGCACTAAGACTTCCAGTCTGAGCCCTTTTCAGCAGAAGTCCACTCCACTCCTATCTTGGAAATTAACTGTCTTTCAAATCAGCTCTTTGGAAAATGTCAAAGAAACCCTTGAGACCTTTTTAAAGCCATTCTGTGTTCTGGAGTTCGTTTTTTTTGTCAGTTATTTAATTAGTGGTTAAGCATGAACATAGAAAACATCTGACCCAAGAAGTTTTTGTTGCCTGAACTCTACCCTGGTAGAAAGCAAAACAAACATTGGGAAAACACTGACTTTAAAGCAAATCTGGAAAGCCAGACCTCCCCCCTCCCACCTCGTTTGTAACTAGTGGTATCAATTGGAGGTGCATGTTGCCTGGCTAACAGGAAAAAAATACAGATAGTATCAGCAAACAATGGGCTACATGTAGGGACATTTCTGGATAAGCCCTACAGTAGTTCACTTTGCCTCATGTAATATTGAGTTATTTTGTAGCCTTCTTGACAAAGGAAGATAATTAGAATGAGCACTATTTCTGTGCGACTAATAAAAATATTACCTTAACACAAATGGTGGCAAATAACAATAGCTATGGCTTTCTTCCATGGGCTTCTGTTTGCATCTTTAGCAATCATCTAGCCATACAGTGCTTTTTCTCCTTCCCTCCCTCCCTCTCTCTGTATGTCTGTAGTCTTTTTTCCCCTTAATGGAAAAGGACACTAGTTTTGTGCATAGACAGTTTGTGCAAATTATGAAGATCTGGATGAGAAAAAGCATTCCTTGGTCCAAATCATTTTGCTACCTCTGGTCATGTAACACAAATGATGTAACTTTAGGAAGTGAATTGCCTTATGTTATGAAAAAAATCACTATAAATGTTATTTGTTGCAAACAGAGTGAAGTATGTGACTTAGCATGCAACTAATAAAGTCTACAGTGATTTCTTAACTCAAGCACGAGGATTTTGGAAGTTGTTTCATTCTTACCTAGTGGTGATGAATCCTGCAAGGCTTGAAAAGTCTTCTCATCAAGTCAAATCAGCCTAAACAGCCAATAACAAAGAATTTATTCAGTATTCTTTACATACATCTTCGTTACAGCTAATCTATTTACTCCCTAAATTACAATTAATCTACAGTTCATCCACATGCTCACATGCCTTTTATCCAGTGTACTCTTATACTCTAAAAGTAAGGCCTGATTAACAAAATGGAAACAGAAGCATTCATTCATGTTCCAGCAGTCATACCAGAGTGGTAAGGGGCTGTACAAACATGTGGTTCATTGAGGTTCCCCTTTGTAATGTAGTTTAGCATTCTGTTCAAGTGTAGCCTCTCTCCTTAAACAGAAATAAACTTCCCTATTTTTATCTCTTTTTCAGAGATTTCACCTCTTTTAACTCAAGCAGAGCAGCTGATTGGATACTAAATACTCCCTGACATCTAAGAAAGAATAAGTGGTGAGAGTACAACAGAGGAAGCAAACCAGTTTGCTAATATACTTGAATTACTCTGAGCAATGTTATTGGAAAAGCAGCAGGGTTTATTCTATGCAAATCACAAGAAAGAGTGGGGGGAGGAAGACATTAAGTTTTAAAAATTGCCTTTTGTGTGTTTGCCTCATTACAAGACCACCAACCACACTAGAAAAAAAAAGGGTTTGATTGGCAGCTTGTCCAGAGGAGAGCCAAGGATCTCAGACAGCAAAGGGGTGTTTTGAAGATCAAAGCATAAACACTTACCAGAGTTCCAGCCTTATCTGTAGCGATCAGTTCCCTATAGTCAAAAGTGTGGAAATCAGGGAAACAGCCACAGTCAAAATAAGTTGGAGGTTGATGCAGAGAAAGCAAAATGTGGTGCAATTAACATGTTGCTGGACATTGACGAGAATCTCACTGTTTATCAAGGAAATGGTATCGTCTAGACAACTTTGGCTGATACTTTATTTCCTGCAATAAATACCCCATAGACCTTTACAGGAAGATTGATTATGAGTGACACTGATGACTCCTGATTTATTCAAAGTTCGTTATAAGTTAAAGCAAATCCTACGTGTTATGATGGAAACCTGACTATTTGTTGTTGTTGTTGTTTAGTCGCTAAGTCGTGTCCAACTCTTCGTGACCCCATGGACCAGAGCATGCCAGGTCCTCCTGTCTTCCACTGCCTCATGGAGTTGGGTCAAATTCACGCTGGTAGCTTTGATGACACTGTCCAACCATCTCGTCCTCTGTCGCCCCCTTCTCCTCTTCCCTTCACATTTTCCCAACATCAAGGTCTTTTCTCTTCTCATGAGATGGCCAAAGTATTGGAGCCTCAGCTTCCGGATCTGTCCTTCCAGTGAGCACTCAGGGTTGATTTCCTTCAAAATGGATAGGTTTGTTCTCTTTGCAGTCCAGGGGACTTTCAAGACTCTCCTCCAGCATCACAATTCAAAAGCATCCATTCTTCTGTGGTCAGCCTTCTTTAGTCAGCTTGGTCAGCTCTCACTTCAATACATCGCGATTGGAAAAACCATAGCTTTGACTATGCGGACCTTTGTTGCCATGGTGATGTCTCTGCTTTTTAAGATGCTGTCTAGTTTTTGTAAGAGCCTTGTGGCACAGTGGTTAAACTGCTGTACTGCAGTTAAAACTGTGCTCACGACCTGGGGTTCAATCGCAGGTAGCGGCTCAAGGTTGACTCAGCCTTCTATCCTTCCGAAGTCGGTAAAATGAGTACCCAGCAATGTGTAGCCTGCATAATTGACTTGTAAACTGCCCAGAGAGTGCTTGAATTGCTATGGGGCGGTATATAAGCAGCACACTTTGCTTTTTTTTTTGCTTTACTTTGTCATCGCTTTCCTCCCAAGAAGCTGGCATCTTTTAATTTCGTGGCTGCTGTCACCATTGGCAGTGATCATGGAGACCTAGAAAGTAAAATCTGTCAGTGCCTCCATATCTTTCCCTTCTATTTGCCAGGAGGTGATGGGACCAGTGGCCATGATTTTAGTTGTTTTTTTTTTTCGTGTTGAGCTTCAGACTGTTTTTGCACACTCTTCTTTCACCCTCATTAAGAGGTTCTTTAATTCCTCCTCACTTTCTGCCATCTGAGTGGTATCATCTGCATATCTGAGGTTGTTGATATTTCTTCCGGCAATCTTAATTCCGGCTTGGGATTCCTCCAGTCCAGCCTTTCGCATTATGTATTCCACATATAAGTCAAATAAGCAGGGAGACAATATTACAGATGTTTTTCTGGAACTCTCTGCCTTTCTAAATAATCCAGCTCATGTTAGCAGTTTAGTCTCTAGTTCCTCTACCCCTTCAAAATCCAGCTTGTACTCCTGGGAGTTCTCGGTCCACATACTGCTGAAGTCTGCCTTGTAGGATTTTGAGCATAACCTTGCTAGCATGTGAATTGAGTGCAATTGTACAGTTGTTGGAGCATTCTTTGGTATGCCCTTCTTTGGGATTGGGATGTAGACTGATCTTTTCCAATCCTCTGGCTGCTGCTGAGTTTTCCAGAGTTGCTGGCACATTGAGTGTAGCACCTTAACAGTGTCATCTTTTAAGATTTTAAATAGTTCAACTGGAATGCCATCACCTCCATTGGCCTTGCTTTTAGCCATGCTTTCTAAGGCCCACTTCACTTCAATCTCCTGGATATCTGTCTCTACATCAGCAGCCACACTATCTGGGTTGTCCAGGACATCCAGATCTTTATGGTATAATTCCCCTGTGTATTCTTGCCACCTCTTCTTGCTGTCTTCTGCTTCTGTTAGGTCCCTACCATTATTGTCCTTTATCATGTCCATCTTTGCACAAAATATTCATTTAATATCACCAATTTTCTTGAACAATTTTCTCTGGTTTTTCCCTTTCTATTATTTTCCTCTCTTTCTTTGCAGTGTTCATTTAAGAAGGCTCTCTTGTCTCTTCTTGCTATTCTTTGGAAATCTGCATTCAATTTTCTGTAACTTTCCCTATCTCCCTTGCATTTTGTTTCCCTTCTCAGCTATTTGTAAGTCCTCCTTGGACAGCACTTTGCTTTCTTGCATTTCCTTTTCTTTCGGATGGTTATTGTTGCTGCATCCTGTACAATGTTATGAGCCTCCATCCATAGTTCAAGAAAATTGTGATGACCAGCTTGTTCTCTTGACAAAACTTTATTAGCCTTTGCCCTGCTTCGTTTTCAACTCCAAGGCCAAACTTCCCTGTTGTTCCTTTTATCTGTTGACTCCCTACTTTAGCATTCCAGTCCCCTGTAATGAAAAGAACATCTTTCTTTGGTGTCAGTTCTAGAACGTGTTGTAAGTCTTCATAGAATTGGTCAATTTCAGCCTCTTCAGCATTGTTGGTTGGTACATAAACCTGGATTACCATGATGTTGAAAGGCCTGCCTTGGATTCATATTGAAATCATTCTACCATTTTTGAGATTTTATCCCAGTTTAGCTTTTCCCACTCTTTTGTTGATTATGAGGGCTACTCCATTTCTTCTACGTGATTCTTGCCCACAATAGTAGATATGATAATCATCTGAATTGAATTCGCCCATTCCTATCCATTTTAGTTCACTGACGCCCAGGATGTCAATGTTTATTCTTGCCATCTCCTGTTTGACCACATCCAGCTTCCCAAGGTTCATAGATCTTACATTCTAGGTGCCTATGCAGTATTTTTCTTTGCAGTATCGGACTTTCCTTTCACTTCTAGGCGTGTGCGGAGCTCAGTGTCCTTTCGGCTTTGGCCCAACCACTTCATTAACTCTGGAGCTAAATTGTCCATGTCCTCCACTCTTCCTCAGTAGCATTTTGTACACCTTCAAACCTGAGGGGCTCATCTTCCAACGTCATATCTTTTAGCCTTTTGTTTCTGTCCATGGAGTTTTCTTGGGAAAGATACTGGAGTGGCTTGCCAGTTCCTGCTCCAGGTGGATCACGTTTAGTCTGAACTCTCCACTATGACCTGTCTGTCTTGGGTGTCCCTGCACGGCATAGCCCATAGCTTCTCTGAATTACTCAAGCCCCTTCTCCAAGAGAAGGCAGCAATCTATGAAGGGGAAACCTGATTATAGCTTTTTATTATGTAAATTTATTTATTTATTTATTTATTTATTTATTTATTTATTTATTTATTTATTTATTTATTTATTTATTTATTTATTTATTTATTTATTTAATATCCCGCCTATCTGGACTATAAGTCCACTCTAGGCGGATAAATTCAGGGAAAACTTATAAAAAACTGACTCACAGTGGAAGAATTTTGCACAGGAAAAGTTTTAATCTGGAGCATTCTGGATAGGTCAGGTTCCCACTCCCAACCCACTTCGTTGCATTTTTCTAAAATAACGTTCAACTGCCATTTTAAAGTCATTGTAAGTTTCTTCTAAAGCGTCAAGATCCCATGAGATACTTCTATTGGTTGGAGGTATTCTCTTCATTAGTTCTGGTATTTCTTAGAACCCTGCCATGCATCCTAAAAAACTGTTCGGAAAGCTTAGAAAAACCCTCTGGGGTACTGGTTCTTGCTGTGGAGGAAGAGGATAGAGAAAGCCACAACAGTAATGTGAGCAGAGTGTTTGATTCAGGCCTATATGTTTTAAGATCACCAGTGTTTACTTTCTGTTGTGGAGCTGCTTTCATGGTGCAACTCTATTTGGTGTTTTCGTTTCTGGAGCTATGTTTATATATTAGATTTGATGTTCATGTTTAATTTCAAATTTTGTAAACTTGTGTTCAGTGGATAGAATATGAGGAAATAAATACTAGAAAGAACCAAGAATGTAGTCTGGTTTTGTTGAGAGTTCTGGTACTGTACTGAATTCCAGTACAAATGCACAGCAGAAGTGCCAGCCGGTTCAGGCAGAATTTAGCTAGAAGTTCCCGTTTTAATACCCGCCCCTCACCAAACACTAGCACTTAAGAATAACACTCAGGAGGCCTTTTGTGTAAAAGAAAGAAATCTATATTGTACTCATGAAGATAAGCATTTAGAAGGTTTCAGGTAGATACAGGAATAAAAACAGCAAATACAATGTCCTTCTGTTCTGGCCCCACGTGGCTGGAGGGGTCTCCAGGCTCAGTGGGCCGGCATGGAGTCTTACATCTTTCCAGGTGAAAGGCGTGTGCAGGAAAGGTGACCAACAATGGTGGTTCAAACACCTCATGGCCAGGAGGGCCGGAAACAGGGGTGGAGCTACCCTAGCCCCACAACAACAAACTCTCTAATTGGTCAGTATGTAAACAAACAAGCAAACAAGTTAGTTTGTGTTGCAGGCCCTTCCCCTTTGAAATTTACATCTAGATTGCTTGACCATCCAACACCCCTTCTCAATCTAGCATGCTAAATTTCAACAAGTCCCATCAAGCTTCGTAGGTTCTGGAAGCGATCTCTTGGTAGAGGTTTGGTCAGGATGTCTGCTGTCATCTCCGTGGATGGACAGTAGGTCATCTGAATGGTACCCCTCTGGACCAGGTCTCGCGCTAACTCATGTCTCACACCAATGTGCTTGGTGCGCGCATTTGCCTTCTCTCCGTGCGCCAATTTAATGCAGCTTTGATTGTCCTCCATCATCTGGAATGGTGTTCCTCCTTCTATCTCGAAGTCCGTCAGCAGCTTCTCCAGCCATAGCAGTTCTCTGCATGCTTCTGCCGCTGCAATGAACTCTGCTTCTGTGGAAGACAAAGCTACAACATCCTGTTTACGACTGCCCCATGAGATAGGACCATCCCCATACATAAAGAGGAAACCACTAGTGGATTTACGATCTTCTGGATCCTCAGCCCAGTCTGAATCTACCATTCCCACAAGTTTTGGAGTGTCACTAGCTGGCAGTCTCAGCTTAAAGTCCATGGTCCCTTTCAAGTATCTAACTACTCTTTTTACTGCTGTCCAATCACTCTGTGTCGGTGAGCTGACTTTTCTGCTCAATATTCCTACTGCAGTGGCACTATCAGGTCTTGCAGTAGTTGTCAAGTATAAGAGCTTCCCTATAGCTGCTCTATACTGGTTATTGTCGGGCAAAGGTTCTCCTTTCTCTTTACTTTTGTAAAAATCTGTAGTCATTGGTGTAGCAGCACCATTGGCATCCTGCATACCTAGCATATCTAACAGTTCAAGTATCTTTTGTTTCTGACTCAATAAATATGAGCCATCTGCTGCTTTCTCAATTTGAATACCCAAATAATATATCGCATTTCCCAACTCCTTTATTTCTACCTCTTTGCTCAGATTCTGTACTATACCTCTGTACTCCCCTTCTTCATGGGTTGCTACTATGAGGTCATCAACATAGGCTAGAACATATGTGTAGTGTCCATTCCTGTTCCTAGTATACAGGCACTGATCTGCTCTTCCTTGCGTGAAGCCTTGCTGAAGTAGCATTTTGTTCAACTTCTCATTCCAGGCTCTGGCTGCCTGTTTCACTCCATAAAGGCCTTTCTTCAGTTTGCAGACAATGGTGCTTCGACTTACAGCCACCGTTCCAATATGGACTAATTTTGTAAGTCAAGGCACCACATTCTTTCTTTCATGCTTATTCAGAAAGAGTCAGTTTCTTCAATATGTGAGCAAATATAGCCCAGTCTTGTTGATGTTGTTTTTATGTGTCCTCAAGATGCTTTCAGCTTACATCAATTCTATGAATTAGTGATTTTCCAAAGGTCCTATCGTTAACTGAGGCTTTCCATCTCATACATGACTTACACTTTTCCTATTGCCTACACTTTTTCCAACATTGTTGTATTTTCTAATGAGTCTTGTCTTACAATATCCTCAGTATAATCTCTCTCTCTCTCTCTCTCTCTCTCTCTCTCTCTCTCTCTTAGGGAGAAGCTAGGCTTTTTTCTTTCTTTCTAGAAATCACGTATTTGTTTTTCTTGTGATACCATGGATCAAATTTTCCTGTTGCCTTCAACAGTTCAGATAAATCAGTTTTTTTTCTTATCAACTTTCTTCACTGCCAGGCTCTTGCCTTGATGTCCAATGACACATCCTCATACTTGACAATCTTCTCTAGTTTCTTCGTAAGTGTCCTTTCAAGTCTCAAGAGTTTTTTTCTTTCTTTCTGATTTCTTGGTTGCAGTCTCCTTTTGGACTGATGAGTCAACTGGGGTATTTTAAAAATCATTCAAAAATTCTCATTTTGATGGCAGTCTCTACCTATGACGAACTGAGCGAGTGATCTCAAACTCGTCGTCGTCGTTTAGTCATTTAGTCGTGTCCGACTCTTCGTGACCCCATGGACCAGAGCACGCTAGGCCCTCCTGTCTTCCACAGCCTCCCGGAGTTGGATCAAATTCATGTTGGTTGCTTCGCAGACACTGTTCAGCCATCTCATCCTCGGTCGTCCCCTTCTCCTCTTGCCATCACACTTTCCCAACATCAGGGTCTTTTCCAGGGAGTCTTTTCTTCTCATTAGATGGCCAAAGTACTGGAGCCTCAGCTTCAGCATCTGTCCTTCCAGTGAGCATTCAGGGCTGATTTCCTTTAGAACTGATAGGTTTGTTCTCCTTGCAGTCCAGGGGATTCTCAAGAGTCTCCTCCAGCACCACAATTCAAAGGCATCAATTCTTCAGCGGTCTGCTTTCTTTATGGTCCAGCTCTCACTTCCATACATCACGACAGGAAAAACCATAGCTTTGACTATTCGGACTTTTGTTGGCAAGGTGATGTCTCTGCTTTTTAACATGCTGTCAAGATTTGTCATCGCTTTCCTCCCGAGAAGCAGACGTCTTTTAATTTCGTGGCTGCTGTCTCCATCTGCAGTGATCATGGAGCCCAGGAAAATAAAATCTGTCACTGCCTCCATATCTTCCCCTTCTATTTCCCAGGAGGTGATGGGACCAGTGGCCATGATCTTAGTTTTTTTGATGTTGAGTTTCAGACCGTTTTTTGCACTCTCGTCTTTCACCCTCATTACAAGGTTCTTTAATTCCTCCTCACTTTCTGCCATCAGAGTGGTGTCATCTGCATATCGGAGGTTGTTGATATTTCTTCTGGCAATCTTAATTCCGGCTTGGGATTCCTCCAGTCCAGCCTTCCGCATGATGTATTCTGCATATAAGTTGAATAAGCTGGGGGACAATATACAGCCTTGTCGTACTCCTTTCCCAATTTTGAACCAATCAGTTGTTCCATATCCAGTTCTAACTGTTGCTTCCTGTCCCACATATAGGTTTCTCAGTAGATAGATCTCAGTAGATAGATCTCAAACTAGTTTTAGGAAAAAAGAAAAAAGAAAGAAAAACTTGAAGATATATCTGAGTTTCTGGATCTAATTTCACCTTCTTTTTGCTCTTTGAATGACAGCATTGTGAAATAATCCAATATTATATATCTCAAAGATACTATAAAAATTTGCCCACTGGAGTTGTTTAATTTTTAGGGTTTAATTTAGTATAGTTTTTAGTTGTAGTTTTAGTTTAAATTTTTTGGCATTTCTTAGGGCTGAGAAATGTATGAATGAGAGAACAGAATAATAGAGTAAGCAATGAACTGTAGGCCTAATAATGAATGTCAGAAGTAACAAAAATAGCATAAAACTGAAGGTCAGTGTATGTATGCATATATTGATTTTGTTTAGTAGCTGCCTTTATGTGAATGATGGGTGACATCGTAAGCAGAGGGCTGTTTCTAATCAATGCCCACCCCCTCCCATGGATGTGAGACACTTCAGTCCAGCAGAAATATCTGCCAGCAGAATTTGAAGAGAGCCAATGGCCAAGAACTACCCCTCCTGCTCATTCTCCCTTCACCACCTCCTTTGCTGTCCTAGGATTACAGGGGACCCTCGACCTATGGAATTAGTCAGTATTGGAATGGTGGGCGCAGGTCGAAAAAGTCTGTAGGTCAAGGGTCCATTTCCCATAGGAATGCGTTGAAAACCCTGTAATCTGTAACCCGCCCATGAACACCCCCCCCCAAAAAAGTTAAAATAAGACACCTTACCTTTCTGAATCCTTCAAGGGGTTGTTTAATGATGGTTTATTTAATGATGAAAGCCACAAATATGCTGAAGTGGGTCATTTGTTTCTTGTTCCAGTTATACAAAGTTTAATAAAAGATTTAGACGCCTCATGTAAGTAAATAACTTCCCAGGTTGTAAGCTAATTTAGTTCAGCATATGATATGCTAATATATCCAATGTGAAGAGTCTTGTAATCCACCATGGCCTCAGTGCAGAATAAAAGCAGCATGTGCTTATTGAATCATCATCATTATCATAATCGCCATTCAGTTGATTCCAACTTATGGTGGCCTGTTCGAAAGTTTTTTGAGTATAAAGCACACGGAAGAGGTTTACCGGTCCTTCCTTCTGGGCACATTCTGGAAGCATGCAGCTTGTTCAAGGCTGCAGAGACTGGCCTCCACAGTGGACAGTCAAATTCCTGACCCTACAACAGGTGCTCTAACCCACCATACTATCCAGCTATCTTTGTCTTTGTTGATATTTGTCCACATTTGTAGAGTGGACTAGGTGAAGGACTATATACTCCCATACAAATAGGTCTGGGCATATAAGGGCATGTCAGTCTGGTGGGCATATGTGAGAGAGAGCTATTTTGGAGAAATCCCTGTTGAGGGATGCTTGACTGCCTCCCTCTGCAAGAAGCTGAGAAGCCTCAGTGCCAAATGAAGATATTCTTCATTGCAGAAGGAGAGCTAGATTGCTTCTCTTGGCAAGGAGTTCACCAAAACAGTCTTCTATCACATCCCCATCAGATTTGCCTTTGAGGGTTTCTGGGGGTGAAAGGAAGACTTCCCCTGGAAGATTTCAGAGTCCAGCCTAGACTTCTTCCCTCTTTCTTAACCTTCAGAGAGCAAGGAAATACTTTAAAAATATGGGAGGGAATTTTGGCAATTAATTGGCTATTTTTAAGGAAAGGGGCTTTTAACAGATTAGTGCTGTCCACTTTGATTTCTTTTTAAAATTGCTGTTCTTTAAGTTGTTTTAAAATTCACTGCTGTTTTAATATACAGTGAGCAAAATTGCTGGTTCAGTAGCATTTTAAATTTAATCAAATACAGAAAGAGAAAGAGAGTCCAGACCAATTTTAGGAGCAGGAAAAAAAGTGTGGTTCTAATAAATCAGATGGTCAGAGCAAGATTAAGTGCGATCTAAAACTATCCTTAATTTCCTATCCAGTAAATCACCAGGGCATGGCATTTTCCTAACATTCAGCCTGGTTGGCCTGGGAAGTCAGTGATGGTGAATAGGGCTGTTGGCTGTACTGCTCTGCTTCCCCAGGTTTCCAGCTGAAGATACAAATCTCAAGGCAAGCAGTTCAAGAGGAAGACTGAAAAAGTAGTGCCTTTTTCAAGCCTGATCTTCTGTTAGATCGTCCCCCCGCCTTCCTACACGGAATCCTCCTTGAAGGCTGTACAATCTGGTGAAGGTGAAGGTGAAGATTCCCCTTGACATTTAGTCCAGTCGTGTCTGACTCTAAGGGGCGGTGCTCATCCCCATCTCCAAGCCGTAGAGCCAGAGTTTGTTCGAATACAGTTTCCATGGTCACGTGGCTAGCATGACTGGCACAGAATGCCGCGATCTTCCCACTGTGGTGGTACCTATTTATCTACTTGCTTTTTTACATGCTTTTGAACTGCTAGGTTGGCAGGAGCTGGGACAAAGCGACGGGAGCTCACTCTGTCACATGGATTCGATCTTACGACTGCTGGTCTTCTGACCTTGCAGCTCAGAGGCTTCTGTGGTTTAACCCGCAGCACCACCACGTCCAATCTTAGGAAGGCTAAATCTCTTCCCATTCTAGGAGCTTATGGTTGAGGAGAGAGCGCAGAGGATGTAACTTCCTCCTAATACTGTGAAATAATATCCCTCTGACACACACACACACACACACACACACACACACACACACACACACACACACACACACACACACACACACACACACACACACACACAAACCATTGGGCCACTGATGTTCCTCCTTGTCAGAGTTAATGGGATAGTTAAGTGATGTGAGCACACACACACACACACACACACACACACACACACACACACACACAACCATTGGGCCACTGATGTTCCTCCTTGTCAGAGTTAATGGGATAGTTAAGTGATGTGAGCACACACACACACACACACACACACACACACACACACACACACACACACACACACACAACCATTGGGCCACTGATGTTCCTCCTTGTCAGAGTTAATGGGATAGTTAAGTGATGTGAGCATCCTGCACAGAGAAAGGAATAAATTGCTAAGCCCTTGTTCTTCTGTTTCTCTGACTACAAATTCCACAAACTGTTATCTTGTTTGTGGTACTTCCATTTGTAGCACGGTTGATTTAATGCCTTAAGCCATTTTGCCCATTTCAATAAAAACACGGCTAGTAAAATGCCTATCCAAACAGTACTAATGATAAAAGTATGTCTACCTGAATCTAAGGGGCCTGAGTTAAAATACAGACTTTGTTTTCGTGGTGGAAAAATATGTGTTCAATTATAACAGAGCAAGGGAGAGGAAAGACAAGGGCCTCCTGAGAACCGCTCAGGGCTATGGTCTTTCCAGTGACACATTCCCTCAATCAACACTGGTAAAACAACTGACTATTCATAGATGTTGGAGTAACATTCAAATATATTACCAAGTTAAGCAGTCAAAGAGAATACAGGATTTATTTTGCAGGGAGGGGAATCAGCCCTAAAAATAATATTACTAGTGGCAGAAAAATGCCATTTATTTTAGTTTTATGCTTTCCAAGTTTTTTAGAAGCTCCTGGCAAAAAAGGCATGTAAGCATGAGAGACAAGCAGCCAGATATGAAATAGGGATGTGAATCATGGGAGGAGGGAATAAAAAGTCGAATGCTTAGATGAATATTTTGTTAAAAGGTTCAAATCAACAAACTATTAAGTTATACTATCTTGTCTTTTGAGTGTAAGCCACAAACACTGAAAACTGGATGCAACTGCTTGATGAGTGGGGTAAACAATGAAAAACAATGAAATCAGCAAGGTGGAAAGCTCGCTTGCATATCTCTTTCAAACCAAACTTTGCACTCGTCTGTATGCCAAAAACACAAGCCACTTGTTGTTCAAATACCTCTTGTATTTTCGTATTACAAGTTCTGATGATACAAATTAAACTGGGCGTATTGGCAAATCACAGCACCTGAAGAAGGTGCTAACTGTTACAACACACAGACACAGCCAGTCACTGTTGTCATTTCTAAACTGCCGCTGGTGAAGCTTTCTCTCTACTGTCCATGATGAGAAGTATATATGCCAATTTCTTCCATTGGGCATTTGTCTTCCTTTCCTGTGTCTTCATTTTATGCTGCCTGTCATGTCCTGCTGTCTTCAACACTGAATGTTCTATGAAGCACACAAGCTTTCTCAGTGAATGGTAAACTTTTTGGGTTTTCCTTGTGCATACTTCCTGTCTTCTGAAAAAGTTCTCTTCACAGCAAGCATAGCCCATCACCTTATGAGATAATCAGTAGCAAAGCCAAGAGAACTGGTACATCCACTGGTGGGAAGACTGAGTCTTAAGGGAGACTGAGTCTCAAGATGTATAAAAATGTTGGCAATGCAGATTTTATTCTGATCTAAAAAACTCAGGCTAAATGCATTTCAGCAGTGACCTTCTTCAGGGGCTAAGCATAAAATAAAAATATATATTAAATTTAGAAACAGCTGGCTTGGGACAGCTGTTCTAAGAGCTTGGTATGTATCTTATAAACTGTACTGGATGTTTATGGATCTTGTTATGTGCATATATATTAATATTCTATATTGTTAACTGCATAGCTGTTTCTAAAGTAATATATATTATATATAATATAATTGGGGCCCTTTCAGCTGTAGACCAATAATTGGTGCAAGCTTTGGTTAGTATTTTCTTTCCCTAAGAAAACTAGAACTATGGGTTCTCACAAAAAATATTGTTGGCAATTTTTATGGAACCACACCACGAGAGGTGACAGAAGTGCTTTTCAAAACATGAATGAACAGCCGGCACACGATGAAAATATTTTTACTCTGATGATCTGGATGTCATGTGCACAATAATATTGCTCTGAAATGGAAATGTGAGCTGGATTAAAGTTATATCCCTGAATAGCTAAAGATCAATTTACATTGTAGAAGACTCTAAGCAAAAATTAATTTGAGAGAGGAAAGCATGATTTATTCATCTATTTTAAATAGCTTTACTCTAGCTTTCTCCTAAAAAAAGAATCCAAATAAATTGTACAAGTATTTTAAAGAATTAAACAGACATTACATTAAAAATGTTGTATAAAAATATTACAAAAACATATGTTAATATAAAAACATTGACAACTTTGAAACATAAAAGGCATGTTTCAAATAATGATCCTGCATGTACGCAGGGATGGTGCAGTGCAAAATAAGGTAGTATTTACCAAGAGAGTAAGTTTTTTTGTTCTTAGGCTTTAGTTCATACATGAAATACATGCCATTTATAATATATTTTAAAAATAGGCAATTAAAATAGTTGATAAAATACGAACTTTGAAATGGGCATCATATTTGGCATGATGACTCCTCTTTTGGACAGATCTGAAGTGAAAAAAGTTGGAAACACAGCAAACTCTGCTAATTTGTAGAGTTCCAGATGTGCTGTGAACTCAACCCATTCCCCAATAAATATCAATTATTAATTAATTTCCAGGATGGAAGTGGCTGTGTTAGTCAGTTGCATCAACATCAAGAAAGAGCATTTAAGTGCCTTAAAGGCTTACATGTTTTATTAAATATAAGCCTTTGTAGATTGCTGGCCACTTCATCAGATGTATGGATTTATTCATTGCTACTTGAGTACTGCCTAACAGCCAATGCATCTTACATGGTGAGATAAAGAAAAACAAAATGGGGATTGTAGTCATTGCTCGAGTGTTTAGTAGTCTCCAGTAGTATCTGGAGAAAATTTTGTTAACGAAATACCTTATCCAAGAGGCTTTGTTTAAAGGTAGCTTCAAGTGTAGCTTTGAGGCCAGAAACACCAATGACAATGGTTTGGGAGGCAAGTAAGACATTTTTGGAGGAGCAGCCATAAGATTTGCATTAAAACAAAAAAGAGAAAGACAGAAAAAATATAAGATTTTGGAAAATAGATTAGCCTCAGATGAACTACAACTGAAACAAAATCCATGAAATACAGAACTGAAAGAGAAGATAAAGTTAGTACAACATCAGATAAATATATTGCTCACTGAGGAAAGTGCAAAGAAGTTTAAATTTGCAAAGCAAATTTCTTTTTAAAATGCAAATAAACCAGGAAGATGGTTAGCATATAAATTAAGGAAAGAGAAGAAAACAATAACACAAATACTGGAAGATGAAACAGGGACTGAGAAATTTAAACAAGAAGAAATAAAAAAATATTGTTGATGACTTCTACTGAAATTTATACAGTTAAAAGGAAGTAGACAAAGAATCTCGGAAAGAATATGTACTGAAATACATTAAATGAAACTGACTAAAGATCAAACACAGTCTTTAAATGAGCCTTTACCTCGGAAGATCTGCGTGTGGATAAAGGACTTTCTGACAGATAGGCCACAGTCAGTAAGGATGGGATCTCACCAGCACCACAATTCAAAAGAGGTCATACTTTTAATCTTCACGCTTTTGCAGATCATCTAGATCACTGGTTCTTAACCTTGGGTTACTCAGGAGTTTTGGACTGCAACTCCCAGAAGCCTTCACCACCTGCTGTGCTGACTGGGGTTTCTGGGAGTTGCAGTTCAAAAGCATCCGAGTAACAAAGGTTAAGAACCACTAATCTAGTTATTATATTGGAGGATCCAATGGACTCAATTGAAGACCTGATAGAGATGCTGATGAATTCTGGTGATATAGCAGGAATGAAAATAAACCAAAAGAAAACAAAAATACTTGTTAAAAATATGAGAGATCAAGAATGACAGAAATTAATAGAAATGACCAACTTTCAAGAAAAGAAGAGAGTCAGATACAGTGGACCCTTGACTTACAGACGGCTTGACTTACAGAGTTTTTGAGTTACAGACTTCCCTGGCTGCAAAATTTAGGTATGACTTGCAGACTGAGATTTGACTTACAGACCAGAAAAAACCCAAAATGGAACAAAAATGGCCTGTTACAGGATTAATCGGTTTTCAATGCACTGTAGGTCAATGGAGACTTGACCTACAGACTTTTTGACTTGAGAACCACCTTCCAATACAGATTAAGTTCTCAAGTCAAGACCCCACTGTATTTAGTAATCCAAATCACAAAGAAAACTAGTACATTATTCAAAGACAATTATATGGAGTTGATTAAAGAGATATGGGTTGATTGGAAAGATGGGATAAATTACAGCTTTCATTGATGGGAAGAATTGTTGTTGTTGTTTAGTCATTTAGTCATGTCCAACTCTTCGTGACCCCATGGACCAGAGCACGCCAGGCCCTTCTGTCTTTGACTGCCTCCCGGAGTTGGGTCAAATTCACGTTGGTCGCTTTGATGACACATTCCAACTATCTCATCCTCTGTCATCTCCTTCTCCTCTTGCCTTCACACTTTCCTAACATCAGGGTCTTTTCCAGGTTGTCTTTTCTTCTCATGAGATGGCCAAAGTATTAGAGCCTCAGCTTCAGGATCTGTCCTTCCAGTGAGCACTCAGGGTTGATTTCCTTCAGAATGGATAGATTTGTTCTCCTTGCAGTCCAGGGGACTCTCAAGAGTCTCCTCCAGCACCACAATTCAAAAGCATAAATTCTTTGGTGGTCAGACTTTTTTATGGTCCAGCTCTCACTTCCGTAAATTCATTCATTCATTCATTCATTCATTCATTCATTCATTCATTCATTCATTCATTCATTCATTCATTCATTCATTCATTCATTCGTTTGTTTGTTTGTTTGATTGCTTGTTTGTTTGTTTGTTTGTTACATTTATAGCCCGCCCATCTAATCATACCAACTACTCTGTGTGGGTAACAACATATCAAATCTAAGTAAAATTTTAAATCATAACAACATATTACTAAAAAACACAATGATCCAGATGTGAGAAGGCACAGAGAACAAAATCGGGCGGTGAATGGAGGAAAGGCTTGCTTGAACAGCCAGGTTTTCAGTTGGCGTTTGAAGATGCCCAGCAAAGGGCCATACAGATCTCAGGAGGGAGGCTCTTCCAAAGATGAGGAGCCACCGCCGAGAAGGCCTGGTTTCTTGTTTTTTCCTTTCGGGCCTCCTTCAGAGTTAGGCTCCTCAGTCTCACCTCCTGGCCAGATCAAGTGATACCGGTATATGTAAGCGTTAAAACTTTGAACTCTACACCGAACCGAACGGGCAGCCAGTGCAAGGCGGCCAGAATGGGAGTAATATGTTGATATTTCCTTACCCAAGTAAGTAGTCTGGCCACCGCATTCTGCACCATCTGGAGTTTCCGCATAGTTCTCAAAGGCAGCCCCACATAGAGAGCATTACAGTGGTCTACTCTCGAGATTATGAGCGCATGGATCAGAGTGGTGAGTGACCCAACATCTTGATGGGGCGCAGCTGGCCTATCCACCAGAGATGGAAATAAGCGGTGCAGACCACTGATGCTACCTGGGATTCCAAGGCAATCGTTACAGGAAAAACCAAGGTACATCACTACAGGAAAAACCATAGCTTTGAC
Source organism: Pogona vitticeps (assembly GCF_051106095.1). Taxonomy (NCBI): domain Eukaryota; kingdom Metazoa; phylum Chordata; class Lepidosauria; order Squamata; family Agamidae; genus Pogona; species Pogona vitticeps. The sequence continues at coordinate 70,844,794 of NC_135784.1, read as the reverse complement.
TATGCAGACTTTTGTTGGCAATGTGATGCTTTTTAAGATGCTGTCGAGGTTTGTCATTGCTTTCCTCCCAAGAAGCAGTCATCTTTTAATTTCATGGCTGCTGTCACCATCTGCAGTGATCCTGGAGCCCAAGAAAGTAAAATCTGTCACTGCCTCCATATCTTCCCCTTCTATTTGCCAGGAGGTGATGGGGCCAGTGGCCTTGATATTAGTTTTTTTTTTTTTTTGATGTTGAGTTTCAGACCGTTTTTTGCATTCTTCTCTTTCACCCTCATTAAGAGGTTCTTTAATTCCTCCTCACTTTCTGCCATCAGAGTGGTATCATCTGCATATTGAGAAGAATAGCAATAATCAAAATGAATGTTCTACCTAAAATTTTATTTTTATTTCAGACAATTCCCATAATATTAAAACAGCCATTTTTTCAAGAACTTAACAAGATAATCATGAGATTTGTGTGGCAAGGTAAAAAACCAAGAATTAAAATCAAAGCAATGCAAGATGGCAAAGAGCAGGCTTTGGTCTCCCAGATTGGGCATTGTACTATAAAGCCTGTGTATTAGTCTGGATAAAGGAAATGATAACTTTAGATAATGATAGACTACTCAATTTGGAAGGACCTGATTTACAGTTAGGTTGGCATGCTTTTCTATGGTACAAAAAAGATAAAGAGCAGAAAAGTTTTAACTCGCATATGATAAGAGCCCTACTCTGGACTTGGAAAAAGATCATCCAGCAGATTTACCAAACAAACAAACAAACAAACAAACAAACCAAAAAACAGAAACCCAGGCTGGGTATCGCCCATAGAGGACTTTATAAAACCTAACCTCATGAAAGAAGTGAAACTTTCAAGATATCAAGATCTATTAAAAAATGATTGTGAGTTAAGGTCCAAAGAAGAGTTAGAAACACAAAACATATCTAGACTCATGGTCTAGTTATAGAAAAGATAAAATAGAGGGCTTTTACACAGAACAAACAGTATTCAATAAACTTCTGCTGGGCTGAAATGATAAAGTAATTAAGAAAATGTATGATTATTTGCTTGAAACTAAAATGCAAAATGAGATGGTAAAAGAATTCTATGATTAGATGGGCACAAAATATAGGACATAATATTGATATTGATCAATGGTTGCAAATATGGAAAAATAACATAAAGCTCACAAAATCGGTAAATTTCAAGGAGAACATATATGTTTTATAGGTGGTATATGACTCCAGAAAAATGGTCAAAGATTTATACAGAGGTTTCAAATGTTTGTTGGAAGTGTGAAACACAAGAGGGAAGCGTTTACCATATGTGGTGGACTTGTAGAGTAGCGAAACAGTATTGGATAGTACTACATACTCTGTTAGAAAAAATACTGCTTTGTAATGTTCCACTAACCCCAGAATTGTTTTTACTAAGCATTATATTGAATAATATGGATAAGACAAAGAACTACCTAGTTATATATATATATATAGTCACTGCAGCCAGAATTCTTTATGCTAAGAACTGGAAGAAATTGGAGATACCGAAACAAGAGGAACTTATTGAGATGATATGGGCAGAAATTGATATTCTATCAGAAGTGTCCAATATAAAAGGCAACTGAACAATGGGATTTATTATATAAATGGCTTGAGTCATCAGACAGTGATAGAATTAAACTAAGATGTAACTGTAAGCTGAAACCTGGAGGGCAATCAAATTGTAGAAAGGCGAAAACTCAACTTGATAGCGCAACATGAACAAACAGATTGAATGACAGTACATTTTGTGTTCTCCTTCCCCCTCTTTTTCCCCCATATCCCCCTCTATCTTTTGTATTCCTTACCTTATCTCTACTTTTTAAAAATAAAAAGTAAATTAAAAAAGAAAAAAAAAGGGTAGCTACAACTGCAGTAGTGGGTTCGAAGCAGTTTAATAAGGGCAAAATAATGGACCATGAAGTTGCTGTTGCATACACAAGGGGAAAACCTGGCTCTCATCAACATGGTTGCATATTGGCACAAGCTTGTTGACATTACCATCTTAATTTTATTCCCAGTTGTATTTTAGAGCTGAAAGACTACACTCGGTTTCAGTTTAACTTTTCTAATGTTATGTTATTGTAAAGCTGCCAAAAGAGACAGCAGGCTTTTATGACAACATGATAAATGAAAATGTTAAAACAATTAATGCTGGCTGGGTAAATTCTGTAACTACCAGATGAATATTCCTCTGCTTTTCTCATGTTTTCAGAGTTGAACAAATAATGTTGCAAAGTGCTTAAAGGTTAAGATCAGATATTATGATGGATCAAGGAGATACAGTTCATTCGTGCTTCTGCTGTCTGTGGTTGTACTATAATATCTGACACTGAGTTGATCTTTCTAATGGAGTGATCAAGATATTCTAAACTGAAAGAGTCCCACTTTGAACAATATAGTAGAAGTGGACAAGCCCAAAACATTTTCCTATTTTTAAAAATTAATGTTTTGGCTATTGCTACAGTGTAGATGTTAAAATTTCCCTCAAAGAGAAGGCTATCTTTACAGACACCCCCTGTAAGAGAGGTGAGGAGGTGGGCATGGGTCAAGGTGATGGTCTACTTCACCTTGAGGTATGCAGAGCTGGACCAGATGCCCAGGGGATCCCTTGGTATATTTCCTCCCAGTTCCCAGCTAGTTTGGTTTTTTCTGAGAGAGTCACCTCCAGCTGGTAGCCCTCACTTGGGTCTTCTAGGCCATCTGCCCAGGACCCTTCATCAACCTCTTCCTCCTCCTCAACTGTCACATTGGATCATTGTTCTGCTCTTTGAGTTTTACACCCTTCAATCTCCTTCTTCTCTCCAATTCTGACTGTCCCTTCCCTTCAAGGCCTTCACTTCCTGGGCCTGGGGCTGTTACCATGTACTTCCTCCACCAGGGCCTCTGTTTGACTACTCTCTTCATGCTATCCAGTTTTTTTCCCCATCCACGTTCTTTTGGGTCTTCTTCCAAGGATTTGACTCTCCCAGATCTATAGGGGAACTTATAGATCAAAACCCCATAGGCCCTGGGAGGAGGCATGGCATCTTGCTAACAAGGGCACCAATGCCACTGTCCACAGCCTCACACTGAGGTAGAAAATGGAGCTGGAGAAAGCCACATCAGTGTCTTGGTTCCCCAGTGACATTTTAGAACAAAGGTGTATCCTGAGACTATATTCCAGATATTTATTTATTTATTACATTTGTGTCCCGCCTGTCTAGTGACAAGCACTACTCTGGGTGTCTAACAACAATGAAAAATAATGACCTACCCACATTTGAGGAGTTACCCACATTCATAGTAGGCAACTCCTCCAGTTGCCAGAAGCACTACAGGGACTGATAGCAAAGCTTCCTGGATGAAAATATGAAAAAAAAACCCACATTTTTTAATAAACAGATCTACGATGCCAAACTTCTCTGTACAAAATTTCAGCTGGACTCCAGGAAAAATATGTATTTTCAAGACTGAAAATAAATCTTGGGGGTGGGGACTGCCAATCATACCACTGGGAGTGCAATAGGGCTGAGTGCTTAATCCATCTTTCTTTGCCCTAGGCTGGCAGTAACTCTATGGAACAATGACGCTGACAAGAGCCTCTGTTAGGTGCCAGATGCTATCATGAGCATACATCGAAGACTTTGTTGTCCCAAAGAATCACGGGAAAGAGTTCCTATGGTTCCTGATGTTGCTACATTCCCCAAAGGCCTTGGTAGCCATAATCCCAACTGCTCATCTTTGTGACTGCATGTGGACCTTAATGGACATCCGGTGTTGTACAATTGCTGCTGCCGAGTTAGTTTAGGTCACAGAAATGTGACCATAACAATATGAACCTATGGTGAGAGTGCCAAAGAAAGCCCATTTTAAGACAGATCTGGACACCCATAGGACATGAGTCTATTTCAGAAATTGATTTCAAAATATTAAAATCAGTGTTGTTGATTCTTCCCCCATTTGATGTTTCATTTTGGCATCATCACTAGTACAAAATAAAATCCAGCGATGACATACTTGCCGCTTGTACCTGAAGAGGATCTAGGGATCTGTGTCTGACAATTATTCTTTTAAAAAATGAATTCCTTTAAAAACTCTGCACATTTTTTTAAAAACCTGCTGAAGTACAAAGTATTGCTTTTTATTTTACTATGTGTGCATTTTATGAATAACAAAGGCCAATTTCTGTTTAAAGATGGATAGAGTTGGGGGGGGGCAAGACAGAGAAATGAGAAGCTTGCAGCTTCGAATTTGATGTCTTAACAGTGCATGAATGACATTCAAAGTTATTTTGGTTTCTCGATGTTGGGAGTTTCCCGATTTTAAAGGATCTCTGGTGTTTAACAGGATATGTGTAGAGTATACCCTTTAACAAATTTCTCTTTCATAAACCTAGGCTCTACTTGCAACACAAAATCAGGAAAAAATTTCTGACCTGAAGCTGAGTGAGCAGCATTTCCAAGTGAGGAAGAGAGAAAGAGAGAGAACCTAATACACGATGAGAATTGCTGAGGTTTTGCTGCACTTGTTCAAGAAGAGTATGGATAGGCACCAAGTGTTACATTTATGCTCTGTGAGCATAGTCTTCTTGGTGCTTATTTGGACCGGCACCTCGGATGCACAGAAGGATTGCACAGGTGTGGAGTGTAAGCAGCTAGAAAATTGCATTGAAGAAGTGCTTGAGCCAGATGAATGCTGTGCTTCCTGCCTACAGCATGGCTGCACCTGCGAAGGCTACCAGTACTATGACTGTGTGAATGTAGGCTTTATCAATGGCAAAGTCCCCGAAGGGCAATCTTACTTTGTTGATTTTGGAAGCACAGAGTGCTCTTGCCCCAAAGGAGGAGGGAAGATCAGCTGCCAGTTCATGCTCTGTCCAGACCTTCCGTCAAACTGCATCGACGCCGTGCTGCCAGCAGATGGGTGTCCTCAGTGTGGACGAATAGGCTGTGTCCATGAAGACCAGAAATATGCGGCGGGGCATACCTTCCATATGCCTCCGTGCAAGGTATGTCACTGCCCAAATTCAGGAGGAGACCTCATGTGCTATCAGCTCTCAGAATGTAATGAATCCACATTAAATCCTCAGAAGCTGTCTGATCCTGGAGAGAGTGAACTTGAGCAGCACTATGATGACCCCTACAGTTATGACCAAGAGGCATTGGATGGAGAGGTCACCCAGGTGGAGCCCCCGAAAAAGTACTACAGTTATTCGGCACATACAGAGCAAGAGAGCATTGGCCAGGAGCAGAGTGAAGATTATGATTACCTTGCAACCAGCGTCACTCCTCCTTCTCCAACCCACCTGGTTTCGTACACTGAAGATCTGTCTCTGCCAAGCACAAATCCTCCCACAACGAACTACCCTGACACTAGTCGTGCCATTGAAAAGAGTGAGGAGAGGAGTTACAAAAGCACCACACTTCCCACAGTGGAGCAGAGACCTCAGAAGACTGCCACTGCAAGCAGCCTTTTCAGGGGACCAGCTGTGACGACAACAGAGATGCCCAGAAACAGGGCAGAAACGGAGAGGAAAAAACAGGCCAACAGAGAAAGGAATGGGCAAGTGGAAAATGCCCTTTTCAGAATGAAACTGAATATGAAAAAAGACCACAAGCAGAAAGGAAGCAAATGGTTGGAATTGAAAGAGTCCAACGTCACTCAGTCCCATGGACAAAACTCTCTGCAGGAGAAACAAGAGAGTGATGTGTTCCCCAAGGTCAGGTTTAATCCAACCCCACCATCCCCCATTGCATTGGAAGAAGACAGCAACCGGATCTTGCAGAAACAGTCCCAGACACTTTATCATTACCAGCCTGAAGAAGACATTGACCCCAATTCTGTTCATACTTCTCCCAAGTTACCGGAAGGTAAGGTTTTGTATTCCATGTCACAGTTTTAAATCATGTCATACAAATAGAGCAGAATCTTGATTTCTGCCTACTTGCAACCTTGTAAAGTATTTCACGTGCTGATGATCTCGGCAACCATAATCACAAATCTCTACTGTCTCTTTAGTATAGAGTTGTTCAAGTGCCAGGGGTCCAGGGGCTGACTCTCTGGGGGCCCTGTGGACTACAACACCACACCCCCAAATGAAAGCAGAGGTGACTGGATGGCCACTTCTGTTTTTTTTTTAAGTTTGTGGCCAGAAAAGGCTGTCCTTTGTTTTCAAGATCAATTGGTAGCTGCTACTTCTGAGGCTCCCACCCACTGATTTGGGGGATGGCAGTCTGGAAAGGATCCCTGGGAAGAAGGGCACACAGCCTACAAGGTATGTGGTTCCCACCACTCTTTTAGCATATTTGGAGTAAGTGGTTCAAAAGCTGCAGCAATTCCATTAAAGGGGGGAAGGGGAGATATCTTCGTATTACACAAATAATGGTGCTTTTTTGCTTTACTGTCCTCTCCAATTTATAGACAATTTATTGCTATTAGTGTTGTTCACTCTGAGACATGACTTGCTAAAGGAGAAAAAGTCTGGTTATGATTTCTATAGATATCTGATGAACATGCTATATCATGATTATTTTGTTAAACTATTAAGTTCCACTTGTATTATCCAGGTACTTGAGTTTATAAAATAATGGGCAAAGTATAGACTTCCTAGGCTGTTTGGGGGTTCTCTGCTCATCCACAAACCCTTTTTCCCCAGGCCAAAACCTCAAATGATTGTAATTTGCCTCTTGTATAGGTTGTGGGATGCTCTGCTCTATATGACAAATACACAGAAATAATTTGCATTTTCGAGATTGGGACATGGATTATCAGTCAAGTCTGTGAGGTTGCAAGCGAATCCCAGGGGCAAGAAACTGGCCCCATACCTCCAAGGATGCCCACAGATAGAATGTTTTGTACATTCACTGTATTTATCATAACTGCTAAATCACATGTTTAGTTTGGAACATAGTGACCTTTACGACCATTCTCTGTATCCTGAGACATCATCTTCAGAAGGCATAGAATAGCTGATGTCCCCTCAACTCTGCTCTTTGCTGCAGAGGTTCTGTTCTTGATGAATGGTTGTTTTATTATTAAGTATTTGCTAAACAGGTAGTATTGCATATCTGATGGCGATTTTGTTTTGTGATTATCCTTCACAATAGAATAGACTAATAAAAATGATATCAGTGGGCATGGAATTTCTTGTTATCTGCAACATTTAGCTGTGTGCAGAAGAACGCTTATTATGTTTTGATGTAGGAAGTGTGGTGAAGCAGAGAAGTGGAGAAAGTCCCCTTGCATTGTACACCAGAGTGAGCCCTTGCAGGTTAAATGGCCACCAATAGCCACTCAGTGAACAAAATCAGCTCAAGCATATATGCTATGGTTGAATCCAGTAGCAAGTTGCAACTCAAGTAGTTCCCTTGAATCAATAAAACGTAGAGTAGTTGACTCACCAAATCCCACTGATTCAATGGGCCTGCTCTAGTTTTGATTTACTACTGGATTCCAGCCAATATGTCCTGGAATGTTTTGAACTGTAACTCCCACTGGAAACCTCGATGATAATTTATGTACCTTTCTCATTAGAGCACTGAAAGCAAAGTCCATTGGTGTATATTAAAGGAGTGAGACACAGTTGGGTTCTAATTCATTTTTCCATCAGGCTTATGTCACCTTTATGGCATTAAATGGTTTTAAGAAGCTCACAATTAATGTTTATTTCTGCCCACATTTAATATCTGCAAAATGTTCAGGAAAGAGTGATTATTTAGGGGCTTGATTTTTGATGCATTTATTCATGGTAACAATATGCCATAAAGTGATCCCTTCCTGTTCCCACTCTGATAAGATGAGAACGGAGATTGGATCATAATGGCGGTTGTCCAAAATAAGCTACGTTCACGATCCAAAGATTAGGGCGCCTGCCTCTCCCTTTCCTGCCAATCCGAGAGTCCTTGTGCTTGTATTTCTCATTTGTTTTGTTGCCAGCAACTGACTTAATCAGGCACGATTGCCATCCTAATCAGACGGAGACAGTATGTGTTCAAACTGTGGTAAAATAATATCCTGAACCAGGTCAGATAGCTGAGTGCCAAAAGATAAAGTGTATTCATTTGTACACTTAATGGGCTGCGTTCCTGACGGGTGAGTGTTAAAGTTGGGAAGTTGCCACTTTGTGAACTGGGAAGGTAAAGATCCATTTGCTGTTGCTTTTAAAGGCTTCTGCAGTACTGACATCTCCAGGTGAGTTTAGCAAGTGGCTTCATCACTGGACTGCCAGGTCAGGTCATGGAATGTTGCTTTTAATCAAAAGTAATCAATTGGAATTCAAATTTCAAGGTTCTTCAAGTAGTTAGTTACTTAACAGTACCTGTTTTAACAGGTTGCTCTGTACTTCCCCATTTCTGAAAAAGAGATAAAATATATACATTTTAGTTGGCATTAAAAAATAATCTTCAACTTGTGAGCCTCTGATCTGTGGTACAAAGTATAATTTGGAGACAACAAAGGAGGTCTCCACCTCCTTGTCTCCATCACAACCACAAAGGGAACGAGATGTGGGTGTCCCATCGCTGGAGGTTTTCAAGAAAGGATTGGATAGCCATCTGTCCAGGATGGTATGAGGTCTCCTGCCTTGGGCAGGGGGTTGTACTAGAAGACCTCCAAGGTCCCTTTCAACCCTACGACGATTCAATGAGACAGGACGATGAGAAACAGCATGAGTCAGCCTGGAAATAAGTTCAGGCCATGGTCCTGTAAAGTTACAGTTACACTCTGACCTAAGCTCCCAGATACTTGTGGAAAATAAAATGGAATTGATATTTCTGGAAGGCCATAAAACCATAAATTGTAGAGTCCCATCAGTCTCAGAGTCCAACCTTGCTGTAAATACAGTAAGAGGTATTTCTAGCAAGGTTGAACTATGAGGCAAAGTTGCTCTTGTAGGCAACGTGTCCCACACTCCCCCACCAGTCTGTTGCAGAAAAAACCAAGAAAAGTTCTTGTGTCACCTTAAAAACTAAAATGTTGTGTTTGGCATATGATTTTGTGGACTGCAGGCCACTTCCCAAACTATAGTGTGCTTCATTAGATGCAAGGAATATTACTTAGAATTTTAGGTATATCCATGTAGTTGTGGGTAGGACAGTAGAGTTAAAGGGGGCTGTAGTCTGCCAGATCACATGAAATAGATAAGTGTCTCAATTCACAAAATGCCACAGGACTCTCTGTGGATTTTGGATTCTTTCTGACAGCTTTTCCTCAACTGGTTGCCTTCCAAATATTCATTAGACCCAGCCAGCATGGCCAGTGGTCAAGATTCCAGAGTGTGGAAATCTGGAGGGCACCAGTGTAAGGAGAACAGTTCTGTGATAAGCCTGCATTATAGATGGAACATGAGTCACAATATTCTTATCAAAGCTGGTAACCTTCAATGCCCTCTTTCTCTCATTAGTAAAATATAGTAATGCTATTGAAAGACATGAAAGTACATCAACATACTGTAGGTATTCTTGCTTCTGTGCTCCACCTCCAATGAAGTTATGAAAAGGACTATAAGGACAGAATGACGTTACAGCAGGCATGACTATGTATCTGTTCCCAAAGGGAGCAGAAGAAGACACAGGGCTCCTGTTTTCATTGACAGCCTCGCATTTCTTACGGTCTAGCTTAGGAGAACTGCAGGCAGAGCTGAACCCTAAGCAGCCTATTAAGAAGAAGCCAAGAACAAATGTCAAACCACACATCAGAGCCAGAGAACAAGCTGACAAGAGAAATGAACCAAGGCTAATGAAGAGGACAGGGGCATGAAAAATGTCCTAGCTGCAACATGAAGACTTTGCAGCCCTTCTTGGTTATACTGTGGTGAAACTGGAGGGTGGGGGCAGTTGGGTCAGTCATGTTTTGGGGGAAAAACTGCAACCTGCAATTCCTCTGCGTCACCACACAAGACATCTTTGTCCCTAACTCTACTAAAGACTCACACTATGTACCTGAAAGAAAGAATATTGATCAGGATCATGATTAGGGAGGGATCCTGGTCAGGATTTGACTCCCTTCTTTTAGTTTAAGTCATGCGTCATACTCTGTGCTTCATGATTAACCGTACATGTAGTTTGACTCTGAGGTACACTGAGACATGTACATGACCATATAAGGAAGAAACGGAGGGAGAATGGCTATAACCTCTCACATATCATTTCCACCCATGTAGTCTAAGGAGTGTTTCAGGTATTGGAATCAAGTGATTCAGTCTCCTTCAGTTTTCTCCATTATATTAAACTCATGGTTCCAAAGTAGCCACTATGACTAATGTTGGCCTCATTTTGAAAGTATTTTTAAAGAGCTGGCAGGAATCTTATGGTGTTAGATGGGTATAACTTTTGCTGACAAGGGCTGGATGCATTTTGAAGCAGCCCTAGCAAAATTTCTAAACCATAGATTTGAACCATATGTTCTGTTAGGAGAAGAAGAGCGGGGACTGTTGTTTCCAAAGGTGGAGAGCATGACAAGGGCATGATGTGTCAAGGAGTGACTATCACCCCTTACCCCAGTTCGGTCCACCCAAAGCTTCTTTTTCCTGCTCTGTCTCTCCTATGCACAATGACGACTTCAGTGATATTTATCTACTTAGCAGACATGTTAAAAGTTCCACTCTCCATCCTGTGAGTGTCGAGAAATTTCCAGTACTGTACTGTATTTACAACAAACTTATGATCTTTACAATAAATACACTCTGAAAAGGAATTTTTAATAAATGTAATTGGTAAATGTATTCTCGAAGGCTTTCACGGCCAGGATCTGATGGTTGTTTTGGGTTATCCGGGCTGTTTGGCCATGTTCTTAAGTCTTTAAAAACATGTCCAAACAGCCTGGAAAACCCACAACAACTAATTGGCAAATGTTTGAAATACACAAAAGCAAATGTTTTAAACAATTAGAGTGGATAGAGAGAATAGTATTTTTTTTTTTGAAAATAATTTTTTATTCCCCAACTGAAAGGTAACAGTCTGGCTAAATAGCTCAGTGAGTTAGGTACCTGGCTTGTGAAGCTTGAGGTTGGGAGTCTGATTTTCTACTGTGCCTCTTGAGCCAAAGACCAGCCTCTGTAGCCTTTAGCAAGCCACATGATCCCAGAAGAGAGGAATACAAACCATGTCTAAGTATTCTATGCCTAGAAAATCCTGTGAAGAGTCACCATAAATCAGAAGGGACTTGATGGCACACAACCCTTTTTATTGTTGCTGTTATTAAAAGGCAGCAAGAGCAATGACCACCAAAAAAAGTGGTGCAGGTGACTGCAGAGTTTCACAGATAGGATGCCACAATCAAAATTACCTTCTCTCTGGTTGCCATCCATCTTATATGTGACTTTAGGAATACTCGAGGGAGGAATTCAGAAGGTGACCATACTGTCTGAGCAGGTGTGTATTGGAGAAGGTGAGTATAAGTGCTAGGTCTCAATCCAGTTAGGCCTTTATAGGTTGCAAGAAGTAGGTAGACTTGTGATTGGAAAGAAACTGACAGCCACCAAAGTCCTGTGAGAGGCCCAGAGTCTGAAAAAGTGCAGAGCCCAAGCCAACATAGTCAATGGGAAATTTTGAGAGCTATGGTTTTTAAAAAGCCAGTTTTTCCAAGCCCCCACTAGGCATATCCTATTAAAACTACTTTATCAGCTGCAATTTTGTTTTCAAAAGCCAACTATTCAAACAGGCCCCAGTCAACTAAGTGATTTTCTCTTTCTCTTTCTTCTGTTTTTTGAGTTTTGCCATCTTGGATAACGTTAATTATAATAATTGCACTATATATATGTTATTTATATGCTGTTTTGATGTGTTTTAACCTATGTAAGCCGTCCCGAGTAGATGTTGTCTGGAGGGGCGGGGTAAAAATCGAATAAATAAACAAATAAACAAATAAATAAATTCCCAGTCTGTGTACAAGGCCACCCCTATGTGCAATGCAATGCAATGTACCAAAGAATACAGAACCATAGCTATATAATTTTTTTGTGTAAAAGGACTGAACTTCATTGACACATGAATGTGGCAGCTGCAGAAGAGGCCTTCACATATTATCAGATCTGCACAAACTGCAGGGAGATAGACGCTCCCCCTCCCCTTTGTCTTTAGAAAATAAATAATATTAGCACAATTTAAACAGGAAAATTACAAAGGATCTATAAAAGCCTGTCATAATTAGGAATGTCTTCGGTCATTGTTGGGAGTGGAACCAAATTAATGCCTGGTAATAATTGTAGCTTTAATTGGAGATAATAGTGACTCATATGAGTGTATCCATATGTGTCTCATGATTAAGCACACATGTTGAAGAGTTTGTTTCTTTTTCTTCTTCTTTGTTGGTTACCCCTTGAGCTAGTATGAGTGAATATTCCACCCAGACACTGTATTAGAATTAACTGGAGGAGAATTAAACAATAGATTTGTTAGAAAACACCTAACACAGACCCTTGTATAGATGCTAAAACTGCCTTGAACTGCCTGTCTTCCAATGATCCAAAATAATCACTTTCCCTGTGAAGAACAATGAGGTAACCACTTTAAAAGGGAGAGTTGTAAAGTTATCTCTCATTTGATTCAAAGAGAAGAAAACTCAGCAAAGTCCACAAGAATTGGTTCTGAAGTCACTAAATAAGGCAAAGGATATTAATGGCAGAGATGCAGGTTTGACTGAAGTGGGAGGAAACTGCTTAAGCATGAGAGCTGTTGGGCAGTGAAAGGAAAGGCTTGGGGAGTCGTGCATTGTCTATTGTTGGGTATATTGGGTTAGGGAGGTTACAGTAGGAAGGTTGGAATAGGTTATCTCTATGGTCTTGTTCTAAATACGTGAGGTCTATGTGAACAATGCATGGGAGAATGGGGTGCCATGTGTCCGTTGGATTCTGGCTCTGCCCACTATTTTGGGAATCAGTATCCTCACCCTGTCTAAATATGTATCGGCACTGTTCACACTGGCCTGGGCTATAAGCCCCACAGAACTCAGTGGGATTACTTCTGAGTAGACTTGCCCAGACATACATTGTAAATGTTTCATGACTGGGCTTTGCACACAACCATTCTATCTGTACTTGTAATTTAATGCCTGTTCATTTGCTCCCAGAAATCCACAGGTGTTTTATCAATGTGTTGATAGTTTATGGAGGAACTAATCTACATAAATACATATGAGCTAACAAAGGTAATCTATATAAATACAGATGATGAAAGAGGCTTTCTTTTCACAGAAGGATATTTCTAGAGGCTCAGACTGATGATTGTATTTCACTCAAAGTGAGAAGCAATGCTGATCTTTCTGTTTTTCTTATTAACAGTTTCCTAGCCAAAAATATGTCCAATGTGGTTGGTTCCCTCATTCCTTTGGTTAAACATCTGACTTTACTGCTACTTGTGTGTGTGTGTGTGTGTGTGTGTGTGTGTGTGTGTGTGTGTTGCAATGTCTTTGCCTGGTTTTCATCTCCTGAATCATGTGAGCTTTTCACTTGTGAAATTATCATGTAACAACATGCTGCCTTTTGAATTTTCCTTCTCTTTCTTTAATTTCCATTTTTCTTTTCCTGTGGCACTTTCTTGCAAAACACTCCGCATTGTCTCTCTGGAAAGAATAACACTAGTGGGCATTGAAGCAAGTTAATATAATTGTTGAAGTGAAATTCTGACCATGTGAAACACAATGCAGACTTTCAAACCCTCCAGGAAGCTAATCATTAGAACGAAAGAATGCAAATTGTGCTTTGTTAGTTCAGGTGGGCTAATCTGAGAGAAATCAAAGCAAGACATGTTTGAAGGTAATGAATGCTGTCGAGATTACAGTGAACTCAGTGTTAAATTTACCACTGATGTTAAGGAAGATGGATTACATACAACATAACTGAAAGCAAAGCTTATATCACTGAGGAAGAAACAACTGACTCCTGTCTGTTTGCCAAATGGTAGCCACAATGTGACACCTTTTTCCTAGGTCAGATCCAAGTGATGAAGGTAACTGCCTCTGTAACTCTTTAATATGACACTCTCCCATTAGCTAAAGATAATACTGAGAGTTACAGCCTAGGTTCGGAGACCAGAAAGCCACAGTTGGGCAATATCTTTACTGGACCATTAAATTATTCTCCCAAAGGGGGAGCTTTCGACTTTTCATCTGACTAGGCCTTCCAGAGCATGAGGTCGAAGGAGAAACAGAAAAGTCTGTCAGGAAGCCACAGGGTTTGAAGTTTAAGTCCTAAGAAAGAGGCTAGAGATTTGAAAAAAATGGGCTTTCAACGGTGGCAGTTAGGTTAGGTTTCACATCAGGAAAAATAAAATCAGTTTTGTTCCTCTGTCTTTGTATAGATGAAGTCTGGCCAGTCATTTAGTGAGCTCTTCATTGCCTTCTGTCAAAGCCTGCAGCTCCTGTTTGTGGCTGGCATTGAATCAGGAAACCGGAGCCCTTGTAGGGAGCATGTGGCCACATGTCGTGTCTCAGCCCTGTGTCCCATTCATCCCCCTATCATGTTTTGCATGTTGAGTGGGAACTTTTGAAGAGACCTTCAGGGTGTACCTGTTTGAATGCAAGTGGGACCCCTCCGTACCATTGAGAATTATGATTGGCCAGGATGGACAGGGTTCCCAACTTTTTACCTTTCCATGATGTTGTGGTAGGGGCAGAGGATACTGTTCCATCTCCCATATGGTGCATATATTTCCTGTTCATCAATAATGTCAGAACAGAGTCAACATTTTCTGCAAAATCCCCACATAACAGCAAGATCAACTTTAACACTTTGCTCCAACGTAAGCATCATACTCATCATTACCATCAACCTTAGAATTTACAGTATATCCCAATGATTTTCCAATGCGTTCATGGTTTTCATCCTCACTTTATGCTCATAATAACCCTGTGAGGTACATCAGACATTGACTTGCCGAAAACCATGTAGTAAGCTGCATAGCTGCGGGGCAGGGCACGTTTGAATCCAGGTCTTTTGAGTCTTAACCCAAGCCCTGTTCTGATACCACAGTTCTGGGCTGAGGAGAGGAATGGATGTTCAAAATTAATCGATTGATTAATTTTTTTTGTCCTGTCTTCAGGAGAGAGAGAGGCCTGTCCTGAAGATCTTAAGACCCAGACAGTCTCATAGGGAGATGTAGTCCTCAGAACAATAGTTTAGAATATTATTCAGCTCCTTACTCTGGCTGATGGCATCCCTACCATTCTTTTCAGCTATATTCAATTGCACTTCCACACCTATATTTGAGAACCTATGGTTTACCTTGTAATGGCTGTAAACTTTTTATAATTGGCAAATTGGGTTTATAAAACTTCCTTGTAAAACTGTAGGGGCTGCAACTATATATTCTGTCAATTTAATTTATTTTATTTGCTGAGACACTTTGATTTTTCCCCCTTCTCTCTCTCTCTTTTACTCTTCAAATTCTTGTCTGTGTTGCTGTAATCACTCATGGAAATATTTTTCTTGTTTTTCTTTCAATCCATCCTTTTTCAGAGATACATTAGTCCTTTTGCAGTTCCCAGAGAGAAAAAAAAATGCTAATTTATACATTCTACAAGGATTGGTTTGGAACATTTTGGAAGTACAACTACCAACTCCGCTCAGAAGGCATAAATTAATTACTCCAACACTTTTATGACCAAGGGGGAGGGAGGACAGACTGGCTTTTTAAAAAAATGTTTCCTGCATGGGATTTGAATATTGCTCCTATCCCAAGTCTCAAAAGGTTTATTTATATAAAAAAACCCCAGATAGTTGTTACCATATGCCTTGCTTCTCCATCCTGCAAAAGTTACGAACAAAGCTGAGGACAGATGTCTTAGAAGCATCCTTGCCCAATTTTATTAGTGTTTTCCCAGAGTTTGCTGTCCTTGCAAGAGAACTGGGTTTTTTTAATCAACAGAGCTTATTTATTCTGGTTCATTAACTCACGTGTGAAAGAGGGAGGGACAGAAGGAAAGACTTAACATTTCCCTTCAGCCTTCATAGTAGGATTGCACTGAGCTGCAGTTTTTTTTAACCAATCCACACCTACAGTTAGGCATCCTTCAGTCTCGAAAGACTATGGTAACGTGCTCTGTGTGGAGGACTTGGAACAGCGTCTAGTGTGGCTGAGGAGGCCAATTCGAGAGTGACAATCCCTTCCACACTGGAGACAGATCCAGTCTGTCCCCTGTCCAGCTCCCTGGTTTTGCTGCTTTTGTGACTTCCTCTTTGCCTCGGCCTGCTGGGCAAGGGTCTCTTCAAATTGGGAGAGGCCGTAATGCACCGCCTGCCTCCAGGCTGAACGCTCAGATGTCAAGGTTTCCCATCTGTTGAGGTCTATTCCTAAGGCCTTCAGATCTCGCTTGCAGATGTCCTTGTATCGCAGCTATGGTCTCCCTCTGGGGCGATTTCCCTGCACTAATTCTCCATACAGGAGATCCTTTGGAATCCGACCATCAGCCATTCTCACGACGTGCCCAAGCCAATGTAGACGGGGCTGTTTCAGTAATGTGTACATGCTGAAAATTCCGGCTCGTTCTAGGACTACTCTGTTTGGGACTTTGTCCTGCCAGGTGATACCAAAAATCCGTCGGAGGCAACGCATATGGAACGTGTTCAGCTTCCTCTCCTGCCATGCACAAAGGGTCCAAGACTCACTGCAGTACAGGCGTGTGCTTAGGACACAGGCTCTATAGACCTGGATCTTTGTATGTGTCGTCAGCTTCTTATTGAGCCATACTCTCTTTGTGAGTCTAGAGAACATGGTGGCTGCTTTGCCAATGCGTTTATCCAGCTCGACATCCAGAGAGAGGGTGTCAGAGATTGTTGAGCCAAGGTACACAAAGTCATGAACAACCTCCAATTCTTGTGTAGAGATGGTAATAGAAGGAGGTGAGTCTACGCCCTGGCCCATGACTTGTGCTTTCTTCAGGCTGATTGTTAGTCCAAAGTCTTGGCAGGCCTTGCTGAAACGATTCATGAGTTGTTGGAGGTCTTCAGCAGAGTGGGCAACAATGGCTGCATCATCTGCGAAGAGGAAGTCCCGCATGCATTTCAGTTGGACTTTCGTCTTCGCTCTCAATCTAGAGAGATTGAAGAGCTTTCCGTCTGATCTAGTCCGGAGATAGACACCCTCGGTTGCAGTTCCAAAGGCATGCTTCAGCATGACAGCAAAAAAGATCCCAAAAAGTGTTGGTGCGAGGACACAGCCCTGTTTCACTCCGCTTCGGATGTCAAAGGGGTCTGATGTTGAGCCGTCAAAAACTACAGTGCCCTTCATTCCCTCATGGAAAGATCTGATGATGTTAAGGAGACGAGGTGGACATCCAATCTTGGGAAGTATTTTAAAAAGGCCATTCCTGCTAACGAGATCAAATGCTTTTGTAAGGTCTATGAAGGCCACTAAGAGTGGCTGTTGTTGTTCCCTGCATTTCTCCTGCAGCTGTCGGAGGGAGAATACCATGTCGGTGGTGGATCTACTAGCTCGAAAACTGCACTGTGATTCTGGATAGACTCTGTCTGCAAGCACCTGGAGCCTCTTCAGCACAACACAGGCAAGCAGCTTCCCTACAACGCTAAGAAGAGAGATGCCACGGTAGTTATTGCAGTCACCCCTGTCTCCTTTGTTCTTGTACAATGTGACAATGTTTGCATCCTTCATGTCCTGTGGTACTCCACCTTCCCTCCAGCAGAGACAAACGACTTCATACAGTTCAGTGGTGATGATCTCCTTACAGCATTTCAGCACTTCAGCAGGGATGTTATCCTTTCCAGGTGCCTTGCTGGAGGCGAGGGAGTCCAAGGCTGCTTTTATTTCTGCTAGGGTTGGTTCGCTGTCCAGCTCTTCCAAGACAGGCAGGCACTCAATGTTATTCAATGCTTCTTCGGTTACTACATTCTCTCTGGAATACAGTGGGGTCTTGACTTGAGAACTTAATCCGTATTGGAAGCCGGTTCTCAAGTCAAAAGGTTCTCAAGTCAAATCTGCATTTCCCATAGGAATGCATTGAAAACCATTTGATCCGTATCTGCTCTTTTCCGTCCATAGAAACTAATGGGAAGCTGCTATTCTGCCTTCGACCACTAGATGGGGATATTTTGTTTCTTTTTTTCTTAGGTCAAGAAAGGTTCAGGGAAGGCAGGGAAAATACAGTCGCGGCAGTACAGTACCAGGCAGTCCGAAGACTGTCTCCCAATCCACTCTCTAAACGCTGGGAGGAGTGAGGAAGCAGACAGGCACCCTTTTCACTGGCCAACAGTTAACTGAAAGTTCACATTTTGCACTTTCCCTGCCTCCCACGTGGTTTTTTTTTCAGTTCTTAACTCAAATCTAAGTACTTAAGTCAAGTCAATATTTTCCTATGAGAGTGGTTCTTAAGTCAAAATGTTCTTAACTCAAGTCGTTCTTAAGTCAAGACCCCACTGTATAGCTCAGAGTAGTGCTATACCCAACGTTCCATCTGCTGTGCTCAGTCCTGGATGAGCACACCTGTAGCAGACTTCAAGGGAGCAGATTTCTTCTGTATTGGACCTAAGGCCTGCTTGATACCATCATACATTCCCTTGATGTTACCTGTGTCCGCTGCTAACTGTATATGAGAGCAGAGCTGGAGCCAATAGTCGTTGGAGCATCTCCTGGCAGCCTGTTGGACTTGGCTGCGAGCAGCTCGAAGAGCTTTTAAGTTGTACTCGCTAGGACAGGCTTTGTATCTGCTAGAGCTCTTCTCTTAACCTCGATGGCTGGCATTAACTCCTCTGAATGGGCTTCGAACCAGTCAGCCATCTTTTGGGTCTTCTTGCCGAAGGTGGACAAGGCGGTGTTATAGACAGTGTTCTTGAAGTGTTCCCATCGTTCAGGTGCATTTACATTAGCCGGACCTGGGAGGGCTTCCTCAAGTGCTTGGGCAAATTCCTTCACTTTTCTTTGATCGCGAGTCTTGCTGATGTCAAT
Organism: Pogona vitticeps; assembly: GCF_051106095.1. Taxonomy (NCBI): domain Eukaryota; kingdom Metazoa; phylum Chordata; class Lepidosauria; order Squamata; family Agamidae; genus Pogona; species Pogona vitticeps. Next base: position 70,825,901 of record NC_135784.1, on the reverse strand, counting down.
ATGTGGTCTTCCTTCCATTTTCATGTGATATACTCTCTTTGTTCTCAGTTTTACTCTACTACACACCAGGGAGTGATCAGTATCACAATCAGCACTCTGGTAACTGTGTGTGATCGTAATACTAGGAAGGCTGGAACGTCTAGTGAGGATCAGATCAAGCTGATGCCAATGCTTGGATCTTGGATGTCTCCAGGAAACTCTGTGTTGCAGCATCGTGTTAAAGAATGTGTTGCTGATGCAAAGACCATAATGGCAGCAAAGCTCCAGCAAGCGTTGGCCATTTTCATTCATCTTTCCAATGCCAAAACGGCCTAGACAAGTGGGCCAAGAATTATGATCAGCACCAACTCTAGCGTTAAAGTCTCCAAGAATGAACAGTGCCTCTCTTTCAGGGACCTTTTCGATAGTAGCTGCCAGATCGTCATAGAATTTATCTTTCACTTCTGGAGTGGATGACAGTGTTGGTGCATATGCACTAATGAGGGTTACTGGTCCTGCTGATGAGTGGAGCTGCAGAGACAGGATTCTTTCACTCCCCACAGTAGGTGGAACAATGGATCTCAGCAGAATGTTTCTGACTGCAAAGCCAACACCATATTCCCTGGTCTCATTCGATGGTTTTCCCTGCCAGAAGAAAGAGAAGTTTTTTTCTTTGACAGATCCCGAGTCTGGCAATCTCGTCTCTTACAGGGCAACAATGTCCATCTGCAGTCTACTCAGTTCCATGTCGATGACAGCTGTCTTGTGCACATCGTCTATTTCTTGCAGGTGCCCAGCTTTAGGGCAGAAGTTTTCTTACGATTGTTGCATGGTGCACAGTTATCGATCTGCTTGTCAGGTTTGACCCTAAACCCCACGCACCCTGTGAAGTTAACAGACCGTGGCGAGGTAGCACCTTACTGGCTGGGGGCTGCCCAGCTTAAGGTGAGCGGTATCTACATAGTGAGGTGCAATGACCTCTCCCACCGTCAGAAGTAGCCCCTGGCATCCTGCTCTACGTCAATTGAGCAAAGACTTATAACCGGTAACTGCTACTTCCCGTGTTGTTTCGACGCTGTATGCGAAGCTGGAGTGTCCTCTCCAGAGCACGAAGCCTGGGTGAAATAATATGGAGGATAGGCTGTTACCCAAGCAGCAAATCCCCCCTCTCCATGTCGCTGAAATAGTACAGTGGAAAGGCAAGAGCCAATACAATTGGTTCCAGCAATGTTGCAGAAGTTGGTGGGATGACATAAACTGCCCCCGGACTCCTGCTCTGGATTTTGCCTCGAGGTTAAATCCACACCTAAATCTCTAAAAAAACATAATTGACAATGGAAGAATATATTCTTAAAAGGTGTTTAAAAAGCAACAATACCAGAACACTTTCCTAATCTGCCTCAAGCATAGGGCAATGGGCAGTTCCAAGTTAGTAAGATATTTATGGCACAATGCTATTCACAACTATTCAGAATTAAAATCTCCTCAGTTCAGCTTGATCCTAAAGTGTGGCATAGAAATACAGCGAGATTAATTGAACTCCATGCAACTAGCCTATCAGCAGATATGTAAACTTTTAAGTTCAGGTTCTGTCGAATAAGCCCCATTGAGCTCGGTGGAATTGACATATGAACAGATGTGCAGAGGACTGCAGTATTAACTGGACCGAGTAAAAACACTCCAAATGATAAGTATACGTATCTGATCCTGAAACCATTAATGTATCTGCACCAGCCAGTTATAGTGGTCTTTAATTTTAACTTCCTGCACAATTTTGTGCTCTGTAGTTTGGCGAACTGCTTGGACTTTTCTGCTGGAGAGATCTAACATGCCGACCTGAAATGCAGCTGAGAACTCAGAGTAATGTAACCAAATGAAAAGTTCCAGGTTTCCTTATAATAACCTTTAAACTGCAGAGCTGGAAGGGATTCTATGGATCATCGAGTCCAGCCCTTCTCAATGAGGCACAGTGAGGAATTGAACTCTCAACCTCTCTCTGGCTTCAAGACCTAAGCCACTGAGCTATCCAGGAAGATGAAGTTTTGGCTGTCAGAGTGGTAAGAAACAGCTCTAACTGTGTTGCATAGGGGGAAAACAGTGGTGCATAAGGATCATTTGTACATTTCATCAATATTTCCCATTGTATCAGAAAGAAAAGAAATGAAGAGAGAAGAAACCAACACTCTCGGCAACATGGAAGGGATTGCAAAGGAATCCTTGTAGAATTCAGACTGTCATGCTATGCTATCATGGGAAATTTGGTTGGTTTCCTCAATGCAAGCAGACATATCTTAACACTGCTTCTGAAATTGCCCAGTTTAAGTCTTGTATGAGGTTCTACATGGAAAAGGAATGAATACTATGAATATGGATTACCTGATGACAATGTCTTGTCGGCTATTCTTGCCTTTGCCCCCTGGATTTCTTTATAGTTGATGTTCTTCACTCTAAAAAGATGGGAATATATAACACATCAAATCTAATACACCTCCACCATCAAAAATTATTTCATAAAAGCCAAACCAACATCATATGGAGAGAGATCTTTTGTTGCAGATTAATGATACCAGTACAAGATAATATGTTCAAACAGACTGTATAACAACATCCTTTTGGGAAGGATGAAAACCACACACACAGTCACACTAAGGCTGCAGTTCTCCACCTAGATACTTATTTATTTACAACCAGTGACCTAGTGATAGAAGAGTGTCTTTGAAATTTTAACCAATGCAGACAATAAGCATAAAAATATTTTAAGTTGACTTGATGTACCTCATGAAGTTCTGGAAACTGTAGTTTTGCAGCTGCAGTTATGTAATCTGGTTCAGTGGGACACGGCCACAACAGATAAGACCTGACTCCATGTGTCTTGGTCCAGGAACTTTTTAACATATAGTTGCTTATGGGCAAAACATGCTGGGCCTTGCAGGAGAAAATATCGCTTACCTCTTTTGGTATTCTTACATAGCAGATGAGATTTCGATGGTAATTTACAAGGCCTCTCAGGTGAAGAAAAGGTTTTGTATTGCAATGACAGTTGTCAGATAGGCTGCTTTTGCTGAGGTGAGTTTTTTTTCCCCCTTCTCAAACTCTTTGGTCCCATTTATCACTCTTAGTCAAGCTCCTCTACAGCAGAACTCACTGCATGATCATGAAAAACAGGAGGGCTCGCCTTTGAGAGCCTGTTGACCCCTTCCTGCCTTTGTCAAAATGTCAGGAGGAGCCATTGTTTTAGGGTGGTTTTTGATCCCTGCTACCGGATTACAAGCTTTAAGCCTTTCATTATTTAATCACGTTTCATCTAAAAATGGCAAGGACTTGAAAGCTCACACTTGGCTCCCTCTTTCGCATTGTGACTGCAGAGATTCTGTGGGAAAAGGAGAGTGAATTTCCATGTTTCAAGGCTTTCCTTAATTTCTCTTTAACTGAGAATTGAAACTAAAATGTTGGAGGAAAACAATGTGGCCCTGAACATAACTTTCAATAACATCTTTCATTAGAATGCCTGCGGACGCATAAGGATTTTCTTTCCATTTTGCAAGTGGCTTCTTTTGTTGTGGTAACGAGCTCATTTGAGATGTATAGCTTGAACTCCTGAAATGTCAAACTATGATAGTTTCCAAAATGGGAAATGTACAACATTCTGTGATGATTTAAAGTAAAGACTAAATTTAAAGACTAAAATGTTTTACTGGACATAAGCTTTTGTGGACTGCAAGCTGCTTCTTTAGATGCATGGTGTGTAGTCTCCACTGACTTATGCAAGCATGGGCTGGAGGAAAATACAAATATACAGCACTGTGATGGTCCCATCAGTGATTATGAAGGGTGGGTGTGTTAACAGTCTTTGGGTATGATGCCTAAAAAGCATACTGTTAGGAGTTTTTGAAAGGTCGTTGCTGATCTTTGCCTAAGCCATGTGCAGGAACATACACATACAGCTAATGCATATTGAAATTAGAAGGGATGGTAAGAACAGAAGTGTAAATATTATAAGTAGAGAAAATTGTTGAAAACCAGTCAAAATATACTTAGGAGATGGTAATACAGGCAAAACAAGATGAGCTAGTTAACCTAGGGAAGTGTTATATGGATAAAGCGGAGCAAGGATCTTGACCTAAGATATCTGGGTTAGGGTAGGAGATTGTTCAGCTTTGGAAGATTTTTCAATTCTAAAAAAGTCAATTCATATTAAAAGTGCATTAATGTGAACATAATAGAGCTTAGAAGGGGGTAGAAGTGTTAGCCTGTGGCAAGAAAAAACACAAGGAGTCTTAGGTACCATTAATGCTAAAACATTTTCAGTAAAATAAAATACTAATGTGTTAGTGTTTGTGGTGCCTAAGATGTTTTCCTAAAAGTGTTTTAGCAGTGGGTACACCATGCTCAGAATCAAGTTTCTGAGCATGACCCAAGTGTTAGGAGAAAGCATAATAACATCATTAGGAAATCTCTTACTAAGCTCTTAACCCCATTGTGTGGGGAGCATGTTGGATGGAAATAGAGATCTTTTTATCACTTCAATGGGTTTCTGAGCAATAGATATGGTGGGGAAGTGACTCAGCTGGAGAGTTTTCTGATAATCTCTAATTGGAGATTTAGCTTTATTGCCCCATTTTGCAGTTGAGGTTCACCCACCATATTGCTGTGAATTTAGCCAGGTTAATGAACCTTTCAAACGCCAAGGCTCAGTGCATTGCCTTCTTTTCCAGAGTTTTTAAATCATTTCCAACCTTTTCAGAACACCTTGGATGAAACCATTAGCAGTTTTCACCGCCTGCTTCAAAGCTACCCAGATGATGGGATTGTGAAATTGTGATGCTGTGAGCTGTATATGGATGGGATGTCACTGCAGTCCCTTGAAAGGCAGGTAATGTCTGATCCTACCGATAACAGCATGTGTTTTCCTTCGTTCTGAATCAGAGCACACAAGCAGTGTCTTGATGCAATTTATGACCATTTAATTCCAAAGAGAGTCATAGGAGACGTGGGAGAATGCCAAGCTTTTAAAGTCATGAATTACAGAAACAAGTGAACATGCTGTTATCAGTGGATTAGCTCAGGTGACCGCCTGGTCTCTAATAACAATTTCACAAGCTCATTTTTCATTTAAAGATACCATTATCAAGACTTCATCATCAAGTCATTTATCTTGTACGGTAATCAGGATGAGAGAGAGAGAGAGAGAGAGAGAGAGAGAGAGAGAGAGGGAAGGTCCACAGTCCATTCCTTCATCAGCTTATGGGTAGAGATGAACAGTATAATTCCATTGTTGTATGCATTTTCCCTCACAGTAGATTTTAGTACAAATAAAGCCAAGTACAGTAAAACCTACTGGATTAAAAAGAGAATAGGTATAATTTTTAGATAATTAACTATATCACTCTTTTCTATCATAAAAAAACAATTTATTACAGTAAGAACTGCAACTGAATAAGATAAGAATGGTTTATGTCCTTTAAAAGAGGAACAACAGGAATTGAAATCCATAATAGACCTGCAGAACTCCTAGGATCCAACAGGATTAAAATTGAAAAGCAAAAGGCAACAGATAAAAAGCTAACTGGGGATCAAATATCTTTACCAGTTTTCTATGGGTGTGGGAGGCAGGGAAAGAGAGAGGAATCTTCCAGATAGGACTTGTTACTGTGTATTGCTTTGCTTCTTTTTTCCCCTCCCCTTGTATTTTGCTTTATGACAGTTCTGGTCATAATCCTTGTTCAATGCAACTTTTTGTTGTCATGCGCTATCTTTTGTCACTTGACATCCACCCTGGACTCGTGGTTCGGCTTCCTCCTGCTGCCCAACATCCCTATTTCTTCTAGCGTTATAGTGCTTCTCTGTAGTGCGTCCAGTGCTGCATTTTAAAAAATGGCAATAGTGGTGTGGTGCAGTATTGCAAACAAAACAAGTGCCATTGGTATCAAAATTGTGTACTGGGGTGATATATGTAAACAGTATGTCTGAAAGGGATGAGAAGGAGAGCACCACATCTTCAGTGGTGGTCATTCCACAATTGTTATTGTTGTTGTTGTCAAGTTGGAACTAACTTATAGCGACCCTAATAGGGCTTTCAAAGTAAGTGAGACGTTTAAGGAGTGGATTGGCCAGTTCCACTCCCCCAGTGAGTTTCCATGCCTGAGCAGAGAATCAAACTCTGGTCTCCTGAGTCCTACTCTATCAGTCTATCAACACAGGATATCACATTCCACAATTTCGACACCACTGTTGAACTGTTGTTGGTTTAAATCCAATTGCTTACTTCACCTAGAAGGGACCAGTTAAATTAACTGCTGAATGATGTGTCAGCATGTATAGAAATCCTATTGATTCAGGTCTACCTAAACTGGGATTACCAATAGAATTTAAGCCTTGCTTTCTTGTAGCTCTCTGCCGTACAGGCAGTGCAGAGAATCGGGCTTCATAGGCACACCTTAAAGTCTTATCACAGCAGATAACTTCTGAGACAATAAGTATACTTTGGATGGAGATAAGGAGGACATTCTGGATGCTGGGAACCCCATATATGAATCAAGCAGTGTAGCAATGCAGGTCATCAGATTCCCCTCTACATTCCAGCCGTTGCAGAACTTTGGCCATACTAGGTAACACTTAGGGTGCATTAGATCACTGATCAGTCAAAAATGTAGTGCTAGAAATAAATGTATTTTCACTTCTCCCCTGAATTGCACAGATCTGAGCAGCATGGTTTTGGTTATATGTGGATTTTTTTCCAATCAATCAGTATTCAATCAATCAATATTCAATAAATACAACCCAGAATCCAGAGCATGAGTTCAACACCAAAAATATTGAAGTAGTTTACTTGCCAACAAACACAGCATCTCTAATTCAGCTGCTGGATCAGGGTGTCATAAGGACCTTTAAGGCCCATTATACACAATTCTGTGTTGGAAAGTACTGTATTGTCAACATTATGGAAGAAAACCCTGACAGCGAGAACTGTTCTCTCTCCCCCCCCCACTTTCTGTGTTAATCAACTGTTTGTGCTTGTAGTTATGTTTTTTGAGGCATAACAGATATACATGGGTTTTAACTTACACAGGGGTCCAGCGTCCCTAACCCTAGTGTTGTTGAAGGTAGAAGTGTATACATAGCCTGCTTCACACAAACAGTTTAACAGATCATGGTGAACACATATTTCGCTGGATAAGAGGCACTGTGCTCATAATGATCAGGAAATGACTAGGGGAAGGGCAATAATAAGAAAGGGTGTTTTGGTATGCAGTTCAAATGATTGACTTCAGTTGACATTGGACCTGCTGCAGGAGCAATATGTTTGTTTGTCAGGTGTCTTGCTTGGTCATGATGATCCCAGTCCACGGTCCATCTTCTACCTGTGCCACATCCCTTTTAAAGACCCCCCCATCTTGTGTTCTCTATTATGTTTCAGGCTTTTTCTTGCTAGTGCCATGTTGCATTTATGGGTATGTTATGTGCTGTCAATTTACATCTCACTTAACAGCAATCTTAATAGGATGTCAAGGTGAGACATTTAAGGAGTGGTTTTACGAATGCCACTCCCCGCTCCCTTGCCATTGAGTTTTCACGGCTGGGCAAGGATTGAAACCCAGGACTCCAAAATCCTAGTCCATCACTCTGCCCACTACACCACCTTGGGTACTTGTGCAAAAATGTTGCTGCAGCAACTGCTACAGTGTCAAGTGAAGTCATTTATATACCACAGATACCCACCACTGATATGAAACACAATCGAAGAATCAAATTATTTCTCTCAAGCTCTTCTGCTTGATTCATTAAAAATATGCCTCATGGAAATTTACAATAATTATGCTTATATATTATTGTAGCTATTTATTTTGTCATTTTTAAATTCCATAAGAGAAATGTCTGTCTTGTGAGTAAAAATAATTTATGTGAAAGCACAAAAGACGACAGCTACTGTAAGTGTACAAGTAATTAATACCATGGTCATCATTCTTTCAGGATCTGTATATGAGTGGAATTTAATGAGCCAAACTTTTCTTTTGAAAAACATACTATGGCATGCATCCTTCATCATGTAAGAGCTGCGGTTACATTCTGAATGTATATTTGGGGAAAAATGAAGCAGTATCATATACGCACATGATGGTCACAGGAATTTTTTTTTTAACCTGTAATGAGTCTCTCTCTCTCTCTCTCCCTCTCCCTCTCTCCCTCTCTCTCTGTATGTGTGTGTGTGTCTCAGTCAGTCAAGCAATCAATCATCAATCAATCAATCAATCAATCTCTCTATCTCTGTCTCTCTCTCCCTGTATGTGTGTGTGTCTGTGTTACAAGGGCATCATGAACTCAGTAAGTGGGAAATATATAACAATAAATATGAGATGTAATGAGTAATGATATCCAGTAAGGTTATGCACTAACTTTGGAAAAGTGGGCAAAAATGAAATGAATTGGATCATTTGCTGCGTTGTAAGCAGACCAGGGGTAATGCAAACAGCCATTGTCTAACTCTGAGGTGTCACAATAACCCAACGGCTCTTCCTTATTCTATTTGCATTTCTATTTCCATTTCTTGCATATTCTATTACCATTTGCATATTCTATTTCCATTTGTTGAATTAAAAAGATGGTCTGTGTTGATTCAAAAAGAGAAAGGGGGAAATGAAAACAACAATGAATTCCTGGTGCCAAAGGAGAAGAGGACTGAAAGCTGAATCCCTGTCAATGCAGCCCCTGGGCAGTCCAACCGCAGAGGTGCTAGGGAGATCTTGGAGATCCCCAGCGCTGTCTGCTGGGAAGTAACATAGGGATTTCCTATTAAAAATAAAATTCTAAGCTCTGTGTATGAAATTACTTGTATTGTCTCTGGGGTTTATCTAGTTTTTGCTCTTTTTTTGGTCACTACTGCTGTCTGCAGCAGGTTCCACATTACACATCTCTTGCCCTCTCTGCAAAAAATACTGCTGCACCATTTTGAAATAAATCCCTGCCTTCCTCTGTTTCCCTTGACCATCCTGGATACTGACTTAATCTAGCCATATAGACTCAGAGGAAAATTATTCTGAATATCAGTTGCTGGAAGGGGAGGGGAGGAGAAGGCAGTGGAGACTTATTGATTTAATGCACTGCTCATGCTGTTTCCAGAAGCCTCTAGCCATTTACCACTAGAAAGAGGATACTGAACTAGATGGAGCCTTGGCTGAACACTTTGTAGGAGTGTGTTTTCCTGTTAGGAGTCTGATATGGGAACAGATTCAGTACTCAGAATGGGGCATTTAGGTTACTTTAGATCCTAGACTGGATTTTCTTGGTCTAATACTCCCAGAAGCCCTCCCCACTAGCTGTGCTTGCCAGGATTTCTGGAAATTGTTGTCTAAGAACATCTGGGGACCTAAGGTTGGGAACCACTACCTGAGACCAAATGGTGGTCTTACTTCAAATAGTGGTTGTCTTTAGTGCATTTGGGAAGGAACTTTCCTGCTCATTCTGCTGAAAGGGGGCCAAACTCTTGCCCTCCTGACACCACTAGCTAAAGAAATGTTCAGGCAACATCTAAAACTTTGTTTACATGGTAGGATAATGGCTGAGTGGTCACAGCCCATTCATTATTTAAGAGAGAGAGAGAGAGAGAGAGAGAGAGTGATGCAAATGGAATTCTGGATTAGGATCTTAAACATCTTCCAAGTTAGATTGTTGAAGTGTCCATAGGCCTGAAGTCCTGTTTCATCCTGTTTATTATTGCTGGGGATTCAGCTTCACTGTGGAAAGAACAGATATGGCTAGCTGATGTCCTCATGCAGCTACTGAAAAAAAAGCATCTGTTGGCAGATGCTCTAGAAAGAAAAAGAGAGTAATCTTCACACTTCAAGGGCTTCCTCATATCTTACCCCAGGAGACATGTCAAGCTTCAATATCTCTGCAGTGTGCTGCTTTCTTACCCAAAAGGGGTTGACTCTTATTTTTAAAAGGTTTCTCTGCCAAAGAGATTTGAATGCTAAAAACAGGCATTCTCTTCTCTTCTCTTCTAACCCTCCCCCCCCAAAAAAACCCCAACAAAAATTCATGTTAGGAAATATGCCAACATTACCTTCATCTCTTTCCAGAATAAGCAAAGAAAACAAGGATATGTTTTGGCTAGAGCATAGCAAACTTTTCCAAAAGTTTTGGTTGCCACAAATGAATCCAGCCTCTGGGGACTTCGAAATATTTGGCTCTCACTGTTAGATCATATGCGTAGACTCTTTAATGTGAATGTTATTGTGGTGTGATGACATATTCAGTGATTGGCAATTGTTGACACTGAGAAAGCAAGTAACGGTGGTCTCCACCCCCTCCAGAGCTTTAACTGTTGCAAAGGACCTATGTTGTATAAATCCATTTTGTGTCTGAATAGATAATGTGTCTCTGTTGAATTCTTCTGGATTATTGATGGGTTTTGATGTCTTCAGCCATAGTATCCTTCTGGACCATTTGTATAGACAAGACACTTGAGATTCCACTTTGTAAAACCTCCGTTTGGAAGGTTCCCAAGCCAAGCTAAGAGATTCCTCCCCCTTCTACACACTTCAATCTCTTGAAAGTTATGATGTGATGATCTGCAAGGTTTTATTTTCAGCTAATCCAGGAGTAGCAGCTGATGTTTTGAAAAAGTATTTTGGGTCAGTAATTATCTAGATGAGAACATAACATTCTAAACAATATGGACAAGATAGCAGTCAGGGTCCTTGCTGATCCTAAATTTGTGTCCTATTTGGGGTGGGCTTTCACTCTTAGTTTGATTTCCTGCTGTACTTCCTATGAGTAGAATCATAGAATCACAGAGTTGGAAGAATTGGAAGTTGGAAGGATCCATCGAGTCCAACCCTCTGCCATTCAGGAACTCCATCAAAGCACTCCCGACAGATGGCCATCCAGCCTCTGCTTAAAAACCTCCAAAGAAGGAGACACCACCGCGCTACGAGGCAGCCTATTCCACTGCCGACCAGCTCTGACTATCAGGAGGTTCTTCCTGAGATTCAGGTGGAATCTCTTTTCCTGTACAGTGGTGCCTCGCTTGACGACGTTAATTCATTCCAGTGAAATCGCTGTAGAGTGAAAACGTCGTCAAACAAAATTAAAAAAACCCCATTGAAACGCATTGAAAACTGTTCAGTGCGTTCCAATGGGCTGAATACCTGTTCGTCCAGCAAAGATCCTCCATACAGTGGCCATTTTCAGTGCCTGTAAAGTGAGGAATCCATCCTAGAAAACAGTGGGGGGCCATTTTCTTCAGCCAGTGGCCATTTTGAAACCCAACGATCGGCTGTTTGCTGATTGTCGTAAAGCAAAAATTGGTTCCCGAAGCAGGGAACCAGTCATCGCACAGTCAAAAAACCCCTTTTAAAACATTGTTTTGCGATGTAAAGCAGATTCGTCGTAGAGTGGGGTAATCGTCCAGCGGGGCACGACTGTAGTTTGAAACCTTTGCTCCTAGTCCTAGTGTCTGGACCCGTGAAATACAAACCTGTCCTTTCCTTGACATGACCCTACTAATATTTAAACATGGCTATCATGTCCCTACACAGAGCTTGTCTGTGTGATCTTGGGCAAGCTACACAGTCTCAGGATGCCCCTAAAAAAGGTGGGGGGAAAAGGAAGCTAAACCCCTTCAGAGTACTCACTACCTAGAAAATACTGGAAAGGGTCATGATAAGTCAGAATCAACATGATGGCTTACTACTACTGCTTATGGTAGAGAGCTGTTGTGATCCTGAAACCATTAAAGGGCACAGGGTCTTGAACCAAAGCACCAGAAATTGTTTTCTTTCATATTGTCCACAGCAGCAGAGACTTTGTTTTGTATGTCCTAATCCAAAATGGTGGGGATGACCACTGGGCATGGACTTTCCCCCCTCTGTTATAGCCTCTTCTAAATTGCTCCCCAGATGTTGTTGGAATACAAAAATGGTGCTTGCAGATAATGTAATCTAGTAATATCCAGAAAAGGGTAAGGATGGGAAAGGCTACTCTACCAGACTTGAATGCTGGAATTCCCCTTCTCCCAAAATCTAAATGACTTTCTATTTTCTGTGAAAATAAAAACATTTATTCAACCATATCTTGAAAGAGAACAGAAATAAAAGGCCTTAGGAATCTGTTTTGTTTCCTGCTTTGAATTATGCATTGCAACTGGCACTTTGATTCTGTTTGCTCTTTTGTAGTGTATTTTCCGTGTGCAGTTTCATTGTCCGGAATGGAGACCCTAAACATTGCATACCTGGGAGACATGTTGATGTATTGTTTCTGAAAAAGCCAGAGTATTTAAAAGTCTATGGCCTTAATCCAGCAGTAAATTGCACCTAGTGATGTGGTCAGTCAACTGCTCAATATGTTCTACTGCTTCAAATGGGCCTACTCTAGTTGCAAATTATTGCTGGATTTCAGCCACGATATACTTGCTGATATGCATTTCTCTGCATGCACACAGACATGCTTGTGGCTGGTGTCTTGGTTGGCATATGTGGAACCAGCAGCTCTGAATTTCAGAGACTCAGCTGCTGCGGATACTGCTTTGCCAATTTACACAAGTTAAAAGGCTGGGCCTTGAATTGTATAGTCTATGTTTTTGTGTTTTATTTCCTTTCCAGTTTTTCGCCTTGATAGGTGGTATGAAATAGGCATTTAATGAGTTGCAGGTTGTGCATGACAACCCAAGCCCTCCTGTTGTTTACATTTCTGAGCCAGACTGTATCTGGAATGTACTCTGTGGTTGAACATGTTTGAGTCTGTATTGGAGACTTTATGATAGCAATCTTTTCTACTGTACTGCAAAAAAAGGAATTCCTTTCCAAATAATGGACTTGAATGCATATCTTGCTGGTGTTATGGTAATAAAAATCTCCAACATTTTCCTGAGTTTATTTCCAGGACTCTCCATGTGTGTAGTTGCTCCAGGATTTTTAAAAACTTTTTTGGCTGTTGTGCCACATAGCCCATAGTCAGAATTTAATGCCAAGTGATGAATTTTTGCCTGTCACTACAAATGGGTTCAATGTAACCATCCTAATTTGCTCTGGATGCTAGAAACAGAGAAGCTGTGGTATGTATATGATGGTTGTCTCCTATTTCTAGTCCCTAGACCTGAGAACAGCTAGAGTAGATTTATGGATAGGTACATAAAAAGAATGGCTCAGAGTTTTCACCTTATAGAGCACAAATATGAAACCTTTTAAATACTTAGGTAATGAACTACTGGGAAAAATAATGGAGAGAGACAGAAGAAGAAGAAGAAGAAGAAGAAGAAGAAGAAGAAGAAGAAGAAGTAGTAGTAGTAGTAGTAGTAGTAGTAGTAGTAGTAGTAGTAGTAGTAGTAGTAGTAGTAGTAGTAGTTGGGTATGTTTTTCTGGTGGTCTGAAGGAAATGGGAAGAGGTGATCAGGCAAAGAGGAGAAAAAGTAGATAAGGCAATAATGAGAGGTTAAGGCAGAGGAGAGGAGAGGAAAAGGAAAGGAGGAGAAAACAGCCAGCATTCTATTGTAAGTTAAATTTATACAACTAGTGTCTTATTGAGCTTCTCCTGCAGAGAAAGTCCCACTTACTTAGTAGTATGTGATTTTGCTCTTGGGTATTTGTTATTGTGTACAGTGTTCTCCGTGAGGAAAATTGTGTCTCCAGTTTCACCACAACAACGCTTCACAAGAGGCACAATCATATTTTACTAGCTTTCCACTTAGCAGAAGCTCTGTAGGACAGTGGCTTAGTAAGAACGAGTGACTTAAAACAGATGGACAAGCACCACTACATCAACCACTATACAAGCTAAATAGACCACTGTGTCTAAGAAAGAGCGACCAAAATGGTAAAGGGTCTGGAAACCAACCCCTGTAAAGAACGATTGAAGGAGCTGCATATTTTTAAGTGTGTGAGGAGAAGATGGAAAGGTGATATGATAGACACCTTTGAATATTTGGAGAGCTGTCATGGGAACATGTGTAAAACTTGATTTCTGCTGCTCCAGAGGGCACAACTTGAACCAAGATTCAAATTAAAAGAAAGGAAGTTCCAATTTAACATGAGGAAGAGCTTCTAGAAAGTAAGCAGTGTTTGACAGTGGGACAAATTAGTTCAGAAGGTGGTGGATTCTATCTTCTTGCACATTTCTAAACAAGGAATGGATGGCTATCTGTCAGGGATGCTTTAGCTGTGGGTTTCCTCCACTAGAAAAGAGCTGAACCCTTACAGTCAGTTCTGTCTCTAGAATTATGAGATTCATCCTTAAGATTAAAAAAAAATCTGTGCTTTAAAACTAACCATGTTTAATGTATTTGCGAAGGCTTTCACAGCCGGGATCTAATGGTTGTTGTGGGTTTTTTGGGCTCTTTGGCCATGTTCTGAAGGTTGTTCTTCCTAAAGTTTCGCTAGTCACTGTGGCCAGCATCTTCAGAGGACAGCACTCTGTGCTCTGGTGCAGTTTGTTTGGGAGTTGAGTATTCATGGCTGTGAGATCAGCTTTTGTCTTTTTCAGGAGATAGGTGATTATGGTGATCAGTGTGTTTTTGTTGTATTGTTGTGATAAGGAGGAGAGATTATCTGTCACTGTGATTGATGAGTGTCATTAGCTAGTCTTTTATGTGTAGTGATCACTGGTCCTTGTTGCTGGATAGAGTTCACTGACATTTTGCAGGCTGTATTTTTCAACGCTGGGAGCCAAGCTTTGTTGAGTTTTAAAATTTCTTCTTTTTTTGTTTCAATGGCATCCCTGTGCAGTCTAATATAATGACTGCTGGTGTTGTCCAGTATTTCACTATTTTGAGATAGAATTTCATGTTCAGCTTGTTTTAGGACATGTTCAGCTACTGCCAATTCCGGTTGTTTTAGTTTGCAGTGTCTTTCATGTTCTTTGATTCTGGTGTGGATGCTGCGTTTTGTGGTTCCAATATATAGCTGGGCACAAGGTATCCGGTATATTCTTGCAGTGGTGAGGGGTTCCCTTTTGTCCTTTGCTGACTGTAACATTTGTTGTATTTTTGTGGTGGGCCTGAATACTGTTTGTAGGTTGTGTTTTTTCAAAGGTTTCCCTATGCCGTCCATGACCTCTTTGATGTATGGCAGAAATACTTTATTTGTGGGGGGTGGCTGTATTTCTTCTTCAGTTCAGTGTTTTTTTCTCAGTTTGCTGGCTCTTGTGATTTCATTTTTGGAGTAGCCATTTGCCTATAGGGCCCAATTCAGATGGTTGAGTTTTGTGCTGAGAAATTGAGCTTCACAGTTCCGATTTGCATAGTCTACCAGTGTTTTGATTATGCCTCTTTTTGCTGTGGGTGGTGGTTGGAATTTTTGTGTAGGTACCGGTCTGTGTGGGTGCATTTTCTGTAGACCTTGTGTCCCAATAGGTCAGTTTTGTGTATGACCATGACATCTAAGAACGGGAGTTAGCCCTCTATTTCTTTCTCCATGGCGAATTGTATATTTGGGTGAATGCTGTTGAGATGGTTGAGAAATTCTTCCAATTTTTCTTCACCGTGGTTCCAAACTGTGAAGGTGTCATCCACATATCGGAACCAGATTGTGGGTGCGAAGGGTGCTGAAGCCAGGGCATGTTTTTTGAAATGCTCCCTGTAGATGTTTGCTATAACCAGGCTGAGGGGGCTCTCCATGGCCACTCCATCTGTGTGTTCATAGAATTCATTATCCCACTGAAAACAGCTGGCCGTTAGGCAGTGTTGGAAAAGGACCTTGATGTCTTCTGGAAGTATCTGCTGGATGAGTGCCAGAGTGTCCTTTATTGGTACCTTAGTGAATAGGGATACTACATCAAAGCTAATCAGTCTGTCCCCAGGGTTGAGTTTTAGGGTGCTGATCTTGCTTATGAAATGTCCTGAGACTTTGATGTAGGATGAGGTTTGTCCAATGTGGATCTGTAGGAGGGTCGCTAGGTATTTGGCTAATTCATATGTTGGGGAGCCGATGGCACTTACAATGGGCCTGAGTGCGATCGAGTCCTTGTGAATTTTGGAAGAACAACCTTCGGAACATTGCCAAAGAGCCTGAAAAACCCACAACAACCATAACCATGTTTACTTATTAAATCAGAGGGGAAAAGGATGATATAGAATGTTCTATTATGAATACAATGGCAAAATTACACACCATGTTTAGTTACCAACTTGCCAGTACACACTGCATTGTTTACTACTACTACTACTAGTACTACCACCACCACCACCACCACCATTAATAATAATAATAATAATAATAATAATAATAATAATAATAATAATAATAATAATAATAATAATAATAATAATAATAATAATAATAATAATAATAATAATAATAATAAAAAGCATCAGGCATGGTCAATCAAAATTATAAAAGCGTTGACTAGTATTCTATAATAGATATACATTTTAACAAAAAACCCTTAGGTATCTTAAATATTGGTGCAGTATGTATGCTGTTCCTAATATCGCCATTTTCTGTAGCTCGGTGTGATTTCTGAGATCTGCAACTGCTTATAGTACTACAGTGGTGCCCCGCACAGCGAGGTTAATCCGTTCCGGATTAACCTTCGCTGTGGGAAACATCGCACTATGGAACACAAAAAGGCATTGGAACGCATTAAACAGCGTTTAATGCGTTCCAGTGCCAAAGAATACTCACCGTTGTGCGATGTTTCCCAGGGGCCGGCAGCCATTTTCGCGCCCTCCCCTCGCACAACGAGGGCGGCAAAATGGCTGCCATCAGCTGTCTGGCGGGTCCAAAATGGCCGCCGGAACAGCCGAAAGGGGCCGGGGCGCAGCGTTTTCACGCCCTTGGTAAGCAAGGGGAGCGCGCGAAAACGCTGCCAGAAGCCCCGAAATGGTTGCGCGCACCACTGTAGTACTATAAGCAGTTGCAGATCTCAGAAATCACACCGAGCTACAGAAAATGGCGATATTAGGAACAGCATACATACTGCACCAATATTTAAGATACCTAAGGGTTTTTTGTTAAAATGTATATCTATTATAGAATACTAGTCAACGCTTTTATAATTTTGATTGACCATGCCTGATGCTTTTTATTATTATTATTATTATTATTATTATTATTATTATTATTATTATTATTATTATTATTATTATTATTATTATTATTATTATTATTATTATTAATGGTGGTGGTGGTGGTGGTAGTAGTACTAGTAGTAGTAGTAGTAAACAATGCAGTGTGTACTGGCAAGTTGGTAAACTAAAACGCTGCGCCCCGGCCCCTTTCGGCTGTTCCGGCGGCCATTTTGGACCCGACGGACAGCTGATCGGCGGGTCGCAAAGTGAAGGTCGGTAAGCGAGCAGCTTACCGACCTTCGCTCTGTGAATTACCGCCTATACGGGCACCGTTTTGCTATCGCGAACAGCCTCGTAGAGCGAATTCATCGCTCTACGAGGCGCCCGTTGTGCGAGGCACCACTGTATATGAAATTTCTTGATAAAGCCCCAATGACAATGGGGACCACTGAAGCGTGTTGTATCCACAAGTAAGATGTTTCGACTGCTAAGACTCTGTATTTTGTTAGTTTTTTCCAATTCTTCCAACTCTGGTTTCCCCTGGGATTGCAACGTCAACTATCCAGACATTTTTTCATTCTATTACTACTATGTCTGGTGTGTTATGTTCAAGGTGTCCATCAATTTGGATCCGGAAATCCCACAAGATCTTGGCTTCCTCATTTTCTGACATCTTCTCTACCTGATGTTTCCACAGGTTTGTTTTTTGGAGGCTAGCAAGTTTTTTTTTTTTGCATAATGACCAGTGCAGTAATTTTGCCACTCTATCATATCTAATTTTGTAATCTGTTTGTGTAATCTTTGGACATTTGCAGATGAGGTGTGGCACAGTTTTGTCTTTTTCTTGGCAGAGTTGACATTTGCTGTTAGCACTAATTCCTTGAATCTTAGCTTTCGTCACATTGGTTTGGAGTGCTTGTTGTTGTGCAGCAAAAATCAAGCTTTCAGTGGTGCTGGTGCTGGTGGTGGTTGTTATTATTATCAAAAATTAAATCAATAATTTACTTAAGGGGAACCAACTCATTCTGCATGGTCTTCTAACCTGGTGTGTGAGTTTCCTTCCCAACACCAATCACAGTAAAAAGTGTTTGCTTGCTTTTTGAAATGTTTGCCTCTGTATACTGTTTCCTTTCATAAGTAATCTCTGGAACATTCCCTTTTTGCTTCTGACACAGTTGGATATCTGACCCATTTTCTCTGGTTGTGTTTTCTGAAGTCAGCCAGAGATATTTACCGTAATTGACAGGTTCCTTTTCCTGTAATGAATACTGGGTTGGGAAGAAGACATCTCCCTACCGGAGTGAAAGGAAAAGATCAGGGTCATGTGTCATGCCATGTGTCACACACAACACTACCTTGGTATGTTACTACTCCTGCAGCTTCTGTCTGAGGCAGCTCCATCTTTGTAGCTAATGGCAGGGCCAGCCTTGTTTGTAACAGCATTTTTTTTTGTGCATGGCTCATCTGTGCATAGCATTAGAGCATGGCAGGATATTCAGCTTGATTGCATCATTTTCTCTTCTAACTGTGAAATTATAACTACGCAGGGTAGGGATGGGAAAGTAAATGGTTGGATTTGCATTTCATTATGGAAATACCCATTCTGCATCTCCTGTAACTTCCGACAAAATGAGTCTGTGATGATCTGATCTGATCCTACCTAGCTGAGCTGTTGTGCGTTCTGAGGAATCACGAAGCCTATGCTTAAGTACAAAGTGAAGTGTTTTTTTAATGGTCAGGCTTGTTGATGGCACAGATGCTATGTGCTGCCAAGGCTTAAGGGCTTACCTCAGTGAAAAGTGGCCAAAGTGCCTCCCTGTCCAGACCCCAGATCCTCCTCAGGGAGACTAGGGCACTACAGTAACGGTCCAGAACTGGTTGGCATTCATTAAAATGTTTACAACTCAGAATGCCACTTAGTACTGTACCTTCGTTCTTTATATTGTTCTCTAGAGCCCGATACATTTAAGCTCTTTACAATTTTTAGGGCCTTCCATTGAGGCTTTGGTGAAATATTAAAATATGTTTTAATATGTAACTACAATGATCAAACAGCATTCCGTGTCTAGTCACGCTGACCACATGACCACAGAAACTATCTACAGACAAACGCTGGCTCTACGTCTTGGAGACAGGGATGAGCACCACACCCTAGAGTCGGACACGACTGGACAAAAATTGTCAAGGGGAACCTTTACCTTAAAATGATCAAACCTCATTAAAATACAAGTCTATTACATAACAAGCTCTCTCGATAGCACAGTGATTTGCATATCTGGCTACGGATCTAGAGATTGGGAGTTTGATTCTTCACTGTGCCTCCTGACACAAGAGCCAGCCTGTGTGGCCTTGAGCAAGCCACAGAGTCCCAGAGCATTGCCAGAAGGTGAACCCCTTCTGAGTATTCTTGACCTGGGAAATCCTGAAAAGGGTCACCATAACTCAGAATTCTATTGTAATAGAAGGTGTCTAATCTCCGGACTAGATCAGATGGGAAGCTCTTTAATCTCTCTAGATTGAGAGCGAAGACCCAAGTCCATCTGAAATGCATGCGGGACTTCCTCTTCGCCGATGATGCAGCTGTTGTTGCCCACTCTGTTGAAGACCTCCAACAACTCATGAATCGTTTTAGCAAGGCCTGCCAAGACTTTGGATTAACAATCAGCCTGGAGAAAACACAAGTCATGGGCCAGGGCGTGGATTCACCTCCCTCTATTACCATCTCCACACAAGAATTGTTCATGACTTTGTGTACCTCAACTCAACGATCTCTGACACACTCTCTCTAGATGTCGAGCTGGATAAACACATTGGGAAAGCAGCTACCATGTTCTCAAGACTCACAAAGAGAGTATGGCTCAATAAGAAGCTGACGATATATACCAAGATCCAGGTCTATAGAGCCTGTGTCCTGAGCACACTCCTATACTGCAGTGAGTCCTGGACCCTTCATGCATGGCAGGAGAGGAAGCTAAACACATTCCATAAGCGTTGTCTCCGGCGCATTTTTGGTATCACCTGGCAGGACAAAGTTCCAAATAGAGTAGTCCTAGAATGAGCTGTTTTTAGCAAGTGTGACAGCGACATCTACATTGACTTGAACATGTCATGAGAATGGCTGATGGTTGGATTCCAAAAGATTTCCTGTATGGAGAATTAGTGCAGGGAAATTGCCCCAGAGGGAGACCGCAGCTGCAATACAAGGATATCTGCAAGTGGGATCTGAAGGCCTTAGGAATGGACCTCAACAGATGGAAAAACTTGACATCTGAGTGTTCAGCCTTGAGACAGGTAGTGCATCATGACCTCTCCCATTTTGAAGAGACACTTGTCCAGCAGGCCGAGGCAAAGAGGCAGCCCCGAAAGCAGCAAAATCAGGGAACTGAACAGGGGACAGAATGTATTTGTCTTCAGTGTGGAAGGGATTGTTACTCTCGTATTGGCCTCCTCAGCCACACTAGATGCTGTCCCAAGCATGTTACCATAGTCTCTCAAGATTGAAAGATGCCTAATCTAAAAACTCAGAATTACAGTGGTGCCTCGCATTGCGACGTTAATTCGTTCCACAAAAATTGCTGCAGAACGAAAACGTTGCTATGCGATATTAAAAAGTCCATAGAAATTTATTTATTAAATTCATTCCCCGCCCATCTAGAGCATGTCTACTCGGGGTGGCTTACAAAATAAAATAAGACAATATGAAATATAAATAATCATAAAATACACTTAATATATTAGTTAATACAATTAGATTAAAAATTAGCAAAATGGAATAAGATGAGAGAAAGAAAAAACATAGAAACACATTGAAACCCCTTCGATGCATTCTTATGTGCCTAAAACTCACTGTTCAGTGAAGATCCTCCATAGTGTGGCCATTTTCGCTGCCTCTTAAGCGAGGAATCCATCCCTAAACACAGCGGATGGCCATTTTGTTTACCCGGCAGCCATTTTGAAACCACCGATCAGCTGTTTTAAAATTGTCGCTTTGCGATGCTTGGTTCCCAAAGCAGGGAAACTAGCATCGCAAAGGGAAATTCCCCCATAGGGAACATCACAAAGCGATCACTTTTGCTATTGCAAAAAATGCGTCGCAAAGCGATTTCATCGCTAAATGGAGCGATCGCTATGTGAGGCACCACTGTATTATTATATTATATAACATTACTTTAAAATCTCTCTCTCTCTCTCTCTCTCTCTGTGTGTGTGTGTGTGTGAGTGTGTGTGTGTGTGTGTGTGTGTGTGTGTGTGTGAGAGAGAGAGAGAGAGAGAGAGATGTTTTAGAAGTTTAGAAGTGCAGGGCACTTAATATTAAGCAATGAAAAATCATTTAGAGTTGAGGACTAAACTCCAAAAGAGAGAACAACTGTTACTGCAGCTATTATAATCAACAGATTGAGGGTGTGTTTTTAAAGAAAAATTCCATTTTAAATATACTATAAACCCAAGAACAGAACAGAACACCTTGTTCTTGGAAAGCCACATATTTGCAAGACTTGTGATTTATTTTGGAGAACACGCAAAGCCATGCATGCATTTCAAAGATGAGCATAAGAAAAATGTGTACATGTGAAACCTGGACACATATAAGACTTATCCCATTAAAAATTGCAGTCAACAATGTCAACAGTAATAAGCATACAAAAATACATGCTGATTTCCGTGTAGGAAAGAAGAGACAACAGAATGACTGTGGGAAATTTAGGAACTCAGCAAGAACAAAACTGACAGATTTCTCCATCCTGCTAGTGGGTCAGAATAGAGTGGAAGGAGAGGAATAAGAAAGAGTCTTAGAAATTGGCAAAGCATTATTCCACTTGAAACCACTTTCATTGGCCATTCTCTTCCCATTGGCTGTTTGAGAGGTAAACTTAGCAGCAAGCACATCATTGGCTTTATGGGACAAAACTCTCTAATCCTGTAAAGTGCTTAGGTGTAGATTTGTGGGTAACATTTCCTTCTATATTTTGTAACTCGTAAACCTGCATTCAGGTGTGCTTAAAAATGCTTGCCAGGATTCCTGTATCCAATGGAGTTGTGAAAAACAGCCCACTAGTGGCCTTCTGTGTTGACAGGACTTGTGACAAAGATAATAATGAAATAAAGGCACTACCAGAGTATGGTGCTGAGAACTCCAGGTGGTGAAGCGATGTTTTTGTAAGAAAGCCCTTGTTCACCCCTAGAGGTAGCACAAGGTGAAGGGCTATGTGGACAGTCACTGCAGAAGAGAATTTGCAAGGTAATGCATTTCTTTATCTACATAGCATAATTTTACCCTTGAGCAGTGCAGTGGCTCTCAAGTGAAAAGATGAAAACGTCAGCTTGGAATGTTTTTTTTTTATACTGCAACTCTGATCTATGGTAGCTAGTAGATTCTGCAAGCTGTAGTCTATGAAGATAGCTTTTAGAGGCTCAGATAAATCTTTATTCACTCACATAGTATGGCATGGGTGCCTTATACATGTGGCTCTCTACCAGCCACCATCTACCCTGATACCCAGAGATACTGAACACCAGACATTTCCATTCATGGATGATTATTTTGATGCAGTCAGGATGATGTTTAGGTGTTCACACACTACACATTTTCATGTATATGTTCATACTATACTGTACATTTTCATATACTTTGATACCAAACTGAAGAGTAAAAATAAGAGTTCCGTCTTTAAAATTATATCAAAATGTTGTTGTGTTTGATGAAATCCAGGGAGTATTTGATCTTCAGGCAAATCTGTCATTTGGAGTGGTTGCCATTAATGGTTGGTCTCCTGTGGGGAAAATGATTTTAAAGCGTTCTTTTTTTTGTGGCCAAAAAAATATGAATCACTCCATTTGTTTATTGTATTATTTCAGACATCTGGTGTTAATTATCTTTGCTATCAAGGAATATAAGGTTAGAACATCCATCAGAATTTATTGTATGATTTTTACCTAGAAATGTAATTAAGGCAAACAAAGATACTATTTCTTTAGCATCTTATTTTGAAGTACAACTATCAGCCCTCTTTCTCTTCACAATCAGCAAATGCATTCTTTTACAAATTATGTGCACATTGAAACCAAAGATACATGCATATAGACATTATGAATTTCACGGGGAAAAAGTTGTGCAGTTAACTCTAAGAACACTCTTACCCTTCTACTAATAGACAAACCCAATACATGACAACTCAGAAGGAAGGCCTATGACTCCCAGGTGAATGGGCAAAGGATTGCTTAGCTAGAAGTGCTTGCTCACATTTGGCTGGATTGTCTCCATAAATCTTCTCTTCTGTTCTTGCCTTTTAACAGTGTTCCAAGGAAAAGGCAGATATTTATTTTGCTGTTAGCTAAACTGCTGCAAAATCCCTGAAGAGAAATTAGCAAAGCATCATTGGAAACTGTTGTTCTTCTAGCAATGCTTTGGAGAACACAAACAAATCCTCATCCAGCACTGGGTTCATGGAACAAAATATTGTCGCTGTCTGTTGTACAGGAGTGAGGAGACCTCAGGTTTCCAGGACGTGCTTTTTTTGTTTGTTTGTTTGTTTTTAAATAGAACCCCAAGACATACAAAAATGTCCGGGGTAAAAACGCACAGGAGTCATGAACGCACAAATTTCTGTGTCAGAAATGGATACAGCTTGCAGTTGTCTCTTCACATAAATACACTTGACTGTTTCAACTTAAAAAAAAATAATCAGCTGCATATTTTAAGAAGGGAGGGAGACTATTTTAGGCCACTAGGGAGACAGATATGTAAATGACTCTGAGGTCAGCTACCAGATCCCGTCTATTATTTGCTTTGCTGTTGCTTGTGGTCCATTTGGAGGCAGGTATTTCATTAGAAGAAAAGCAGTATCTCTATTTCCCCCTCCCCCTCCCAAATATTTAAACATTTAAATCCTTTTGGCAGAAGTTCAGGCTGGAAGCATGGGTCTGCGTGCATGCTGGTCTTCTTGCAATTGCTGCTTCTGGAAAGGATATATGGTGCTCCTGTATTTATGGGACCTTGGGTCAAAACAAGGCTTTGATCTGACCAAGGCATCTGTGAATCTGTGATGTCTTGAGTGTATTGCATGGCAATCAGCCAAATTGACTCAGCTTCCACCCAGCCTCAAACTCTGTGTGAAGTCTTTCCTTAGTTCTCCTGAGATTCAGTATAGAACTAGAGAGAGCTTAAATATCAATTCTGTGGTGTAGAAGTAGCTGTGCTTTGTTTAAAAAAATGCTGATGGGCACAATCCTTGGAGGAAATTCAATTCAGGGAGTTAATATCTAGTTGTAAGACTTGGCACATGATTCAGCCATGCCTGTATTGCCATTGTTTTCAAAAAGAGATTTAAGAATGGCTTTTACTTCCTCCCAATGGGGCCTAAACTCTCTGTTTGCTGAATTTAAAGATCTTCCCAGCTTGATCTCCTGTTTATTTATTTAATAAACCACCTAGACTCTTTATTTCCGATGCTGCCTCCTTCTCTGCCCTTCCATCATCCAAACCTGGATCTCTCCCATCCCTGCTTGTGATCTTTTCCTTTGCTTTCCTTCTGTAGCCGTTAGCTCTTTCAGGATCAAAAAGAGATGTTACACTGATTCCATTAATGGATGTGGCCCTCCCTCAGAAGTTAAACTCATTTGTTTATAGAAGTGTGAGATTTCTCAGCTCTGCAAGTTCAAATCAGCTAAATTTGTTTGGTAATTTGTCTCTGGGAGATAAACATGGGCTTCATTGGCAAGTTGATTTCACAGACAATGATAGCTTTGAAGATTTTCATGTTTGGAGGGGAAAAAATGGTTCTGCGAGTGTTTGGCCTCATCTGGCCCTCAGTCCTCTCAAATGAAACATTGCTTTTCCCTTCTCATTGTTCATTTCTCTTTCTCTCAAGGTGTCTTGCTTTCTCTTCTTCTTCTTCTTCTTCTTCTTCTTCTTCTTCTTCTTCTTCTTCTTCTTCTTCTTCTTCTTCTTCTTCTCCTTCTTCTTCTTCTTCTTCTTCTTCTTTGCTATTTCTTGCCACTACATCTGCCTGTTGTTTGACGACGCTCATGCTCCACAGAATCCAACAGTACCTCTCCAGGCACAGGTTTGTCCCCTTCTCATTTTACAGCAACGCCTGATATCTGCACTATCTTGCTACAGGCAAAGTCGTCCAGCAAGGAGTGGGAAGCTAACTCCTCTCTTTGCTTTGTAGTGCGGATATCAGGTGTCATCCTCAGATTTCAGCAGTGCAGCATGGAATTGCGATGTTTCTCACTCTCCCCTTAAATATCTGGGAGAACCTCTCATTGGCACTGGGGCAGGAAGAAAAACTCTCTTCTCATATATTATTCTTGCTTGAATTGCCACTCCACTTTAATGTATGTGGTACATACCTGTCAACACATGGATATATGCTCACCCTCTGTCTTCATGCCACTGTCTTCGATCCAGTTATCTGACAGGCTTTCTTCCTCTCCTCAGTGTAACATGGTTCTTTAGAAGCCATGTATTGGCAGCTGGCGATGATGACATATTCTCTCTGCTTGAAACACAGAGAGGGAGACGGCATGATAGACTGTTTGTTGGACTTTTATACCTTAAAAATAAGGAGGTTTATTGAGAAGGCTGCAAAACTTCAAACCCACCTCTAGCTTATTTCTGGAAAAACACATTGTTTGCTGCTTTCACCTTACCTCCTTGATTTCCTGGACTTTCCTGGACAAACCTAAATGTGGCTCACTTAGGAGAAAGCCCTCAACCGGAAGACTTTGAGACTTAGCTAGGCCTAGTTCTACCTAGCTTCCTGTTCAGAAAGAAGGCTCCTGCTAACCCCAGGGCAGGAAGAAGAAGCTTGGGTGCAGCTATTTAGGTGTCAAAACCTTTCAGTTGAGACTTTTCTCCCAGGTGAGCCATATTTAGGTGTCTGTTAGGTGTGTGCCCAAGCAGTTGTATTCCTAATCAGGAAGGGGTTCCGGCATTGTCTAGGCAACTGGGCAACTTGTCAATGCACAGTCAACACGCAGTGTGGGAAGAGGTGATAGCACTATCTTGTCTTGCGCCTTCAGCAACTCTGTTGTTCTAAAACTGTAAAATAAAATTGTTGGGGTTGTCATGGTGTTTTGCAAACAGCCCTATTACTCCTTCCCCCTCCACAGAGTTTCTTTCTTCTAAATGTCACTAGAGTGGAGCTAAATTCTGCTCCCCTGCGGGGTCCCTTGGGCAAAGATGGTTCTCAAGTAGTTTGCTTGAATTAGCAAAACTCTTTCCGAAGCATCAAAGAGGGGAAGTGCCAACTCTGTTTTCATATTATCTCAGACTTCATCCCATATTTGCAAACTAAAGCATACCTCACTGTGAGTTGCTGTAGGGGTTTTCATCAGAGTAAATGATTTATTTACATCTAAGTCTATGGAATAAATAGCCACCCGCCTTTTCCTTTTGTAAAAATACATGGCCTGATGGCGTCATTCTAAAAACAATATGGACTACCGTGCAGTGTTGTAGCCAAGTGTCATTTTCTCTTTTACTTCCAAGGAAGATTTAACCCTCCCAGGATATTTCTCCTCCAAATTCCTGTCTGTGGGTCTAAAAATGGGGGTGGGGAGGCAGCTGCTACAACAAAGTATATAAGCTATCTGAAAGAAAGGGAAAAGATTTGAAAGAAAGGCAAAAGAAGTGTTTAGAAAGGAATGGTGACTAAGTACACTTGAGTAGGCTCTCTCTGGTGCCCACCATGGGGAATTTATCTATACTGACAGGAGCACTTTTGAAAGCACACCCAGAATTATACAGGGCCAGGAATTTCAAGGGCAAAATGTAAATGGATTCTTCTTTAGAAGCAATGCAAGGCAATGCCTAATTGCCATGACTATCTCCATAAAACTTTCCATTTTACACTCTTTCTTTTCTCAGCTAATCCATTGAGAAGTGTTGCAGCATATCCTGGTAATACGTTGCAAGTGATGCTATTTCAGGCTTATTTCAGGCTTATTCTGTGAGCTGTACGGGCAAAAGGAATCCCACTCTTCCTTCCCCCCTCTCTGCCAATAGAAATAATCTGCCCAAGACTACTAGTTGTTATAAGAAGGGGTTTCTTTCGTACGTAATGTAGGCAGACAGAGCTTGGAGATGCACAAGCATGTCCTTGCATGTCCTGACCTCAATGGGAAGCAAGTCAAGCCAAGGTTGCATCACCTCAGGGAGTGAATGCCTTGCTCTGAAGAAAGCCGGAGGCCAAGGCTGACCTTACGACATCATGCGTTTCTCAGTCCAAATGACACATCCTAGGATCCAACCCTTTGTGTGTGTCTCTCTCTGTGTCTGTAAGACAATGAGAGTGAGAAAGTAGTACACCAGAGCTAGGGCCCAGTGCTTCTGTGCCTTTCAGCATCTTCCTGGTTGGTATGTTGCACTTTTATTTGATAGTTGCAGAGTGGGAAGTGCCTGGCTCCTTAGAAGACTTGAGATGATGGGAAGGGTCTGTGAGAATCATGGCTTGCAATCTGTATGTTCAGTTCCATCAGCCTGTTTGTTATTTATTTATTTAAAATATTTTTACCCTGCTTTTCTCCTTAAAAAGACCCAAAACAGCTTCATGTTCCTTGGGTGGTGGAATCATAACCATGTGCCTGATGCCATATCTTCTTCTTAATCTTGGTTGTTGCTCAGACACAGCAGAGACAGGAAATGTTCCCAGAATCCATAAGCCAACATAGACATTATGACAAAGATGAGGAGGGAAAGAAGTCTGTGCACATACATCCTAGATGTGATCTTCCTTAGGATCATGACATCAATATTCAAGATTGTGTCATAAAGAATTGTAGAATCAGAGAATGATGAAGTTGGAAGTGTGGCACAGAAGGGGTCTATAAGGCCATCGAGTCCAAACTCCTGCTCTATGCAGGAATGCAAAAATCCAAGGATATTCGCGAAGTGGTTGTCTAAATTTCTCTTGAATGCCTCCAGTGTTGGAGCACTCACCACTTCTCGAGGTAATTGATTCCATTGCCATACTGCTGTAACAGTTAGGACGTTTTTCCCGATATTCAACCAAAATTTGGATTCCTGTAACTTTAGTACACTGTTCGGTGTCCTGCACTCTGGGATGGTTGAGAAGAGATCCTGCCCATCCTCTGTATGACAGCCTTTCAAGTATTTGAAAAATGTTATCATATCCTCAGTCTTCTTTTCGCAAGACTAAACATGCCCAGTTCTTTCATCCAAGGTTACTGTATTTATTGAGTACAGAGATTACTCTATTTAAATCAGGCCATTCATGTATCTAAATGTATGTGGTTAGGTAAAGGAAATTCCTGGATCATGCTTGTATTCCCCATCCCCACCCCATCATACTTGTTCTGGTTATGAATTAGAATATATTCCATAAAAGCTGCTTTTTTTTTTTTTGAAACTTTGAATGATGTGAAGTTCATGGCTAGGTGGTTGTTTGACCATATATAATAATGTCATTTCTGACTATGTTCCTAATAGTTACTAGTGATTTCCTTCAGTTGTTCATAATCTAAGTAGACAGCCGTACCAATTGGTGCAGCTGTAGGCACATGAAAAACACTTTTTGCTTGGGGAGAGGGAAGAAACCTGTAGACTAAACCCGTCCTTCCCAACCATCTGTCCTGCAATTGCTTCTGACTGCAATTACAGCTCTAGCTGCAGGGATTTCCTGCGGACTTCAGAGCTATGTGAGTTTAATGGATCTAGGCAGAGCCTTGGGCTATCACTTTTTCTCCTTTAATCCAGGAAATACCATGTGCTGTGATTATAATTGCTGGCAGTTTGTACAAACACTGATTACCGAAGCTAATAAAGTACCAAAAAGGAAGCTACAAGAAACCACATCACCCAGCCTTACACAGTTTTAATTTCTATGCTTCAGAAAGTACTGGAATAAGCAGACACTACCACTTCTGACCATAACACTGGAACTACAGGCCACTTGATTTGTGCAGAATTATATCCACAGGAAGAGTGATGCCTAAACCCTGAGGCTTGTGTTTAGAGATGTCTGTTCACCATCTGAATGGCTTCCTTCCTGTAATGGTGGCCTCTGGCCAAACACTCTGTCAAAATTTCTCTTATCTAGAAAGAGCTGAGCTTCTGAGGTTCTTGGGTTTTGAAAGGCAATGCAAACTCATGAGACCACATTCTTTTGCCATGGGCTCTGGTTCTCATCAGTGGAGGTCATGATAGTGGATACAGGGCAGCCAAATGGCAACCGAGATATCCTGCTCATATCTTTAACATTTCCTCAGTAGTGAGAAGAGATCAGAGCCTGGGAAAGCTACCTTTCTGGAGTATGTCATTCATTCATTCATTCATTCATTCATTCATTCATTCAATTTGTATACTCCTCATCTGGCTACCTAGGCCACTCTAGGTGATGTATTCGTTTGTTTGTTTGTTTGTTTGTTTGTTTGTTTGTTTGTTTGTTTGTTTGTTCAATTTCTATATCGCCCATCTGGCTGGGTGGTTTACAGTCAGTGGGACAATAACATAAAATATAAAACATCATCAAACAAATCAAAACAAAAATACAACATTCAATTACCAATATTCACAGCAAAATAGACAACAGTAACATATTAAACAATAACCACATAAACATAATAACAATTTAGAAAAATCAAATAAACATATAAGTTAATTAAACTTAAAGGAGGACAGCATAAAAACAATTAATAAAAATGAGATGGCGAAGTTGATAATATCAGAGCTGAAGGAACCTCTGCACTCTGTTGATGTAATAGCTTGAAATGCCTGCCTAAATAGCCATGTCTTCAGATGTCTCTTGAAGATCTCCAGTGAAGCAGCTAGGCAAATTCTGAGTCAAGAGTTTGTTCCATAGATTATTTTTTTTTGGGGGGGTGTCATTGAGAAGGACTAGTTTCTGATCTTCTCTTTCTGGGCCTCTCTTGGGGCCAATGACCTCAACCATCCAGCCTGGGATGATCAAATGGTGAATGCTCCAACACTGGAGGTATTCAAGAGAAGTTTAGAGAACCACCTGACAGGTATCCTTTGATTTGTATTCCTGCATCGAGCAGGAGTTTGGGCTTGATGGCCTTGTAGGACCCTGCAAACTTCAGTATTCCATGATTCTAAATAGGTGGGGCAGAGTTCACTGGGAGAATTCCTGGAGAATGGAGGGAGCTGTAGTCCAAAAGAGAAATGTTCCAAATTCTGGAAAAGAGGCTGCACCTTCAGTCCTGTTTTGTTTCTTCCCTCAGCTTTCCTACATGCTAAGGCAAGCGGAACTGCAGCTTTTGTGTAGCACTCTTTCCCTATATTAAAGTGTGTATAGGAGCAGAAATGTGGACTGCAACCCTACCTCTCCACTCCTAGCCTCATGGTATTTATGGGAAGTACAAATGTAATCCCATTCAGTTGTATGAAGTTCAGTTCATGACCTGGTTTGGTGATCACATTTTGTTGAATCAAAACAAAACGCTGAACTTTTTTTCCACTTGGTTTTTCACACATTGCTTTGGCAAAAGAGGATGGACCACCTGCCCTCTTCCAGCTTCCCCGTTCCCTGTGTATTTAGTGCACAATACATGTTATTGCATGCAGACCAATTGAGGCAATATAAAATTTGTATCGTAACATGCAAATATTGCATCAGTCACAGTTTCACAAAAACAATGTGTTCCACTGCCTCAACCAGCTCATTAAGGAACATTTTAATTCATCTGGAACATAATTTGTTACCTCCTCCCGGTTTGATCTTAATTTGTGCAATATTATTCTCAGCCATTCAAGAGAATATCAGCAGTGATGGCGAGAGAAATATCTACATGGTGATCTCCCTCAGGAGTTCCTCTACTTTCCCCCAACTCACTTGTTCTCTACTCTGGCCTCAGTCCAGGAAATGTTCAGCCTATGTGACCGTTAAGTGAGCAAACCTATAAAGGATCACTATTTGTAACAATAGTCAGTCTTGTGTCCTTGTTCAGGGCACAGTAGTCATGCTTATCATGCAATGAAATCAATAAATTAATCAATTTACTTATATTTATATAATAAATTACACTAATTTAGTAAATGTCCTGGCTTAAAAAACAAACAAACAAAAACAGACAAAAAACCCCCAAAAGAGTAACCTATGGGCAGTGACAGCAATGACACTGGACATCTCATGAGATCATCCTGAGGAAACAGTATTCCTCCAAGCATCAAGGCAGCTTCCCAAGGCACCTGAGACCACCTTAATGGAGAGAAATGACTACAAGTTAATTCATATAGTTTTTTTTATGTGGGGAGAGTAATATGAGTTGAGTGAGTGCAGTCATTCCAGACTGAGAAGACAAATAGGGATTGACCATGTACACTTTACAAGAATCTAGGACTAGAAAGGAAACAAAATGATACGGCCAAGGTGTATAACCTGTGGCACACCAGTGCCCTTACGTTGGCCACATTATCCTCTCACAATTCTGCCACCCATTTCAGTGTTATCACCATTGCCTCTTCTGCCATTCAGTTACTGCTACTGCCCAGTAGATGCTGCACCATCACCACTGGAATTATCCATTATCTTCTGCTGATGTGGCGGTTACTCCTGAAGACGGTGGATGGACCTTAGTCTGGTCCCTAAAGTGACCTTGCTAGGAATCCAGGCTCATAATGAACTCTAGCCTCCTGATGGTGTTATTTTGGCTTCTCTGACATACACAAGCTCCCTCATGTTAAGGTGTGCATATGAAATATTATTAATATGAGAAATTAATATTATACAATATGAATGTTATGGTATCCTCTTGTGTTTCATTCTGGCCTCTCTACTTCCTTAGAATGGGATAAATTCATTGCCAGTCTTGGAGCATCTTTAGGCAGGGAAATCCATATTCACAAATATAAGATGAATGACCGCTATCTTGGCCATAGTTCATGTGAAAAGGATCTAGGAGTCTTAGTAGATCACAGGCTGAACGTGATGCAGCAGTGTGATTCAGTGCCCCAAAAAAGCAAATGTAGTACAGTATTAGGATACATCAATAGAAATACAGTATCGAGATTAAGGGAAATAACCGTACCACTCTTCTCTGCTTTGGTCAGAATGAACCTAAAATATTATGTCCATTTCTGGGCACCAGTTTGAGAAGGATATTGGCAACCTGGAGTGTGTTCAGAGGGAGGTGACCAGCATGGGAAACATTTTGGAGACCCAACCCTATGATGAATATCTGAGGGAACTGACTGTGCTTAGCCAGGAAAACAGAAGACTGAGGATTTGACAGTCAACTTCAGATATCTCAAAGGCTGTGTGGGAGCTGGAGCACACTTGTTTTCTGTAGCTCCAGAGAGCGGAATCTAAAGTAAGTGATTCTAATTACAAGAAGAGAGGTTTCACCTAAACATCAAAAATAACTTCTTCACTGTAAGAGCAATTGAACAATGGAATAGACGGCTTTGGAGGTTGCTGGATCTGCTTTGCTGGAGGTTTTTAAGCAGAAGTTAGATGGCCGCCTGTCAGAGATGCTGTGGACTCCCTGCTTTGAAGGGGGAATGGACACAGTTTTCCTTGGCATCTCTTACAGATCTATGACTATCCTTTGATTCTGTGCAGGAGGGGAAAAAAGTTCCACATTTGTCTCTTCACTGGAATAGCCATATGAAGTCTGTGTAACTGAAGAAGTCATGCAAAAAAATGCTACCATTTTGTATTACAATGATATTGGCAGCCAATATCATTGACAAAAGCTACACAGCCACTGATGCCTTGCAAACCTTGCATGATAACATGTTCAGTGGACACTGAGACCTGTAATCATAAACAAAAATGCATCCACTCCTTTATATTCACCTGCATTCCTTGAAAAACAGAGTGTGAACCTACCTGCTCAATTAAAACAGATTCTTTAGATTTCTGGGACTCTGGCAGATTAGAAAGCATTGAGGTCCTGATAATCAGAACAAGATGCAATGTACACTTCCCCAGCCTTCAAGTACCAGGTGTGCTAGACTGTGAGCATCACATTCAGCTTGGACAGCATAATTTTGGGTAAAGTAGGAACAGAGCCCTCTGGGCTGAAAGTCAGCAGAACCTCCTTTTCCCATCACCTGGTGCTAATGATGCTTTTGTGGAAGCATAGGCTAAACATGCTCAGTTATTTGACCTCTGTTTCAGAGGGTTCACAGTTCAAAGTAGCAGGATTATTAAACCCTCTGGACAAGAAGGGTATGAACATGCCTGTTCATTTGCATTAGGAGCAAAGTCAAATAAATCATGCAAGATTATTATTATGTGCATAGGATGGGGATAGTGTGGTGTTTATCCAGTTCTTATGTATTTGCATTTTGTCATTTTGATTTACATATTTAAATCGAGAAACCAAGCCAGTGAATTTATGAAATAGGTATCAACTTATGAGCAAAAGAAAACATTATAGGAAGCAGAGGGAAACAAAGTTAAGGAGAAACAATGTATGAAAGCATGAATTTGGAAGGAGATGTAGTAATAGGAATAGCTTTAGAAGGAAGGAAAATAGGAAGGAAACCCTATAAAATTATTTGACTGTGTGGTAGTGTAAGTTGTATGGCAAAGGACCACAAAACGTCAGTCACAAGTAAATTTGGAACCTTTACACTGTATGGCCCATTGTGGAAAGTCTGGAAGACACATGCACCACAAACCCCCACAAGACATTTATTAGATTACTGAAGTAAAAATGAACAGTTGTAGGAAATGCCTCTCTTTACTGAAATACAGTACAACTAAGTCTACTGCCACCCAGTGATGGTAGTGTGTACTGACACAACAATCTGCATGATTCTATGATACAGTTTCACAGTTCAGTTATTCACTAAAACCAAATACATATCTGCTGAAATCCATTGCTAAGTTGTAGCTAGAATACACAATTAAATTGTATAGAAGAGTTGCCTCTCCAAATCCCTACTGATTCAGTGGGCTTACTCTGGGTTTCAACTACTTGTTGTTTTGACTTATATACCAGCCATAGTGCTAAAGCACTCTCTGGGCATTTTACAGCATAATTATGCAAATAACACTTTGCCTCCCAGTGGGTATTCATTGTATTGACCTCAGAAGGATGGAAGGCTGAGTCACCCTGGAGCCGGTTATCTGAAACCGTCAGATTTGAACTCGTCGTGAGCATGTTTGACTACAGTATTCCAGTTTAACCAGTATGTCTTGGGGCTCTTGACTTACTACTGGATTTTGGCTATTCAGTGTTAATGCTGAGCTAATTCATTAATGGTATGCCATTTCATTCCAGGAATCTTGTAATATTTTTAATAATTTCAATACTACAAGGTTATATTATTATCAAAATTTTATTCCCCAGGCTTGGGATATAAAGATTAGTTTTCAGATACCTTAAAAACTGTCAATAGCTGCAACTGCATTGACAAATAATATGGGAAATGACCTGGGATTGGGACTGTCTGGTGCACATTATTTTCCATTGTCTACATTACATACAAATCAATGTGAATTGGATTTTTCCCCCTCCAACACTGAAGCTTCTTCTTTGTTTAGGATCAAATGTATTTGCATCAGTTCTGGACCTGTGATAACTTGAGTAGATGCCATAGGCAACCAGAAGCTGACTTTCCCAGCTTCCTAGTTTAAGGTTGGGAGAGAGGAAGCAAAGGAACATTTTGGAGGGTGTCAGTTCCCCTCAACCGAGAACCCCATTGTCTTCCAAAAAACTTGATGCCAGTGCTGATGTGCTAGAGCAACAGGAGACCAAAGGGGTTGGGGAGTGAATGAAGAGGAAATCAGCAGCTAGTACTTGTTTACAGGTTGTTAAGGTAGCTCTGCTGTCACCCTCATTCCTGTAAATCTGGATGGCTGAAGTACAAGCAATTTAACATGTGAACATGATGATCCGCCCCCACAGGCTATTGGATCCTGTAGGTTTCCAAGATGCAATGCAGGGGATACCAGCTGATCTTGTTGGCACTCCTGACAAAGCTCTAGTGAATGGATGGTATGCGGCAGCCACCAGGGCAGCTGACAGGATCGCTCCTAAATGCCCCCTCCACTCTCAACCCCAGCCAGCTGCCTGGTATAACCAACAGCTGTGGGGGATGAAGCGTATTAGGAGGAGGTTAGAGGGCATTTGTAGATGGGCCCCCCTGTAGCTAACTTAAATGCCGCTAAAATTGTGTCAAATATTTATTTATCCAAAGTGAATGAAAGCTATAAGAAAATCCTACTTCGCTTGCCAGATAAGTGAAGCTCAGGAGCATCAAGCAGAACTGTTCCGCATTGTATGCAATTTATCTGGAATTGGTCACAGGGACAGGCCTCCCAGTAGCATCTCCTGCAGCCAATTTCTGGCCTTCTTTAAACAAAAATTGGAGGCTATCTGTCAGGACCTAGATATCTCCTCTTTATCAGTGGATTGAGTCGAGATGTCCGGCACATCACCTTGACCGGGAATTTTAACTCAATTTCAGCCTGTGACGTCAGTTGAGTTTGACAAGGTCCTTGATCGCTGCAGGGCCACCATCTCCTCACTAGATCCTTGCTGAGCCTGGTTCTTGAAAGTGGCCAGGCTGACAACAACTTAGTGGGCAGAGACTATTATTAATGGGCCTATCCTTGAGGGCAGGGTCCCCTTAACCCTCAATGAGACACTCATAGGGTCTGTCTGGAAAAAAAAAAAATTCGGCGGTTGATGATATGAACAACCATTGTCCAGTCACCAATATCCGCTTTATTGGCAAGCTGTTGGAGAGAGAGGTGGCTGATCAGCTTCAGGCTCTCCTGGAAGAGTCCAGTGCCCTTGATCCATTCCAGTCTGGGTTCAGGCAATGTCTTGGCATGGAGACAGCATTGGTCAGCCTGCAAGATGACCTCTTGAGGGAGGTCAGCAAGGGCAAAATGTCCTGGACCTCTCAGTGGCCTTTAATATAATCGATCACGGTATCCTCCTGGGGAGGCTCTCGGGGTAGGGATCAATGGTCAGGCTTTGACCTGTCTCTGATCCTTCCTGGAGGACCGTCCTTAGAGAGTTCAGCTTGGGGAGATGTTGTCCACTCAGTGGACTCAATTGTGGAGTCCTGGAGAGGTCAATCATCTCCTTAATGTTATTTAATATCTATATGAAGCCACTGGGGTTAGGTCATCAGGGGTTTTGGAGTTTTGTGTCACCAATGGGCTGATGACACTCAGCTCTATCTTGCCTTACATCCTTTTGCTGTGGATGTTTTCCCATCCCTTGAGTGCTGCCTGGATGCTGTGCTGGTATGGATGAGGAACAACAGACTGAGGCTGAACCCGGACAAGACAGAAATTCTGTGGGTGAGTGGGGGCCCTAGTGTCTGTGGTTTGGGTGCATCCCTATCTTTTTTTGGGGAGGTTACTCTTTCCATGAAAGATGATAGTCATAGCTTAGGCATGCTTTTGGAACCATCGCTATCAATGACATCTCAGATAGCATTTGTAGTCTAATCTACTTATTTCCACCTAAAGTAGATCACCCAGCTATGTCCCTACCTTGACACCGGGTCCCTAAACACACTGGTCCATGCGCTGGTGTTATGACTGTTACATACAGCACTGATGTTACCTGTCTGTCATGGGTTTGGAGGGAAAGTTCCATCCTATGGGGAGTGGAAGGCGGGACATCAGGAGGAGGGGCTGTACTGTATATATATGTGGAGTTTGTGAGGAGAAGAAGCAGCAGCTGGGAAGAAGAAGCTGGTGTGGGAGTCTGTGTGTCAGACAGGGTACTACTGTGTGTCAGTCAGTACCAACCTGATAGGTTCAGGTGTCTGTATGGTTAGCCAGAACTGATAGGTTCAGGGTCTGTGCTTCAAGTTAAGTGTTCTGTGTGAACCAAACTGTGTGTATGTATGAGTGAGACTAAGCCACTTTACTATATCTTATTCACCTGATCATTTTATTTTCCCTGTGTGTTGTTCTAAATAAACCTTATTCTTTTATTTTGTTGAAAATCCATCCCTGGTCTGTGTGACTTCTTATAGGGAATGGTTGGTGGCAGCTTAGTTAACATGTGGCAGATCCCAGTAGGTCTGGGTTTGTCACATTGATTGGTGTCCAGCGTGTGGGATACGACTGGTCCAGTTGTCCAGTGGTACAGCAAAGCCTTGGCAAGTGTGCCCAGAGCAAGGGGGGTCTAGTCAGGGACAATCTGAGAGCGCGTAGGTAATCTTCTAGGTGTGCCTCACGGGGAGGTGCACTAGTAGAAGAACGTGTAACCTCAGATTGGGGGCTAGATTAGGGAGCTCTGAGGCAGCCTGTTTTGGCGGGAAAAAGCTGAGGCAAAACTGTAAAGTAGAAGTGATTTAGCCTGCCTGCTGCGAGGCCCAGCAGAGGGGGGTAGACTCTAACTCGCAACTGTTGCAAGTTAGTGCTGAAGGACAGCAGCAATCTATAGAGAAAGCTGGTTCTGAGGCAAAAGAAAAAAAAAGTGGTCGCTTTATTTTGAGGCTTGACTTTTGAAAGCAGCCTGTTCTGGGGGGGGGGGATTATGCCCTTGACTCGAAGCCAAATGGCAGAAATGGGTGAAGTGAAAGACCCCCAGGTAGACCAAGGTTCTGAGGATGAATTTGGCTCAGTGCAGGGTGACAGCACGGGAGAACAAAACCCAGAACTCAGAAAAATACTCCTAGCCCAACAGCATGAACTGAGGGTGAGGGAAATGGAGGAAAGGTTAGAGAGAGAAAAAATGGAGGAAAGGGAAAGAGAGAAACAAAGGCAATTTGAGTTAGAGAGAGAGAGAATGGAAAGAGCAGAAAGATTGGAGAGAGAGAAAATGGCGTTTGAATTAAGAAAATTGGAACTGATGAACCAGAACAATAATAACAATAGGGATTCTGAGGGAGGCCAATTGTCTAAAGCTGACCTGAAGAAATTCCCTGTGTACCACAAGGGAGATTGTCCTGAGGTGTTCTTTTCCTTAGTGGAAAGAGCGTTTGTGGACTTCTCAGTAAGGGAAACTGAGAAGATGACCATCATGCGATCTTTAATCAGTGGCAGCCTTGCTGAAGTTTATTCAGAGATGCCACAGGAACTGATGAAAGATTTTGCAGAGTTTAAAAAACTGGTGTTTGCAAGACATGGGATAAATGCGGAACAGCTGAGGCAAAGATTCAGGTCAATCACCAAGAAACCAGAGCAGACTTTTACCCAAGTGGGGGCCCAATTGGTGAGGCTGCTAGAGAAATGGCTACCTCAGGAGGGGACAGAGACCTTTCAGCAGCTCAAAGACTTGATAGCGCTGGAACAGTTCTATTCAGTCCTGCATGGGGAACTGAAATTCCAGGTGAGGGAAAGGAAACCAAAATCTGTGGCAGAAGCAGCCGAGATCGCAGATTTTATTTCCCAAATAAGAAAGCCCTTGGGTGAGGGGAAAGCGATGGGGAAACCTAAAGAAACCTACAGCAAGTACTCTCAGGGACCAGGGAAAAGCCAGCAAGGGGGAGGGGCCCATGGTGAAGGGAAGCCCTCAGACATGAAACCAAGACATCAGATTTTGGAGGGAAAACCAAAACAGGATGAGAAAGACTCAAAATATAGCAGAAAATGTTATTTCTGTCAGGGAAAGGGCCATCTAATCTCAGAGTGTGAGAAATTAAAGCAGCTAAAAGGAATTGTGCCTCAGGATTCGAGTGGAACCAAGCCAAAAGCTGTGTTCTGTGTCCAGAAAGAGCAAGGCTCATTGTCACTGAGGGAGCCTGTTGCCATGGCTACTCAATCTGGAACAGCTACATCTGCTGATCAGGCTGAGGAAAATGGTCCTCTTGTAGAGGTCAGGCACTGCCTACTGGTGAGAACAGATTCTCAGTTGTTTGAAACAGCAGGGGTGGACGTAGGAATACTTGGCCATCAGTATCGGGGGCTGCGGGACACTTGTTCTCAGGTGACCCTGTGCCATCCAGATATTATTCCTAGGGAATATATAATCCCAAATGAGAGCATGAAGGTGGCAGGGATTGAGGGGCAGGTGATCTCACTGCCAGTAGCGGAGGTACCTGTGAACTTTCAAGGCTGGAGGGGAGTTTGGCAGCTAGCGATTTCATCGACTCTGCCAGCAGCCGTGCTCGTGGGAAATGACCTGGCTGAACATGTGAAACGGGTGCTAGTGATTACACGTTCACAAGCCACCACGGGGACAGTTCAGGGGGGTAATGATGAGCCCGAGACGGAAGCAGGTGGGGGGAGTTCAGAAGCTGTGGTGGAAACCTTAACCACAGACAGCAGATTTGGACAAGAGCAAAAGGCAGACGCCACTCTCCAAAAGTGTTTTGAACAGGTGACTGACGCCCAGCTAGCACCTGAAACCCCAGTGAGATTTCTAGAGAAAAAGGGGATTTTGTATAGAGAGACCCTGAGGAATATCTCAAAAGGG
Organism: Pogona vitticeps; assembly: GCF_051106095.1. Lineage (NCBI taxonomy): Eukaryota > Metazoa > Chordata > Lepidosauria > Squamata > Agamidae > Pogona > Pogona vitticeps. The sequence goes on along the minus strand of NC_135784.1, from coordinate 70,786,597 downwards.
GGAGATGGGATCCGAAGTCAGCTAGTGGTACCTGAAAAGTATCGCCCCATGATCTTACAAAGGGGGCACTCTGACATGTTTGCTGCGCACTTAGGGGTGAACAAAACACAGCAGAGAATCACACAGAATTTTTACTGGCCTGACATAGGGAAGCAGATCAGGGAGTTCTGTAAACAATGTGATGTGTGTCAAAGGGTGGATATTGTGGGACCTTTGCCCAAGGCCACAAAGAGGGGGAACAGGTTCATTCTCACCATTGTGGACCATGCCACGAGGTACCCTGAAGCCATACCCTTGACTAACATTGAAACTAACACAGTGGCAGATGCCTTGGTGGGGTATATGTCCAGGATGGGATTTGCCTCAGAAATAATCACAGATTTGGGCGCATCGTTCACATCAAAGCTCATGAAACGGTTATGGCAAATCTGTGGAATTAAGCACAAGGAAACCACTGCCTATCACCCTGAAAGTAATGGGTTAACTGAGAAGTTCAATGGGACTCTAATGCGCATGATTAGGGCTTACTTGGCAGAGAATCCAAACAATTGGGACCAGAAGCTGCAATCCCTTTTGTTTGCTTATCGATCAGTGCCACAAGCCAGTACCGGGTTCAGTCCATTTGAACTTTTATTTGGGAGAAGGGTGAAAGGGCCCCTTGATTTGATCAAACAAAATTGGGAGCAGATCACCCAGGATGACCCACAAGACGTTGTGACATACATAGACTCTTTAAGGAATGACCTAAAGAGAAACCTAGAGCTAGCAGCAGAGACCCTGCAAGCTCAAAAGGTCAGAAAGAAAGCTTGGGATGACCAGAACGCCAGGGAGAGGCACTTTGACCCAGGGGAGGAAGTGCTTTGGCCTAGGCCTTGCAAAGAGAGCAAATGTCAGCTGGGTAGCCCAGAAATAAAATACTTGGGTCACATGGTAGGGGGAGGAGTGATAAAACCCCTGGAGGCCAAAATAGAAGCTGTTCGTGATTGGCCCAGACCCAACACCAAGAAAAAAGTCAAATCATTTCTTGGGTTGGTGGGCTACTACAGAAAGTTCATCCCGAGGTTTAGCGAGATTGCGGCTCCGCTGACCGATCTGACGAGGAAGACGGCTGATGACCGCATCCCGTGGACCAGCGACTGTGAGGAGGCGTTCCAGAGGTTGAAGCAGGCGCTCATCAACTATCCAGTGCTGCGTGCTCCAGACTTCGACCGGGAGTTCATCATCTACACCGATGCGTCTAATAGCGGGGTAGGAGCAGTTCTTTGCCAGGAGGATGAGAATGGTGACCAGCATCCAGTGTCCTACCTGAGTAGGAAACTCCAGAAAGGTGAGAGACATTTGGCAACCGTGGAGGAGTGTCTGGCAATAGTCTACGCGATCCAGAAGGCCAAGCCTTACATCTGGGGAAGACATTTTGTTCTGTGCACTGACCATTCACCACTGCAATGGTTAAAGACAATGAAAACCCACAATAGCAAACTTATGAGGTGGGCTTTAAACTTGCAAGACTATGACTTTGAAGTGAAGGTGGTCAGAGGGTCAGTGAACTGTGTTGCTGACGCCTTGTCAAGAAGACCTGAAGATTGAAGACGGCGAAAGAACATGGACTATGTATATATTTTGATGACAAAAAGTTAAATGTACCTGTTTTTTGAACTTGGTTTGTATGAATAAAGGTAACTTGATGTATTGTTAATGGTAAATGTTTAAATGCCTAATAGAGTGTAAGTATAAGTAAGTATGGTATTGTATGTTATTATATGACTGGGTTTGTGTGTTTTAACCAGGTTGTTTTTTTGGTGAAAAGCACCTTAGCTTTCCCCCTACAAAACAACTTATAAAGAGGGGAGGTGTTACATACAGCACTGATGTTACCTGTCTGTCATGGGTTTGGAGGGAAAGTTCCATCCTATGGGGAGTGGAAGGCGGGACATCAGGAGGAGGGGCTGTACTGTATATATATGTGGAGTTTGTGAGGAGAAGAAGCAGCAGCTGGGAAGAAGAAGCTGGTGTGGGAGTCTGTGTGTCAGACAGGGTACTACTGTGTGTCAGTCAGTACCAACCTGATAGGTTCAGGTGTCTGTATGGTTAGCCAGAACTGATAGGTTCAGGGTCTGTGCTTCAAGTTAAGTGTTCTGTGTGAACCAAACTGTGTGTATGTATGAGTGAGACTAAGCCACGTTACTATATCTTATTCACCTGATCATTTTATTTTCCCTGTGTGTTGTTCTAAATAAACCTTATTCTTTTATTTTGTTGAAAATCCATCCCTGGTCTGTGTGACTTCTTATAGGGAATGGTTGGTGGCAGCTTAGTTAACGTGTGGCAGATCCCAGTAGGTCTGGGTTTGTCACAATGACCAATTTCCCTAAGGAGCATATGTCGTTCAGGCAGGGAGTTCCACAGGCCACAGACCTACCACTTTATGCTGGGCAAGTCCTCAACCTCCAGCAGTGCATAGCATCTGTGCCTTGAACAAACCTGACCTTTAAAGAACACTTTACTTTTACTCAGAACTTTGCAAGTACTGCAATATGGGCTTTGTGATTCCTTAGAACTCACAACAGCTCAGTTAAATAGAACTTCTCTATGATAGCTAGTCAGTGGCCTTTACTACTCCTCTGGATTTAGCCAAACCCTGCTGATCCAAAAGACTAGTCCTCAGAGACTAGACTACTGTAATGCCCTCTATGTGGGGCTGCCCGTGGGACTGCTACGGGTCCAAAATGTGGCAGCCAGACTTCTGAGTGGGGTAAGAAAATACCAATATATCTCCCCCACCTTGGCCGCCTTACACTGGCTACCTGTTCACTTCCGTACCAGTTTCAAGGTGATGGTATTAACCTCTAAGGCCCTAAACGTTTTGGGACCTCAATATCTGGTCTAGTGCCTCCTTCCAGTTAGGTCTGCTCGTCCTATAAGATCGCCACAGACAGGGCGGCTGAGAGTTCTGACCCCAAGAGAGGCCTGGAAAATAATCACTAGAAATCGGGCCTTCTCGGCGGTAACACCACAATTATGGAACTCTCTTCTGTCTGAAGTCCGCCTGGCCCCTTCATTGGACAAATTCAAAAAGCTACTGAAAACCTGGCTATTTAGACAGGCCTTTCCTGAATAAACTACACTCTACTGCCATGCTCCATGTTTTTATTTTTTCTATGCTTTTAATTGTATTTATTTAATTATAATTTTATCCTCACTTCACTTTATAATTTTTGATTTTCACCCCTATATTAATGTCCTTATTTGCTATTTTGTTACTCTGTTGTTTTTTGTTGTAAACCACCCAGAGTGGCCTTGGCTGCAAGATGGGCAATATATAAATCAAATATATATATAAGGTGCCAACAAGGTCAGATTGGCAATTTCTCTCTGACTCCTCTGTGATCCACTAAAGCAGATCTTGTGTGTGTGTTTAGTCGTTTAGTCGTGTCCGACTCTTCGTGAAACCATAGCTTTGACTATTCGGACTTTTGTTGGCAAGGTGATGTCTCTGCTTTTCAAGATGCTGTCAAGATTTGTCATCGCTTTCCTCCCAAGAAGAAGGCGCCTTTTAATTTCAGGGCTGCTGTCTCCATCTGCAGTGATCATGGAGCCCAGGAAGATAAAATTTGACACTGCCTCCATATCTTCCCCTTCTATTTCCCAGGAGGTGATGGGACCAGTGGCCATGATCTTAGTTTTTTTGATGTTGAGTTTCAGACCGTTTTTTGCACTCTCCTCTTTCACTCTCATTACAAGGTTCTTTAATTCCTCCTCACTTTCTGACATCAGAGTGGTATCATCTGCATATCGGAGGTTGTTGATATTTCTTCCGGCAATCTTAATTCCGGCTTGGGTTTCTTCCAGTCCAGCCTTCCGCATGATGTACTCTGCATATAAGTTGAATAAGCTGGGGGACAATATACAGCCTTGCCGTACTCCTTTCCCAATTTTGAACCACTCAGTTGTTCCATGACCAGTTCTAACTGTTGCTTCCTGTCCCACATATAGGTTTCTCAGGAGACAGATAAAGTGGTCAGGCACTCCCATTTCTTTAAGAACTTGCCATAGTTTGCTGTGGTCCACACAGTCAAAGGCTTTCGCATAGTCAATGAAGCAGAAGTAGATATTTTTCTGGAACTCTCTGGCTTTCTCCATAATCCAGCGCAAGTTAGCAATTTGGTCTCGAGTTCCTCTGCCTCTTCGGAATCCAGCTTGTACTTCTGGGAGTTCTCGGTCCACATACTGCTGAAGCCTACTTTGCAGGATTTGAGCATAACCTTGCTAGCGTGCGAAATGAGTGCAATTGTACGGTAGTTGGAGCATTCTTTGGCACTGCCTTTCTTTGGGATTGGGATGTAGACTGATCTTTTCCAATCCTCTGGCCACTGTTGAGTTTTCCAAACTTGCTGGCATATTGAATGTAGCACCTTAACAGCATCATCTTTCAAGATTTTAAATAGTTCAACTGGAATGCCATCACCTCCACTGGCCTTGTTGTTAGCCAGGCTTTCTAAGGCCCACTTGACTTCACTCTCCAGGATGTCTGGCTCAAGGTCAGCAACTACATTGTCTGGGTTGTCCGGGATATCCAAATCTTTCTGATATAATTCCTCTGTGTATTCTTGCCACCTCATCTTGACATCTTCTGCTTCTGTTAGGTCCTTCCCATTTTTGTCTTTTATCATGTTCATCTTTGCGCAAAATGTTCCTCTAATATGTCCAATTTTCCTGAACAGATCTCTGGTCTTTCCTTTTCTGTTATCTTCCTCTATTTCTTTGCATTGTTCATTTAAGAAGGCCCTCTTGTCTCTCCTTGCTATTCTTTGGAAGTCTGCATTCAAGTTTCTGTAACTTTCCCTATCTCCCTTGCATTTTGCTTCCCTTCTCCTCTCTGCTATTTCTAAGGCCTCGTTGGACAGCCACTTTGCTTTCTTGCATTTCCTTTTCTTTGGGATGGTTTTCGTTGCTGCCTCCTGGACAATGTTACGAGCCTCTATCCAAAGTTCTTCAGGCACTCTGTCCACCAAATCTAGTTCCTTAAATCTGTTCTTTACTTCCACTGTGTATTCATAAGGGATTTGGTTTAGATTATACCTGAGTGGCCCAGTGGTTTTTCCTAATCTCTTCAGTCTAAGCTTGAATTTTGCTATGAGAAGCTGATGATCAGAACCGCAGTCAGCTCCAGGTCTTGTTTTTGCTGACTGTATAGAGCTTCTCCATCTTTGGCTGCAGAGAATATAATCAATCTGATTTCGATATTGCCCATCTGGTGATTTCCATGTATAGAGTCGCCTCTTGTGTTGTTGGAAAAGAGTGTTTGTGATGACCAGCTTATTCTCTTGACAAAACTCTATTAGCCTTTGTCCTGCTTCGTTCTGAACTCCAAGGCCAAACTTCCCTGTTGTTCCTTTTATCTCTTGGCTCCCTACTTTAGCATTCCAGTACCCTAGAATGAGAAGAACATCTTTTTTTGGTGTCAGTTCTAGAAGGTGTTGCAAATCTTCATAGAATTGTTCAATTTCAGTCTCCTCAGCAATGCTGGTTGGTGCATAAACTTGGATTATTGTGATGTTGAATGGTCTGCCTTGGATTCGTATTGACATCATTCTATCATTTTTGAGATTGTATCCCATTACAGCTTTTCCCACTCTTTTGTTGACTATGAGGGCTACTCCATTCCTTCTACGGGATTCTTGCCCACAATAGTAGATATGATAATCATCTGAGCTGAATTCGCCCATTCCTGTCCATTTTAGTTCACTGATGCCCAGGATGTCGATGTTTATTCTTGCCATCTCCTGTTTGACCACCTCCAGCTTCCCAACGTTCATAGATCTTACATTCCAGGTTCCTATGCAGTATTCTTCTTTGCAGCATTGGATTTTCCTTTCACTTCCAGGCAAGTCCACAGCTGAGCGTCCTTTCGGCTTTGGCCCAACCACTTCATTAGCTCTGGAGCTACTTGTACTTGTCCTCCACTGTTCCTCAGTAGCATGTTGGACGCCTTCCGACCTGAGGGGCCCATCTTCCAGTGTCATATCTTTTAGCCTTTTGTTTCTGATCATGGGGCGTTCTTGGCAAAGATACTGGAGTGGCTTGCCATTTCCTACTCCAGGTGGATTGCGTTTAGTCGGAACTCTGCACTATGTCCTGTCCATCTTGGGTGTCCCTGCATGGCATAGCCCATAGCTTCTCTGAGTTACTCAAGCCCCTTCGCCACGACAGGGCAGCAATCCATGAAGGAGAAAGCAGATCTTGGGAAACCCAATTTTCTGGGTATGATTTTACAGAGGATAACCTTGCGTTCTACCTGCTGTGTAGTTGCACCCTAAGTCACATTGTCTTGAATTGGTTCCACAGAAGGTGGCACGCCCACAGGATGGAAGGCTTAGACAGCTTGAGGTCCAGGCCGGGAGGGGGGGGGCTCACCTCAGAATGTTAGTTTGGGCCCTGCTCAACTCACACTATTACTCACCCTAATAAGGAAACAAGATGGCCGGGACAAGAACAGCCCCAGGTTCTGATACACTGCACGTTTTAAAAAAACTGTATTTTACAATGTACAGTAAAATACATCTACTGAACTGAATGGAATTATAATCTACAGATTTATAGGCCATCAGATGGAGGATGGCTGTCCCATATCTTATCATTTTCCATATTATCGGTACACAAATATTTGTTTTGTGGGAGAAGGCATGGCTCGTTTAATATTTTATTATTATACATGTCTCCAAATGGGAATTTCCCTATAACTTACACCCTGCTGTTGATCCCGAAGTTTCACACCAAAATGCAAATCTTCATCCGGGAGCCATTCCAGCACAAACACTGGTGAAGGCTTCATTCCCGTGTGTTGCCAAGGCCCTGCCAAATCAAACTTGCATCTGTTAGCAAGGAAACTCAGTGAGGCATAAGAACCAAACCCTGCTTATGAGTAGAATGAATGAGCCAGACTGTGATGCTGTTGTTTTTGTTCCAACATCACCATGTATTTCCATTCTCCCATTGTTTTCTTTACGGTAGCTGACCCATGATTCTCCTGTGGCTATTTGTGAAGGGAAAAAATTGTCCCAAGATAGCACAGGAGCCAACATTTTGCCTAGCAAGTGACGTTTAGGCAGACATTCTAGGAGTACCACTTATTAAATTGTCTTAGAATTAAACCTCTGAGCCCTTGGGTAGCAGAGCAGAACGTCAGCGTGACACTGAATAACATTCCTCTTATGTCCCAGGAGCCTAAGCAGTCCTGCTTCCTGACTCACTTGGAAAAAAGAAGGCAATAAACCAACCAACCCTTTAAGATTGGATATAAATGCATTTTAAACTGCTGCTTTGTAACCATATGCCTTTTTCACTTTGGAGATTCCTTAGACCCCATGTCTGAAAGTTTTCCCTCCTCCTTTTTTAGCTGGTTCAACACTGAATTACTTAAACTAGAAGGGGAAAGGTTACACAAGAAAACAGAGTAATAGATTTGCAAAGTGCCTAAAGAACAATTGTTCTTATTAATTATCTGTTTAGAAGACATTTCACATCTAAATTATATACACTATGCTCAGTATCGAATACTTATTTTTAAAACACTTAATACCTTAAATTTACTGGTTGCTCCTCTGCTCTCCAGGAATGCTCCAGGAACTTCATTTTTGCCAATTCTTGTGTGAAATAATGTCATCTGCTCCTCTCAGTGCACGTCTGCGTAAATTAAATGTCTCAAAACACATGTAAACAAGAATGTCAGGAGAGAGATCACTCATATTTTGAGAGAAATTATGTGTGTACCAACTTCTCTTATAATAGTGTAAAGAATTTAATTCATTTCATTATTATTTTTGAATTTTCCTTTTATTATTCTAATGTAACAACCAAAATAAACAAAACATGACCGAAATATCATACAATTACATTAAAACAAGAGAGAGAGAGAGAGAGAGAGAGAGAGAGAGAGAGAGAGAGAGAGAGAAAAGGTAATCTTGTGTTTCCCTCACCACTAGGAACTGTTCATCTGTTCACATGTCAATTTATTTACTTGCTTATTTTTTAACTATTATGTTATTGTCCCATTTCTCTCCAAAAATACAATGAATCTTCACTGGGAGTGAGATGTTTTTCCTTTTAATTATACATTTTGATTTCAACAGATTGAAATTGAAATGCCACAAAACAGGACTATGGGTTTAAAGCAGCCAACCTTTTTGGGACCATGGACTGGCTGAGCCTCCGAGGGAGGCGCCCCCCCTTCCTTGCGTGCCCGCAGACTCTCTGGTGCATACACAAAGCAGTGTGGGAGCGCCAGCCTGCCAACACTGGTGTGAGCAATCCCCCACTGCTTCGTGCATGTGCAGGGGCCCGCCCGCCCGCGTGCCCACCCACCCCTTTACGCTGCTGCTTGGGCACTCGGGTGCATGCACAAATCAGTGGGTGAGCACCCGCCTGCTAGCACCAGTGTGAGTGTTCCCCCACCACTTCGCACATGTGCAGGGGCACCTGCACGCCCACCCATGCGTTGCCCACCCCTTCATGGGGATGGTTGGCCATTCGGGCGGAGTGGGAGAGCGCTCACACTGGCACTGGTATGCACGAACATGTGCAAAACAGCTGTGGGGAGGGGGAAGTATGAGTGGGGGGAGGTCTGTCTTTGCGGCCTGGTCTGGCTGAGGTCACAGACCGCCACTGGGCAGTGGACCGGGGGTTGACGACCTCTGGTTTAAAGAATGAAGACATGAGAGAACTGGACCAGAAACAGATTCTTTTGCCTTATATCTTTTGGGGTCTTTTTATGGTGGTGGTATTCATTGATTGTGTGTGTGTGTGTGTGTGTGTGTGTGTGTGTGTGTGTGTGTGTGTGTGTGTGTGTGTGTGTGTGTGTGTGTGTGTGTGTGTGTGTATATAAAACACACACACACACACACACAATTCTCCCTCGCTAGCGTCTATATATATGAGTCTTGCAGGCTGGGCTTTGCAGAACTTGGGGGGGGCATAAAAAAACCCTCCCCCAAATAATCTTTGTTTGAGATTGAGGCTAGACTGTTATGAAGAATTTATTTATGAAGTTAGAGATTTGTATGTAGTAGAGGCTGTGATAGGTTAATGTATCTACTAAGCCCTTTCTCCTTTTTTAAGTAAAATGGTTCGGTGGAGTGGACATTTTGTAATAAAATGTATTTATTTATTTATTTATTTATTTGATTTGATTTGATTTGATTAGATTTGATTTCATTTGATTTGATTTGATTTATACCCCGCCCATCTGGTCTAAAAGACCACTCTAACTACACTCATTGACATAATTTCTGATTCATAGTAGGCATGTCAATTTTTTCTGGACCTCAGATGTCCAGGGAGTCTTTTTTCATGAGATGGAAAAAGTATTGGAGCCTCAGCTTCAGGATCTGTCCTTCCAGTGAGCACTCAGGGTTGATTTCCTTCAGAATGGATAGGTTTGTTCTCCTTGCAGTCCAGGGGACTCTCAAGAGTCTCCTCCAGCACCACAATTCAAAAGCATCAATTCTTCACTACAGGGAAAATCATAGCTTTGACTATGAGGACCTTTGTCGGCAAGGTGATGTTTCTGCTTTTTAAGATGCTGTCTAGGTTTGTCATCTCTTTCCTCCCAAGAAGCAGGTGCCTTTTAATTTAGTGGCTACTGTCACCATCTTCAGTGATCATGGAAGCCAAGAAAGTAAAATCTGTCACTGCCTCCATATCTTCCCCTCCAATTTGCCAGGAGGTGATGGGACCAGTGGCCATGATCTTAGTTTTTTTGATGTTGAGCTTCAGACCATTTCTTGTACTCTCCACTTTCACCTTCATTAAGAGGTTCTTTAATTCCTCCTCACTTTCTGCCATCAGAGTAGTATCATCTGCATATTGGAGGTTGTTGATATTTCTTCTGGCAATCTTAATTCTGGTTTGGGATTCATCCAGTCCGGCCTTTTTCATGATGTATTCTGCATGCAAGTTAAATAAGCAGGGGGACAATATACAGCCTTGTTGTACACCTTTCTCAATTTTGAACCAATCAGTTGTTCCATATCCAGCTCTAACTGTTGCTTCCTGTCCCACATATAGGTTTCTCAGGAGACAGATAAGGTGATCAGGCATTCCCATTTCTTTAAGGACTTGCCATAGTTTGTTGTGGTTGACACAGTCAAAGGCTTTTGCATAGTCAATGAAGCTGAATTAGATGTTTTTCTGGAAGTCTCTGACTTTCTCCAAAATCCAGTGCATTTAGTGGTTACCCTACTCCAAATAAGCATTTTCTGTGTTGATCTGTCTGTGTCTCTGTGTATCTCGTATATGTATAAAAGTTGATTTATTTCATATAAAGTTGCAACCTGGAGCCCTAAGCCCTAGCCCTAACTCTTGGCCTAACATCAAGAGCCTTCTGCAACTAAAGGGACTGTTCTCTAGATGCAGAAGAAGAGATAGGAGAGAGATGAAGGGGGGCAATGGCAAAGGTAGAGAAATTGTGTTAGGAAGAGAGAAGAGAGAAGAAAACATTGTGTGCTTCCAGTCTCAGTCACAGTTTCAGCCCTGCCCATCACTGGAATGCACTTACTACATCCCAGACAGATTATCCCTGAGAGAATCTGGCAGACTTTTAATATAACCTATCTCCAATTCTTGCACTTAGGCAGACTGGGATCTACTAATCACAGTCTTTGAGGAAGCAGGTTTCTTCTCCTCAGACTCAGAACTTCCCTCTTAGAATTCAGCTTATTCTGTTCAAGATCAGAAGGTCTTCTTTTCCATCAAGATTTTACTTTACTACTACTACTACTACTACTACTACTACTACTACTACTACTACTACTACTACTACTACTACTACTACTACTACTACTACTACTATTATTATTATTATTATTATTATTATTATTATTATTATTATTATTATTACTACTACTACTACTACTACTACTACTACTACTACTACTACTCCTGTCCTCTGAAGATGCCAGCCACAGAGACTGGTGAAACGTTAGGAAGAACAACCTTCAGAACACGGCCAAAAACCCCGAAAAACCCACAACAACCAATACTGTAGTTGCTTCCTTCTTGTTTTCTCTATCAGCAAGTTTGCCTTCTTAACATTACTGTAGCTTACAAAACAGGCCATTTCATATAAATTAACAATGAAAGCCTGGGTTGTCTGTCATATTCTAGGTTGGCTGGCAGCACTAGACTCTTACAGGGATTGACAGCTCCATGTGTCCAGCTAATAGGTGATTTATTATGCCTAAGGCTAAGAAGCACAAACCACTCAGTTGCTGTCACCCTATTGACCTTTTGCGCTGAGCCTGAGTGTCAGGTCAGATAACCTGAAGCCTGAACCCTCCTTAAGAGTCTCCAAAATTAATAGACCTCCAGGGGAAAAATTTAGAAACTTGTGTTTCTCATAGCTGGCATTATCCCAAAGAAGGAATTAGATCAAACAATCATTTAAAATCAGATCAAAATCTACCTGAGTTTCAAAGTACAGTATAAGCATTTCCTTTTTTCCCAATAATTCCAGGTAACATCAGTTTGTATAAGTTCTACAAACTTTATTTATTTACATTGCTTTTATGTTCTGTATGTACAAAAAGTTGCAAGTTGCTGTAAAAATACAAATGTTTTACAGCTATGAAGAAAACTGTAGGCCCAAATACTTAAACAGAAATATATCAAAACACAGGAACATTAAAATAAAACTCTTCATTTCATATAATCAATATTTAGCTAATAACATTTTTGGCTGCAAGACTTAGCAGGCTTTATATGATATGACTCAACTGAACCTGGGCCATACCAATTTATGGAAACCATTGTTAAATCCTTGGTAGATATCATTTTAGAATGCTATATTATTATTATTACCAGCAACAGAGCCAGTTAATTCAAATGGGTTTCACTTGTCAGATGGCCAAGAAAAGTCATGCTTTTCTTGCATGCAGTGAGCAAGAAATACAGCACCTTCCATTTGTATTGACAAAAATTTGTGTTTTCAGTTATCATTACACAGTGGTGCCTCGCTAGATGATGATAATCCTTTCCACTGAAATTGCTGTTTAGTGAAATCATTGTCTAGCGAAAAGCATTTCCCTATTGGAATGCATTGAAACCTGTTTAATGCACTCCAGTGGGGAAGAATCATCGTTGTCTAGCGAAAATCAGCCATAGGAAAGCCACTTTGCGAACCGCCAATCAGCTGATTAAATAGCTGTCTTGCGAAACTTAGGTCCCGAAAACACCCGTTTTGCGAGCGCGGAGGGAACGGTCAAAATCGTTGTCTAGCGAAAATTGGTTTGCGAAGCAGGGACCAATCATTGTCCAGCGAAATTCCCCCATAGGAATCACTGTTTTGCGAATCGCTATAGCGATTGCAAAAAGTCAATTTCTAGCGAAAAAACTGTCATGCGGGGTAACTGTCTAGCAAGGCACCACTGCATTTTTATTCTTCCTTTCCACTTAAAAAAAAATTACAAATAAATAACAAAGACGTATACTGCATAGTTCAGATCACAAGTTCAGTTCTCCCTAAGCCAAGCCGCACAGTCCTAGAGCAACACCAGAAGAAGGGATTGGTAAACTGCTGCTGAGTATTTTATACCAAGGAAATCTGGCATGGATTGCTGTAAACTGGAATCAGCTTGATGGCACATAATTAATTAAAGTAACAAGCATCATTATAACTAAGTAAACCAATGAGGCTGTTAAAATCACCATACTAATCAAAATAGCATTAAAGGCCAGATTGAAAATATCTTTACACCCTTCCCAAAAGTGATAAAAGTGAGAACTGATTACAGTTCCAAAGGAAACATATTCATACTCTGAGAACAGTGCAGAAGCAAGTCTTCTGCAAACTGGCCAGTAAAGTGGGTGTCTTTGAGTAATGGTTGCCTCGACAGGCCCTCCTGAAGATCCTAGCAACCAGACAGGATAATGATGAGGCAGGTGGTTCCTTAGATGAATACCAACTTTCAGAATTTAAGTCTTCAATTTGTTTGTGTGGGCCCCTTCTGATGTTACTTTTAATGAGCTGGAAGCTTCTCCCACACTCTGTGCGTAGAAATAGCAGTTCTATCCAGTGGGATCTCACAGTTCCAGTTCTGCTGAGAAGCATTGGAATAAGTGGCATTGCCAAAAACAGGAATCCAGAAGCCAAAGTACCAACCAAATTAAGAGGTAGAGAAAGAATAGAGACAAGGAATTATATCTGTTTGTACACAAATTTTTGACCACCAATTGTTTTCCACTTTGAACATTTGTCTTGTAAATTCCTCAGAAAAGAACAAAAACAAACTTTTCATCCAGTTTTACTAGCTATGTTCAATATGAATAAGTATTCTCAGCTCGGACCGAAACATATTGAACCTCGTGTTATATATGTGGTAAATAATTTTCTTAGGAGGGGAAAAAGAAAGAGAGAGAGAAAGAGAGAGCAGTCAACTCTTATTTAGCACTAATATTTTGAGTTTGCATTCATTCCATTCTGAATATGGACATTTGTGAATTTGGAATATGCTTTTTTAAAGTTCTTGAATGAAATTCTGCTTCGCTCCTACACACAGTTCATTATTGCACTGGGAATTCGTTTGATTTTGAATACTTGTACTGTGTGTAATAGTGTTTATGTAGCAAAATCAGCACACCACATCAGGGGAAAGTATCAGCAGATTTGTAGATGTACAAAAAGGCTTGTGGAGGAAGGGGAACTCTAAGGTGAAAGTAGCCGCAGTATATTTCCAGTAGGGGCCTAGTATTCTCAGTGACCATGCCCTGCTGGCTTGGGTACTGAGGATGGTAGATCCAGAAAACGATTGAAGGAGTGAGGAGAGATGTCATGGAGTAGGAGGAATCTTGAAGGAAAGCATGCAATACTGCAATGTTTTGTTATAGGTCTGACTTGATTGTTGTCCTATACAAAATGTACTTCATATAGTTGTATACCTGCCATTTTTTTCAGGTTCCACAAAAGATCTAATTGAGACATGTTGTGCTGCTGGACAACAGTGGGCTATTGACAACAATGAATGTACAGAAATCCCTATAAGTGGAATGGATGGTGATATTTGCAGGTATGTAGACAAAAACTGAAGAAGCTTCTGATTCACATCCGACAAACACTTCATGATCTGACTGAAGCCTGTGTCAGGCAACACTCTCTTTTTATTTATATAAAAATTGAAAGCAAAGTTTTTTTAAGCTGTTCCATTCAGCTACAGAACATCAATACAGTATTTAGGGTTTCTTTTTTATTGCTATTATTGTTGTTCTTTGTTACCAGATTTATTATTTATGTTCAAAGAACGCGAGACAATGCCTTCAAAAGTGGCGATAGAAAAAAAGTCTCCTATTGAGAATCTCTGCTAAATACAAAGATTATCAAAATTTATGTACACAAATGATAAAAATCACTTTGTCAAAGGATTTTACGGAGTTTTTAAAAGAAACAATTGTTTGCATTTAACAGAGATTCTTGGGAGAGGACTTATTTTTCTGCTAGCATAAATGAGCAAGACCATATAGTTGGTGAAAACTGGACATGCAATGTTCTTTCTTCCACTCATGACCACCTGGATCTTGGCCTTTTCAAAGAATATTTACTACCATATACTCTGATTGCAATCATCATGGTTGCTTGTGAAGAAATATAATGCATGGGAAAATCAAAATTCTTGGTCCAATGTGCAGAACTATTGTAGTTAATGGGGAAGGGAAGAGACTAATTTGTCAGGCCCGGGATGGGCAAAGTCTGGCAGAAACTGGGAATAATGACAGTACAAATGTACTGTAAAGTGAACGTGCCCTTTAAGAATTCAGCTTTTGAATCAATGGGCCTTTATTCTCATTTTATGTGTATAGTCGTTTTATGTGCAGACTAAACTCCTGCTCATGAGATTATATTTGTTTCATTGCAGGTTTCTGTAAAGAACATAACTAAACTAGAATTTAGATTAGTTGGAGTTCAGGGTAATGGGGAATATGTGCACGTCGTGATCAAAGCACAAACTGTGGTACCTACAGAGGACATAATTCCAATTGTTAGTCCCAGCTGGAGTAGACAGTGAATGACTGTGTCTTGTTAAGTTCACATTTATGTTTATCCCATTGATTCAGGTAGTTGGGGGACTAACACTTAGATTTATGACCAGCTATAAAACTCCGAGGTTGTGTATAACACACTGTCACATTCTGCTTTCTATGGTGGCTTTGCTGTTTCTGCTGCTCCTGCTCTGGGTATAGGCTGAACACAGATTCAAAACAGATTCAAAGTACTGTGAGAATGATTGGACCTGCTTTTGCTGTAGATGAAGTAGTGACGCTGGCTGGAACAGTCATTCTTAATTGGGGGGGGGTGGTGGCTTTCAGATTTGATGGAGGCCACAGATTGGAAACAATTCTTCATACACCACCTGATACGGTTTATTATGTGACTTATACAATTCTGATTTGGTCTGCACTTCTTTAATATTGTGTTTTTGGCCATGGCCAAAGAAAGGGTGGGAATGGCTGGGCGAGAACATATTCAGTGGTTTGGGTTCAGATACTGACCCATTTATTTCACTGGAGTATTTAATGTGTCCAGCAATGGCCTTTTTCAAAGTGCATAAATGCAGAATTTAGAAAAGTTACTATTTTCACTGTAACGCACAATTCTCCAAGTCACTGTGGATGGCTGTGCCAGACAGGGGATTCTGGAAGTTGTTGTCAAAAAAAAAAAGTAACCTTCCCAGGCTCTACTCTAAATAGTTTCTGAAATAACGGTGTCTGCCCATTCCCTTTGAAAGCAACATGTGTTTCATTTGTTGTAGAATTGCTCAGAAGCAGTGTTGTGTCTCGTATTTAAAGGAGAACAGCTGCATTGGTGGCATGATTGCAGCCAGAGAAGGTGACTTGTGTGGACCGGATGAAAGTGATGCCTGTGGAGGATCATTTTATAAGGCAAGTTAATACTCCTGCATAACTTTATTGCACCAATGTTAATATAAACCAGCTTGAGTGTTGGCAATTTTAAATATTTGCCTTGCATGGTCTGTTTTTTGCTTAATTGCAAGACATCAGATGAGAATGTGAAAATTTCAATGAGCTCAGCATTTTGGCTGCACACATTAATTTCTTGGCATGAACAAGATGCATAATCTCTAATTTCAGAGCTTGCATGCAATTCAGGTCTTTTTTAAAAAAATCTAGTTGATAAGAATTTCATTAGTGCCTTGGCTATAAGGTCTATGTTCAGCATAATTCCTCCCTCCCAACATTATTATAGATAATCAGGGAAGTTGATTGCTATATGGTTTTCCCCCCTTCTTGCTTAGATAAATTTATTGGATTGAAACTGATATGAGCAGCTATTCCAACTTGACATTGAAGAACAAATGTTTCTTTGACTACAGAAACCTTGGCTAGAATCCTGTTGGCTTAGGTGATTGTGTTAAGGACAATTACACAAGCGATGTGAACTGTTTTCCTGGCTGTTGGGTGGGAGGTGCATCTTTCTCTGTCTTTGCAACTGTCTGCTCAGCCAGGCTTAAATATGCAGAAAGCACTTTTGTGAATGCTCTTTACATGCATGGAAAATGTCATCCAGAGTTTGATGCTTATCTCAGATGTTAAGATACTATCGATGTTGTATTTGGGGGGGGGGGATATATTTGTTTGATAAATATCTGCACAGCTTCTTTCATCTCAGTGAAATAACTTTTATAAAAATTCAAGATCTGGCTTCTTGGTTATTTTTATCCTTGCTTTCAGATTGGCTGGAATCCTATTGGTATTCATGTAACGTGCCTTATTATGACTAAATGACAAAACGCCAGGGTGCATTTCAGTTGCAACCAAGGCTTACTCCCATAAAGCATCTTTTAAGAAAATATTTCAGAGGAGGAGGGTTCAGCTCAC
This sequence comes from Pogona vitticeps, assembly GCF_051106095.1. Lineage (NCBI taxonomy): Eukaryota > Metazoa > Chordata > Lepidosauria > Squamata > Agamidae > Pogona > Pogona vitticeps. The sequence continues at coordinate 70,769,716 of NC_135784.1, read as the reverse complement.
GACCATGGGTGTGGCCCTCCAAGGCCCATGGATGAACATATGCAGCTGCTGGATCGCTGGAGATAGCCTGCCCCTTGTTTAATACAAGGCGAAAACATACATAGGATATAAGATTTGTACATTTGTACATTGGCCTGTGGCCTATGTTGCTGAGATAATTACCATGGGCTAATACATAGTTAAACACATAGTCCTGCACAGCAGCAAATGAACTCTTTCTCCTTAAGTCTCCTACCGTTATTAATACTCCCCATCCTGAGGAGAGCCTATCCAGGTCAATGCTTGACTTTCTTCATCAGAGAAAGGCATTGTGGAAGAAATGTCAGAGAGGCCATTTGTACTCTGCCTTACTCTGTGGAAGTCCAGTACGTGATGATATGGTGGGTCTCCAGAGCACTGTCAAGTGATGGCAGAAGAGTCGCCTAGTAGGGGAACATCCTGATAGCCCTTATCCTGCAAGTATGCCGGTCTCTTGAACGACAACCCACACTGTTAGAGCCTTCTAAAATTATTTGTCCTTGACAAAATTCATGGTGCTGTAATGCAGGAGTCATTGTATTCATTGTATGACCACTTCTCATTGCTTTTATTAAAATAAGATAGAGAGGAAGAAAGAAAATAGTAGATTCCTTTTGTTGAGCCAATTACTATGGCTTAAAAAAACAGGCAGTCTCAGAGACCAGTCTTAGGTATTCCATAAAAATTTAAAGCACAGATGAATGCGAGTTTGAAAGCATTCAATACTCAATGACTTTTTTAAACTCACCTTTTAATATCTGATTTATATCCCAAAGAGGACTCATTCTAGAGAAAACTACAACTAATGTAACATTAGACAAAGAAAAGTATGAAAGAGGGAAACAAGCAGTCTTTTGCATTACAAAGAAACACAACAATACTGCAGAACGTTTCTTTATGATTCTGCCTATTAAAGATTCAAGTGTGGTCCAAAATGTCTCCCTAGGATGGAAACAAACATGCATTTATTTATGTATATGTGTGTCTGGTTGATGCTTTTCAACCACAAGGGTTTCAAAGCAGGATGAAATAAAACAAAACAGCAGATATTGCAAAGCATCATAAAAACAGTTCATAAAAATATACCAGTACAAGTACTTTAACAATATCCCATCCCTTTAAAAACAAGAAGCAAACAAATTCACATCCCAGAAGGCCCAGTAGAATAAAACTTTAAAAAAACATAATGGTATGTGTAGTGAATATCTCCTACACTGTTTCTGGTAGTTATTAATTTTGTCTCAGACAATAGCTTGGTAGAGCCTGATAGTGCTGTACAGACAACATTACTCCAGGAAAAAAATGATTTGTTGGGATATGTATATATTATATAGGAAAAGTTAATAACCTCTCTACAAAAGGCTTTAAAGTTAGGACCAATACGTAGCACGTAGGCTGGAGTTAAAATGAAAACAAGGGCACTGTTCAGGTTAGGAGACCTCGCTTTTCATTCTATTTCCCCTTTCATGACAACAAAATTAAAATAAGGGTTTCAGCACTTAGGACAACTCAGCTGCAGGCATGATGTGGCCTGAAGAGATGATACTTGAGTGTAACTTCAAAAGCAATGTAGATTAACCCATTTCCCCTTCCACAATAGGATTTCCTCAGAGACATCTCCCATGGCAATTAAACTGTGTTTATCTATGAGTCACCGATCACAAAATGACACATTCCAAATGCAAGATACATAGGTGATGAAAATCTAATGCTATGGCAAGCAACGTCTTTCACCTCTTGAAGTATCATCTCTTATGAACTGGTGCTAAGCGTATGTCTAGGTTTAACCCTGGAGTTGAGGAGAGACTGACATGGCTATGCCTGATTCTGACTGATTGCTGTGCCAGCCTGTGATATTGGAGATATTTGAGCATACATTCCCATAACCCTTGCTCTTTTGCATTTCGTCAGGAAAATTAAATGAAAATCATGAAAAGACATCCTCTTTCAGTTTTCATTAGCCGTATATTATGTATTTTGCCAAAGGGTCTTGGAGTTAGGGGACACTTCTTATTAGTCATGTTTTTGTTTGTTGGAAGATTACGTGCAGTTTTTTGTGTTTTTGTGGTTTGACTTAATCTGAAAATGGAATCATAAAATGGATGCCTTGGGGCTCACTATAATTACCTGCTGAGGTAAATTAATTTTCTCAGTAAGATACAACAGGTCTATTACACTTCAATTGTCAGATTCCACACAACTTTCAAAATAGCTCCGGGCGGTTCTAACATTTGCGAGCAGGGATAGGTCAGCTGTCATCTTAAGTGAACGCAAATCTTGCCACCACCTACAAGGAACCACTTTTGTGGGGTACCGTACATTATTCTGAAGTGTTTCTATTGAAAACAGGGCTTATAGAATAATGTTCCTCATAAAGTTTCATTGTTGCCCTGTCACTTCAGCTGTTGAATCTTGTACAGAATCCTTCTAATGCAGCTGTACTAAAAAGCTCATTCACTTGTGCACCTCCTTCCCGACTCTGTCCCCCACCCACCCCCTTACATGTGAGACCCGGAAAATAAATCAGGAACTATACGTAAATTTCTCTATGAATAGGTTCCACTCCAGGGGCTGATGAAAATGCACAGCCTACTGTTGGAACTACTTCTGTCTGTGCCTTTGGCATGGAGCAATCTTGCCTCCCTACTATAGCTCCCCAGGCAACCCAAAAACTGATTTGGGGATTAAAGAAACCCTTCAGAGCTGGTTTTCAGGCTGTGCTAAAAAATGAAGTTCTGCATCACTGGTGTTTCCACGCTGGTGTAATGTTAAGATTTAGGCCTATAAGATGGATCAGCAAAGTGTAGTCATGCTATCTTGGGATGGTGGGAGTTGAAGCTTATCACATACAGAGGGTATCAAGTTGTGGAAGGTTTGATGGTTGTTGTGGGTTTTTTTGGGCTCTTTGGCCATGTTCTGAAGGTTGTTCTTCGTAACGTTTCGCCAGTCTCTGTGGCCGGCATCCTCAGAGGACAGCACTCTGCTCATTAGACCAGAGGTGCCCACAGGGCACAGAGTGCTGTCCTCTGAAGATGCCGGCCACAGAGACTGGCAAAACGTTAGGAAGAACAACCTTTAGAACACGGCCAAAGAGCCTGAAAAAACCCACAACAACCATTAGATTCCGGCTGTGAAAGCCTTCACAAATACATTGTGGAAGGTTTCCTGAGCGCTTGCATATACCTTGCTATTTTAATCAAGGTTAAAATATTTCATAGGAAAATCAGTTGGCTGAGTAATCCTAAGAGTAACACCTTGAGTATGAATTGGTGTCTATGCCATAAATACCTTAGGTTCAATTTCCACTGTGCTTTTATTAGTTTAGGTGCAGCCTGCCTTTTCCCTTTATTTCTAGTGTACCCAAAGGCATCATGTAATATTAAACAAAACAAAACAAGGTTATTAGATATTGGTCAAAGAACAATTTTAAAAGCAACTATTCTTAAAAGCAGTAAGAAAGCAGTAAAACACAGTTAAAAAACAACAACACACCTATGTGCCCTCCTCCAGTCTTCATAATGTCTGCAGCTAAATTATCCTCCCATTTCATCTAGGTAAGTCCTTATTTGAAAGCCACTGAGCACAAAGAAAAAAAAGCACCTATCTATCCATATAATGGGGCTGTGTATGGGCTAGATGCCACCCTATTTCATATATGTGGTGCCCAGCCACTCACAGTTATATAGCATACTACGTTCTTGCTCCCAAATCTTGCTTTCACTCTCCATAGTAAAAGACTGTGCTCTTACAGGAAACAGTCACTGCATCAGATTGCTGAGGAAATGCTGCTACTCATGTAGTGTTTTTGATATAGTTTTTGGCAGCTGTGTGAATCTTCTCTCCATGTAAGGAGAGCCCTTTATGCAGCACAAGTAGTGTCACAGTCTCTTAGAAGAGCACTGGTGTGCAGCAATGGCTATTGCTAGTACAATTCAGGAGGTAAAACTAGAAAGTCAAAGTGAAGTAAACAAAAAGCCTCAGTGTATCCAATGCCACTTTCTGTGTCGCTTTTAAGGCAGTGACATTGCAAACACTATTGTGCTTTCCAGTTACATATCCTCAAACACATTCATATGTGAGAGAAACAAGAATCTCTAGCATAGCGATGTTTTCAGGGCAGAAATGGACAGGATGGCAGGTTCATCATTATTTGCTTTAAAAAGTAAATGATGTTTGATTATCTTTCAGCAGTGTTTCACAGCATAGCAAGCTGCAAATTAGCTTGCTTTTATTTGCTGATGGGGTAAGATTTGTTTGCACATTGATTGTGAAGAACAGTCCTGAAGAACAGCTCTGAAACTGGAGAGATAATGTTTTATTGTATTTGTTTGTGAAGCTGCCATCCGATTTGTTCTCTCTTACAAGATGAAGCACATGTAGGCTAGATGTGGGAAGGTCGAAGCACTCTGAGGCAGAAGTGGGTAGCCGTGGCACAAAGTGTCAGCAAAATCAGTTGTCTAAATACCCAAAGCCTTTTATATGATCCAAATGTTATCGTGCAACATGATCTGATATACGTACACCTGTTGCAGATTTTCCCCACTGTATGATCTGGCTGGTTTCCCTGTAGAAATCCCCTTTGTTGAAAACATGGGAGCAGTGGTACATAACTAGAATTTCTGACTAGAATTTCCAGGTTCAGGGTCCTCTGTGTGTGCAAGACATAGCTTGAGATTCTTAGATCTTTTCCAGTCAAGGTTGTTTCAGGTCCATATCCTAGTCTGTCCTCCCTTGATCAGGCAAATAGTTGACAGGAATTGAATATACAGTGACAGTGTAGAACATTTTCAGTGGAGATGTCTTTTCCTGGAACAAGATAAAGAATCTGAGGCAGGGCAGTGGGGCCAGGCAGGAGAGGAATGCAGTGTTAGATTCACTGAGAACCCCAGGTAGAACTCCCTGGTGTGTTGTAAAACTAACTTCCCTCACGCATGTTGTGAGGATTAAAGTTGGAAAGTGGATATGTCTTTTCTGTTGCTGCAAGCAACACAGAATAAGTGAGAGGTGATTTTAAAAGTATATGTATTTTAAAAGCTTAAGGTAGATAATGACAAGAAATTAAAAGGAAGACAAGCATCATTACTAAATTAGTAGGACGTGCAGATGTTAAAACAATGGGACATTCAGGCGGCAGTGGAAAACACTTTAATACAGCAAGTGAAAACACAGATCAGCACACAAGCTAAAAAACATACACGAGTCCAAAGTTATGCTAAACAGGATGACTTTAACAATCTGGCAGAAGGCTGTTAAGTATGGGGCAAGAAAAGCCTCCCTCAGGAGAAAATTTCAGAACCTGTGCCTGGCTACTGAAGCATGTAACAAGTGATAAACACATGAATCCACAAATTTGGTAAGCAAATAGATTTGGCCCCGGTGGTAAACTTATCTAATCTTTTACTTTCTCTCATATAATGAAAGATTTGTATCTCTTTGTATTCCGTCAGAGAATTCAATGGTTATTACTCACTCAGGTGTATCTGTGTGAAGTATTTAGGTTCGCTGTTCTGTTAAGAGCAGCTGTTAAGCTTTCACCTCAGACACCGACCCCCAGTGGCATGCATTTGTGTGTATGAGGTGCGGCGGCAGTGTGCATACCAGTAACAGCCTTGCAGTATACAAGATGTCACTCTACTGATTCAGCCCAGTGAATGCTGTCATCCTGGCTTTCAGGGACACTTACCACTGCTGCCATGCTAATGGCCCCTTTCTCTTACAGCAATGTTGCGACTGCTGTGCCGTGGGTCTGCGAGTGAAAAATGAGGGGCAGAGGTGCGAGTCCAACCCAAATCTTGGCTATCCTTGCAACCATGTGATGCTTTCCTGCTGCGAAGGAGAAGACCACCTCATCCCTCCAGAGCTAAAGAGGCACCCTGAACCACTGCCAACTTCAACACCCGAGAAACGTAAGTGTCGCCTTGTTAACCACAGGAAGCAGAAGGGGAAGCCCAGTCAACTTCTCACTTCATTAAAAACACACACACACACAACACACACACACACAGTCATCCTGGAGATAGCACAAGGCACTCCATTGTGTGAGGCTAAGGAACTTGTTCTGTTTGGGGGCGATTTCCAGGAAACTGTCTCAAGGGCTACAGCAGCTAATTTGTCTTTGTGCAACTCTCGATTCTGCTCCTTTCTTGTCAGTTTATAGCACATTTTTTGTAGAGGCCAAGCAGGTTTTTGCAGTGGGTAATTACAGAACACACATACATACTCACACAAAGCAATTTTCCTAAGATACAGAGATGGGACATAAAATCTTGCTGAGATAGAATACACCTGGAATTCAAGGAACCATAAAGGATCTAAATTTGCAGGCACTACAGGACATAAAAACATATATCCAACACAGAGGACTGTCTGCTTCAATAATGTTACACTTAATAGTTCCTGATTTTTCCTTCTCTAGAGTTTCACTTCAGTAAGGACAAAATGCTTTTTGAAAATGCAATGTAAAGTGCTTACATTTGGCTGTCCTTCCCCTGGTTACTGTCTTTACATTGAAAAATGGGCAGTTTTGAATCAGACACCAAACAGAGTACCGACAGCATCATAAACACCTTTTGGACCAAATTAGATCACATTCCAGATGAGTCTCCTGTTGCATTGTGGTCTTGATTCCTGGTACAGTAAAAAACAAAACACAACATATCCTATCAAAAAATAATACAGTGATACAGTGCATTAAAATTGTTTTGAAATAAAGATTTACGTTATTTTAAAGAAAGGAGTCCTATCACACTGTAAAAATATGAATATAAAATGTACCTTGAAGATGATTGTGGGGAGGGGGGCACCAAGTAGCACTGCCCTCTCTGTGATGTCCAAAACTATCATCAGGGCTGATAGCCAACATGACTGGGCTCAGGAGGCCCAGACAGGACAGGACAGAAGACAGGACAGCACGGAGGCTATATAAAGGAAGCAGGTGAGGAAGAAAGGGGAAGGGAGAGAGAAGAGGCATGGGTGGAAAGAAAGGAAGGCAAAAATGAGGAGACATCAGGCAAGAAGGGTGCCGAAAGAGAGTAATTTCTGTCAGTTATAGGTCTGCAGAGAAACCTTTGCAGCTAGCAAACAAAAGCAGCCAGAGTTGAGAAAGAGAGAACTACAGAAGCCACGGTAAGCCACTGGATTTAGATCTATCCTGTGGAGTATCCCGGAAAAGGCCCTCTGTCAAAGGGGAGTGCCCAAAATGAGGAGAGGTGCCCTTGAGAGGGTGGGTCCTGGGATCGTTTGGGAACTATGTGGGCCCAGCCCTCACTGGCATCTGATCCCATCTGGAGAGCCTACACTGGGTCCCTGACTGGGAGGAAGGTGGCATGCTCAGGATATAAAGAACATTGGTCATTTAGTCCCTCCTGGCCACATTGGAGTAGGGACAAGTCCTTGTACCTTGGTGCACCTACAGCTGTTGACAGTTCCTGGGGCTAATTGTTTATCAGTTGTATATTTGTCTTGCCTCTAAGAATGAAATAAACCCTGAAGACTGCCAATGAAGGTGCTATGTGTCCTTGTGTAGGAAAAGGGGACTTGATGGCCCCTGATTATGTTGCTGTCTTCTTTCTGGAGGACACAGAACAGTTGAGAGGGATAAAAAAATTATTAGTTCCTGTTCCTACATACAACCATATTTGCATGATAATGTCAGCTACGACAGTACATAGTAGTGAAAATGTAAGAAGTACTTGCCATTTTCTTGCTCTCAAGTGAAAAAGCATGTTTCAAGACAATGAAAGGACCTGCTGAAAATTGTCAGCTGCTGCAAGGCGTTTTTTTTTGTTTTGTTTTGATTTTACTTCTGTAAAAAAAAATGAGAATGTGGAGAAAATGGCAATTGTTTCAGTCAGCAGCAGCATTAGCCAAATAACTGGGGCTTTCAAACCTAACGATGTTGTATTTTGCACAAATCACAAAGTTTATGTGAAAATTATCCTTTTTATGTATGCAAAGCCATTTCGAAGCCATTCCCCCACAAAAGAAGTATCAAAATGCCCCCCCCCAAAAAACCTACAAAAAAACTCTCTCAAAATCTCATTAGGGGTGAAAAACATTGAAATTATTTTTATTGAGACAGGACTGGAGAAACTGCTCCCAATACCTCTGGAGAGATATGGTAAATCAATGTGAATGCTGCCAAACTAGATGGTCTGATTTTGTACAAAACAGTTTCCTATGTTCCTAAATCCCTCATAGGGTAGCTATTGTAAACAGAAAGTGGGTGAGACCCCTGGAACTTGCAATATATGTGCTCAGGATGCATGACACCGTAGTGAAGAAGGTTTTGCAGTCATGAATACTCCATCATATTTAAATCCAGTTTCAATTAAAGTTAGTTATATTTGCATCTTTCCCATTTTCTTATTGCAGTTTTGCTGGACTGTGTGTTGGGGGTGCAACTTGGTCCACCATGATTAGAACATAGTGAATTGGCTGAAAAATGTTATAATTTTTACTGAACTTATGTCTGTTGTGGAAGTTTGTAGATATAATATTTCCACTCTGGAGATACTGAACATTTTTTTGTTTTCCAGTTCCTGTACCTTCAGGGGCTGTATGGGGTGTAACTGAATTATTTTACCTTAATGTTCCATAAATTATGCTTTTAGAGATCATAAAGTAATAGAGTAATTAATGCAGCATACTATTATTTTTGACATTTAATTAGATCCTACGTAAAACATAACACAATGATATATTGCAGAAAAATCCAATGTCAGAAAATAATCTGGTGAAAAAGGATGTGCATTTAATGGGATTTTTAAAGAAGAAACTTGGCAAATTGAAACTCCACAGTGTCAAAATAAAGTTTTCTAAATATAGAATCCTGATTTGTTTTAATTCAATTTAATGTTGATTTTATTTTAAATCAGAGGTGAGCAACCAGTGGGCCTCAGCCTGGTTTGAAGTGGCCCCTGACCTAATTTCAAAGAGTGATCTCTCTTTTTCTCACAAGCTTGGTAGGTGAAAAAGAAGAAGGGAATAAAAATTGAGAGAAAAAGGATGGGGGAAGAGGGAGAAGAACTAATGCCAGAGAACAGGAGTTACTAACCTGTGGCTCTGGCCACATCTGACTCATTTAGTCACACATGTGTCATGTGTTTAGTTGTGTTATCCTACTCAGAAGTTGCAATTCTGGTTCTTTGTGTTCTGTTCCAGTAGGCTTTGGGGCAATATTGGTTTTTACTTGGAAAGGGTGGAAGAATGTTGCTCCTGAGGGCATTCTGTGGCTAATTGCATTAGATCCCTCTAGTCAGGTGGAATGGGTGAATTTCCATGGGCTCTCCTACTCAGAAGTTGCCATTCTGGGCTGTTTTTCACAATAATGAATTTCTGCGAATAAAGAGATGGTATCACACAAAAAAGAAAGGAAGACCACATATTGACATTAGCAAGACTCATGATCAGAGAAAAGTAGAGCAATGTGCCCAAGCGCTTGAGGAAACCCTTCCAGGCCCGGCTGTTGCAAATGCACCTGAATGATGGGAACATTTCAAGAATGCTGTTTATAACACCACCTTGTCCACATTTGGCAAGTAGACCAAAAAGACGGCAGACTGGTTTGAAGCCCATTCGGAGGAGTTGATGCCAGCCATTGAGAAAAAGAGGAGAGCTCTAGCAGCATACAAAGCCTGTCCTAGTGAGTATAACTTGCAGGCTCTTTGAGTTGCTCGTAGCAAAGTCCAACAGACTGCAAGGAAATGTTCTAACGATTTTTTTTTATTTTTTTTTGGACTTATATACCACCCCATAGTGCTACAAGCACTCTCCGGGCGGTTTTACAATTTTAATTATACAGGCTACAGCTCTGCTCTCAGATACAAATATAAGTGGACACAGCTAACATCAAGGGAATGTATGACAGTATCAAGCAGGCCTGAGGTCTAATACAGAAGAAATCTGCTCCTTTGAAGTCTGCTACAGGCGTGATCATCCAGGACCGAGCACAGCAGATGAAACACTGGGTGCAGCACTACTCTGAGCTATATTCTAGAGAGAATGTAGTAACTGAAGAAGCATTAAATAACATTGAGTACCTGCTTGTCATGGAAGAGTTGGACAGCGAACCAACTTTAGCAGAAATAAAAGCGCCTTTGGATTCCCTCGCCTCTGGCAAATCACCTAGGAAGGATAACCTCCCTGTTGAAGTGCTGTGAAGGATGCAAACATCATCACATTGTACAAGAATAAAGGCAACAGGGGAGACTGTAATAACTACCGTGACATCTCTCAGCGCTGTAGGGAAGCTGCTGGCCTGTGTTGTACTGAATCCACAGTGTGGATTTTGAGCTAATAGATCCACCACTGACATGGTATTCTCCCTCCAACAGCTGCAGGAGAATTGTAGGGAACAATGATAGCCACTCTTTGTGGCCTTCATAGATCTCACAAAGACCTTTGATTTGGTTAGCAGGGACAGCCTTTTTAAATACTTCCCAAGATTGGATGTCCACCTCAACTCCTTAACATCATCAGGTCCTTTCATGAGGAAATGAAGGGCACTGTCGTTTCTGATGGCTCAACATCAGATCCCTTTGATATCCGAAGCACAGAGAAACAGGGCTGTGTCCTTGCACCAACCCTTTTTTGGGATATTTTTTGCTGCCATGCTGTAGCACGCTTTTTGAACTGCAACAGAAGGTGTCCATCTCCGGACTAGATCAGATGGAAAGCTCTTTAATCTCTCTAGATTGAAACCAAAGTCCATCTGAAATGCATGCAGGACTTCCTCTTTGCTGATGGATAATCCTGCAAAGCTGACCACCGGTAATCACCAAAGGCACTCCTTATCCAGAGTGCTGTTTACCCAAGGGCCAGATCTGCTGGTACATTTCCCTTCTGAGACCTACTGTATAATGCTAAAATCCCTTGTTCTACTTATGCAATAGAAAGATTTTAAAAGGAAAACTCTTTTAGATCAATGTTGTATGTATGACCCAGTGCAGGCAATTTATAGCTGACGATGGGTGGCATAACAGTATTGCCCAAGCAACAAACAGAGTAGAGGTAACTAATGTTCTAATGTTCATACTGTTGATTATGCAGTGGAGTGAACAATTTTTTAATGGAATGGAATGATCTTACACCACTGTTCCTCCTAATTTGTCTTCTAAGACAACATTTTGGTCTACTAGAATTATGGGCTCAGGCAGAATTCACAGAATTAAAACAAACTGGCTCAGCAAAAGCCAGCTTTGACTTTCAAGAACAAAATGTGAATTGATATCAGCCTCTTTCTTTTCACTGCTTCTCTACTCAGCCAGAACCATGGTAGGCCACTGAAAGCAATGAACAGGAAAAATATAAAAACAAAGTGGAACAGCAATTAGTCTGTTGCTGTTGTTACACTCTGCTTATCAGAAACAAACACCTTTTTTCTCCCTGAACTGAAGCTGCCTTAGGAAGAAAATGAAGAAATTTCGGCTAACATGTTGCTAGGATTTTGTAAAAAATTATGACTTGCACCATGTCTTGTTCTTCCTCTTTGTCCTTTTCTTCACTGTTTTTTTTTTTTTTGCATTGCGCCCAGTGATGTTTTTCCCCATGCTTCTTCATATTTTTTCTGCCTACATTTCCTTTAAGTGCTAGTTTCAAAAACCTAGGAATATTCCATATTTAAAACAAACAAACAATGCAAAAGTGTATGTCTCAATTAACCTGTGACACCATGGAGTGGTCAGAACATGCGGAATCTTTGCCACCACCTGAAAAATATAGGCTTTTATAACAAGGTTACTGATTCATTTTAAAGAGGGTGCTTGTGTACTCCACTATAAGTAAACAAGAAGTACCCAGCTACTTCTTTGCTCTGTAGCTTCTGAGGGAGAAGCTTCTTTGTTACTTAGAAATGCTTTAAAATAAAAATGAAAAATAATTTTGGGCACACACTCAAAATATAGAAAATGCTGAAGTGTTTCATCACTTGTTAATAGCTAAGTACAGTTGACTTCATTATTTTTCATTTTTTTTTTACTTTTGACTTCCTGCCATCATTGTACATGGGTTTTACTTAGTAACATCAGAAGGGTAATTCCTTGCCTAAGGAATTAATCTGAATTTCAAAGAAGGAAAAAAGTTAGAGATAAGAATGAGACTGGAAGGCTGTAAGCCGTTACATAGGTTATGAGAGATGCCATGGCTGGCTTTACTGTTAGGCAGAGTGACATGATCACATCTGTTAACAGATGTTGGGAGTAGTAGCACCAGGACCCTGATGGTTCTTCTGGAACCATAAGCTAGTTCCACAATGCTAGGAAACAGAGCTGTATATGGCCATGCAGCTGTTATGTGTTCCCAAACAGCTTCTGACCTATGAGAGCACTATGAATTAATGACCTCCATGAGGTCCTCCCACTCTGATCTTGCAAAGTAAATGCTTCCTTTATTGAGTCAATCCATTCCATATTTTGTTTTCCTCTGCATTCAACATTTCCTTAGCAGCATTGCCTCTGCCAATGTCTTCTCATGATATATCCAAAGAGCCATAAATTCAGTTATTTTTGCTTCTAGACAGAGTTCAACAGTCTCTCCTGGGACCTCCTAAACTAGCCTCCTCCAGAGGTGCACACTAGTACATGATCAGTGTTGAAGTATGATTCTATTCCCAGTGCCGGTACAGTGGGGTCTCTACTTAAGAACTTAATCCGTATTGGAAGGTGGTTCTCAAGTTGAAAAGTTCTTATGTTGAATCTGCATTTCCCATAGGAATGCACTGAAAACCATTTAATCCGTATCTGCTCTTTTCCGTCCATAGAAACTACAGTGGAACCTCTACTTAAGAACTTAATCCGTTTTGGAATGGTGTTCTTAAGTTGAAACGTTCTTAAGTTGAAGCAAAATTTCCCATAGGAATGGACTGAAAACCAATTAATCCGTTCTGGCTGTTTTTTTGTTATGTAGAGGTGCGTTCGTACATTGAAGCATTAGTTCCCATAGGAACTAATGCAAAGCTGGTTAATACGTACTCTACCACTAGGGGGAGATTTTTTTTTTTAACCTAAGATGGCCTAAGGTTAAAAAAAGAGCAGGAAAGGTTTTTTTTCCTGTTCTTATCTTGGATTTCTGTTCTCAAGTAGAAGCAAAATTTAGCAAATGGAGCTGTTCTTAAGTTGGATTGTTCTTAAGTAGGGACGTTCTTAAGTAGAGACCCCACTGTAGTTTCTGTACATGAAACATGTTACACATGTGTTATGAGCTGGCAAGACTTGTAGTTACCTCAGTAGGGTTTCTGATGTATGTGAGATATTTAAAGAGTGGTTTTACTGTGCCATCCTCCATGAATTTCCTGGTGAAATAAGTCTCCTGAATCCTGTTCAGTACTCTGTCCAGTATACTACACTGGCTCCAGATGAAATAAGGAGGGAGAAAACATTTTGTCCTTTAGTTCAGGCAGCAAAATGTCTTGGTCCAGTCCTGAGAAATTCTAAAACCAGTAAGATGATCATCCAGGTTATATGGATTTTACCTGGATGTTAAGCATCCCATACATTGCTAATTAAAACCATATACTGGCCTGGATTACAAGGGGCTTTCAGTGTATGTGTAAATCTCTAGCATTTATTGACGTAGAAGCATGCAGTGACTGCTGTGGTTAATTGTTTTGTGAGAAATGAGTCTTCCCAGAGTGAAGAGGCAATGAATGAAGCCATCCACCTTATGACAGGATCTGATCAATTTGTAAAGAGAGACACATTCTCTCTTAATGCATGGCCAAATGTTGTAATGGCGTGTAAGCCTGACACTAGCTGTTGTGCAGACAGACGGCATCTGTTCTCAGAGCTGTCTCTAAATAATGCATAGAAAGCAATGAAGTGATAGGAATGAAGTGTGCAGCAAAGCTAAGTATAAATACAAAGCACACACAAAAGCTGCTAGTGCCTTAATGTTTGCATTTAAAGTGCCAGGCTCTGATGTTTTTGCTGCAACGAAGGAGGCATAACAGTATTACACAAGCTTTCTTTTTGGAACTATTACTCCCATGATGTCTGGGGTGGGGAGGAGGATATGATGGAAACTATACTAAGAAGGGCAGTCACTACATGCTTCTTCGTCAATAAATGCTAGAGATTTACACATACACTGAAAGTCCCTTGTAAACCAGGTCAGTATATGGTTTAAACTAAAGAGGAGAAGGGGATGACAGAGGATGAGATGGATGAACAGTGTCATCGAAGTTACCAACATGAATTTGACCCAACTCCGGGAGGCAGTGGAAGACAGGAGGGCCTGGTATGCTCTGGTCCATGGGGTCACAAAGAGTCGGACATGACTAAATCACTAAACAACAACAATACTAAGAAGAAGAAGAAAGAACTTTTCCAAGCTGTGATATTACTACTGGACTTCCAGAAAAAAATGTATTCCATTTTATCATATAGTGGAAAACTTTGCCACATGCTATCCTCAATAAAGAAAGACATGGAAAAAGTAAAGAGAAGGGCTGGAGACATTCCTGCTGATTAGGATCATGTTTCTTAAGTGAGAGGTAATGTGGTGTAACAGATAGAGTGTTGTGCAAGGAGACCTGAGTTCACTATCTGCTTTTCCATGGAAAATCACTGATAGCAATGATAAGGCACTGCTTGAACATGTCATGTACATTGAATACTGTACTCTGTCACAGTCTCCATAAATCAGAAATGACTTAATGGGAGTTGGTATGGTGAGTGGCAAAGAGTTAGCAGGACCTTCTGGGTTTTGATATTTGTCTTACAGAAATCTATTCCTTAAATAAAGAGATGAGGACATTCCATAAGAGAGATGCCAAAACCATTCATGGAAACTGGAAGATGCATTCCCACCCCCTAAGATAAAAACCCATTTTGATTCCACTTTTTCATCTGACTGTTACTTGCCTTTTGCTGCTCGTTGCTTTACGTTGCAAGTGGTTACCTGTACATGTTATACTTTTATATGTCAAAATCTTCCGCATGAACCTTTTTAGTTTAGGGGTGTGGCAGAAATATGGCAAATAAATAAATCACTCCAAAGAGCAAACCATCACTTCTGAATAATTGTTGTGATTCTAAAGAACAAAGTTTTGAAACAAAAACAGGGCTGTTAATAATCCTGTTCCTGAAATGGGTTACCACTAGAAACGGGGATGAATATAAAAATGGATTGTTTTTTCCAATGAATATAGCTGATTCATTAAATATTCATCAATCCATATTTGTGGGGTCCAGAGACCCCCAAAATAAAAAGGGAAGATATCCAATCTTCACCAGAGTTGGCAGACATGTTGGGGAAAGACATAGGAAGCTCCGTTGTGATTCTGGATTCTTTAAGTACCTGGGGGAGCTTTCCGGGGGGGGGGGTCCTCTTTGTGACCATATAACTCAGGGATCCATGATTCAATGTTCACCAAACTTTTAGGAGTTGTAGAAAAGCGTCTGAGGAAGCTTCCTTGCACATTTGACATCTCTACGTAGATGGCTAGGGGCCAGTGTTATAGCCATTTAAAGTGCAGATGAATCGACAGATCAATCCATCGATTCGTCAAAGAATATTCGTATATTCATATTCATTGATCTATTAACCTTGACGAATAACAGATCAAAACAAATCACCTTTTTTTATTTGTCCCCATCTCTAGTTACCATATTTCAGCTGATTTTTCATGTTCATGCCTTATCAAGGGAAAGAGGTCCACATTTACTTTTTTCTAACTATGGCTGCAATGGGATGATAGGAATGGTAATTCAAAGTATCTGAAAGGCAACCGGATGAAGAAGGCTGAATGAAAAGCTTATTTTAAAAAGGCACCATCTTTCATTCTTTCCCTGCAGTGATTATCTCTTACGTATTCTTAAATCATGTTTTTCAAGAATGGAATCAATTCAATCAGCACAGAAACTATACTAGTTCTTCTCTATTATCCATGGCTGAAGGCAACCCACCTTTCCTTTCTTCTGTTTGCCCATCATATTTACTGACCAAATGAACTGCACACTTAGAACTAAAGTAGTTTCTTTTAATCAATAGCCTTTATAAAGTTCAATTCTTCTCTTTCAGCTTTCCCCCTGTCCATATAGTGATCAATTGTTTTGACCTTTGAGTTCCTCACTCCCACCCTACCTCACAAGCAAAGAAAGCAGAATTGAGAAAAGCAGAGTTGTTCAACATGTTGTTGTGTGTCTATATGTGTTGAGTTTCTCCAGAGGCAAGGGTTTAGACAGGATGTGAAAATAAAGTTTATTAGCATTCAAAACTCTTGAGAGTCCCCTGGACTGCAAGGAGATCAAACCTATCCATTCTGAAAGAATGCTCACTGGAAGGACAGATTCTGAAGCTGAGGCTCCAATACTTTGGCCATCTGATGGGAAGAGAAGACTCCCTGGAAAAGACCCTGTTGTTGGGAAAGTGTGAAGGCAAGAGGAGAAGGGGACGACAGAGGATGAGATGCTTGGACAGTGTCATCAAAGCAACCAACATGAATTTGACCCAACTCCGGGAGGCAGTGGAAGACACAAGGGCCTGGCGTACTCTGGTCCATGGGGTCACTGAGAGTTGGACATGACTTAATGATTAAATAACAAAATAATTCAAAACAATCCTTCTTCCGGGTTTTCAAATGTTCCTCATCTTCAGTTTGTGTGATTGTGACATACATATAGGCAGATGATCTTCTTTCATGGCATATGTTCTTCAGCCTTCATGAGGTAGTATCTGTTACTGCTGTATGCTGCAGTAAGCTAGAAGATGGTCCTCTTCATATACAGATCATGGGCCTGTTCATTGATCATTTTATGCTGTTTTCCAACCAAGACATTAAAATTTGATAGATGTGGGGTCCAGTTTCCTTAATTTCCATCGTGTCCCCCCGTTTGGTGATAAACAATTGATGGTAAATCTGCAGACGTAAATATGCAGTGGCAGATCAGGAGGTCTTTTTTACATCAAGCAGAAAAATACTTATTTTAAAATATGTTTTCCTGTTTGGCCACTAAATATCAGTGGCCTAGTTTGGAGGAGCTGGGGGGGGGAGGGCAAAAACAGCCATCGTCCATGTGTCACCCATCTTCGGTATCTTGATAGAAACCTAGCTTTTGACCTACCATTTGGCTTTCCACTGGCTGTCCTGCACCCATCCATCCTTTATGAGACACATGCACATGTGAAAGTCCCCATGTGATCAAGAGAAGAAGGCTTTTCATCAAGAGAAAAACTAAGGCACCCAGTAGGGGCAAGGAAGGGTTACTGGTGGAAACTCTGCTGGAGAAGGACACAAGGACAGTTGTCTCTTTAAGGTTTCCTGTTACCTGTATTACTGCATCTGCTGTCATTCAGAGACAGGTGAAACTGTGGTGGTGCTCTCTGAAAACTGACTGGTGAATAGAGTATTCATGATCAAGGAATGAACATGTACAGCTTCCATGTTTTCTAGGATTTTTTTTAAAAAAACATCATTAATGATTCAGGAATTTTGGCAGTTTCAGAGGATGAAGATCACAAAGAAGCCTTGTCACTCAGTAATGAAGCTGAATTATCAAACAGCTTACCTGGAGATGACCTGGACGAATGCCTTGCCTACCCTGGTGAACTCTGCCAACATCTCTGTATCAACACAGTGGGATCCTACAAGTGTTCGTGTTTCCCAAGGTTTACTCTGCAAGATGATGGGCTCAGCTGCAATCCAGGTGAGGCACTACCTGAAAACTAATGTTTGCCCGGTTGTAATAACTGGACTTTTCTATTTAGCCTATTTATATCTTCAGTATACTAAGTGCCAGTTCATTTATAAATATGTATCAATAGATGACTTGATGAGCCTCAGACTCAGACAAATACATCTATTAATCCATTCCTTGTATATTTATATTCCTGCGGAGGACTTATAGAATAACAGTTCATCTTCAATATTAAGAAGTTCATAAAATTAGGAGTCAGTTTTAAACAAATTTGAGAATGACGAAGTGATAATAAAATATACTATGAAACAAGTCAAATAAAAAAAAAGTCTCTACCAAACAGAATAGCTTTAAATTAAATCCCAAAGAAGCCAAATAAGGTTTTAAAAACTCTCTTGGCCAGGCAGCACTTGGCAGAGAATTCCACAAGGATACCTGTGGGACACCAGTGAAAAACTCCTATCTCTAGTGCTTACCAGCCTCACAGATCTTATTGTTGGGTTATTGGGCAGAGCTTGTATGATGGACCATTTCGTACGTTCGTAATGTGTCAGGTAACCAACTCCTAGACTACTTTAAGCTTTAGATGTCAGAAGTAGCACTGTGAACTAGACTTGGAAATGTACGTCTGGTACAGGATTGGTACGTATAATAGGATCCAATCTTCTAGCCTTAATAAGAATTCAAATGGCTACATCCTTGGCCAGCTGAACTTTCTGAGTGATCTTCAATGGCAGCATTACATGGAGCATATTACATTAATCCATCCTGTATATGACTAATGCAGGCAAAACAGGGTTAGATCAGGTTGCAACTGCAGTTGGTGAAAATCACAACTTCTGCCACCTGTACTCCCATAGAGTGCTGTGTCCAGAAGCACTCCTCTCTCCCAATTGAAATTTACAACTTTAGAGGAAGGTGCGGACCCATTAAACATGAGCTGAAAAGAGTCTATTTCCCCACCCAGAGTACTTCTGTCTTATCCATGCTGGGCTTTGGTTTCTTCACCCTCTTCCATCCCAATTGACTTCCAAACACCCATTGAAGTGGTTCGTAGCTCTCTGGGATGCTGTTGCTACTGTATGTACCACCAAGTCTGCTCTGCCTTATAGCAAACCTATGAATGAATGATCTCCAAAATATTCTATTACTAATATGCCTGTTCAGCTCTTGTAAACTCAACGCCTCTGCTCCCTTTATTGTGTCAGCTAGGTAAAGTATGTGGGAAACTGCTGTAAGAGCAGCTTGCCACCTACATATTGGAGGCATTTCAGCCCAAACTTCTAAACTGTTTTCCCAATTGTTCTTCAGAGGCCTAGGAGAGAGCAGAAGACCTCCAGTAGAAAATCATATTGACAACTTCTAAGGAGCGCTCTATTCCCACCCTACCTTCATATTCCTGCCTATAAGAAATGAGAGGAGGGAGGGTCAGAGACAACAGCAGAAAGTCATGTAAAAGAGGCTTCACAGAGAAGAAGAGGGCTTTTGGTGTATTGTTGTGATAAGGGGAGAGATCTGTCACTGTGATTGATGGGTATCGTAACAATACACCCACAACAAAAAAAATGCTGATCACCATAATCACCCAATCTCCTGAAATGTACAAAAGCTGATCCCACTGCTATAAATACTCAACTATCCAACAAACTGCAATAGAGCACAGACAGAGTTCTGAGTTCTGTCCTCTGAAGATGCTGGCCACAGAGACTGGTGAAACGTTAGGAAGAAAAACCTTAAGAACACGGCAAAACAGCTTGGAAAACCCACAACAACCATCGGATCCCGGCCGTGAAAGCCTTTGAGAATACATTAGATATACTTTAATTGCTTAGTTTTTGATGTAAGAGTAAACACTGCAGAGTTCATAACTCAATATCACTCCTCCAGTGTTGTTTAAATAGATTTTTCCATCATCATCAGCCTCATTATCTTCATCATAAACAGCAGCAGCAGCAGCAACAACAACAATAATAACATTATTAGTTTGACTTACATCGTGCTTTCCCCCACAAATGAGACCCAAGGCAGAATACAGGAAAGCAGTACAAATACAGTACATAAAACTAATCCAAGCATTTAAAAAATGAAACAATATTAAAACACAACAACAGAAAATAAAGTCAAACATCCACCCAGTTAGTTGCTTTTGATTTTGCAGTAAACAAGGCCAGTTGCCAAGCTCTACAACATGTAAAGTCTGTTTCCTTCCAGTGGAAAGGGAGGGAGCCAGCCTAATCTTCCACACAAGGGAATTCCAGAGCCTAAGAATAGCCTGTAGGAAAACTTTCTTTAGTATGTGCAACAGATGTGTCTCTAAAGATGGTGGAATGAAAGCAGGGCCTCCCACAAAGATATGCAAGCCCTCGGCATGCTTGTGCAGAAGAACATGGGTATCTTGGACTGAAGTCATAGAGGGTTTCCTAGATCATAACTCGTACTTTGAACTGTGTCTGGAAACAGACCAGTCATGCCCCACATTTGATCATATCACAAAACTATCAAAAGCTCTTAACATCACAAAAATATTGTTAGATTAATTAATTAAATTAATATGTGTTGTGTCCATTCGGAATGTGTATAGGGGAAAAAAACTCATTTTGTTTTTGATTCATTTGGGGGGATGACTTTTTTTTTCATTTCATTCACTACCGTCTTCTTTTGTTTCATAAGCTAGTCCTTTCACTTGACACAAAAATGACTGGTTCTTTTGGGTCATTTCATTTTGAAATGACCCAAAAGAACCCCTTCCCCCCAGTGCTAAATCCCTAAAAGAATCTTAAAAAAAAAACGCTACTCAAAAAATGTACTTTTTGGACCCATATGAGCCCCTATGCCAGTTGAGGCCATCAGGGGTTTTAAACATGCCAACTGCCAATGTTGGCTGGCTTTAATGTATTTGAAAAAGAGCTTTATATGGTGTTGCCCTTATGTCCTGGAATTCACTTCCTGATTTCCTGAAAACTGATATCCTTCGGGAGATTGAGGGGGAGATGTAAGACAAAATTGTTTTGTCAGACTTTTGAGTGCTATCAACTGCTCATATTCCATCACTTATGTGGCATTCATTTTTATATGGTAATGTATATAAGATAAAATTAATTTATGTTGCTAAGTTTTATTTTATCATTTATGTGGAGTATTTTATAGCTGTGTAAATTATATGTATATTCTCTTTGGAGAGAAGAATAGCATATAAATGAAAATTAGGAAAGAAGGAAGAGAGGCAAGGCAACAGATATTTCAAAAGTGGGCAAAAGACAGTGAATGAGAATCTCATCATCAGACCTATGTGGTGGCACTTATTCATTTTCATCATTATCCTGAGGCAACAGATGACAAAGAGAAATCACCCCACCAACATAGACATATAGTCATGGAGGCCAACTGCTTTCTCTTCCCCAGAAAAATCAATCACAGAAAGTAACCTGTTCAACACACACAGGGGGAGGAATGGTGCAACAAGAAACATACAAACACACCTCTCCCAAAAACCAAGAAAAGCAAGCAAGCAAATAGAGGCAAAAATTATTATGAACTGCTAGAAAATAGGGAGATTTCTTTTCTCAAGTCCAGCACCCAAGCAAGCAGGTGGAAGCTCACAGCACCAATACAAAATGCAGCAAGCACGGAGACTCCTGGAAGGATTACTGAAGCAAAGCATGAAAGACTTCCCTCACTGGTTTCCAACCTCTCTAGGCTCTTTTACAGCTTCAAAATTCCTGCTCCCTTCTTCCTGCACATTCTGATTGGCTGCTGTCCTTATGATGTCCTTTTATTCAACATTTTCTGGGCTGTTTGACAAACATCGGGTGAAAGAAAGGACAAATGAAAGAGATACAATATTTTCATGCATCCCTCTTTCACTGAAATTAATCATTTGTTATCAAGAGGCTCTTTTTCAGGATTTAGTGGTAGACTATGAAAACAAAACAAAGCGCTTCTTTCATGGCTTTTTTATTTGTGTGGAAATGAAAATCTCATCCATCTTATGCATACTGACTGTTTCAGGTTTTAAACTAGACATATACAGTTAAAGGATCTTAAACTTGGAAAGACTTTGACTAGTATACTGTTGGGGTTTCCAAGTGTGCTAGAAAAATCACAAGAACAGTTGTGCTATTTGCCAAGGTGCCTGTTGAGTGACTGGTTGTGCACCCAGGTTCATAACAAATACCTGGCCCCAAAATGCAAACATTTATAGTTTGGGGGGGTGTCATTTTATTACATTTTAAAACACAGAAGTATGTTAAAAGAATACAGAAATAACAAAAAGCAACTTTAAAAAACAAAAACATACAGAAACAAATAAAGTTGAAGTCTAATTCTTTTATGCAAACGTTTGTGCATTCTTACTTGAGCACATAGAAATTTCCAATGAGATACAGGTGCTTGTCTTCAGACCAGTCAGGTGTTGTTGTTGTTGTTGTTATTTTGAACAGTAGCTGCCTGAAGTCCCAAAGACCTGATAATAAAGCTGTTTCTGTATTTCCATATAAGCCGCACATAGAGGTTTAAGTGTTGTTTAAAACAATATGGCTCCTAATATATTCCTATGGTAGCATAAAACTGTGAAGCAATATAATTATAATAGACTAATTTCTTTTACATAATATAAATATGCAGATTTTGAAGAAGATGGACCAAACACTGCCTTAGGGGACAAACCCACTCTTGCCCCAGAAAGCTTGAATAACTCACCTGCAACTGTCAAGACTTTGAATGCAGAGCAAGATAAATGTAAAGGTATGTGTAACAGGCAATCTGCAGTTATACTTTTTTACAACCCTGTAGCAAATTCCAAGGTTTCCTTGGCAGGTTTTATTTCAATATACGTCTGCACTTTTCTTGCCTCTAGTATTAGCCTGAAGAAAGAGAGGGACAGGATCTCAGAGGGTTACATGCTGAGGTAATTTGAGGTTAGCTTTCGAATTCAAGGTTGTTACATGCTCCTTATTTAGGATTGTTTAGGCAACACAGCTGTATGTGGTAATTTCAGACTCATAGATGGGAAGGAATGACACAGGTGTGTTTGCCTACAAAATAAGGATTGTACATAGTGATTAAGGTTACAAGAACAAATTCTTTGTTTTCACATTTTATGTTCTGGTGCAATGACCAGGTTTACAATTAGGGAGAGGAAGATAAATGGCTTTCTCTTAACTTTTCATCTTGGTGTTTTGAACCATTGTACTTCCCAGATAATGGTCCCTGTAAGCATATATGCAGTATTGTGGAAGAAGAAATTACGTGCTCTTGTTTACCTGGATTTGCCCTCATGTCAGATGGAGTCTCCTGTGAAGGTAAGTGAATGTTGGTGTAAATCTTGGCAGTTTTACAATCTGAAATATATTTGGTTACATTTACTGTGGTATGGATAGTACTGTCTCTTAACACCTGGTGAAGAGTTAAGGCCACTCTCCATTATTCTGTAACCATAAAGTTGTTGCGAAACTAAATTTCTTCCCTCCCCCTTTTTTTGCTTAGGTACACCGGCAAAAGGGCAATGGCATAAATCACAGCAGCAAATTACTGCTACTTAATATGTTGCTACTTCTATTCTTTGTTGCACACCAACTCACATACAGGGCATGTGAAGAGGAATAGAAGTGGTATCTCCTAACTAGCAGCAATTTCATGCTTTTTCACTTATACAGTACCAACAATAGGATGCCTACTCCTGGCACCTATCATACATATCAAAACATTTCCTGTACTACTTTCTTCATGATGATACCAAAGTTATTCTCAATCCTGCCCATGGCTTTAAGCAGTTGTGGCCAACTTCTGTTGGAGTTAGAGGCCACTTTTCAGGTAAGCCCACTGCTGAAGAATCAGGTACCTGAAAGGGCGATAGCTGATGGAAAAATGGGGAGCTCAGCAGATTTTTGTTCTATTATATGATTGTATGTTATCATCATATATTATCATAGCATGTCATATGTTACCAGATACTTCATTATTTCAAAATTTCTTGGTGTTAAGAACTAAAAATTTCCCCACAGATCCATTCAGACGTAATTAATTATTATAATAGAAGATTAATTTTAATTTTATTTCATTAGCTCCCAAAGCTACTGAAACTCGATTAAAGATAAATGAACATTAATTATAGATAACATTTAATTAACTATAGCATGTATGCCATTAATTATAGAATTATTTTAGATCAACCATAAACTTTAAATTTCTTTCTTTTTTTTTTCCTTTTGGCTTAGAATCCTCATCATCAGCAATTGGTTGGGAATCTGTGGGGAAGATAAATAACTGTGTTCAAATAAATAACCAAGGCTATTTAAACAACAGTTAGACTTAATATTCTTGAATAACAGAAGGCTGAGTCTTCTTGGGGGAAAATCACTTGTGGTAGAGAAAACTTAGGGAAATTATGTGGAAGAGGGAGGGAGTTTCTTATATTACAGTGATAAAAATATTATTGGGGTAAAGGTAGATATTTGCTACCTCTGGAAGTAAGCTGCAACAATGGTTTTTTGAAAGTCATTTTTTCTTAGAGGCATTGATAGGCCACGCACAAAATCTGGGGGCTGCACATGGCCTGTGGCTTTCCTTTGCCTTTCCTATTCTAAGGCCTAAAATAACAGGAACTATGGTGGCTATTTTAAATTGAATCTTCCTAAGCTATCCAACTAGTGCCAGTTTAGGGGGACTAGAACAATGCATCTCTCTGTCCCCTGTTGGAGAACAGCGATCGGAGAGTTCATGGAGAAAAATACGGACGTTATCCCTGTTGCCCTCCAATGTCAGCTGCCTGAGGCCTTCCCTATCTTCTAGCTGGACTTGCCTGAAGATCACACCACTGTAGTTAGAATTTTTTTAAATGCCCCGCAAACTATACAAAAAGAAATGTTTCAGAAGGCATGTTGAAAATTCCCTGGCACCATGGCATTTCTGCGAGGGATCATCATAGATGAGGTTCATTTAACAATTCACTGAGAAAATATGTCCACTGGGACTTTGTGGTTTAAACTACAGGTATGATCAGATGGAGCAAAACCTCACATTTTGGACCGTTTGTGGCATAGTCTAGTGTGAGCTATTTTCCAGTGATCACATAATGCACAAGCGATTACAAATCAGCCCAACTATGTCATGTGCTCAAGATGGACCTTTTTGGCCCAGCTTTAGGGCTTCTCTCTTGGGGGGCCTGACTGGAGCCATTACTGTATGAATGGAAGGGTCACTTTAAGGGAGATCCCTCCCAGGGAAGCAACACTTTCTTTCCAGCATGAGCAGATGCAATCCTGTTTCACTATCTAATCACACCTTAAGTTACAGATAATATCATGCAATCCAATCTCCCATGGGTCTTGGGGGTTTAATCTGCTAGAGGTAATAACAGAAACTAAAAGACAATGTATTTCTTATCTGCTGGGAAGACCATTCCTCTACCTAACAGTCACCTCCTGGTCTATTTACATATCATTTAAAAACAGTATTAAAGAACACCACAAATCTCAAAGAGGCAGGCGGGGGGGGGGGGGAAGCAGTCTGTACCCTGGAGATCGCAAAGGCACTCTAATGAAGATCTATGCCCTCAAATTACTGAATCCATTCAGTGATTTGGAAAGTTAACATAAGGAAATTATCTATAAAACTGTAACCCGGATATATTGTTAATTAGAAAGTTTCACTGTCAAAGCCATGTTATTTCTTCCCAGGAGTAATTCTAATATAATTGTATTTTCCCCTCTCTCCCTCCAATGTCTTGATAAAGACCTTGATGAGTGCCTTACAGGTATTCACAGTTGTTCCAGAAGACAATTATGTGTGAACACACGGGGATCATTCTACTGTGTCAACCACAGTGTTATTTGTGCAGAGGGCTTTGTGCTCAACACGCATAGAAAATGTGTGGGTAAGATGATAGGTGTAAACAATTTACTGTGGCCCCATCATTCTTCATGCTCTACAGTGTTTCTCAGCTCCCACTCTGGTGTGCGATCAGTCTATGTCTGTGTTTCAGTCTGTGAAACTATGTGGGGGGACTGTTTTTAACATTGCCTATGCTGTGTTGTTTGGCGTTTGTCCTGGCAATGCTTTCCTAAATCTCTATTATACAGCTCCAAAGATTCAGAGCCCTGATGGCTCAAACCTAGTAGAGAAGACAGTCAAAATGGGTTATACTAACACAAGCTTCTCATCACCTGCCTTTGGTTAGAGATGATGACTCGCAGAGCTTTAGCTTTTGCAGTCTTGGCAGAGCACAGCTATCTTATTATCCCCTGAAAGCAATGCAAGCTTGTGCGACAAAGTATACCACTCTATATGTATTTGGGAAAGAGGTGGAATGCATTTGAAATACAAACTATAGCAAATTTTTGGATTAAATTTTGGGTGCTTCTAAATTTAACAATCACATAATAAAAACGTCCTACAAAATCTGTTGCCCCTGTGCACCTAATAATACCGATGGCATTATCCTTTGATGCAGTGTGCCAGCCAGTAAGCAAGTAAGGACCGTATCAGATGCTAGAGCCCCATGGCATCTGATGACAAATGGTTTACAGCAGTGGTCCCCAACCTTGGGCCTCCAGATGTTCTTGGACGACAACTCCCAGAAGCCTTCACCACCACCTCTGCTGGCCAGGATTTCTGGGAGTTGAAGTTCAAGAACATCTGGAGGCCCAAGGTTGGGGACCACTGGTTTGCAGGGCTCAGCAGACCCTGTTGAGGAACCAGGACAGGCTGCTGCAAAGCTACTGGAACAATGTAAGTGCAAAACTTGGACTCCTGCCAAAAGTTGAGAAATTATGAAACTTTTTGATGAAGCAAACCCAGCCGCCCATGGTTTTCAAAAAAGGATAATGGAAATTTGAAAGAGGAAACACCCAAGTCGTGACATAACTGAACAATGATTAATGGAGCAGAGAAAATTTATCATCCGGAGTAAAGTGTTTTCAGAACTAGAACTGCAAGAACTAGAAATTATGAGTTGACAGAAGGGCAGATATCACTGAGGGGAAAAATAGTAACCCATATTAGCCAGAACACACAATTACAAAGTAAACCAGTTGAAAATCTACTGAATGCTGCAATGTAGTCATCAGAACAATCCCAACCAACAAGCTAAAGGAAACAAATCAGCTCATGTTTAGCACATGCAACTTGGTTACAAGCTGAAAAAAAAAACCCCAGAAAACTCTCAGAACACCAAAATGAAAAATTCATCTGGAAAGAAAAACAAATTATGTGCAGACATTAGTAACATAAAATACTTGAAAGACTCAAAACTTTAAAATGAAAATGTAAAAGCCAGACTATGCAAAATATATGACCTAAAAAAGAAAACAGTTGTTGAAACAATGGAAGAATTAAAACAAATGGGTAACAGCTACAGCCAAGAAAATTAAAAGATATGATGGATGCTTGAAACAATACAGAGAAAATACACCATTTTGAAATAACTAACAATGATTCTATACCTCACTAGGAGAAAATGCAGAGCAAAAGAAATTAGGCCCATGTAAAGATGATGCTCTAAAATTTCTGAAAGGAATTTGGGAAAGCCCAACTGGACATTTAAAAAACACCTTGTGGATTAAAGGTATTTGTAAAGAAACTCAAGGAAGATTTATGGATGATACCGTAATAATAACTGAAATGTGTAAAATATAAGGAAAGACTGTGAAAAACTGGAGTGCACCTGGTCCAGATGAGATTCATGGATATTGGCTAAAGCAGTTAACAAATATCCTTCAACAAATAGCAATGCAATTTAATCACTTACGTCAAAATTCTATAATTGAAGATTGGATGACAACATTTCTGATAATAAAAGATCATCAAAAGGGCAATGAACTCACTAATTATCAACCAATTGCATGTTTTCCAACAATGTTCAAGCTCCTAAAGAATGCAAAAAGACAAAAACCAAATCTTAATGTGCCCTGGGTTATAAAAAGGAATTTGACTCATTGCACACAGCTGAATTAACACCTGCTTAAAAATTTTTGATATTAGTACAAATATTCAGGAGTTCCTCAAGAAAAACAAGGAAAATGAAAAACTGTCTTAATGGCCTATGGTAAAGAAATTGGGGAAGTTAGCATCAAAAGAGGAATGATTCAAGGAGATTCTTTGTCACTACAGTTGTTTAACTTCTCACTAATCTCCATGTCAATAATTTTAAATAAAACTGGATTGGGCTACCATATTTCAGAACAAGCAGGAAAAATCTATCATCTCTTATACATGGATGACCGAAAACTATATGGAAACATTTCCACTGAGATAGAATAACTGCTAAACACAGTGCAACTAATTAGTGAAAATTTTCAAATGAAATGTGGAATTGATAAATGTACAGCTCTGTCTATGCACCATGGCAAGATCCGAAAACTACATGGAATAGAGTTTAAAAAGTCAACATTATAAAATCACCATCAAATGATGAAAATGATAAACACCTTGGAATACTAGAAGCAGATAGCATCTTGCACACACAAATTAAAGATCTGACAGAAAGGGAATATATCAAAAGACTGTGGAACATCATAAAATCAAAATTAAAGGGTGGAAATGCTATCAAAGCTATAAACACATTGGCCGTTCCAGTAATTAGATGCCCAGCTGGAATAATAGACTGGACCCAAATTAGAAGAATTGGATAGAAAAACACAGAAACTAATGCCTAAGTATGTGGTGCAAAGCAGGTAGTATAGATATATTGTGTAAATGTATGAATATTTATAATGTAAACATGTCGCCAGCTAAGCAATGAACTAGATGACTAGCCTTTTTTTTCCTGAAGAGTATTTAGCGTGCTTTGCTTTCCAATTGATCATTAGAAAGTAAATGTAGACATAGTTTGGAAGTGATTGTCAAGGCAAGTATCTCTGAGGAAATCTCACTGCAAAAAGTAGAAAAAAGAGATCAATCAGAAGGACCTAACAGTCTCTTTAATGTCGAGTTTAACTCCAAATAGAACTGTTTCTGGATCATATTAGCGAGTATCTCCTTTTCAACTCAGTTTCCTTTAACAATTAATAGAAACACCGAAAAGGGTTCATGTTGGTTGAACCCATTATTGTGCAGTAGAAATTGGGTTGCCAACTATGGGCAGCTTTTGCAAATGCTTGGAAAAAAATACTCCATACTTTTCTAACCCTCTGCTTTTCACAATAAAACTGTGAACTGTAGTTGGAACTGTAGTTTGGATTCAGGAGTACGAGGCCAGACGTGGCCTAGGTAATCATGCAGTACTCTTTTTTTCCTTCTGTGTACTCCATTTATCATGACAACCTGCCTCATGATTGGCCACTGATACGTGGTTTCCCTAATCATTAAGGCAGTGACCCAGAACTATTTTGTATACTTTGTTCTCTCTCTTTTCCTCCCCCCACCCCTCTCCCTCTCTCCCTCTCCTTTTTTTAAATTAAGCAACACATGTCAGAGACTAGCACCAATGACATCATACTAATACCTTCTGCCACACCAAATCAAGAGAAGCAAATATATTCAAATTCACCATAAAACACTTAAGGGCAAAAAGGAGGAACCAGGGAACTACAGACTGGTCAGTCTGGCATCAATTCCAGGAAAATTTCTGGAACAGATTATAAAGGAGTCACTCTGCAAGGACTTTGAAACAATACTAGAAGCCAACATGGATTTGTCAAAAAAATTAATCCTGCCAGACTAATCTTATCTCATTTTTAATCAGGTAATCTGCCTGGTTGATGGTGGAAATGCTATAGACATACGAGCATTTAATATATTTAATATATTAATAATGAATATTAATAATATCATAATATATTTTGATTCAGCAATGCCTGTGACAAAAGTGTCCCATGATATTCTGATTAGCAAGCTAACTAGCTGTGGGCTGAATAGATCAAGTTTCAGGTGTATACACAGTTGGTTACGGAATTGTACTCAGAGAGTGCTTATCAGTGGTTCCTCCTCAAACTTGAAAAAGGTACTGAGTGGGAATTCCCAAGGCTCCGTCATGGGCCCTGTCCTCTTCCACATTTTTATTAATGACTTAGATGACGGAGTGCAGGGAATATTTATCAAATTTGCAAATGACACAAAATTGGGTGGAATAGCTAATACCTTGGAAGACAGGAAGAAAATGTAAAAAGATCTTTATAAGCCTGAGCACTGGGCTCCAAACAACAGAATGAAATTATTCAGGGATAAATTCTGCACCTCGGGGCAGGGGGATAAATGCACAGTTACAAGATAGAGAATTCCTGGCTCAGTAATAGTACAAGTGAGAAGGATCTTGGAATTGTAGATCACAAGCTGAATATGAGCCAACAGTGTGATGTGGCTACAAAAAAGGCAAATGCCATTTTAGAATATGTAACAAAAGTATAGGATCAAAATCTTGTGGGGTACTATTCCTCATTTGTTTGTTTGTTTGTTTGTTTGTTTGTTTGTTTGTTTATTTATTTCTTTATTTATTTATTTATTTATTTATTTATTTATTTATTTATTTATTTGATTTGTATCCCGCCTATCTGGGACGTGGTGGCGCTGCGAGGGACGTGGTGGCGCTGCGAAGGACGTGGTGGCGCTGCGGGCTAAACCGCAGAAGCCTGTGCTTGCAGGGTCAGAAAACCAGCAGTCATAAGATCAAATCCACACAACGGAGTGAGCTCCCGTCGCTTGTCCCAGCTCCCGCCAACCTAGCGGTTCGAAAGCATGCAAATGCGAGTAGATAAATAGGGACCACCTCGGTGGGAAGGTAACAGCGTTCCGTGACTAAGTCGCATTGGCCATGTGACCACGGAAGATTGTCTTCGGACAAACGCTGGCTCTATGGCTTGGAAACGGGGATGAGCACCGCCCCCTAGAGTCGAACACGACTGGACAAAAATTGTCAAGGGGAACCTTTACCTTTTACCTTTACCTTATCTGGACTACCAGACCACTTGTTCTGGAGACTGAACTTTAAGAAGGATGCGAACAAATTGTAGCAAGTTCAGAGGAGGGCAACAAGGATGATCAGGGGACTGGAAACCAAGCACTATGAGGAAAAGAACTGGGCATGTTTAGTCTTGAGAAAAGAATACTTAGGGGATACATGATAGCATTTTCCAAATAATGTAAAGGTTGTCATACAGTAAAGGTAAAGGTTCCCCTTGACAATTTTTGTCCAGTTGTGTTCGACTCTTGGGGGCGGTGTTCATCCCCGTTTCCAAGCCATAGAGCCAGCGTTTTGTCCAAAGACAATCTTCCGTGGTCACATGGCCAGAACGACTTAGACATGGAATGCTGTTACCTTCCCACCGAGGTGGTCCCTATTTATCTACTTGCATTTGCATGCTATCGAACCGCTAGGTTGGAAGGAGCTGGGACAAGCGACGGGCACTCACTCCGATGCGTGGATTCGATCTTACGACTGGTGGTCTTCTGACCCTGCAGCACAGGCTTCTGTGGTTTAGCCCGCAGCGCCACCACGTCCCTTGTCATACAGAGGAAGGGCAGAATTCCAGAATGCACAACACATAATAATGGGCTAACACGAAACCAGATTTAGGCTGAACATCAGGAAAAATTTCATAACTGTTAGAGCAGTATGACAATGGAATTGATTGTTTCAGAAGATGGTGAGTGCTCCAATGCTGCAGACATTCAAAAGAAAATTAGACAGCCGTCTATCACATCTGCTTTGATTTGGATTTGTGCATTGAGGAGGGGGTCTTATAGGCCCTTTCCAAATGAATTATTCTATGATTGGTTATTGTAGGTTTTTTGGGCTGTTTGGCCATGTTCTGGAGGATTGGCCTGTGTTTGGGCCAAACAGTCCGAAAAGCCTACAACAACCATCAGATCCCAGCCATGAAAGTCTCAGAGAATATATTCTATGATTCTTGATAGTTTTATAGGCATCTTACAACTCATCTGTTCTGTGATTGTAAGGTACACCAATGTCCCTACCAATATCTCAATGTACAGATGCTGGTCATTATGATCCATGCATTGATTGCTTCAAGACAGGATTACTGTCCTTGGGCTAGTTCAGAAACTGCAGCTACCGTGTTTCCCCGAAAATAACACAGGGTCTTACAGATGTACCTCAGTTTATGAATGCCTCAGTTAACGTAATTTTCAGTTTACAAAGCAAAATCCATTGAACATAATGTCTCGGTTTAGGGGTGGGGTTTTTTGTTTTGTTTTTTGGAATATGAAGAAAGTTTCCCCAGGATGTTTATAGTGCCGCCCCCATTCCTATAGCAAGCTGCATTTCCATTTATGAATTTTTTGTATTACGTAACACTCCGTAGAATGCATTAAATCCATAAACTGAGGTTGCCTGTATATTAATTTTTTGTTCCAAAAAATACATTGGGGCTTATTTTCAGGGGATGTTTTATTTTTTTTTTCATGTACAACAATCTGCATTTATTCAAATACAGTCATGTCATCTTCTTCTGGTTGCTGCACAAGGGTGGAGGGTGAGGTTTCACTTGACTAGGACTTATTTTGGGGGTAGGACTAATCTTACAAGCATCCTGAAAAATCGTACTAGGGCTTATTTTCAGGTTAGGGCTTATTTTCAGGGAAACAGGGTAGACAGAGTGCAGCATCTTGTCACAGCTATGCTAAAGGATCTGCACCTGCCAGTGTGTTTTTGAAAGAAGTTTAAGAGGTGCTGTGGATGCCTAAAGATGTCCATTTGATAATCCAAATATGGTTTTCCTTTGTTACTTGCCCTGCAGAAATTGTAAAGTTGTTGTGAGCTTTTTCTATTGTATAGCATAGTATAACATAGCAAGTTGCTTGACATTTATGTTAAAGAGAAGGGGCATAGAAATATCTTTAATAAATAGCAATTTTAAGACTCTTATAAGGCAGGACATTCATCCGCCAGCCTCAGTCTGACTGTCCAGTGCACCAGCCATTTCCGTTATGGCACAAATGAAACTCTTGCTAGAAAGGCAGCCTCTTAGAAATGGCTTAAGCAGATACAAAGACAGCCCATTGAGGCACCTTGTGGAGAAATGATTAACCCTCTATGAGATTTCTCATCCCCTTCATGAGAAAATGACAAGCATTCTCCTTTTTTGTTGTTTTTAGGTCATGCCTTCCTGCATTTGTAAAAAGTGTCTGTGCACAGAACTAGTGTGTTTTGTTTTCATAAATCAAAGCCCATACAGATAACAAGCGCAGAACCATTGTACAAAGATTGTAGAAAAAGATGTAGGCATAGCATGTTGTTATTTGTGAAAGCCCATGCAACCAGGCAGCGGTTACCATAGTTTAGCTGCCCAGTTTGCTCAGTGTATGCAAATTGCTGAATATTTGTTGCTGCAAAGGTGAAGACTCTCCTTAAGACAAACCAACAGGTCACAGGTGAGGAGAAAAACAACTGCATACCAAGTAATTTGGGCAAAAATGAGACGTGAAAATTTTAATCTCTAAGCCAGCCTAATATTAAAATTATTCTCTTAAATTTGTCCAAAAACTAATGTTTCCAACATATGACCATGGTTTGCTCCTTAATCACTTCACATTCTTTAAACACGTGACAGAGTTTGTATGAACTCTGTCAGCACAATTTATGCCTGCCATTGGCATGTATGTGAGGAGTAAAATTTCAATACATCCATGTTTATTTATTTAAAATATTTTTACCCCTCCTTTCTCCTTTGAAAGGACCCAAGGCAACTTACAACAATATTTAAAAGCCAAAAACAGTGATTATACAAATATTAAGAAAGAATTAAACAAGTATTAAATACCTTTGTGCAGGCCTTCCCTCCAGCTAATGCCTGATTTCTTTTTCTTTTTTCTTTTCCTCTTTTTTATATCTTTCCTTTTTTATTTCTTTTAATATTGAATAAATTGTTTATTGATTGTAAAAATTTTGTTATATTTTATAAATGGTTATATATGTTGGCAGCTGCCTAGAGTGGTCGTTTGACCAGATAGGCAGGGTATGTATAAATAAATAAATAAATAAATAAATGAATGAATGAATGAATGAATGATAGATGGATAGATGGATAGATAGATGGATAGATAGATAGATAGATAGATAGATAGATAGATAGATAGATAGATAGATAGATAGATAGATAGATAGATAATATTTTAATTGATTTTATTGACCATTTAAAAATGGTCAATAAAATCAGTACTGAAAACATGTTTAGAAACAGCAGAGCACAACAATTCATTATAAAAACACCCCCTCACAGACAGCCAATCACTAAGGAAAGTCTTGCCTGAAAAGAAAGATTTTTGCCTGCTTGCAGAAGGAGAGCAAAGATGGGACCAGCCTGGCTTCCTGTGGGAGGGAGTTCCAGAGTCTGAGAGCAGCAACAGAGAAGGCCCTCTTCCATATCCCCACCAAGCATACCTGTGAAGGTAGTCAGACTGAGAGAAAGGCTAACCTGATTATCCTTCACAGACAGGCCCTTAGAAAGTGATGAGGTGTTTTATACAGTGGTGCCTCGACGTACAAACTTAATTGGTTCCGGAACTCCAGTCATAAATCAAAATTGGCGTAAGTCGAAGCACCATTTCCCATAGGAATGCATTTAAATCTGTTCCAGCCAAAGA
This sequence comes from Pogona vitticeps, assembly GCF_051106095.1. NCBI lineage: Eukaryota > Metazoa > Chordata > Lepidosauria > Squamata > Agamidae > Pogona > Pogona vitticeps. The sequence goes on along the minus strand of NC_135784.1, from coordinate 70,735,529 downwards.
AAAAGAATCACCAAAAAAACCAACAAAACACTGCAAGACCCATCGGAAACACGATTAATCTGTTCTGGCCAAAGGAAAAAAGAAAAGAAAAGAAAAGCAAACAAGCCATGCAAGACCCATCGGAAATTGAGAAAAGCAAAACAGAGAGCAAACAAATCATGCAAGACTCATCAGATATGCAAAAAAAGCAAGGCAGAAAGCAAACAAACCATGCAAGACCCATCGGAAATGGGAGAAAAAGCCCAAAAAACAAAGACTGCAAGAACCATCACAGCACAGAAGCCTAAGCCCTCCAGCCCAGAATCACACTGCAAAACCCATCCAGAGAAGTTTTTTAAAAACAGAAAATAGCACCTTACCTTACCAGGCAATCCTCCTCCAATCGCACACACACTAACTGGTGGGGCGAAACAGCTACAAAGAAGCAGCCTCTTCGCCACCAATGGTTAGTACATTTGAATTCCCCACCTTTTTTCCCTGCCTTTTTTAAAATTATAACTTATGACCAGCTTCAGTCGCAAGTTGAAGCAAAAGTTTGCGGCCAGAGCTGGTCGTAACTCGAAATGGTCGTATATCGGGACGTTCGTAAGTCGAGGCACCACTATATACCTTTCTTTTGTAAAAGTATGTCAGTGAAATATGCTGAGCAATTGCTAGTATAACAGCCACCCGTCTGGATGCCAAGCCTGAAGTATGCAGATCAAAGAGGAGCAAAATGGTCACTTGACCTTGATAGCTTCATCCCAAGTCTACGCTTTGAGAGCTACTGCATTGCTGAGGCAAAAGAATTCTATTTATTACAATTCATGAAGCTTGCATTTTTTGAAACTCCACATATGAAATGGCTGTCATCTCCAAAAGGCACATGTGGCTTCTGGTTACATTTTGCCTCATCTGTGCTGCAGCACAACACAGATGGTTGTAGTTGAAACCAAGATATACATGATATTTAACTGTGTGAGCGACACGTATCTCCACTACATGTGTTTCCTGTCTTTCTGTTTGCCTCAGCTGTACGTGTGGTGCAAGGAATACATTTGCCATTGCTAACAGTTTCTTGACTTTTTGGGTACAGGGAAAACCAGAAATATAATACTGTTTTTAATTTATTGGACAGCTGTCTCAGTCTTTTGATGCAGCCATAAAAATCCTTGGCTGGCTAAATTGCTCTTGAAGTATTTGAGAAACAAATGTAAAGGGCTTTTGAGTTTAATGATGGCTAATTATATGTGCCTAATGCATCAAGTTGTAAATAACATCAATATTTGTTAACATAGTAAAGCAGCTAGTTGGTCTCCCTCCAAAGTAAATCAATGAAGAACAATATTAACAATTGTATTTCATAAGTTCAGTGATAAAAATATTTAAATTACAGGTGTATTTATGTCTAGATTTCCTGGTCATATGTTGAAAATCCTGCTGTCGTTTATACCGTATGCAGGTGACTTTTTCCTGTGTAACTCCTTGAATAAGCACAGTACTGTTTTTCTGAATTTGGAAATGTTGTTTTCGGGGCTAAAATTCCATGGAGCTCCACATTGGCCAAGCAGTTTTAGGAATTGTGGTACCTAAAAATATTTTTTTGAGCTCTGTTATTTTTACTCTTAAATATCTCCAGTTTAGCTCAAGCAAGACGTGTGTGTGTGTGTGTGTGTGTGTGTGTGTGTGTGTGTGTGTGTGTGTGTGTGTGTGTGTGTGTGTGTGTGTGTGTGTGTGTGTGTGTGTGTGTGTGTGTGTGTGTGTGAGAGAGAGAGAGAGAGAGAGAGAGAGAGAGAGAGAGAGAGAGAGAGAGAGAGAGAGAGAGAGAGAGAGAAATCCCTTATAACTATCCTTGTCTGTAGCTTAGGGGAGGGTCTATAGGCCCATGGCAGAGCACAGGCATTGGTGCATGAAATTTTGTGGAAGAACTGTTTGAAAATCTGGAGAGCCAGTTCTCCAAACTAGTGTAACCTGTGGAAATATAGCATTATGCATTGCATTCTGAATATTTCTGGATCTGAATGCACATCCCTAATTTATACCCTTTTTTTTGCGGGGGGGGGGGGGAAGGCTCCAAGAATGGCTTGAAGATCAATACAGTAAACCCAAGGGATCTTCCCTGCTCTTGGGTCTGTAGTCTAAAAACTAGATGGTTCAAAAAAGGAGGGTGGGGGAGGAAATCATGAATACTCAGATACAAAGTCTTAGTATCAGTCTGCTATTTTAAATATTTTGAATGTTCTGAATGTTTTATGTAAATATATTCTTATGACGGTACTGTTTATTTGCATTTTATTATTTCTATCTTCTGTTCTATTGAATTATATTTTAATCATGTTGTCTATATATGTTGTAGGCTGCCTAGGGTGGCGTTATAAAAATGAATGAATGAATGAATGAATGAATGAATATCAAAAGATTCTCTTAAGGTTCTAATGTTGTGGACCCTTGTGATGACAGGCTGGAATGGAAGGTCAGCTCATGTCTGAAGATGAGGAGATACACCTCAATGACAGAAACCTGGAAACCCATTTATACTACCCTGTTTCCCTGAAAATAAGACAGGGTCTTATGTTAATTTTTGCTCCAAAAACGCATTAGGGCTTATTTTCAGGGAATGTTTTATTTCTTTCATGTACAATCTACGTTTATTCAAAAACAATCACATCATCATCTTCTGGTTGCTGCACAATGGTGGAGGGCGGGCTTTCACTTAACTGGGGCTTATTTTTGGGGTAGGACTTTTACCTATTACAAACATCCTGAAAAATCGTGCTAGGGCTTATTTTCAGGTTAGGTCTTATTTTCAGGTAAACAGAGTAGCCTATGTGTCAGGGATCAGGGGTGAACAGAAGAGATTAATGAAAAAACGAGAAGTTCCTTTTTATAAGGAGATGTACCAGTAATAGTGGCTTGTCTGTTAGACGCAAATAGGATACCACTCATTTCAAATTCCCCAGCCAGCCCTCTCCTGCTTGCCATCCTAACAAAGGGTCAAGGTCCCATTTGTGTTTTCCTGCTACATGTATAACACATGAACACTTGCCTCTCTCTCTCTCTCTCTCTCTTCCCCCCCCCCCCCGGGTTTGTGCATCTAAGAGTATGCATGTTTGCCCGAATGTGCTCTGCCTTCCATTCCACCAACCACAATGCATACCAGCTGCCACTTTGTAACAGATGAGTGTTGAAAGCAGAATCTCAACAAACAGTTTTGAATAAAGCTTGCAGATGTTTGTGAAAGCAGTTGTGTCAGTTTCAGTGGACATGTGTTCAATGAATGTTCCTCAGAAGTAATTTCAAGAAAGAAAAGGAACCTTCAATAAGGGTGATGCAGTACAATGAAACAGTCTGTTCTGCTTTTTTAGGAATATATGGTACTTGGTGCAGGTTTGTGTTTTTCAGAGCTGTTCTCAGAGGAACTGCTGAGAACTCAGTGTAATGTAAGGTGTATTTTTTTGGACGTTAACCCTATTGTGTATCAAATGGAATTTGCTTCCATCTAAGTATGTAAAAGAATGTAACCTGAAGCAGTAAGCGAAATACAAAATATGAATGTGGATGCCACTGGGAAATATTGGCCTTGTTTTGGATATTTTTCTTAATTAATATGCAAAGAATAACTGATATTAATGAGTTGCACTGAAAACAGTGTCACAGTAATGACAACCAGAATTACAACTACACCCACACAAATCATACTGGCCAGAATCCTGTTGGAGATTTACACTAATTACTTTCTTGGCAGTTCTTTGCTGGGAATTGCACAAGGGCCATATCCTGGACATACCATGTTTCCCTGAAAATAAGACAGGGTGTTATATTAATTTTTGCTCCCAAAATGCATTATTTATTTATTTATTTATTAAATTTATACCCCGCCCCTCTAGACCACGTCTACTCGGGGCGGCTTACAGCATAAAATAGATCAATATAAAAAAATGTAAAAATACAATTACAATATTAATTAAGGCAATTAATTTAAGAAAAGAGTACGAAGATGGGATAGAATAAGAAAAGAGGAGGAGAAAAAAAAAGACTTAGCTGACTGGAGGGAAGGCCTGCTTAAATAGCCAAGTTTTAAACTGGCTTTTAAAAAGACCCAGCGAGGGTGCCAGCCGAATTTCTGTTGGGAGGGCATTCCACAGCCGAGGGGCCACCACCGAGAAGGCCCGGTTTCTAGTTTTTTCCTTCCGAGCTTCTCTCGGCGTCAGACCCCTCAGCCGTCCCTGCTGGCAATGAGGGTGATTCGGGTAGATCTGGGTGGAAGAAGACGATCTGGCTTATTTTCAGGGGATGTTTTATTTTTTTCATGTACAACAATCTATATTTATTTAAATACAGTAATGTCATCATCTTCTAGTTGCTGCACAATGATGGAGGGTGGGGTTTCACTTAACTGGGGCTTATTTTGGGGGTAGGGCTTATATTAGGAACATCCTGAAAAATCATACTAGGGCTTATTTTCAGGTGAGGTCATATTTTCGAGGAAACGGTAGATGTGCATACTAAACATGTGGTAGCAGATGTGGTAGCAATTTCTGAGACACCCTGTCCCATTGTGTAGTATGTGTGGCAGGGCTGATATTTTTGTTCTATTATTCAATAAGCAACTGGTTGCATGGTATTGTGATCCAGGGTAACATCTGTGTAACTTTGTTCATGGGTATTTGTGCTGTGCAATTACGCAACAGGATTCTGACCATTGTTTGTCCATTAGGAAAATGCTGATTGTTCTGCTATTGTAACTTAGTGTTGTCCAGATACCTTGGACTACAACATATACTTTTTATTAGTTTATCAATTTGTGACTTTCCTGGGACTAGGAGGCTTCTTCTATACCACTATACCAATCTGAACACAGTCAATTTCATCTGATTTTGGAAGCTAGGCAGGGTTAGCCTAGAATGGTACTTGTATGGGAGACCACCAGGGAACACCAAGAAACCAAAAGCATGGGTGAGGTACCTAGTGATGCACTAGAACTTTTGATAACAGGATTTGAATCCTCACTTGGTCATCCTCACTCCTCCTTATTGGTGGAGTAGAATGGTAAAACCATTCCTTATGTATTTCACTTACTTCAAAAGCCCTATTAACGTTGCTCTAAGTCGGTTCCAACTTGACAGCACATAACTAACTAGGAGTTAGAATAGGAGGGAACCAGCCCTGAAACCCAGAAGACAATATTGGGCTTGATTAATTTTGCACTGTATAACTATTTCCAAGGAAGTAGCCATATTAATTAGAGATGGGGATGAATATAAAAATGGATAGTTTTTTCCGACAATATAGCCAATTTGTTAAATATTCATCGATCCATATTTGTGGGTTCCAGAGACCCCCACAAATATGAAAAGATGAATATTTACCCATTTTTATTCGTCCTTTGTATTAAAAAAACACACAAAATCCACCATTCTGCCTACTGGCCACCAATCAACTAATCAGGAGCAGAAAGGCAGTCACCACCCCACACAGCCACCCTATATCACAGCCTATCCCCACACCAACTTCCTTTCTCTACCTTAGGCCCAACGCCACCCCACGCCACCCCCTCCAACACCCTCTTACCTTAATAGCTGCTGTCGAGGTATTCTGGCCTCAGAGCCACGCATGTAAAAATGGCAAGTGGCTGCCCTTTCCAAAGATGGCGGCTGCAGCTTCATTTAGGGTAGGGAATCTGCAGCTGCCATCTTTGCAAAGGGCAGCCTGGATTCCCTTAGCCTGCCTTAAGGGAATCCAGGCTGCCCTTTGCAAAGATGGCAGCTGCAGATTCCCTACCCTAAATGAAGCTGAAGCTGCAAAGGGCAGCCAGTCTCTATTTTTACACATAATGGCTGTGAAGGCCTGATGGAGACCTGGCAGCAGCGATTAAGGTAAGGGGATGTTGGTGGGAGTGGGCTGGGGGCTAAGGTAGGAAAGGAAGGGGGTGTGGAGGTAGGCTGTTGGGGTGGCTGGCTGTGTATGTGGGTGGCTGCCTATCAGCTTATGATCAGTTGATTGGTGTCCAGTGGGCAGAATGGGCTTCTGTGCTGTGTGGTAAACTCTCCTGGGGGGGAACCCAATTTGTGGGTGAACAACTCTGATAGCCAATCTTCACCAAAGTTGGCTGTTATGTTGGGGAAAGACGTAGGAAGCTCTGTTGTGATTCTGTAGTCTCCAAGTACCTGTGTGGTTTATCGGAGGGTCCTCTTTGTGACTATATGACTCAGGGGTCCATGATCCAATGTTTGCCAAGCTTTCAGGACTTGTAGGAAAGCATCTGGGTAAGCTTCCCTGCAAATATGCTGCCTCTAGATCATTGGGGGTCAGTGTTATAGCCATTAAAAATGCAGATAAATCGACAGATTGAGTCATTGATTCATTGAATTCATATATTCATATTCATTGATCTGTTAATCATGACAATTAACGGGTCAAAACGAATTGCCATTTTTTATTTGTCCCCATGTCTAATTTTAGCCTGTTCTAGTGTATTTACAAAATTAAAGGGGGGAAGAGAAAAACAAAATATTGTGGTCCTTCAAAGGCTAACAGATTCATTTCAGACAGAGCTTTGGTGGATTAAAATCTGTTTGTTGGCCCCTCATCTACATTGGTGTTATTTCAAGGGTTCAAAAAATATCAGCTAACCATCATGGGTTTATTTACTTGTTCATCCTCTAATGTGATTAATGCCATCTTCTGCATTAGTTCTCCTCTGCTTTCTATATAGCAAGAAAAGGACAGTGTTTGTGAAAAATAATGAGTAGGCAAAAATCAGGAATAGCAATACAGAAAAATCAGTTTCAGAACAATTGCAGGACACTCTGAGCTTAGAGTGTCTATTGCAGAAACAAAAAAGAATTACAAAGGAAGACTCAAGAGGGTTACACCAGAACATTGGCTACATAAACAAGGTCCAATGCATCTTTATGGACCTGAATGGAGATCAAGACTTCTTGCTGCACTATATACTAACAGATGTCTGTAGCATCCTATGGATATAAAATAGTTGGCTCCTTAGACAGACTGTGACCTCTGTCTCAGAAACAACTATTGGCATTCCTGTGACAGCTGGATCCATTTGGCTCACAACTTATCACTGTGGTAGAAGTTGATAGGTCAAGTAATAAAGAGCTTGATAGGCCATTCCTGTGTTAACAAACCATTGTCACCTTTCTATTGTCTGCAATCTCATGTGGCCAAGAGGATATAGTATATATAAATATAGAGGACATAAAGTTGCACTTTTTGTATCTGAAGAAGTGGATTTTGATCCACAGGAACTCACACTGAAAAGAATGTTAATCTTTAAAGTGCCATATTTTTCCCATTCCATCTTTTCCTGTTGTTTTTCACCTTATGTACTACACATTTCCCATGCATTGTAGGAAACTAGCTATACAGTTGTACTATAGGCCCAAGAGCCCATTAAATTAGAATTGAGGAACCTATGGTCCTCCAGGTTGTAATAGAGTCCTTTCCTCATTAGCCCTAGAAAAGATATGAGATTAGTGGTCTGCCAATGTCTGAAAGGTCATAGCTTCCCCATCCCTGGTTTTAAGGATTATAAATTAGTAGGAACTGTATAAAATCATCTGTTCACAACTGTGGGTGTGCACACATCATTATCATAGAATTGCAGAGCTGGAAGAGACCCTATGGATCATCATGTTCAGTGTTTGCCAAGGAGGCACAGTGGAGAATTGAACTCCACAGCCAGATACTTAAACTACAGTGGGGTCTTGACTTGAGAACTTAATCCGTATTGGAAGGCGGTTCTCAAGTCAAAAAGTTCTCAAGTCAAATCTGCATTTCCCATAGGAATGCATTGAAAACCATTTGATCCGTATCTGCTCTTTTCCGTCCATAGAAACTAATGGGAAGCTGCTATTCTGCCTTCGACCACTAGAGGGGGATATTTTGTTTCTTTTTTTTCTTAGGTCAAGAAAGGTTCAGGGAAGGCAGGGAAAATACAGTGCAGGCAGTACCAGGCAGTCTGAAGACTGTCTCCCAGTCCACTCTCTAAACACTGGGAGGAGTGAGGAAGCAGACAGGCACCCTTTTCACTGGCCAACAGTTAACTGAAAGTTCACTTTTTGCACTTTCCCACTTTCCACGTGGGTTTTTTTCAGTTCTTAACTCAAATCTAAGTACTTAAGTCAAGTCAATATTTTCCTATGAGAGCGGTTCTTAAGTCAAAATGTTCTTAACTCAAGCCGTTCTTAAGTCAAGACCCCACTGTACTGAGTTATCCAGCAGTATGTAGATATGTATTTGAGCACTTGGCAAGAGATGACTACAGGCATTCAATTGTGATGGATAAGCTGTCTATGAGTCCATCTTAAGCTATGGATTGAAGGAAAACTACTAGGATAGAACAATTCATAGATAGGAACCTTGCAAATACTCAGAAATAGTTTGACTGATGTCATTGTGATTCCTTTCTCTAAAGTTATCTAGATGTGCGTGGAATGTGATGCTAAAATGGAACAGTTTTAGAAAAGCGATTCCTCAATCTTAAAATTTTTAAAGATTGAATTTTAAATCTCTGCTCTTTATCTCAGCATAATAATGTGGCCCTGCACTAGACATATTTGGGAACCTGATGGCTAGCAAATTAATGTCAGAAGGCTTATCAATGCTGTTGCAACTTGATGACAAAAAAAAGGCAAAACAAGGCAAAATGGTGGGTTAGACTGAGAGATATTGCAATGATAGGTGTAGTGATGTCATAGGGAGCTGTTTCACTACCAGGATGTTAGAGATTTATTTATATTCTGGGGACATGCTTACTTAAAAGTAAGATCTAGTGAGTAAACATACGTAGGATTGGGGTTGAAATCCACCCTTCTGTGAACAGTTCCTTAGATTCCTATTTTTATAGGCACCGGTTTTAATTAACATTTTATTGGCATTTGTCAAATTTCTTATTTTCACCCAACGAATTAGAAGATATGGAAAGTATTTTTTCAGAGTGAGAGCTAGTCAGTTTCCAGACAGGTGAGTATTAATACTGCACTTCCTGTCACTAGTTAGGCTTCCACATTCAGTAGAAATCAATCACCATACAAGTCAAACCTGTGAAATTTCTTTGACTTGTATATATTCCACGGAGAGAGAGAGAGCTATTTATAAACCTTACAGATGGGAAAAGTAATTGGAGACTTCTCCGTTTTCATGTTTCCTTATCATTCTTGTTTTAATTAAATATTCAAGGTCACTTTGGGATTGTTTACAGTTTACGTTCTGGTTTCTTCCATCTGCAGTTTCTGAGAGCTTCTTGAGAATCATAGGATCATACAGTCATAGAAATCTTTTAAGTTATTCAGATCACCTCCACCTCCATTGCAGGCAAATGAGAGCTAGAGAACGAAAAAGTTACTTTTGTAGACTATAGTATCCAGAATATTTCAGCTCATGTGGAGAGACTACCCAGACCTCCCTTAAGACTGTCATGTACAGTGGGGTCTCGACTTACGAACTTAATCCATATTGGAAGGCAGTTCTCAGGTCGAAAAGTTCTTAAGTCGAATCTGCATTTCCCATAGGAATGCATTGAAAACCATTTAATCCGTATCTGCTCTTTTCGTCCATAGAAACTAATGGGAAGCTGCTATTCCGCCTTCTGCCACTAGAGGGGGATATTTTTTCTTTTTTCCTTTTAACCTAAGATGACTTAGCTTTTAAAAAAAGGGGGGGAAAGAGTTCGTAACTCGAATCTACGTTCGTAAGTCGAGTCCATATATTCCTATGAGAGCGGTTCGTAAGTCGAAACGTTCGTATGTCGAGCCGTTCGTAAGTCGAGACCCCACTGTATTTGTTTCCATGTGACAATGGAAGGGGAGAGGGACAGTGGATTCTCCTCAACACTGATAAGCTCCATGTGATTGCTTAACAACGGAACAAGGCTGTTAAGGCTTCAACATCAGGAAGATGCTGCAGCAGAGTGAAAAGAAATTAATATGTAACCATCTTCATAAAAATGTACTGAGTCAGTCGAGAACTGGGCTTTCCCTCTCTGACAGTTCTAGTTTTACAGTAGGTGATCATTCGGATTGTACTGAGAGAGAAAGGCAACAGGGTCACCAGCATCTGCTGAGATATCAGGCTATCATCTAGCGGCAACCATCACCATCTTGTTGTCATTATATTAGTTTTCTCATTAAGAGATAGTTCCTTTCCCTTTTGCACTGGGCCTTTTACATTGTAAGGCTGAGGACAGGAAGTGCCTTATAACTTATCTCTGTAAGCCCCCCATGAGCCATTTTTACTGAGGACTGGAATTAGAAACAGTTTAGATAAACAAACAAACAAACAAACAAATAGTAGGAGCCAGCTTGGGCTTGTCAAGAATAAATACTGCATTACTAACCTTATTTCTTTCCTTTTTAGAAACACAAAATTCAATCAATAGTTTAGTGGAATGAAGGAATGCTCTTAACATAATTTAACAATTTCAGCAATGCCATTGGCAATGTCATTCATACTTTGTTTACAAAATGTGGGCACTATTGTGGCCCAGCAGCCTTCAACATTTGTCTCAGAGAGCAAGAGATCAGGTATATGTATTAGATTTGTGAATGACACAAAACTGGAAAAGATTGCTAACACATCATCAGTTCAAATGGCTTTGTAGAGAACTGGAAACAGGACAAAAACTTAACAAACCGAAATTCAGCAGAGATAAATGCAAGGTTCTGCCGTTACCCTTTCATCAATAAATCCATTCTCAAGTATAGGATGGGAGATTCTCTGCTTGTATCACAAACTGAAAACCACTTAGTACGGCCATATAGTTTATCAGAAGCTGACTTATCAGTGTGATACAGGTGCAAAAAACAGACTGCCACAATTTTAGGCTGCATTAATACAACCATAAATTCTGCACTAGTTCAGCCATATCTAGAGTCCTGCATCCATTTCTGGACATCGGGTTTTAAAGAGGTTGATATCTGAGTGGGCGGGTGTTACAGAAAGATCTTAAAATGCAAAAAAGAAGGATCTGGGTAAGTTTAGTCTGAAGATGGAAATATTGAGCTGGGAGCCATGATAGCAGTCTTAGAATGTATAAAGGGAGCCTTACTTTCTAGTGCTCCAGGGACCAGGGCTCAATCTGCTTGGCTTAAGTTTGGGGTAGATTTCGATTGCACATTGTGAGAACTGTCTAAGTGTTGAGGACAGTTTGACAGTCGTGACAATCAAGTAGTGTGATTGCAAGGTCTTCTCTGAAGATCTTCAAGAATGTGCTTGGACAGCTCTCTGTTAGGGATGCTCTAGCCAGAGATGGGAAAATATTGTTTTTTTGCAGGACAATTCCCAGCATGCCGATTCTGTAGCCCTATCCAGTCATTAAGAGCTCATGAATGCTGCTAGCCATGCCTCTGATTTCATTTGACAGACTATAGAAATGTGACCAGATGTACTGGTGTTGCCTTTCCAACATGGGTAAAAATGCCCCCAAATTAAGGTCTTAGATATTTAAGATATTTGGAGACAGCAGCCACTCCCTCCAGTCATAATTCTGTGTCCAACACAATGACAAAAGATGTGTGGCTAGAAAACTCCCCTCAATGCATTTTGGCTTCATACACACTTCCTTTGTTTCTTGTTGTTTTTGTTGTTCTTTAATTGATTGTAGCCTTCTCATTCTCGAAAATTACCCAGAGATGAGAGACAACCTTCCTGAGAGCATTTCTGCTCTGGTATCTCTTTTGTATCCAAGGATGCAATCCATCTAGGCCTGAATACATGATATGGTGTTCCTTCAAGGAAGTTTCTTTTTCTGCCCATGCCTTCTCATGATGTCTACAGCCAGAGCTGTGTTTGACAGCGGCTGAGAGGAATTCCCGCTGATCATAAAATATTTTTGTTCCTTTGAAAGATTCTTTGTTTTCTTGTTTGTTTGCTCATGGGATTACTGAAACTTTCTTCCTCCCTGTCTGGTTTTGATTATTATACAGCCTGACAGAGTAGTTTATTCCTTGGTACCCAATGGGATTTCCACTGCTTTTCTGCCTTTGTCCTCTGTTTTTCTTTTTTAAATTCCTGATTTATCTTTGAGATCTACTATGCTTGTCTAGGATATATAAATGGATTTCAAGTTACTTTTAACAGATATTGTCCATATGTTAGGCAAGAGATGTTGGGTTAAGGGTATCTACATTTTTTAACTCTTCTGAACAAACTGCTTCTTATAGTTGCATTTTTCCTGAACTAGGAATGGGTGATTTTTTTTAGTTCTATTCCCTTTCTATATGAACTTACTAAAGTTTCTTAATTTTTTCATATTTAGAATGAAAAAAACTTGAGAGTTTTTGTATCTTCACCAAGATCATTAATATCCAGCCCTATCTAGAGTTCAGCTCTATCGAGTACTATGTCCAGTTCTGGATACTACATTTGAAGGAAGATATAGATGATTGCTACTATTACTAAAATGAATGTGGCAGAGTTATCAATGAAAGTGTAGAGTTTTTCAGTACGAAAATTTTTAAAAAGTAAAAACAATTAATGCACATGACATAGTCAACCTTGTTCACACAAAAATTAAGGCTAGCACCCCTTCTTTCTGAGAGATTCTTTGTCTTTAACATCTATATATTAGGCAGTTACGACAGCTATATCCTCTTCATGCTGGGAGTAGCTTCACCTATTCAGTTTGGCTACTGTAGAGATGATTTCATTTCAGTTCCTTTCTGAATAATTTACCAGCATTCTCAAATTGCTTAGACATTCAGAGTAAGGAGAATGTGAAATGTTTTGGTTTTTCCAAAGAAGGAGCTGTGTTGTGTCAGCAGGTTAAGAAAATGAAAGGAGAAAAGAGTAAAAAGAAAGAGGTGAAAAACCCAAGGACAAAATATTGTGGCAACTGAAAGATTAATACATTTGTTGTTGTTTTTCTACAAGGAGAATATTCCTGCTGGTTGTAGAAAGCCTGGCATAAGATTTGAATTATCTGTATTAGACATGTTTGTATTTGTGGCTGTGCTGTCTGTAAAATTCTGAGAATTGTAGTAAAACCTCACAAAATGTGAAGAGGGCTTTTATCACCATTTTATTGAGCTTGTGAAGCTCATATTTAGAATTAGAGAAATGGAAGTTGCAGTCTTTAGCTTCCACATTAAATATCAGAAACTTCAAGGCCTGATTCTCAGTCATTAGTCTTCTTCCCAGCACCATTTCTGGCTGCTCCTTCTGCTGCATAGCCCACGCTATTCTTAAGAACTGTCAAAGTTGTTTCAACTTTCTGTCCTTCTGTGTGGCTCTTGCTCCAGGCAGTGGTGTCACTGCAGTTGTGAATATTCTTTGTGCCCTGTTGTGCTCAAGTGACTTGAGTCCTTAAAAAAAGAGAGAAAAGTTTTAATAAATGTAAAATCTGAACATAATTTGCTATCCTAGGGAGAGTCATTCTGTGCATGATTTGCGACGCTTGCCATCCATGCTTCTGTAACTTCTGTGTCCAATCAGTGTGTTCCATTGTGACCTTAATGAACGTTATCGTTCAATGCAAACTCAAAAGAAGAACTGCATCTCATAACTCTCCGCAAGTGTTTTAAGCTTGTCTTGCCTTGGCAGGAAGCTCTGAATATAACACCACATAAACCTTTCTTTTTGGATGGTAAAAGCTCTTTGGCGAAACTATGGATTTTGGGGAGGAGGAGTGCCATAGTGAACTTGAAAGAGGCAAGCTCTTTGGTGTGTGATATGCACTGCTGACATGTGTTTCCTCTTTCAGATATGAATGAATGTGTAACAGATGCACATACGTGCCAGAGAGGGGAGCACTGCATTAACACAATTGGGTCGTTTACATGTCTTCAGCAGCTCAGTTGCCAATCAGGTTATGAACTTAAGGAGGGTGAATGTGTGGGTAAGAACAGAACTTGACATGTTTAGTTTTTTATATATTTTTTAATAGGTAGTGACTTCCTTTTCAAAGGCTGAGCTCATCCTCTCAGTTCATAAGGAATCCTGAGCATCAGCCCTCCAACTAAAATGTATGTTTTGCTTTTAAAAAAACAACAACGTAAGTAATTGGTTTACCACTGAGAAGCATAAAATGTTTATGTGCATTTCTGTTATTTGTATAGCTGATGCTATATAGCAGTCATTCTCAATGGCAGCCATGTGGTCCCCTAGGATGGCCTGGAACATATAAAGGGGCCAGAGGCTGGAAACAATGCTTCACATACCACCTTATAAGGTTCATTATGCAACTTATACAATCCTATTGTGTTTATGTCAATGGCGAAAAAAAAGTTGAGAATGGCTGGTGTACTGTATAATCCTAAAGACAGTAATATCACAATACAGCAATATTGACGGTGTTCCAAAAGTCTGAGATGACTGTGAGCCTCCTTCCATCCCTGGGTGGAGACATAGATGCTTACCTTGAGGTCTTTTTGTGCTGGTATCCATGGTTGGCTCTCCATTGAATCATCCTATTTTTGCATCTCCGAGATTTAAAATCATAAGTTGGCCTACTGATCTGTGTACTGTACAGAGGAAGACATGATTTAATGCTTTTATTCCCAATATTCCAATCACTAATATTGACGAGTACTTCCCCCACTCTTTTTTTCACCTAGAACTGGGAAAAGTTATCTCTCTCTCCCCCACCACCCTGAGCTGAGAAATGTAAAACACTCCAGAATCCTTAGCCAATGGTTATGCTGCTTAGGAATTCTGAAAGTTGTAGTTGTAGTTTTTTAAAAGAGGTTTTTCATAGCCTTCCCCCTCCCCTTTTTGAGTTTGCAAAGCAGTTCTGTATTACTAAAGGGAGCCTTGCAGAAACTCATAAGCCAAGCCAGGTCTGTACAATTGTTAATTTTGGTAGATGAGGTAAGAGCAAGAGCCTCAGCGTAGGAAAAGTCAGATAATATTGAATGCTACAAAAATCTGTGGAATTCTCATTCTTGGGAAAGCTACAAGAGTTGAATATCTGCTTTTTATTTGTTGGGGTCTCTGTATCACATGTATGGGCCTGCACATGTATAAACCATGGCTCAGAACTTTCTAGACAAGAGGGAGCATTGACAGTATTACTGCTCTACTGTCTGCAAATAATGTATTAGAAGATTATCCCTATGTTCTGTTCCATTGTCCTCAATAGCAATTCATAGTAGTATGCTTCTGAGAGAGCCTGTTCTTCTTCTTTTTATATTTTACTATCTTTTCATTATAATAATGTGTTTTATGGGGGGGGGGTACACCTTTTGTTTCCTCTCCGCATCAATGGCTCTGAGGGCATTTTTTAAAAAGTGTTGTTTCATTGTAAAGGTAACTTTCTCATCAAAAAGTGGAGAAGCACCAGCAAAAGAGACAGAGGAGGTTTCAGGGGGAACAAATGAGTGGGTCCTCTTTCTGGCTCTACCAACCAATGCTGAAAAGAATCTGACTGGGGCTCAGAGTCGTTCCTCCATCTTGTTTTTCAAGATTGGGACCCTCAGGGTCTCCTGTGGTATTATTGAAAAGATATCCCCTGGGACGTTAGTGCAGGGAACTCAACCCCGCAAGGAAGCTTATGGGGGGACATTCCTGTTTGTGTCTGCCCTTTCAGAGGAAGAAATACTGTTAGTGAGTATCCCTACAACCTGGAGCCCATGGACTTATTACCAGGAGACCTTGTGGCTGCTGCCATACCTGAGGTGGGACCAGCAGCACTCACAGTCAGATAATGTAGCACCTGAGTCTTTCCCTCTCATTCCAGCTACACAGCAACATATTCTTCATATACAAATATTCAAGTCAGTATGAGAGAGTGAGAAATGAGAGGAATTCCCTGGGCTAAACTAGTCATGCATAAGCAAGTTCTTTTAGTCCTGTAGTGGTGCCCCACTTTGGGCATGGCTCTCTCAGGGGTTACTACAGAAAGCATACTCCCACCTCAGAAAAGAGGGAGTATTAGAATCTTGCATATTAGTTCCATTCTTGCTTCCTGTCTTGGTACTGTCAGGAGAACTGCAGCTTTCCATCATATAGATATTTTCCATTTTCACATCTGTTAATTGTTCCCAAGAAAAAGATTTCCCTTGCTATCACTATATTGTGACTTTTTACCATTTTCCTTGTCATGACTCAAGAGATTCATCTTCTGCCATGCCTTGCTTTTTGGCAGCAACGGAGCACCCACTGCACACTACAGCAACAATTTCAGCACTGCCAATTACATTACTACATCCTACAACACCAATGTGATTTTTTACAAAACAGTGCCTTTCAATCTCAAGCACAGTATTGTACTGTTGAGGGCCCCATTCTCTTCAGTTTTTTACATTTGTATCGCACTACCAGGTGCTCCAATTCACATTCTGGTTTGCTCAATGTCAGCTGTCCCTTCCATCTTTTATCACTCAGGTACTTCTGTCAACTCCAGTTGCCACTGTGCTACCTGCACCATCACATGCAGTAATCTGTGCAATCTCCATGTAGAGAGAGAGCCTCAGTGAATTCCAACATTCTGCTTCATTCTGTGGTTTCTGTACACTCTTTCCACATCAACGCCAGAATCATCACCAGATTTAGTCACTGGAAATCAAGATCCTCCTTCACTTTCAGACCACTTTCTTCTCATGCTGATTTGGTTTTCATTGTCGACTGTCTGAGGATTCATGATTGGTACAAGGATTTTCCTAAAGATGAAGTAGGTTTTTTTTTTCGTACTCCGTGCTCTGGACAATTGTCCAGTAGTGCCTTGATGGTGCCATCTCTGCTAAAAACCATTAAGACAACTTGGCACAAATCATCCTCTGTATCTGTTTGAACAGATACTTTCTAGAGAGTCTAGGAGGATGCTGGTGGGTATCTCTTGAAACATCCACCCCCAAACTCTGCCACTGTTGATTTCTCCATGCTAAAGAAATCGTTATCCATACCACTGGACAAGGAAGGTTGACATCTAGATTTCTTTGGCCTGAAAGCTCTGATTAGAGAGACTGATTGTTAACCAGCAGGTTATTCCTTTTGGATAAAGGGTCCAACATGGTAGAATTCTTGCCTGAGAACAAGCAGGTGACTCATTATTCTTCATAGAAACTGGCAATCTCTTCATATGGCCAATAACTAAGTGAGACACACTGCAGAATGCTCATTGTGCATTTTAACGGGCTTCGCTATCTTAAAATGACACTCATGGCTCCATGACTCAGCCTTAACTCAGGGTAATCATACTAAGGCTGAAGATCTTGTCTTTTGATGATCCAGGTCTGTTCTCTAGAAAGACAGATGAGACATTTGACATGAACGTAAACTATCTGACATATCTCATCACGCCGGATTTATATCAGGCACTCCACAATGCTATTAATCTACCTGGCCTAGAACTACCAACTAATGTTTATATCAGCCTTTGACTTTGAGCAACTCCTACTTCTTGCTCTTTCAAGAAAACTTCCTTTACCTTTTATCTCCCCAAACAGCCTTCTTACTAAAACCGTTCCACCGACTCCAAATGCCAGTTTTGATATGGCTTTCTTCATCGACACTTTCAGAAATGTCCACTTTTTGGCTCCAGGCTCACCTAGCATCTAGACACCTGGTAAAATACCAGATTTATTGGTCCTTTCCTTCTCTTGTGGAGCTATCAAACAGAATTCAGAGTGGAGAGAGAAAGATGAGAGAGAATGAAAGAATGAGGTGGAAATAAGGGGCTGAGGTGGTAAACAGGATCGTAACTTGGACAAAAGTGGTACAGGCAGAATGAATATAAGAGAGGAGAGGGTGTAAGAAGTGCTCCCATTTCCCATCTCCAGCAATAAAGTACTGTAGAATAATAGTGAATAATAGTGAATAATTGCTGCCTTTTTATGACACCCATAATTCGTTAGCTGTGGTGGCCACGTCACTCTGCCTAATGGTAGGACATGCCCTTGGTAGCCAGAGTGATATTAATAATCAAAGTTCCGATTTCTTGGGAAGTGCTTTGCAAAGTGTGGTACATTAACTGTTTTTCCACATATGATTTTTGAACTATCTAGCAACCCATTTAATATAGCAACTGATTTCAAATCTACACATTACAATTTACACAAGTGTCCAAGTGGCCCTCAATAATGAGCTGTAAGGCTAAAATTGAAGCATTGCTATAATAAGCAACAGCTGATTACTTGCTTTTATTTCTGTGCTTTTGCATGTGTATTGCATTAGGACTAGACAACTCTTCATTCCCTGTAGATGTTTCACCCTTTTATTTTGGGATCGAGATTCCAGAGCTTCACAGAAGGAGCATAATATTATGATTCTTGCACTTAATAGCAGAATGCCTCTGTCTGTGGATTCATGCATTCATGGATTTTGCTAGAAATCGGAATTCATAGTATTTCCTTTCCTTAAACATCCTTAAAACACCCTCAAAATAGCTTGCTTGGCATGGAGAAAGATGATTATTCAGCACAGCATTGGGTGCATATGATTTGGCTCACCTTTACTAATTTATAAAACAAAGTAATTTGTTCCCAGAGAACTAGATTAGTTAATAAAATAGTAATGCTATACATTGCCTCATATTTAATGGTAGTGATATTCATTCTTGTGGCATCTCATTGTAGAATCACCCTCTAAAAGCACACCTGATTATTTTTGTTACGCTTACTTACATGCATGGAGAAACAGAGTAGAATCTTGGTTACTAGAGTCGAATTATTAAAATTCTATGAAGTTAATTGGTATTTTAATTTTATTTTTAAGACATTGATGAATGTGAAAGAGGAACTCACAGCTGCAAGATAAACTTTGTATGTCAAAATACAAAAGGATCATTCTATTGTGAATCAAAGCAACGGTGCATGGATGGATTTCTACAAGATCCAGAGGGAAACTGTGTTGGTAAGTTTAACTTGAACAAT
The DNA here is from genome assembly GCF_051106095.1 of Pogona vitticeps. NCBI lineage: Eukaryota > Metazoa > Chordata > Lepidosauria > Squamata > Agamidae > Pogona > Pogona vitticeps. The sequence goes on along the minus strand of NC_135784.1, from coordinate 70,716,723 downwards.
ACATTTCCCATATTTGATTACTTTTAATGGTTTTTAACGTTCCAGTAATTTTCCCCTTCTAAAATTCATTTCCCTTTTAAAAGATACAATTAAAATTAAATTAAAGATTAGATTTACATAATGTGATAATTCTAAATGGATGGTTTAAGAGATTCCCATCAGCCAAGAATTTATTGCTTAGTAAATCAAACCTAAATGAACAGGAAAGGAACAACAGCTAGAAGATGGATCTCCAATTAATTTAATAGTTGATACTGATACATTAATGTATGTTCTTTCTCACAGACATTAATGAATGTGCATCACTTCCTGAGCCATGTAAGGCTGGGTTCAACTGCATGAATACTGTTGGGTCTTATGTTTGTCAGAGGCATCTCTTAATATGCAGCCGGGGGTATCATTCGAGTGAAGATGGAACCAGATGTGTTGGTAAGAAACCTGATGATTTTTTATTTAGATTTAGCACATCCTTAAGCTCTAGTAGTTACATTTAAATCCTCTGTATCTAATGCATGTGCTAAATTTCTACCAATACACAGAACGATTCGTTGCAAACATTTTTAATGGTGAAGTATGGTGATTGAAATGCTATTCTAGATTGTGTTGGATTAACTTAGTTGCCAACAAAGGAAGTTCATCCAGATTCTTTGTCTACTTGCTCCATCTGAAGATAGTTTTCAGCAAATTGATGAGGTTTTGGCAGTGAAATGCTTTACTGAATAACATTTTTTTTAATTGGGCCTTAGAGGTCGTCAGTAGGATTGATAGTAAGAGACTTGCTGTTTGGGAGAGTAATCACACTCATCCTTGATATTGCAAATGAGAAAGGTTGATCTCAGATGAACATACCAATGAACACTTTTATGCACATTCATGTAGTAGATTTGGAGATACATGAGTGAAAGTTTCCCACTTCCAGTCTCAAGAGGTACAAAATGTGTATTTCAACAGGAAAAGGTGAACCTAAAGTAGTTTGTTTTCTATCTCTGAAAGTTGGTATGATATAATATATAGTCTAAATGCTCTGGTATGATTTCTTTAAGGAGTATTCCAGGTGGGCACATTGCTTTGCACTCCCCCTTTTTTTCTGTAACCTAGTGATGGAGCATACTGGATTTATTGTAATTTGTACTCTGACTGTTAACTGCTAAAGTACTTAAGTACTACTCTTGCAGTTTGAAGATATGTGGCCTTGCCATCTTCCCCAGCAAACATCTGCTGTTGTTGACTGGAGCTTATGTGTGCTTTCCTGTGCTTCATTGGCTGTTGCTATTGCAGAAATGCTCGAGAAGTGCCATTGTTCTAAACTTTCCCTAGTGCAAAAAATGTACCTTGATTTTGGGAAGGACAAAAAAGTGCAAGGGGGAAAACAGAACAAAGCAACAGAAGAGGAATATCCTTGGGATATCAAGGAAGTTTCCAGTAAAATCAGTATACAGGTCATTCCTTCAAGTGGAACAAATTGGGCCCTTTAATAGGGAGTTGGTATGAGCAACAAATTCAGATTTCATCCTTCTGATTTCCTCCTTTTTTCCTTTTCTCCCATTTTTCTGCTAAGAGGCATATTTATGGATAATTGGATTTTTGCCTGGTAACAGAGATAAATCATCTGGACAAGTCTTTCTAGCAGAATGAAGTCTGTGTGATTCCTTATTTTTGTTTACAAAATCCATCTTCCAATAATTTTCATTTTCTCTAATTCAGTAGACTGGTTAGCATCCCTTTTGTCCTCTATTTAATTGAAAAATACTGTAGCTATCATGAAATATGATATCCCTCTGACTGAGTAATGTCCTGGACCTAATTAAAGGCAGAACACACAATTTCACAGAAACTAATCAGAAGCCTGAACAAATGAATTAATGGCAACTAAAGTTGCTAATTTGCAGATTTAAATCTGCATTAAAATTAACTTTTTAATGCTTGCTCTGATGCAAGAAAGAGAAATGTAAAGACAGCACTTTAATTAAAATCTTTTTATTTTAAGTTATATTTTAATAGTTCATACATTTATTTAAAGGAACGCAGACTAGAAAAAGGATTAAAAGGCCAGAACTGTTTTCAATGAAACCTATTGCCTGTATCAGTACTGCAGATAGACATGCTATTTTTCTGTAAGTTGTTCTTTATAAAGCTGTCTATGCAAAATTAGATCCAATTGTACAAAAACAGGAGTCTTCACCTTTCTTGTCTATCTTTGCATTTGCAAGCTGACATACACGTGCAAGCCCTATTCAGGCATTCAGCTGATCAACTGTATATATTCTGTGCTGTCAAGGCAATTCCAACTTAATGTGACACTTTTCCTAGTTTTTGAGATACAGAATACACATAAGTGGATTCCTATTCCCTTCTCCTGGTGGCATCCTGGGATTGTACAGCTTGTTCATGACTGCACAGGTTGGCTCTTATCACATCAGGCACACTGAGGAATCGAACCCCCAACCTCTCCGTAACCAGAGACATAAACCACTGAGCTATCCCACCAGTTCATCTGATTGTAAGAGGTAATAAAAGTTAATAGCGGGCAGTGGTGGGCATGCACGCCTGTCCCAGTGTCTCTATGTATGCAGTAGAGATCTCCATTGGCTTCCCAAAAAAGTCTGTGCCTGAATAAGGCAATTTTTGTCCAGTCGTGTCCAACTCTAGGGGGCGGTGCTCATCCCCGTTTCCAAGCCATAGAGCCAGCGTTTGTCCGAAGACAATCTTCCGTGGTCACATGGACAGTGCGACTTAGACACGGAACACTGTCACCTTCCCACTGAAGTGGTCCCTATTAATCTACTCGCATTTGCATGCTTTCGAACCGCTAGGTTGGCGGGAGCTGGGACAAGCAACGGGAGCTCACTCCGTCGCGTGGATTCAATCTTACGACTGCTTGGTCTTCTGACTCTGCAGCACAGGCTTCTGCGGTTTAGCCCACAGCACCACCACGTCCCTCTCTGTGCCTGAATAAGGGCACACTAATTGGTGTCCAGCCCTCATTGTGCCCTTTTGGTGACACTGGGACCCTGTCCTTCTCCAGGTATTTGTGTGTTTCTGGATATCCATGAAAAAACCCAAGTCCTGCAAAAGGAGATAAGCAAGGGGTTGTGACATTGTGTGGTGGTGAGCTACGCAGCACCATTAATTTTGGGGATATGGTAGACCTTAAATATTGAGATAGAGACACACAGGAGGATTTTACTTCTGTGCACAGTGACCTTTCTAACTATGGTGTAAGTGCCAGTGCTCACTGATACTTGTACCACACACCAGAAGTAATCTGAAGAAGAAAAAAAGGGGAGAGAGGAATTCTGACCTAGCAGCTCAAAGCCAAGCATTTGAGCACATGGTTGTTGTGGGTTTTTCGGGCTTCTTGGCCGTGTTCTGAAAGTGGTTTTTCCTAACGTTTCGCCAGTCTCTGTGGCCGGCATCTTCAGAGGACAGCAAACTGAGCACAGTCACTCACATACTCCATTACGGTTACTAAACTAAAGTAGATGAGAAAGAAAGAAAACATGAATATCAAGATTGTGAATTCTAGCTTGTTCCACACCATGCTTTCCCCCTGATTCAGTCTGGTTGTGCTGAACACCATGCACATCCCTTGTAAGCACATGCTCCTCAGACCTGCAAGGCGTCTAGTTGCTTCTACTTCTTTATCTCTTCTTACTCCATCCTGTAGCACCTCTGCTTCATTTGCTTCCCAACGTGCCAATTTGGAGTAAGGCAAGCAGGATTTGCCTTGAAACAAGCATTTGTTCTAGAGTCATATAGTGAGTACAGATGGACTGGTTGATTAGTCAGGCTAAATCTTCACCCACCCACACCCTCTCTGCTAGCTTCTCAGGCTTCCCTCCCCATCAAAATGCTTGCTCGAACCTTCAAGCAGGGAGATAGGGAAGGAGTCAACACAGGGCTAGATGTGTACAAGAGGGGTGGGCTATACACACAAGTGATGAGCCAGAGAGGGTTCTTGCTTGTGAGCAGAGCCTACATGAGTGGGAATTCAGATTCAGAGCTGAAACATAGTAGGGCACAATGGCAAAGGAAAACAGGGTAGAGAAAAACTCACCTGTAAGCATATTCATAGACTCAACATCTGTAACACCTGAACAGGAATCATCTTAATAGGAAACTTTAATGTAGGGGACTTTTCAATTTCTCTGTTTACTCTCCCAGAAAATAAAACATCAAAGTAACCTTATATAAGGTAGAAAAAAGTCCTTGATGGACAAGTGGTTTTGAACAACATGGGAGAAAAAATGATTAAACATCAAAAAACTCATGCTTTCATCAGATAGCCCAGGTAGCTTCTTTCTTAGATCATACACTCCATTAGAAGCAGCTGTCAATGTCTAAAGTTTCAGTATAACTATTGACCTTACATATGTAATTTTTGACTAAAACCAAACATTATTTTTGGTATATACCTCTCAAAGAAAAATAAAAAGGGGGAAAAAGTTTGAGAGGATTGAATTGGGTTATCATCCTATAGGTAAAATCCTATTGGCGTAGCTTTGCTGATCCTGTGTAACTTGGATCAGGTTCAGGAACCATTTAATTTGAAGTTACTAAAAGCTTCCTATCAGAGTGTTTTAGGTTCCAGGACTCCTTAGAAGGCTCCTTTTCACTCTCGAGAAGCCTTTGGGGGCCTTGAAATGATGGGAGGAGGCAATGATCCAGGTCCTGGTTGTGTTGATCCTGCAGCAATTTGTTTTTCCTTTTAAATGTCTTCCCGCTCTAATCCCAAGAGTCCCACGGGCTTCTCTAGGGCAAAAGGGAGCCCTTGGGGCATAGGAGGTTTTCAATTAGTTAATCCTTTCATTTCTTCTTTGAGTCCAGCAGGCAGCAGCGAAAATGCCAGAAATGATAGGAGCAGGAGGAGGAATGCCCAAAGAGAGAGGAAAAAATCCTTAAAGAAAATTGGAGGGAGTCCAAAAATAACACACACACACCCAAAGAACACACTTCACTGGGATCTAGACCAGTTTCAACATTCCTCCCCCTCACAGATGTTCTGATTGACTGCAGAATGTCCCAGTTGGTCACACCACCATGTATTTGCAACAGCCCTCACAATGCTATTCAATGAAAAGTTTATCAAGCCATTTGACATGCACAGAGTGAAAGAAAAGTCACACACAAAGAGTAAAAGAAAGTTCGAACAAAAAAGATATAAAAACCACAAAATCTTTGTGTACCTTTTTTCTTGTTAATACAAATTATTTATGTTTTAGGAATTTTGGAAATTAGCAAAAGACAAAAGCATTTTGTGTGCATTTGTGTTTTGTGTAAACACAAAGCTTCCATTCTCATCATGCACCCGAGACTCCAACTAAAATTTAACTATGATCACTTCTTGATTATAAATATTTAGTATTTAATTGGGGTCTGTCACATTGCTGGTCTGATTATGGAAACCAACTAGACTTTGATTAATATGTTTTGTTTGTTGAAACCGACTCTAAGGTAAAGGTAAAGGTTCCCCTTGACATTTTCAGTCCAGTCGTGTCCGACTTTAGGGGGCGGCGCTCATCCCGCTTTTCAAGCCGTAGAGCCAGCGCCTTTCCGAAGACAGTTTGTTTGTTTGTTTGTTTGTTTGCTTGTTTATTCATTTATTTATTTATGACTAGGGAACGCTGTTTTACCTTCCCACCAAGATAGTACCTAATTATCTACTTGCGTTTACAGTGGTGCCTTGCACAACGATGTTAATTGGTTCAAAAAAAAAACACGTTCTGTGAAAACATCGTTCTGTGAAACACCATTTCCCATAGAGATGCATTGAAAACCGGATAATCCGTTCCAATTGGAATGGATTGCCGTCCTTAAGCGAAAATCCCCATAGAAAACATCGTTGTGTGAAACAATGTATCCACCATTCAAATGCATTGAGTAGGCTTCAAGGCATCTCAATGGGGGAGAAAAAAATTCACCAAAAATTAACGAAGACTCAGAACAAAGCTAGATTAAGTTTGCAAAGGTTTCACAAGCTGCACTAACGACTCCAAGCATTTAAAACAGTTTCTGAGTCTTCGTTAATTTTTGGTAAAAAAAATTCTGCCCCATTGAGATGCATAGACCCCCCCCAACCAAGAAGCAGCATGGCAGCAGTTAAAAATTTTTTAAAATCAGATTTGAACTTGGGCATCCAAATCCCAGAGGCAGGCCTGGCCACAAGAGAACAGCAACCATTTCCTTGCAGAATTCCACACACACAAAGCATAACCCACCCACCCCAACCAAGAAGCAGCATGCAGGAAAAAAATTAAAATCAGGTTTGAACTTGGGCATTCAAATCCCACACAAATCCACAGAAACCCCCAGCCAACCCCCCCCTGCAATTTCCCCAATGAAAAAAAAACCCATAACCAAAGCCAGACAGACCCAAATTCCCTCTTGCAAAAATCATCAGAGTTTTGCAATGCAGTACAGTACAGATACACTGTAAAACCCATCACCCACCCAGGAGAAGAAATGCAAGCTTACCTTTGAAAGTTCTCCAGCACAGAAAGCGCCCACAAGACAGAGCAAAGAGGCAAAGCCAACCTTTGAACTGCATGTCGGAAAGTAAACCCAGGATGCATGGGGAAGGTTTTTTATCCCTTCCCTGCACAGGCGCAATGCATCCTGGGTACAGTCAGTTAGAAGAACAAATTAGCATTGCCAAACAGCCACCTTTCCCGCTCTTTTTTGAAAACATCGTTAAGTGAAACGGGACCCAAAATGCAATCGTTCTGTGAAGCATGGTCCCAAAATCATTGTGCAAAAATTCCCTATAGGAAACATCGTTGTGTGAATTTATCATTGTGTGAGGCACTCATTGTGCGAGGCACCACTGTACATGCATTCGAACTACTAGGTTGGCGAGGAGCTGGGACAAAGCGACGGGAGCTCACTCCGTCGCGTGGATTTGATCTTACAACTGCTGGTCTTCTGACCCTGCAGCACAGGCTTCTGTGGTTTAGCCCATAGTGCCACCACGTCCTGCTAAAATAGCTGAAACCGACTCTAGTTTCAGCTATATTAGCAGGAAAATTTAATTGCCCACTGTAGGGGGGAAATGTGCAAGTGTCATGATGCTGCAGCATTGTAAGGTACTACAACACTAAGATGCTGGCTCCAGCATTTGAAAGCTTTCCTACATAACGAGAGTATCTGAGTGTAGGAAAATGCCTATGTGAGTCAATTTGTGCAGTAATTTTTCTTATTTTAGTTTTTAATATATGGAGACATAAATCAAGTGAAGAAGATAAATCTCAGTCTGTGATAAAGTCTAACTGTGATTTACTTGGAGCAGCTGAATTTCTCACTCATTTTCAGGAAATATTGCTTTACTAAATCAAAACATTACAAGGACTGTCATTGTCACTGTAGCCATTCTGGTGATGTCAAGGGCACATCTTTGTGGATGCACTAAGACATTTTGATTGGCACCAAACACATAGTATTCTTGAGGGGCCTTGGAAGTCACTTCAACACTTCTTTTAAAACACAAAGCCAGTTTTGGCAGAAGGGGACTGGGATCGCTAATCACTTCCCCTGCTGTGGCAAAATAAATGTAAGAATATTTCTGTTCTACTTTCACTCCAATAATGGAGTGCATCTTCATTCGATGCAGCAGGACTGAAAATGGTGCCATCCAGGGTGTGGCCGCCATCTTGGCCCACTCCAGTGAGAGTAATTGTTACCTTTTACTTTGGTAGATGTTGATGAATGCCAGACCGGCGTGCACAACTGTGGAGAGGGACAGGTGTGTCACAATATACCTGGAGCTTACCGCTGTGACTGCAAGATGGGCTATCAATACGATTCATTCAGCAGAACTTGCATTGGTACGTATTGCAGAAGAAATGCTGGTGTTGTTGATTGATGAGGCATGGCCCTCAGGCCAGCATCTACGTGCTGTTGTTTCCCTGCACAATTATTAAATTCCACAGCACTGAAGCTGAGGCAAGATAATAGAATTGCTTCTGAAATCTTCTTCATTCACAAATCCCACCTCAACTGTTCATCAGACATGCTATGGAGAATATCTTCCAATAACAGGGGTCACACTAACCTTTCCAAGCTAAAAATTCTTCCCTCCTTATATTCATTTCTATTCTACTGGCAGGTGAATTATTTATTTATTTATTTATTTATTTACTTTATAGGCCGCCCACTCTACCCAGAGGTCTCTGGGCGGCTTACAATAATTAAAATTCAATTAATATACAATAAAAGATAAAATGATTAAAATACAATTAAGATTGCTATCAGGACCCACAGTTGATGTCATTTCAATTAAATGAAAGAAATATGTGTCCTGATCAGGGAAAAATGTTCATGAGTAGTCAGTAATGCCAAGTGCAAATGTACAAAAAAGATTGTGCATTCCTCCTAACTCATTTTCAGGAAATATCGGCATCCTAAATCAAAATATCACAACACTGGAGGACTCACTACCACTCTCCATATTTCATTGTTTGCTCACATCAACAGTAAGAAAGAGAAATATCTGGAATGGAAGCAGTAATAAAAATTAGCTCTCACTCTGTTTGTTATTTTCTTCTCTAAAATAGAGCTCTTAAACCTGTTTTACATTCCTATTGATTGTGTTTTATGGCAGATATAAATGAATGCTGGAATTATCCAGGACGGTTATGTCAACACTCCTGCGAAAATACTCCTGGGTCCTATCATTGTTCATGTTCTTCTGGCTTTCGCTTGGCTTATGATGGGAAGCATTGTGAAGGTATCTATTTATAACTTTTCTCAAAGACAAAAGGGTCAGAGCAATCCATGTGGCATGGATAGATCACTGTTTGGGGGAAAAGTGAGGCCTCAGTCCAACCCCGAGATTGGTGCCTTTACATGTGGTTAATTATGTAAAACATTTTTTTGATATATTTGTTGATGACCAGATGACTTCATAACATTGGTGATGACACCTACTATGGTAGGTGGGGAAGTTAAGATGCAGCTTGTTGCACAGAACTGGTGTAAGTTCACTTGCATATGTGTATCCTCACTCCAGTCAATACAACTTATTCTCACTCAATGCATCTTCCATGTGCAAGTTGTGTATTTTGATAGGAATGCTTGCACATTTGGATTTCGTTAGTTGGGTTCATCGGAATTTTAGCTGCCTTTCTAAGAGTTTCTGATATTTCTAAAGGCACACTTACCTCAAAATAACTTTTCCTCACCCTTCTGACAAAGTAAAAACCTGATCAGCCTTTCCCACATAACTGTTGCATGTTATCAGGAATTAACAGGTGTTTTTTTTTTAAAAAATGGGATTGAATATAGACTGACCAGATGACAGGAACTTCAGAAGAAATCTGGTAGGAAAGTCACTTACCATATAATGCTAGTTGTGGCTATTGAGGCATCCCATTGAATTCAACAAGCCTTCTTTGGAGCCCAAGTTTTCTTATTGTCGAGGCTGTATTGCTATACTGGCAAATACAGAAAGGAAAAGTACTTCATTTTGAATCCAACATCTTAATTTCAAAATGCTTTTTCCAGACTGTGTTTGATCCCCTTTTATGATATTCACCTTTCTTGGTGATTGCCTGTAAAAGGGGGGGGGGTTCCATCTTTTTGTTTATAAATTCTTACTAATCAGTGACAGAGATATGACAGTGATTGGATTGATTCAACCTGTTTTCCATATTTACTTTCATACAGATGTCAATGAATGTGACAATAACCCATGCAGTCAAGAGTGTGCTAATATTTATGGCTCCTACCAGTGTTACTGCAGGCAAGGCTATCAGTTAGCAGAAGATGGCCATTCTTGTAAAGGTATTTACAATTGAATTTTCCAGTGCTAATACTGGTCCCATTCCTATTGCAGAATTACTTTGTCATTCTCTTTATTTTAGATATTGATGAATGTGCACTAAGTGCAAGTATTCTGTGCACTTTTCGTTGCCTTAATGTGCCTGGAAGTTATCAATGTGCTTGTCCTGATCAAGGCTATACAGTGTCAGCAAATGGAAGGACTTGTCGAGGTAAGAAATAGATTACAGTGCTTCCAATTCTGAAGTACACACACCAGGCACTTTTATTTATATGGGTTGCTATTTTCAGAGCTTGGAAAAGTTACTTTTGACTGTAACTGGTTCAGGAGTTCTGGAATTTATAGAACAAAAAGAAGCTTTTTTTCAGGATCTGTTTGTACCATGGCAATCAAAATAGCAGTAAGTGCTGCTATTCTAATATCAGTGGTAGAGAATAAGAGTTTGTCATGAACCTGCAAAATGATAGTTCAATGTAGTTCATGGTTTATTGAAGCCCACGAACCATGAACTTCCAGAACATTTGGAAAAAACAAACCACAAATTGTATTCTCGAAAGCTTTCACGGCCAGGATCCGATGGTTGTTGTAGGGTTTTTTTGGGTTGTTTGGCTGTGTTCTGGAGGCTTTTCTTCCTAACGTTTCACCAGTCTCTGTGGCTGGCATCTTCAGAGGACAGGAGTTAGAACTCTGTCTGTGAACAAATGAATCAAACGGGGGAAAAATCGATTTAAAAAGTCTGTTGGTTCAGTTTGTTTTGGTTTTGACGATCCTGAGTCGACCTGAACCAATGAACCAGCCATTTTTTTACTAGCTTTCTAGTTTGTTTGTTTTTTTGTTTAGTGCCCATCTCTGGAAGGGAATAATAGGAAATTCAAGGAAATTCAAGGAGCAAACTCTGTGCCCTGAGTGTGGCAAGGGGATGTCTGTCTGTCTATTTGTTACACTTTTATACTGCGCCATCTGGCCTGGGCGGTGTACAACAGAGAAGTAAGGGGAAAAAAACTGCCAAAGGAATATATAGCTTCCCTTCATATTTCTACATGGGTAGTTGAGAACACTACGAAGGGACAAATTTGAAGATACATGGAAGCCTTTTTCATTGCTTGTGATGTTTTAGTTGGTTCAGTGGAGATCAGCTTACCCGTTCAACACAGTTTAAACATTCATTTCAGCTGCACTCCTATACAACCCTGGGAGCAAGTGGGGCTTACTTCTGAGTAGTACCCTTTTCATGTGATATCACGTGGCAAGTTGTATAAGCAAAGATATTACAGACTAGACCGTCACAATGCCTCATGCAAACTCAAGCATCATACTTTGCAATGAAACAGTTCTCGCATTGGGCTGATTTCCTCCCTCCCCAATAGTAGTTGTCATGTGAGGAATGTGCTGATGGAAATTAGCCCTAAATCACAAGATAATGGCCCATGCAGGTTGGCCTGTCTTCCTACAAACATATCCCTTCTTTTTTCGGGGGGGGGGGAAGAGTCTCTGACAATGTAGGGCGTCCATAATGGCCTTGGTAAAAGGTTGCATGAGCATTAAATGCTGAACTTTGCCACTGCAAAGTTCAGATGTTCTCACAATCTTTTCCCTGGTGCAGAAAGATGTCTGTACAACATTGCTCAAAGCCTACTTGTGGGTGTAACAGTAGAATAGGACATACCTGTCTAATGTTCAATGGCTATAATCCTAGATCACGTGGATAATTACCAGATTCAGGAGATATTTTGCCTATATACAGTAATTTGTGCACATTGGATTTCTACCACACACAACTTTCTAAGCATTATACTCCTTGATGACGGAGGAATTCTTGGAAATGGAACAGTATTGCCCAAAGGACAGGACAGGAAGATATTCTCTGTCTTCCACCTGATGTTTATGGAACCTGTAGAGGGAAATATATTCTTAATCAGGGTTGTTTGATTCAGAGATTTAATAAATCCTTTCTCTCCCCCACCCCCCTTTTCCCTTTCCATTTCATTCATGTCATTTTTATAGCTTAGTGGTTCCAAGCTGATCTGTTTGAACTGGCATGCTAGGATTTTATGTTATGGACCATTGTTTTCAAAACAGTGTGGTTGAGCTTCAGAGAGCCAAGATGGAGAAGTAAATCAGTTTGCAACAAAGAGTGCCATATGGAAACAATTTAGCTATTCACCTAGTTTTAAGAATCAGTGAGGAGGGGCTTAATTTACTTTAATTCTCTTTGACTTTTCCTTTGAAAAATATTCCTTGGGCTTTTAAACCAAGCCACAGTCCATGCAAGAACAATTCTTGACCCTCAGGGAAGACTTAGGTATTTCATGAGAAGCCTTCCTGCGGCAAAATTTCACCACACTTCACCACATGGATTGTCTGCTAACATTTAGTTCATTTGCAAACCTTTGAATGATGTCTAGACATTTAGGAGTTTTCTTTGTGACTGCAAGAGATGAACTCTGCTTTCAATGTCAACAACAGCAACAAAATCTGAAAAACTTGAACTGGATCCATGTCATCTGGTATTCTGTATCTTTGGAACCACAACTTAATATTTTGTCATCTTATTGTTCAAGGATTGTCCTTGCACCAAGAAACAAATGGGGGAATCTTTTGTTTTGATCTGAAGTACATTATGTAGCAATCAGCTTTTCTGAATGCAACAGAACTATAGGCATCTTCAGATGTGAAGCTTTGGCCTTAAAAAAAGGAACACCTGCCTTACTGTCTCAGTTGTGATACGTACAAAGGATGATTCTGTTGCTATTATTAGCAACCTGTGTTTGAATAAGATTCCAGTGAAAAGGCCAGCCAATGCACAAGGGGGGGGGGACAGGCCTGCTGTGTTTGTTAGTGTGCTATATTTGTATCTTTCTTCCAAAGATCTCAAAATGACTCACCCAGCTCTTCTGCTTCACCATTTCCTCCTCACAATAGCGCAGCATCATCATTCAACTTTGAGGTCTGCAAGTCATCCAGTATGTTTCATGGGGCTCCTTGGAGGCTTGAGCCTGCTACACCACCCTGATGCTCTGCATGTGTGTAATCCAGAGCTTAGGAACACAATTGGCTGAAATCCCATTGTTCAGTATAGTAGGTTGCAACTAGACTAGGTTCAGGTGAATCCATGGAACTTATAGAGGAATCGACACACAAATTTCTCAGTGATTCAGTAGGCTTATTCTAATTACAAATTATGATACTCAGCAAGAGATACTCAACCCACTGTCTTGGACCATAGATCTCAACATTCCCAAGTAACGTGGCTTTGCTGGCCGGGGAATGCTGGATATTATAGTCCAATATAGCTATATCATTCCAGTATCTGATATCACCAGAACGTGAAGCAATTCTGACTTTGCCTTTTTGCATTTTAATTGCACATGCAGAATCTGAGTGACACTAACTATTTGGCTCATGTATGAGAGAGGATGCCTATCAAATAAATGCATGCTGGCAAGCCTTGAGTATAATGGGTGAATAATTCATAAAGCTTGGCAGATATAACCTTACCTTTATTGTACAGAGATGAAACACAAAGCCTCTGGTTAACAGGAATGCACGGGGCTGATTTCATTTTTTCATATCAAGCCTGTTGCTTTCTCATGCAGGGGACATTTCTAGCACAGTTTTGGAATGTGGCAGACTCTATTCTATACTTTTTTTTGTTATTAGGTTGCATAATCTTTCCCATATATATGCATATTTGATTCCAGATATTGATGAATGTGCAATGGGAACCCACAATTGTTCGTCAACGGAGTCTTGCTATAACATTCAAGGTAGCTTCCGATGTATTCTGTTCGAATGCCCTCCAAACTACAGGAAAGTGTCTGATATGTAAGTCCAATACATGCTTTTAAAAACATTTCTATGTGACAGAATATTCTAAGTGTTCTCTTCCATAATTATTCTGGTTCAGGACCTTGTTATAGCCTTGTGAATAAAAAGTTATGTGCTCCTTTTAACCTGTTAGCCTGAGTATAATTGATGGGCAACACAGATTTCTCCAGTGCTACCCTTAGAGACACAGAATGTATATCTTTAGTCTAACTCCTTAAGTCCCATTTAATAAGCCTGTGATGGATTAGAGGCAAGGAAATGAATTAGAACATAAGAATTCAAGGAAAATACAGTACTAGAAAGTGAGGTGACCTCTGTTGCACTTTCTATACCTTATAATGTGGGTCATTGTTATCGCTGGTCAAATGAGGGTAGAGGAGCTTGCCTTGGGCTACAAAAGGAGTAGAGGTTTGAGAGGTGAGATTTGATCCCAGCTCCCTCAGCCTCAAAACTGTTCATGCACTGGGCTACTGTGGTTCCTACACAGCTGTACAAGTTAAGACATTAGTGCTGCTATTTATCAAAGTAAATGGTGATGTTGGCAAGATGGATAATGTGTGGGCCTGCAGATGTTGCTGGACGATCACTCCCATCTCTCCCACACGATTGACTGGGCTAATTAAGACTGATGAACATTATGTCTGGCAACATCTGGACTGACATCCCCTGCATCTGACCTACAGACATAAGATGAAGGAACATCCGCTGTGTTTTAATTTTCCTTATTAATCTAAGGGAAGAGTTGTTTTGCTTTCCTTTGTGTGGTTGTTATACAATATCTTGCAGTGGGTAACTTCTTAAAGTTACTCCAACTGTTCCAGGATTTTTGCTTCAGTGTATTTCCATGATGTTAAAAGGAACAGAACTGGATTATGTATATCAAGCTAGGACTGATTAAATGAAATGGCTAGTTGGGAGCCATGGACATTTTCATGCCCTGCAGCAACCCTCTGTGTGTGTGTGTGTGTGTGTGTGTGTGTGTGTGTGTGTGTGTGTGTGTGTGTGTGTGTGTGTGTGTGTGTGTGTGTGTGTGTGTGTGTGTATATATGAATGAATGAATGAATGAATGAATGAATGAATGAATGAATGAATGAATGACTACTTTATTACGGTCAATGACCAGTAAAGCAGCAATCCTTTAGACAAATCTGTCAATAAACAAAGTAGCTGCTCTTCCCACTCAGCAACTGCCCTTCCCTTTGGCCACAGGACCTCATGACAAGTGGTGTGCTAACTTGATGACACTCCCGCCAACTCCTTTTCTGTTGAAATGGAGCTCCTGGGTTATTCTCTACAGTGGCATCATTTTCCATGTCCTCACCTAGTCTTTCTGCCAAAGTTTTAAAGGATAAACTGGACCAATTAAGCCAAAACAAACACCCCTTATGCCTGGAAAGAAACAGCTGAGATTAAAAGCAAAACAACCTGCCATCTCATCAGTGAATTAGGGCCAGGGGGAAAAAAAAGAAGACGTTCCCAGTCTGGCTAGAAAGCAAGCTGTCATCACCCAGTATATTCCTCAGCCCGCAAGGGGCATGAATTGCCCTGTTTATCTCTTTTCAGTTCACTGACAAATTGGACAGGAAATAGTCCTTCATATGCCTCAATCTTACTTTCACTCTGATAAAGTGATCCCAACAGTCTAATTTGTTCTGTAACAGAATATGCTACTTCTGCCTTATACCCAGGTCTTCTTCGCTATCCCTGCAGCTTCTGCTGCAGTAGGGTGTTTAGATGGAGAAAATCTCCCAATGGACCCCTTAATAGCATCATCCTGGGAGCTAAAAAAAGAACTCCCTTCCCACAAACCCAGAAAAGTGGCTTTTCCCATCTCTAGATGGGGCCCTTCTAAGAACATCACAGA
The DNA here is from genome assembly GCF_051106095.1 of Pogona vitticeps. NCBI lineage: Eukaryota > Metazoa > Chordata > Lepidosauria > Squamata > Agamidae > Pogona > Pogona vitticeps. The sequence continues at coordinate 70,701,256 of NC_135784.1, read as the reverse complement.
TCAGAAGTATAATCTACGTGTGTATATTTTAGAAAACTGTAATTTCACACGGTGAAAATCAAGATGAGTAGACATGGTCTAGAGGGGCGGGGTAAAAATCAAATAAATAAATAAATAAAATAAATTGACCCCCATACCTCTTTTCCATTTGCCTTGAGGCCTTGTCGTGGAACTTCTGCTAAGTAGAGTTTGGCCAAATTCGTTTCTTTAAAAAAATGAAACTCAGAGAATCCTTTATATCAAAGACATGACTGGGATATGTTGGGAGGTGTGACCCAAAAGAGGGATTTCTTTCATACTGTTGCCTCAGGCAGAGATGGCAATATTGAACCATTGATGTGTCTCAGCATATGTATAACACCTCTTTATTTTAGAACTGTACCACTCAAACTGAAAGCAAAACATGTGCTGCCCTGTTAAGTTGCCTTGGTAGGCATCGTTTGCTCTGAGATTTCATATATCCAGATCAGAGCCGTGCTCTTTGATGAATCACAGATTCCTTTTCCAGGCAACGGTACATAGCATGATTTGGCTCGTATTCCAATATGTGCTCATTGTGGAGCTTCCAACAGAGGCTTTCAAGGTTCACAACCTTTTTGTTACTTGGCTGTTACGCTGACAGTCACCTCAGTGAAAAGGGATTTCTAAAAGAAGGACAAGCAGCCGTTAATTGTCCAGCCAGTGTTTGCTGTTTCTCTGCCTAACACATAAGGGAGGTTTTAGAACAGGTAGCTGTATTGGTCTGTGCAAGCATATTAGGCAAAACCCAAAGAAAATAATAATATATTTTTTTAAAAAAGTCAAAAAAAATTGTGACACCTTAAAGACTATTATATTTTAATGTGAGCTTTCATGAACAAGTCCACTTCTTCAGACATATGAGAGTCTCCCCAGGACTCTACAAATGCCCCCCCCCTTTTTTTTGGATCACAGTTCCTGCTATGTTAAATAATTCTTTTTCTTCTCCTCTCAGGAGATGCGAGCGTATCAACTGCTTCAACTACCTAGACTGCCAAAACACTCCACTGAGAATCACTTACTATCAACTTAACTTCCAAACAAACATCGTTGTCCCAGCTCATATTTTCCGAATTGGTCCGTCACCTGCTTATGCTGGAGACAACATAATCCTTACCATCAAGAAAGGAAACGAAGAGAACTACTTCAGCACCAGAAAGCTGAATTCCTACACAGGAATTGTCTACCTTCAGCGACAAGTGAAGGATCCCAAAGACTTTGCGTTAGATGTTGAAATGAAGCTTTGGCGTCAAGGGACATACACAACTTTTCTGGCCAAAATTTATATTTTCATCACTTCTCATGCGTACTGAATCGTATGTTTGGCCTTTGGAGTTTATTGGTGCTATCACTTCTTTACTTTTCTACCAAAGATGTTTATGATGAGGATTGATAATGATAGAAAACCCATATCTAGCCTCTTTTGTGTTTTTAAAAAAGTTTTTAAAACATCTTTGTAAAATCAACACAAAACTTATTAACCCCATTTTTGTTCACTCTAGATTTTTAATCAAGAAGGCTTTGAGATGACAGGCAAATATAAGTACAATAGCTATGTTATTTTCCAAAAATCTTTTCTTAGCATTGCGGGATTTATGGCTTCAGAATTAGTTACACAGTGTGGATCCCATGTTCTATACAAATGTAAGTGACTAAGGTTGCAATCCTGTATATGTTTACTTAGGAGTAAGGCCAACTGAACTCAGTGGGATGTACTGCTGGATAGACATGTAGGACTGTGGTCTAAAATTTCCACTGGCTTTCAAAGAGGGCAAAAAAGGTGAGGCCTTTGAAATTAGCTTGAATACTGTACAGTGGTGCCTTGTTTAATGACGATAATCTGTTCCAGGAAAATCGTTGTTAAGCGAAAACATCGTAAAGCGAAAATAAAAACCCCATTGAAACGCATTGAAACCCGTTCAATGTGCTCCAGTGGGGTAAAAACTCACAATCCAGCGAAGATCCTCCATACTGCAGCCATTTTCGCTGTCTGTATAGCAAGGAATCCGTCCCTAAACACAGCGGGGAGCCATTTTCATTACCCGGTGGCCATTTTGAAACCGCCGATCAGCTGTTTAAAAAACATCATTTTTTGAAGAATCGGTTCCCGAAGCAGGGAACCAATCATCGAAAAGCGAAATTCCGCCATTTAGATCGCAAAAAGATAGCCGTAAAGCAAATTCATCATAATGCGGGGCAATTGTAAAGCGAGGCACTACTGTATATGTAGTGCAACAGTAGAGCTGCATTAAGACTCATGGATGGGAAGCATGCTGTCTTCCTAGCATCGAAAATGCTTGAAGAATAATTTCAAGGCAGACAAGTAAGTGATCTTCTTTCTAATGAGCATCTTTTAAATTGACATGAAAAGCTTTGGCTGAAGAAGCATGCAATAAAAAAAACAAGAAGGTGAGACACCTTTAGCCCTCCTGCTACTTTGGTCTGCAAATTCAACAACCTCTCACCAATGGCCAGGCGAAGAAAATTAGAGACCGAAACAAATAGTTTCAGCATTTGAGTCAAGAGGCTGTCCTAAGAACATTGTGAAATATCGAAAGCTGGTTTCTTCCTAGGCATGTTGCTAAGTCGGGGAGAAGACACCCTAACCAAATTTCTAGTTTTCTCCAGCTCTTACATAAATAGGATCGCTTGTGCCCTAATTCAATGGATTCCAGCTGGCTTTTACCAAGTCAGTTGGGCCCTTAAACATTGCCTTATGTGGTCATGCATGCCACATGGCTACAGTAAAAGAGCAGGTTTTAATCTTGAGGGATCTTGGGATGTGGCTTAGAAGCTCTGGACCCTGAACAACATCAAATCAGGGACACAATGAGTGTACTTTGGTTACAGCCTTCTGACACCCACAGTGTGCCTGGTGCGTATCATAATTATGGATAGAAGTTTAGATGGGGAGGACAGCTGTAAAAGAAACCAGGTTTCCTCCTATATCTTGAATACTTTTTTAAAAAACTAGCCAGTGGGCTTCATCATGGAAGATTCATCTAGTGAAATTCCCTCTTCATTCCAATGACTAAAGGTGCAGGAAACCTGGTTTCTTTTGCATCTGGGTACTAGAAATGTATAATGTCCCTCAAATGCCCCACAGTTTATGCCTACTGACCTTCCAAGTTAGGGCTCTCTTTTCTACACCTAGACTGGTTAGCAGCTTATACATGCTTTAACAAGATAAAGTATTTGTGAAGCATGTTCAGGTCAAGAGGAATAAGCTCTGCTTTTGTTCTTAAATTTACATTGCAGTCTTAGCCATTTGCCTATTTAGTTCTGAAGGAACACATTACAGTATTTTTGAGGAACTTTCAGGGCAGACAAGATGTATTATACTCTTTCAAGAAAATGCCAAAGATGAAGTATGGCCAAACCAGAGATGATAAAAGCTTTTAACGCCCTATTACATTGCATAGCTATCCAATTAGAGCATTAAGATTAAACTTGTGGCAAATAAATTGGATGTATTTTCTGCTTTTCAGCCTAGATCACATGGTGAAAGTGGGAAGTTACCTGGCAGATTTTTGACTATGCTTATAATGCAATGCAATTTTTCCTTTTTTAAAAATTACATTTATTGTATAGACAACTGGATATGCTTAATCCATGGACAACATGCACTACTCTAATTTTTTTTAAGTGGAAACTCACAAGACAACAGCAAAATGCTAAAATAAATATTTGTCTTCCTAGATAAAATAGTCTTTAGTCCAAATTTTTATTGAACATCCTTTAACACAGCTATGTGTTACCTACAAAACATTAGCGAAAACAGTTTGTTTTTTTTGCAATATTGTTTAATCTTTTTGTTATGTTGTAGTGGATCTTATTTTGTATATAAAACAAGAGAAACAACAAGCCATAGAGCCATTTTATACATCAGTGTAAAAAAAAAAGAAAAAAAAAGAAATGCTGCAGTATTATGGAATGTAAAATACTAATTTGTATTATGGATTAAACCTGTAAATGCTTCTTATGCTTAAGGGAGAGTGAAAGAATCATGTGTGGGGTGGGTGTTGAGTTGTTAACATTTATGATTTTTTTTTCAGTGTTATTTTTGTCTGGATTTTAGTATGCAGTAAAATATAAGTATTGTTGTAGGTGATGCTATTTGTGATTTGTCATCCCTCCCAACTCAAAATAATCCAGCAAAATTTTAAAAGTAAATATTGCTTATTTCACTTTTTAAAAGAAACAACATAGCTAAACCTTACATAATTTTTTAAAAAATTATAAATTAGTATCAACATGTCCTTACTTCCCCAAAAAAGTAACATGGCAGAAAATAACATGATTTCCAGATTCTGTACTACAGCATTAACTGCTTCAGAGCTAATGGCCATAGACTTTCTATAGAAAAAAAGCAGAAAAGGTTCATGCAGAAATATGTTTATCAGTTAAATGGCCATGTTCCATCACATGTTGTGGGTCTGCAGTTTCAGCTGAGGGTAAATCACACTGGAACAGGCCAGAAACATATTAAAATGGGCTGTCACCATCCCAGATTTGTCCCCATAAATACCAGACTATAAAACAGATTCCAGAAGGGATCTGGAATGTCCATCAGCTTCTATGGTAGAATTAGACACACACCTACCTGATGTTACAACATATGGAGGCCAGTGGAGCTATGAGAGCATGGATGCTTTCAATACCCCTGTGCAAGAACTGTGTGATGTAGTTCTCCTTGCCTGTGTAGGATGTTTTAAGAAGCCATGAAACCCAGCATTTTCAATCAACATTAGTATTTGATTGACTACAAATGCCGTTCAAGCTCCAATGGTCTGTCCTGTCAAAGAAATAATGGGCAAGCAATTTGTAATGTGGAGACCTTCTGCCGACCAGAAGCAACCATATTCAATCATTTTAAGTCACTTGCAGTTTGCAATGATGACTTGACGTTTTTAAAGACAGGCAAAGGATAAAGAAAGGCCAGAGTGTGGGTGGGATCCCAAACAAACTAGTTTGCAAAAAGAAAAGGCAAGTAAAATGCTTAATTGTATTTCTGGGCTACTTCCTTCAGCAACTCTCTTTCTTCAGTATATCTTCTTGGCTTTATATCAGCAAGATCTTGGCTTTTATAAAAGTGTGACGAATGCTGTTTGCCTTCTTTATTTGATAATAAATGGCTGGAATCCTGTTGGTGGCTTTTGCATTTAGGACATTCAGAGAAGTCTTGGGGGCAATCTGTTGCCCTTTCAGAAGGTGCTGGTTGCAGTTCTGAGCATGCAGCTAACCGCACAATCTGGCAATCTGAGCAGCAATTTCGCCCCAAGACTTCTATGAATTCCCTAAATACAAGGGTAAATCATCAATAAAATTCTTGCCAATAATTATGTGCCATCAAGTCAGTTCCAACATAGAGCTACCCTCCCATGATTGTCCAGGTATAACATCCTCAGAAAAGAAATGGAATTGGAACCAGTGTAGGGATGGCTAACATGCCTTGTGTATAAGAGCTCAACCACCACAACATAAGCTTTTGGGATATTAGGGCTGAGTTAGCATTGCACTCAGTCACTGGAAAGGCCTCTCAGTGAGTCCTTTTATGGAGAAAGCTGGGGTGAAAATATTTTCGTTTTTCGTTTAGTCGTTTAGTCATGTCCGACTCTTCGTGACCCCATGGACCAGAGCACGCCAGGCCCTCCTATCTTCCACTGCCTCCCGGAGTTGGGTCACATTCATGTTGGTTGCTTCGGTGACACTGTCCAACCATCTCATCCTCTGTCGTCCCCTTCTCCCCTTGCCTTCACACTTTCCCAACATTAAGGTCTTTTCCAAGGAGTCTTCTCTTCTCATGAGATGGCCAAAGTATTGGAGCCTCAGCTTCAGGATCTGTCCTTCCAGTGAGCACTCAGGGTTGATTTCCTTTAGAATTGATAGGTTTGTTCTCCTTGCAGTCCAAGGGATTCTCAATAGTCTCCTCCAGCACCACAATTCAAAGGCATCAATTCTTCAGCGGTCAGCTTTCTTTATGGTCCAGCTCTCACTTCCATACATCACTACAGGAAAAACCATAGCTTTGACTATGCGGACTTTTGTTGGCAAGGTGATATCTCTGCTTTTTAAGATGCTGTCAAGGTTTGTCATCGCTTTCCTCCCAAGAAGCAGACGTCTTTTAATTTCGTGGCTGCTGTCTCCGTCTGCAGTGATCATGGAGCCCAAGAAAGTAAAATCTGTCACTGCCTCCATATCTTCCCCTTCTATTTCCCAGGATGAGATGGGACCAGTGGCCATGATCTTAGTTTTTTTCATGTTGAGTTTAAGACCGTTTTTTGCACTCTCCTCTTTCACCCTCATTACAAGGTTCTTTAGTTCCTCCTCGCTTTCTGCCATTAGAGTGGTATCATCTGCATATCGGAGGTTGTTGGTATTTCTTCCGGCAATCTTAATTCCAGCTTGGGATTCCAGTGTGTCCTATCTTCTCTTGATGTGCCTGAAGTACAACAGCCTCAGTTTTGCCCTTTTTTCTTCTACAGAGAATTTGATTTAGAACCCACTTGCTTGTCTTTCTGGTGGTAGAGGATATCCCCCTAGACATGCCTATCTCCAAGTCCCTGAAATGGTGTTGAGACAATTTTACACACCAGCCTTGTAAACTGTTTTGTTGTTTACCAATTGCTAGTTTTATTGTATTTGTTTTGATTATTAGGCTACGAGAATGCTGGTATTGTCTAATTTGTTTTAATGTATGTTAACATTTGTTTTTAATCATGCTTGCTGGCTGCCTTGAGTGCTATTCTTTGCTGGAAAAGTAGGATAAAAACATAATAATAGTAGTATAATAGTAGCCCCATGGGGAGAAAGGCAGCATATGAATGGTATAACTAAATAAACAGCAACATCATCATCAAAAGCAGCAACAGCCCTGTAGATAGCATAGTTATTTTCTTCGTCAATAGAACCAACAAGAAGAAAAACTGAAAAGAAAACTGCTGAAGAAAAGGGTGTGGAAAGATAAGCATATACACACACCCCTTTCTTCAATGGCTCCTATGAACCCTGCAAGGCTCCTTTGCCATGGACTCCTCCCACCATTGATTTCTGTTGTGACAGAAAATTTGAAACCACATTTGCTTTTAAATAACCATTATGGTTTATCTTGGCTCAAGCTGCACTGAAGGCAGCCACAGCCAAGCACTCTGATAAAAAGACAAGAGTTGCACTTAGTTAGCAAATCAAAGTGAATATGTAAAGCTGTCTCTCAGCCAGGTCCCCCAGCTCCTGCTTGATGTTATTGGCCGAAAGTTAATTATGAAGTATCTGAGAAGGTTCAACAGTCTATCAAGTAATGATCTGGGGAATCAAAGCACAGGTTATGAAGTAATGAATTCCAAGACTAAGGAAGAAGGAATGAGGTTGATACACACTGTGCATACCAATATTAAATGCAGAACACAATGCAAAGCTCAAAATACAGTATTTAAAGAAACCAAGGACAAAGACTGAACAATTATTATCTCTGCAAATACCCTGTTTCCCCGAAAATAAGACCCTGTCTTAATTTTTGCTCCAAAAATGCATTAGGGCTTATTTTCAGGGGATGTTTTATTATTTTCATATACAACAATCTACATTTATTCAAATACAGTCATGTCATCTTCTTCTGGTTGCTGCACAATGCTGTACAATGATGGAGGGTGGGGTTTCACTTAACTAGGGCTTATTTTTGGGGTAGGGCTTATATTACGAGCATCCTGAAAAATCCCACTAGGGCTTATTTTCATGTTAGATCCTATTTTCAGGGAAACAGTATTGTAACTGTGCAAAATGAGAAGAGGTGGCACATGTCCAGAAATTGATGGAGGAACAGAATGCTTTCTTTAGGCAAAGGTGTCAGAAAAGGCTGCATTTTATCCCCTTATTTATTCTATCTGTACACAGACCATATTGAGACTGTACCCAAGAGATCAGAAGACTGAAACTGTAAGAGAATATTGAGACTCAGAAGGAGAGAAATGAAAGAACTAGAAAAGATGATCTAGTGTAAGAATGTGTCACTGGAGACCAAGACCAAGATCATCCACACTCTGGTATTTTTGATCACCATGTATGGGGCTGAAAGCTGGATAGTAAAGAAAAATGAGAGGAAAAATTTGGTTCATTTGAAAAAAAAACTGATGCTGAAGGAGAGCTTTGTGAATACCCTCGACTGTCAGAGAGACAAACAAGTGGATCCTAGATTAATTTAAGCCTGAATGATCTCTGAAAGCATCAATTATGATCCTGAAGCTGTCCTACTTTGGGAACATCATGAGAAGGCAGGATTCTCTGGAAAAAAAACCCAGCAGGAAAAAATAAGACCCAATGTGATATGGATTGACTCCCTAAAGGAACTCACAGGCTTGAGTTTGCAAGAGCTGAACAGGGCTGTTGAGGATGAGACATTTTTGAGATCTCTCATTCATAGGGTAACAATAAGTCAGAGATGACTTTATGGCACATAACAACAACAATTTGACTTCTCTCTGTATATTATCCTTTCAGTTTTCGACTAGTGTTCTAGTCTGTCAAGACTCTCTGAAGTCTTGATTGTCCCTCCTTCAGCGTAGGCTATCCGTAAGTCTGTCATTTACAAATGAGACGAGCACTGCCTCTACTCTTTTATCCAAATCACTTAACTAACATGTTGAAAAGTAAAGACTCAAGATAGAACCCTAAGGAGTCAACATGAGACTTTGAAGTGTCCCTCAGATTGCTGTCAAGTGAGTAATGGGTTCCTGTGGATACTGCATTATTCTATTATCTTCAAATAATACTAGCCACTTCAGTTCCTAATGTTCCCAATATAATTTCTTCTTCTTAGAGACATATATATATTCATAAAGAAACACCCTTTTCAATCCTCAGAAGATTGGTTTCAGTAGCTTATGGCATCAAGAAAATGATTATCTTGGTGCAGTGAGCCTGAATTGACGTGCGGCAAAATAGATACTGAAATCACTGATGGTAATGACTGCTTGAAGAGAAAAGAATTCTGTAACCAGACTAAGTTGATGTTGGAGACTGTAGATAGCTTTCCATTTTTTCTCTTGTTAATGATACTTATTTCATTAATACAGTTATGTGGACTCTGTCTTAATCGACAAAGTACCACTCTTTTCAAGCCCGATCAAGTTTGTCATTTGCAGTTTCTCAGATCACATTTGTATTATACCAATTATGGAGAAATACCATCAAAAGCATTTTTGAAAATTCTTAACTATTTATTTACCTGCATACGGAGAAATCCTTTGCAACAGAACCAAGGCATGAAAGCATCATTTACCACATTAATTTGCAAGTGCTGCATCTCAGTGGGTTGCATTTTGATTTCACTGGCCAGTAAACAGCAGATTACAGGGGAAATGACACAGAAATACCATTTTGGTTTTCTTTTCTGATACTGCTGATTGTGCCAACTCAGTGACCATGTTTTCTTGGTTGCAACACTCCACCGTTTGCCACAGATGACTGGCACACCACTGAATAATTCTGATGTAATATGAAGCATTTAGGTTTCTGCCTCCTGGACTAGAGATGGGAAATCTCAGTAGGGCTGAGGGAACAAGCCCCCTTGCCACTAGTTAAAGCATATTAAATGGGGGGGGGGGAGAGAAGGAACCACCACAAAACTTCTCCAGAATACCTCCAATGCCCCCTAAAGGGAGCTTCCTGAGTGGAAAGAAAGGTCAAAACAGTGAGTGTGCAGGGGAAGGTTTGGGGCCTCAGGGGTCCTGGAGGTGCACAGAAATAGTCTTAAGGACCACATGAGGCCCACAGACTGCATTTGTGCCCATGACCACCTAGACTTCAGTTGTTTACAATGGTATCACAATTATACAATTGTGTGATATTGTTAACCACCCAGAGTAGTCCTTTGGTCTAGATGAGTGGTCTAGAAATCAAATCAAATCAAATCAAATCAAATCAAATCAATCAATCAATCAATCAATCAATCAATCAATCAATCAATCAATCAGAGCATGGGATTTACTGTTTTATAGCACTGGTGTCAGAATCCACTGCCTCTTACAGCACTCTGCTGGTTTCTGGTCAGAGGAGATGGCTGTTGCAGCAAGAGATGAACTGTTTTTGTCTTTGCCAGCACAACACTGAATATAGCCAGACCATGAAAAGTTACCTTTTTGGAGAACGATTCCCAGAATTCCTCCATTCTGGCTGAGGCTCTGTGGGCTGTACTCCAAAAAAGTCATTTTTCTAACCACTGGGTCTAGTCCAATGAGAGATGTGACACATGAGCTCTACCTGGGCTGAGCTCCATGTGTTGGAGGCTGAGGCTACATGTTGCTTCTTCCAAAGATTAGGAAGAGAAACCAGTGAAGGGAACTTTGGCTCAGTAAAGTGCCTGAATCTGGAACTGTCATCATTTTTTATGCTTACAGGCATAACCACTGGGTTGGATCCTGGCTTCTCATTGTATGAATCTGTTCGTAGTGTGAATCTGCACATCCAGAGCAGGGATCCTCTTTTTTCTTTTCGTTTCTTTTCACTTTTCATTTTTTTGCTCCTGAAACGGTGAAATGCACTGACATCCAATACTCAGGTCCACATTCAGTTTCGGGAAGTGTGACCTCAGTCAGTTTGTGTTACAATGTGAACCCTACAAATTGATCACCCATCTCTAGGGGAAACACGGTGAAGAGAAGAAGCGTGCAAAAAGCATGCAAAGCATTCCGAAATTCTCTCTTTATTTTTTTTTTAAATCATAAGATGATTGAGGACACTATAATAAATAATAATTGTGATGCCAATTCTGACTTATGCTGATGCCTTCCAGGGTTTTCTAACTAGAGAGTACGCAAGACGTGGTTTACCACCTTTCTGCTGGGGTGCCTTGTGACTGTACAGCTTGTCAAAGTCCGCATCGGCTGGCTCTTCTCTCAGGAGGCACAGGGGGGAACTGAACTCCTTGTTGGAGTTCTTTCAGCCTCCTATGCTGCCTTTAGTAGGTTTGGCTGGGAGGGATCTTTCTGGGCTGGGGTGAGTGTCAATCAACCCAGTAGTAACAAATAGCTCCTTCCCTGCCTCCTATTTCAAACAGAAACCCCCTCTCTGCTTTAGTGTTTTTCCCCTCCCTCCTCTTTTCTGTCTGCTGGCAGTTAGTACAGTTGGTGTGGAGTACAAATGTAATCAGCAGTGAGTCTGCTGGGGTCTGCTGCTGTAAGCAGTCATTTTCTACACTATGCCGTTTTTTTATCAATAGAACTGTGAATGAATGAAGCCTTTTTAATTCTTTCTCTCAGAGTGAGTTATTGAGACTGTAAGTGTGAGTTGATGAGAGAAAAGGGGTGGTCTACGATGGGGAAACTTTAAGCTAATTCTGCTCTATTGTTTCCTGCACTTCTGCTCTGCACCTAGAGGTTTTTAGCCAAAATTTAAAACCATGAAACACTCCCAACCTCTAGCTCTTCAGCCAGATACCTAAACCACTGAGTGAGTCAGACAGACATATATTGCTACCCTGTTTCCCCGAAAATAAAACCTAACCTGAAAATAAGACCTAGTATGATTTTTCAGGATGCTTGTAATATAAGGTCTAGCCCAAGAATAAGCTTCAGTCAAGTGAAACCCCGCCCTCCACCATTGTGCAGCAGTCAGAAGATGATAACATGACAGTATTTGAATAAATGTAGATTGTTGTAAATGAAAAAAATAAAACATCCCCTGAAAAAAGATGTCATTTTTTTTGAGCAAATATTAATATAAGACTCTGTCTTGTTTTCGGGGAAACACGGTATAGTCCACTGATATTTTTAGTTGATCATTTGTTCACCTCTATGTGATATCATTTCAGAAGCTGTCATGCTACATCCCACACAGTCAATTGCATCTTGCAGTTTAAAGTGTCCTTTAGGATAAAAATAGCCCACAGGCCTCTTTCTGGTCCTGTTCCAAGATTTCAGCACCATTTTTTTTCCTTTTTTCATATTTTAAATGCCTAAAGTCAAAAGAAATGCTGCACATTTCAGAAATTATGTCTGAAGAAAATGGATTGATGATAGTCAGGAGGAGAAAGGATTTCAAAGGCCTGCACCTAGTTATTTAACAAAGTTTCAAACAGAAAACTCTGGGGAAAAGAATTTGGGTTATTGCTGATTAGAGTTTTCTGTACAATTTCTTTTCCTCCTAGCAGAAGCACTGGCTAGCCTGAGTCAGAAATGTCTTCTTGTCCAAACCCTGTGTGTGTTTTCTTTCATTTGATCTGCTCTGCTCTTCCTCATCTCCATCCCACCCCTTCCATCTCTTTCCTTTGTTTCCCTCTCCATCCCCTTGGGCAGTCAGTCATTCCGCCTCTTCCTCTTGTCACTTCCCCACTTTACCTGCCAGGCAGCAGGTGCTCTCCTCCCCTCTCTCAGAAGAGTTCTGGACCTGCAAAAACAAAACGTACCCCATTTACAATCCTGGAGTAAATGAATTCCCCACAGCTTCACCTTGTCTCTAGGTTAGATTCAGACTCCCTAGCATCTGAAAATGGCTTTACAAGCTACAGACAGATTTTAATACAGTACACAGAAATCCATTAAAACATTTTAAAAGCAAAATAACTCTGAGAGTCACATCTTCAGAGGCACACTGTTGATATCCATGCCAAATTTAAGGTATCTATGATATCTAGTTTTGGTGCAACACTGGAAGAAGATATAAAGACGCATGCTTTTTTAAAATTAGGATAAGATGGATATTTAGTTTTTATAAGTATTTGAGGCCCAAGTTCTCACAAGACAAGAGCGAAATTGCACTCCTAAGCACACACAACAGGTACTAGAATCAGAAAATAACATAGCTAGTCTTTCTTGGGAGACAATACGTACTGCATTGCATAGCTCAAATACAGTACTTTGAGAAATTGTGCAAAGCATAGAATGTGCTAAACGTGTTTTTCAGCACTTGACAGTGGAATACATGTACCTTCTTCATGGGAAAGGTTTGTGCTGTGCACAAACTCTGACTGCAAATGATTATACTGTAGTGTCACATGAAAATAAGAACTGTTTCTCACTTGTCCCATTCACAGGGTATGGAGAAGAGTCTACTCCTCCACAACTAGCAAAGACACAAATGTTTCAGGTCCTGAATAACGTGGCTTACAAAACGTGGTCTGGGATGTTCTCATCTGAATACAGTACATGAATTTCAAGTAACATTTATTCATAGCTCCTCAAGCACAGCAGAGCATCTGATTTTAAAGAAGCATAATAACTTACTTTTAAAAAATTCTTGGATGCTAACACTGTTGCAGAGCTTTGGATTTCTGGTAAAATTCCCATTTGCTATGCAGTAGAAGTACAGAGATCCAAGAGGAGAATAGCTGCAAGCTCCCCAGAGTCCACTCCTTTCTCATTAACTGGCACTTTGAGACATTTGTAGGAGAAATATTTTTTTAAAAAACAGTTTCTCTACCTATAATTGCTTGAAATTACAGGTTTGTCTGTGTTGCTTTCTTTACTGCATGCATGCTTAGCATACTTAGAAACCAACTGCACTGATCAATAGCAAACAAACAACTGTCACCGATAGACTAAGGACAGGGAAAGAGAACTCAGCAGAGAGACGGCCTCTCTTTGAATTCCTAGACTGGAAGGAACAATTGGTCTGTGCTGGAGAGATTAACAGTCACAATCACCTCAACCCTGTGAAGTCCCTCCCAGTCACACAAGCTACAGATAACATGTTGCAAGCAAAAAACCCCAACAAACATAGACATATAAGCCCAGTATGATTATGGCCTCCAAGGAGATGATGTAGCCCCAGCTACTCTTATTTTGCCATGTTGTAGAAGCACAATATGGCAAAATAAAAAAGGACTGCCACTTGTTGTCCTGTCTGACACTACTTCTGTCCTTAAAAAAATCATGGCATGGCCTCTTTCCCTCCTTGAATGATCTCAGATAATCAGGTATCATCTGGTAAACAAAATGGTACCTACTAAATATTCAATCAGATATTGAAGAGAAGGCTGAGGGGAGACATGATAGCTTCCATTATTTGAAGGGTTGCCACAGGGAAGAGGGCACTGATTTATTCTCCATTGCACCTGAGTGTAGGACAAGAACCAATGGGTGGAAATTCAACAGAGGGAGATCCAACCTGGAAATAAGGAGGAATTTCCCGATGGTGAGAAATATTAAGCAGTGGAACAGCTTTCCTCGCAATGTTGTGGATGCCCTATCACTGCAGGCTTTCAAGAAAAGGCTGGACAGCCATCTGTCCGGGATGGTTTGAGGTCTCCTGCCTTGGGCAAGGGGTTGGACTCGAAGACCTCCAGGTGCCTTCCAACCCTACGATGGATTCTATGATTCTATCATCTGTTGGGACAGAACCGGTACAGTTCAGTTTCTTTGAGGCCATGTCTGCAGAGCCATGGGCTGGGAGTTTGATCCCCCTCACTGTGTCTCTTGAGAGAGACAGGCCAGCTGAGATCAGCTGGAGTGTGTGGGGATGATGGTACTGCCACCTGGATGGCTGTGGGCAAAATTCAGAGTCCCAGAGCAGTACCCAGAAGGAAAAATGAAGAAGCCACTACTGAATATTTTATATCTAGAAAACTCCAGAGAGGGTCACCATAAGTAGGAATGAATTTGAAATTGCACAATTATTAATGCTGTGGCATGATTAACAACAAAGCTCATTTAATGTATCTTTAGTCAGGCCAGCATATTAACAATACATAATGATGTAAACTCTGCTTTTTGGATTAATCCCTTGTAAGTTCATAGCCAGTAATATGAGCAAGAGAAACCTTTCACCTTCCAGGTATCCTGGATCACAACTCCCATTGTCCCTAGTCACCAGTATAGTACATGGTGAAGGACGGTGGAAAGGGTGGCCCAGTGGCATCAGAAGGATCAAATGTCTGGGGATGGCTGATAAAACCAATTTTCAAGTAGGGCAATTCCTCTTCAACAGCCAAAGTGTGCTGATCATATCAAGACAACAACTGATATTGTTTTACAACAGTCTTTTCAAAAAGCATCCCCTTCCCCATGCCCCCCACAGATACCTGTGCCGTGGAAGACTGCAGCAGGAGGGGACAAAAGTCTCAGTTCCAGTGCTGCTGGAGACTGAAGCACATTGTTTTTTTCCTGGATATAATGACCAAAATCCTATTGGCTACACCTCCTGGCCTATTTGAATTGGGGTAAATAGTGGCTGACATACATCTTGGTGGAGAATGACTATAGCTTAAGAAATTAGCATTTGCTGTTTCATAGAACTGCAAATGCCTATTTTAACTTCTCAACTTGTGACAGTTCACCTCTGAGATTTACACTAACTGCATTATGCTGACATAAAAGCACAGCAGGATTTGGGCCCGCAAATATTCAAATTGTTGTGTTTTTTTTAAATTTGGATTGCACAATACATAACAGAGGGTCGCTCATTCCGAGCTGTGACAACCCCAGACCTACTGGAGTATGCCACACTATAATTAAGCTGCCACCAACCATTCCCTATAAGGAGTCACACAGACCAGGAATGGATTTTTAACAAACAAAAGAACAAGGTTTATTTAAATAACAAACAGGGTAAATAAAAAGATCAGGTAAACAAAATACTGGAACGTGGCTTAGTCTCAATCATACATACAACAGTTTGGTTCACACAGAACACTTTACAGTAAAGCACAGACCCTGAACCTATCAGTTCTGGCTACCTATAAAGAAACCTGAACCTATCAGGTATGTACTAACTGACACACAGTTGTACTCAGTCTAACACACAGACACCCACTCCAGCTTCTCCTAACTTCTCCACACAAGCTCCAAATATATATACAGTACAGCTCCTCCCCCTGATGTCCCGCCTTCCACTCCCCATAGGATGGAACTTTCCCTCCAAACCCATGACAGACAGGTACCATCAGTGCTGTATGTAACACCTCCCCTCTTTATAAGTTGTTTTGCAGGGGGAAAGCTAAAGTGCTTTTCTCCAAAAAACAACCAGGATCCAAAACACAAAACAGTTATACATTAACATACAATCCCATACTTACACTCTAGGTTACACATATCAATTAGGCATTTAAACATTAACATTTACAATACATTAAGTCACCTTTATTAATACAAACCAAGCATGTTTAATAAACAAGTACATTTAACTTTTGGTCACCAAAATATACGTAGTCCATGATTTCTTCACCGTCTTCATTCTTCGGGTCTTCCGCTCACAAGCTACCACGGGGACAGTTCAAGGGGGTACTGTCGAGCCCGAGACGGAAGCAGATGAGGGTAGTCCCGAAGCTGTGGTGGAAACCTTAACCACAGACAGCAAATTTGGCCAAGAGCAAAAGGCAGACGCTACTCTCCAAAAGTGTTTTGAACAGGTGACAGACACCCAGTTAACACCTGAAGCCCCAGCGAGATTTCGTGAGAAAAAGGGAATTTTATATAGAGAGACCCTAATGAATATCTCAAAAGGGGGAGATGGGATCAGAAGTCAGCTAGTGGTACCTGAAAAGTATCGCCCCATGATCTTACAAAGGGGGCACTCTGACATGTTTGCTGCGCACTTAGGGGTGAACAAAACACAGCAGAGAATCACACAGAATTTTTACTGGCCTGAAATAGGGAAGCAGATCAAGGAGTTCTGTAAACAATGTGATGTGTGTCAGAGGCAGGGGAATAACCGTGACAGGAGAAAGCTCACAGGTACCTCAGCTACTGGCAGTGAGATCACCTGCCCCTCAAACCCTGCCACCTTTAGGCTCTCATTTGGGATTATATACTCCCTAGGAATAATGTCTGGATGGCACAGGGTCACCTGGGAACAAGTATCCCTTAGCCCCCTATACTGATGGTCAAGTATTCCTACGTCCACCCCTGCGGTCTCAAACAACTGCGAATCTGTCCTCACTAGTAAGCAGCGCTTGACCTCCACAAGAGGACCATTTTCCCCAGCCTGATCAGCAGATGTAACTGTTCCAGATTGAGTAGCCATGGCAACAGGCTCCCTCAGTGGCAAGGAGCTTTGCTCTTTCTGGACACAGAACACAGCTTTTGGCTTGGTTCCACTCAAATCATGAGGCAAATTTCCCTTTAGCTGCTTTAATTTCTCACACTCTGAGATTAGATGGCCCTTTCCTTGACAGAAATAACATTTTCTGCTGTATTCGGGGTCTTTCTCATCTGGTTTTGGTTTTCCCTCCAAAATCTGAGGTCTTTGTGGTTTCATGTCTGAGGGCTTCCCTTCAACATGGGCCCCTCCCCCTTGCTGGTTTTTCCCTGGTCCCTGAGAGTACTTGCTGTAGGTTTCTTTGGGTTTACCTATCGATTTCCCCTCAGCACCTAAGGGCTTTCTTATTTGGTAAATAAAATCTGCGATCTCTGCCGCCTCTGTCACAGATTTCGGTTTCCTCTCCCTCACCTGGAACTTCAGTTCCCCATGCAGGACTGAATAAAACTATTCCAGCGCTATCAGGTCTTTGAGCTGCTGGAAGGTCTCTGTCCCCTCCTGAGACAGCCATTTCTCTAGCAACCTCACCAGTTGGGCCCCCACTTGGGTAAAAGTCTGCTCTGGTTTCTTGGTGAGGGACCTGAATCTTTGCCTCAGCTGTTCCGCATTTATCCCATGTCTGGCAAACACCAGTTTTTTAAACTCAGCGAAATCTTTCAGCAGTTCCACTGGCATCTCTGCATAGACTTCTGCCAGGCTGCCACTGATTAAAGATCGCATAATGGTCATCTTCTCAGTTTCCCTTACTGAGAAGTCCACAAACGCTCTTTCCACGAGGGAAAAGAACACCTCAGGGCAATCTCCCTTGTGGTACACAGGGAATTTCTTCAGGTCAGTTTTAGACAATTGGCCCACCTCAGAATCTCTATTGTTATTATTGTTCTGGTTCATCATTTCTAATTTTCTTAACTCAAACGCCATTTTTTCTACCTCCAACTGTCTCTGTTTCTCTTCCCTTTCAAACGCCATTCTCTCTCTCTCCAATCTTTCTTCTCTTTCCATTCTCTCTCTCTCTAATTCAAATTGTCTTTGTTTCTCTCTTTCCTCCATTCTTTCTCTCTCTAATCTTTCCTCCATTTCCCTCACCCTCAGTTCATGCTGTTGGGCTAGGAGCATTTTTCTGAGTTCTGGGTTCTGTTCTCCCGTGCTCTCATCCTGCACTGAGCCAAATTCCTCCTCAGAACCTTGGTCTACCTGTGGGTCTCTCACTTCACCCATTTCTGCCATTTGGCTTCGAGTCAAGGGCATAATCCCCCCCCAGAACCGGCTGCCTTCAAAAGTCAAGCCTCAAAATAAAGCGATGACTTTTTTCCTTTTGCCTCAGAAACAGCCTTCTATAGATTGCTGCTGTTCCTTCAGCACCAACTTGCAACTGTTGCCAGGCAGAATCCACCCCCTCTGCTAGGCCTCTCAGCAGACAGGCTAGATCACTGTTACTTCACACAGCTTTGCCTCAGCCCTTTCCCGCCAAAACAGGTTGCCTCAGAGCTCCCTAATCTAGTCCCACCAATCCGAGTGTGCACGTTCTTCCACTAGCCTACCTCCCCGTGAGGTAAGCCTAGAAGATTACCTACGCGCCCTCAGATTGTCCCTGACTAGACCCCCCTTGCTCTGGGCACACTTGCCAAGGCTTTGCTGGACCACTGGACAACTGGACTAGTCGTATCCCACACGCTGGACACCAATCAATGTGACAACCCCAGACCTACTGGAGTATGCCACACTATAATTAAGCTGCCACCAACCATTCCCTATAAGGAGTCACACAGACCAGGAATGGATTTTTAACAAACAAAAGAACAAGGTTTATTTAAATAACAAACAGGGTAAATAAAAAGATCAGGTAAACAAAATACTGGAACGTGGCTTAGTCTCAATCATACATACAACAGTTTGGTTCACACAGAACACTTTACAGTAAAGCACAGACCCTGAACCTATCAGTTCTGGCTACCTATAAAGAAACCTGAACCTATCAGGTATGTACTAACTGACACACAGTTGTACTCAGTCTGACACACAGACACCCACTCCAGCTTCTCCTAACTTCTCCACACAAGCTCCAAATATATATACAGTACAGCTCCTCCCCCTGATGCCTTCCACTCCCCATAGGATGGAACTTTCCCTCCAAACCCATGACAGACAGGTACCATCAGTGCTGTATGTAACACGAGCTTTTAGGACTTGTTTCCTTTGTGGTGGATTTGCTAAGTCTCAGCTAGGTTTTCAAAACCAATCTGAATAGGTATAACTAATCTGGTATCAAGGATGCCAACTCCATTTGGAGTTGCTTGGCTCCAGATTGGCATCCACCCAAAAAAAGTTAATGAAAGCATTACTGCACGAAAGGCTTTCATTTAGAAAAAGCAATAACATATTGAATAGATGGAAGCATATGCAGAAATCAATGATTATACATCTTTAATAAAATAATGACAGTGATTTTTTAATTCATCTGATATCCCATTTGTAGTACTATAATGCTTATTTCTCTTGGATCAATTCAGAAACTGTTTTCTGTCTGTTCTTGCCAGCAAAAATCACGTTTTCCTGAGCTGAACAAAACTGAAAGTGACATTTTGAAATACAAATGGGGATTTATGTTTCTATCAGAGGTTGATATCACATACCAACTTGCTGGAAAATCAAGGCGGACAAATGAAATAAGAGCAGTCAAGTCATTCTTTAGAAAGGCAAAATGAACCTAAAGGTTCATGAAAGAGTTGTAAAAGAAGGCATAATTCTTCAAGTCTTCATTCTGATATGTTACAATGATTGCCTCTGGGTACACAGAATGTAGGAAAGAAAGATGTACAAATAATGAGCCTTTTGCGATATAACAAGGAAAAAGGAAAGGATTGTTCCCTTACCCAAATGTAAACAAAGCCAACAAACCTTTGACATTTGTGGTCATAAACTGCTCCAGAAGTTAAAGTTATAGACATTAGAAAATTCATATTTCTTATAATTCTTTCGGCCTCAAGTTTGTGCAGAATAATACTGAATAAATTGAAATAAAATTCCTATGCAAACATTTTTGAGTGTAAGTTCATCTGAACATGTAGAATTTACAGACAAGTAACAAGCATAGTCGTCTCTATTAGATCAAGGGAGGCACATGACTCAGGTGGCTTGATGTTTTCGGGCGGGCACTTGTAACTCTCTCTGAATCTAAGGGACTGCAGAGAAATGTGCACAAATCACTTTAGATGCACATAAGGTTCCTATTCTCTCTACCTCTTTTTCCTCCAACATTAATCTGGAAAGACCTTGAGGCTCAAGGAAAGAGAAAGAAACAATCCAATGGCTGGACGCGTCTCTGTTTGGAACAAATGCCTTTCTTGCTGGTGCCAAGAATAACCTGTGCTGAGTGGCAAAGCTCCAAGGCCCCGCCATAATCACTTGTAGAGCTGAGGTTCCCAGGGAAAGTTATGCCTGATAGGAGTAGTTCAAAAGGGCAGGGAGATCTCACAGGGCCACCAGCTAAAGAGCCTGCCCTGGACGCTGCCAGAATATTTTCCCTGTCACTTCACAGCATTCCACAGGCACGTCCTCCAGCAAGAGCCTGGCATTTATCTCAGCATTCCCTTCTCATTTGGACACCAAGACAAGGGATTTCAGGTTCTGGCTTGTGGACACGCTTGGCAACCAGAGTGCTTTCCTTTCTTTGAGTGGCATGTTCCTAATCGGAACAAAACTCATGGACCAAGAAAGTGAGCATGTCCTCCTCTTTGCCCCGACCCCCACCAGTTCACCATGGAAGAGGACACAGAACAGAACAGGTAGATGGCTATTTCTCTGTCAAAGGCGTTTGGATACAGAGCAACCATCAGAAATAAACTGCAGAAGGAGCATCAATAGCTCAGGTGTGCTCCCTGAGCAGAGAACATTAGGATTTTTGCTTCCAACCAGGACTGGGAGGGGCTTCAGACACTGAGCGTATAATTGCCTTGTTTCATAACATTCTAGAATGGTAAAGCTGGAAGGGACCCCAAGGGTAAAGTCCAGCACCACCAAAGCAAGAACTGCTTGGAAGTTTGACTGACAATGACATCGGAATCATGTCCTTGCCAAGTCAAGACACACTTATTACATTAGAGCTTTGGTGGGTTGAGGGCCGTGTCATGCCCAGTTTTTAGTGCAGTGGTTTTAATGTTTGAATATTTTAACGATTTAAGTCAGAAGGAGGGGAAAAGGATAAGCATGAAGTCTCCAGTATTCAGGAGATCTTGCATGGTTTCTGCTTCTCTAAAGGAAGTACAAGAAAGAAGAAGAAGAGAAAAAGAAAGATATTAACAAAACAGTTGCATTCCAGGCAAATAGGAAGGCTTGTTCCAAATGTCAGAAAGAACATTACCAATCCAGTTTGTAGCAAAGAACAATCACATTAGGCTGCAAAACCCCTCTCACTGATACCCAGAATTAGTACATGCAAGATTGCTATGCTAATCATCAGTGAAGGACATTTTTGCACAACCCAGAAGAATATGAGAGACGCATTTTTCTCAAAATGATGGTGAACACTGTCATGTCCTGTCATGTCTTCTGATCCACCAAAAGGTCAACAGGCATTAACAAATCAGATATAATATAATATAATATAATATAATATAATATAATATAATATAATATAATATAATATAATATAATATATGTGGTTATGCAAGTCAAATGACACTTTAGTAACCACATATAGGAATTGCACAGCTTTTTATAAACCTTAAAACTAACTGAGTTGCTCATGATGAGATTATTAACCAAAAAATGGAATACGTCTCTGGGTATTTTTACAATTCCTTCTTGCTGGGGAAAAAAAGAGAAAGCTCTGGTGTTTCCCAAAGGAATTCGAAAGTTAGATAGATGAAACCCAGTAGTCTACTCAAATGTCTCTGCAATATATTCCGTTGCTGAATCATGTCTAATTTATGAAGCCAAGTCTTGCTAACAAATATATTTTGTTCAGGCTCACAGTTTTCAAACTGAGTTCTGGGGAACTGTCAGTCAGAGGATTATAGCTGCTGCCCGTGAATTGTCTCCACCCCAAATTAGACTTCAGACGCCATTATCTTCCATACCTGCAAAGGTTTCTTTGCCATCTGCAGAAATGGGCTACAGTGAGTAATTGCTTATGCAAGATAAAATTTGTTCATCTTTAAGGTTGTTTTCAAGACAACAAAATAGACTAGCACGGCTACTTCTCTGGGGATGTGCTTAACCTTTGATTAACATTTTCCTCCAACAAATATATCAGTTTCTTGTCAAGTAAAATATTACTGTCCCTTTCTCAGAAAAAAACAGGCTATTTTTAAGGATGCCATCTTCTTTTGGACAGAGCATGCAGAAATTTAAACAGTTATGGTTTCCTCAACAGGAAAAAGCCATAGTTCCACCTGTCCTGCAGCAGAACCCCTTTTATAAGAAAAGAGAAGGAAACCTTGCTTGACAGCCCAAGCCAGCTTCTTGTTCCCTGCCTTTTTTTACCACCCTTATTGTCTAATGTAGAGGTGGGCATCCCTGGTTGGCAGACTGTATGAAGCCCCCAGAGGCATTTTTCTGCCCCTCCCCAGTATCTAAAAGCCCTTCATTTTTTTTAAAAAAAGTCAGTTCTGTTTCTTGGGAAGGGGTCCACTAAGGCCACCACTCATCTAGAAATATATCTGAATTTGTCTCACCCTTGCCCCCTTTACTAGCTAATAAACCATTCCTGGTGTCAAAGATATCTTGAAGTAGCACTGCAAGCGAACCTTCAGAGCACAATCAGCTCCTCATATGCTTAATCTCAACTACTTTTGTACTGCCTGAAAAGAGTGTGTGTGCAGCAGTTAACAGCATGTTGATGTTTCTAGAGCTTGAAGACATAGCAATCCTAGAGAAGACGACAAAGAGCAACACTGGATGGTGGAATAGCTGTGGGTAGGAGAAGGCACTTAGGATTGCCCAACAGGAGGGAAAAAGCTATACCAACAATTGGTGTGATAGTAAAATTTGAATGGTTGGCTCATTATAAGGGTCCTGTTAGCCTTGCTCACAAGGAAAGTCCAAATATGTAGCTGGTTGTGTTGATCCATATCTATAATAACTTTTATCTCTGCCAGATGTTCAACAATGGCTGAAATCAAATAGTAAGTCACAAGAAGAGTAGGCCTATTGAATCACAAGAACTTATGGAAGAGCTGACTCATCAAATCCTCACTGATTCAAGGGGCCTATATCTCCCCTCCTAGCTCTTGAGACATGATGATCCTGGATTAAAAGATACAGAACAGCATTCAGGGCATTGGTCGAAGTGGGCATGTAGGATTAGACATTTCTCCTGGTCCCTCTGTTGTTACCACTTCTCCTGTTTCCTCTTCGAATCCCTTTTTTACATTATTTCCTACTCCATCTGGTAGCAGACCCAGGGACTGAAGGCCAAGTCACCTTGACTTTTTGATTGACAAGGATGATTACATTGTGTGATATTCTCCTGAGGTTTTGATTTGAGTGCATCTGGAACTATCACAGTAGCTGGGTTTTCCCTGAAAAAATATATTGAGCTATCCTTGTTTTAATGCAAAATATTTTGGTATACCTTGCTCTTGAATGGGGAATTAGGACCCATAGGCTGCATAAAAAGACATGGTACTGGAGGAGACAGGAATGGTTCAAACGAGTTGCTCTGCTTTGCAAATATGGATCCAAAGAGTAGTCAACATATTTGGACTGTTCTTGGAGCATTGCTGTGGGGACAATCATAATGACTGTTTCCATTGTAAAGTTTACCAAAACCACAACTTCTAGTATGGCTTTTCCTCCCATGGATGTATACCAATCGGGAAAGAACTAAATGCTCAATTTATGTCTACTGGAGAAAAGGGAAAAGCACAGGAAACCAATGAGATAAAAAGCCAGCAGCCCTGTTACAGTAACTAGAGACAGTATCACAGCCCAAGAACACTTAAGGGAGACTTGGATGTGACTGCTGGCTGAAGCTGGCTGCTTTCCTAAGACAACATGGCTGGGGGAAACTCTCCATCTAGCCTACAGTCAGACTGATAACAATGGTTAAGGAAGCTGTCTTCTCCTACTGCTGCACCACCAATATGACTATTAAATGCATCAATGCATACGCGACCTTCTGATTGCCCAGGGATGAGAAATGTCTGGGTTCTTTTGAACTACAGATCACAGAATACCTCAGCCAGCTGGGCCTCTGGACAGAGTTTTCCTTCTCTATGAACATCTGGCAGGATGTTTCTCCAACTTCTAGTGTTTGAACTGGTTTTGTTTCCATGGCCAGTCAAAGGCGAAGATTTATCAGTCTTTCAGAAAGACTGCTTTACCATCCTCATTAATCTGATGGCTGGAGATGTATCAGTTCCCTTTAAATGATGCAGTGGCATCTAGAGTATATTTTCCTATTGGGGACAGGAATTATTCAAACATACAGAATATAACCACACAGGGCTGCTGCAAATGCACTTCCATCATGATATTCTGTATGTATAATTTTATATCCACCTTAAATGATGAGAAACAAAAAAATTCTCAAGGAAGGGCTAAATGCAAAATACACTAGTCAAAAGGTGTCATATACAAAACCCTGATTTTATCTTATTTTCTTTAATGCCTGTTCTCTTCTACATCTGAGGAGGCACCACACATTTGTAGTGCAACCTGGTGCTGAGGGTCAATTTGCCTAAATATGAATCAGATCAGCAGCATGCTTCAAGGCTATCTCTGTGGATTAGCCTTCCCTGAGTTACCATCCTCCAGATGTGTTGGACTACAGTCCCCATAATTCTCAGCCAGAATAATGGCCTTGGCTGTGCTTGGTGGGAGATGCTTGGAGACTCCAACACATTTGGAAGCCACCTTTCCCAACTTGGTGCCCTTTCCTCTAACGTTATAGATGATAGCTCCCTTCAGCCCCAGCTAACTTGGATCCAAAGAAATGTTATCCAAAACATGTGGAGAGCACCAGGTTGGGCCAAGTGGGAATAGAAAAAGAGAACAGTGTCCTTGGCCTCATACTAGAACTCAGGGTCATCACCAAGCAAAACTGAGGGCAGGAGATTCAAAGGAAAAAGTGTTTATTCTCAGGAAAGAGTTCAATGTGTGGAATTTGGTGCTACATGATATGGAGATGTCTGGATGCTTGATATTCTGGGGGACTTTCAAAGGGGGTTAAACAAATTCATGTAAGAGCTATTTGTCATAGTCTACTTGTTGTTGGCTACCAGGTCCTGTCTTTTGACATTCAGGCTCAAAATCAGGCAAGGGGCAGGCCCTTGTGATGTAGTGGGATAGGCCCTTGTGATGTCACAAAAGCAGGGCATGCAGCGGTTGGAAGGGGAGTGGAACTGCCTCTACACTAATTAATTTCAGAAACAGGTGCAAAGGGAATTTGGGTAAACCCCAGGGAATATGGATTAATTGGGTAATATATCCATCCCCAGTTGGGAGAGATGCACCTGTAAGAGCCAGTGTGATGTGATAAACTAGGACTCAGGAGATCTCTGTTCATACTCCTCCTTGGTCATGGAAACTCACCAGGAGTGGTACGGCTAAAACTGTTCCTTAACAGGGCCTCTTTGGCCATGTTCTGAAGGTTGTTCTTCCTAATGTTTCACCAGTCTCTATGGCCAGCATCTTCAGAGGACAGGAGTCAGAACTCTGTCTGTACTCTGGTGCAGTTTGCTTGGATAGTTTAGTATTTATAGCTGTGCGATCAGCTTTTATCCTGTTCAGGAGATTGGGTGATCATGGTGATCAGCGTGTTTTTTGTTGTGGGTGTATTGTTGTGTAAGGGAGAGATTATCTGTCACTGTGATTGATGGGTGTCGTTAGCTGGTCTTTTGTGTGTAGTGATCACCAGTCTTTGTGGCTGGGTAGAATTCGTTTACCTTTTGCAAGCTGTATTTTTCAGTTCTAGGAGCCAGACTTTGTTGGATTTAAACTTTCTTCTTTTTTGTTGAAGCTCTGCTGGTGCTTGTGGATTTCAATGGCTTTCTTGTGCAGTCTAATATAATGATTACTGGTGTTGTCCAGTACTTCATTATTTTGAAACAGAATTTTGTGTCCAGCTTGTTTTAGGGCATGTTCAGCTACTGCTGATTTTTCTGGTTGTCTTAGTCTGCAGTGTATCTCATGTTCTTTGATTCTGGTGTGAATGCTGCGTTTTGTGGTTCCAATATGTATACCTGATCACAACTACAAGGTGTCCGGTATACTACTGGAGTGGTGAGGGGCTCCCTTTTGTGCTTTGCTGACTGTAACATTTGTTGTATTTTTGTGGTGGGATTGAATACAGTTTGTGGGTTGTGTTTTCTCCTGTTTTAAGTTGAAAATCACACAGCGTGTGGACCTCAATCTTTCTGAGTAAATTGTGTTGGTAAGGACCAACTGCGTGAAGTAAAAAGCATGAAGTATAAAGGGAACATGAAAAGCGTGAAGTAAAAAGAGAACGTGAAAAGCATGAAGTAAAAAGGGACTGTGGCTCGTGTGCCTTGGGTTAGTGAAACAACCTGGGGGTACGCAGGAAAGAAGATGCACGTCACAATATGTAACAAGAAATGGTGGCATTTGTTCTAATTCCCAATAGAGCTTTTATCCCATGCAGTCCTGAGTACAGCACGTGATACATACAGAGCTTTTTTAGGCTCTTTGTTGCTACTGCCTCATGCAACACACACAAACACACACAAATCCTATGTGCAAAGCCTGTGAGCCCTGTCACCAGCTAGACACAGGTTGAAATGAGTGCCCAGGCTATAAAGCCACCTCACACATACAAATCAAATGTTGTCCTCTTTAGTCCTTGCCTTTAGTCTTGAATTTCTTGAAAATTCAGTTGATGGCTCATGAATTATGCTGTGAATACCATTGGGTGAAGAGGAATAATGAGACAGTGACATTGCTTTCAAGCCCAGAGGCATCCACGAGGACACTGCAGACAACAGGCAGGAGTAGTGTACCTGTTTTGGAGTACAACTTCCATAGCCCTTTATCATTGGAGACTGGGAATTATGGGAAATAAAGTCCAAAACATCCAGGCTGCCAAATATTCACTACCGCTCATACCAGGCTGTGTTCTAATAGAACAATGGTTCCTAACCTTGAATCCCCAGATGTTCTTGGACTAAAACTCCCAAAATCTAGATTTTGGGAGTTATAGTCCAAGAACATCTAGGGATCCAAGGTTGGGGATCATTGTAATAGAGCCAAGGACCTTCTATGGGTCAGAGCTTCAAAGATTTTGCTCTTTTTATTCTAGCCAGGATTATGATTACCCGAATCTTCATTCTTTCTTCCCTGCCCCCAAGGTAAGATAGAGTTCCTATAGTAGTTGTGGATTAGAAGGTCCAGAAATTGCTTTTTTTCAGTAAGAATATATTGACTATTGCACTTTCCATAGAGTAATCCTGTGAAAGTTTGCAGAGTGTCACAGCCAGGCAGTCCACATTGTGTGCCAGATTGCACAACTAACCATGCTATTAGATGCTCAACACACATGCAGAATTGCTTGACAGATACAACTTCGACTGTAGCATGAATTTTGCAAATGCTTGCACATATTCAAGATATGCAGGCATAGCTAGACAACAGGATTTTGGTCTTTGTTATAAATTTCCCTTGTTGCAATGACTCCCTAGTATGGTGTAATGCTAAAGATCATGGAGCGGCCTAGCCTTGAATAGGCAATTAAGACCCATTCAACTTATGAAAGAATTTCTCCGTGTGGAGAACTTGTCTGTCAATATGACTCAGCATAATTACCTAGATGTTTGGACTTTCCTTAAGTGCAATAAAATGAAATGTTCCTACTTATACTTGGTTGAACTCAGGGCTATGCTGCACACTAAAGATAATCCATTATTAGTGTCTGAAATAAATTAATGTTCCGAATATGCAATTTAAGCAGACCTTTGCAATGGAGCAATCTTATCTGCAAAGGTCTGCCTGTGTTTACCTCCCAATGACTAATCACAAAAGATTTGCAAATCATGGGGAGATGTGAAAACCCCCTGTTACGATGACCACACTTTCTCAACACTTAAACAATCCCCTCTTTAAAAGATGGACTTTTGTAAATTATTCTGTTTGCCCTATAGTGGACTATTAGCCTGTGTGGGGTTGCATTATATTAGGACATATCTACTGCTTCTGATCATTGGAGCAACAGGCCAGCATTCTATGAATCAAAGGAAGACATGGACATTAATGTGGCACGTAAATTGTGAGAACATTTGGAAAGATCTGTGGCAGTGAATTAGCTGATGCTTTGAGAGAGTGTGTGGAAACTGGTTTCACTTTTCAAATGACATATAATGGTTTAAGATGAGCTGAGGACCAGCAAATTATTTTGCAAGCAAATCTGACCATGCAAACCTTAATCATTTCAACAACAATTTCTTAGTGTCAAACAGGGAAAAGAAATCATTGCTTCAACTCACAATCCCCTACTGTTTCATGAAATATATAGTTATGGGAAGAGTTAGAATGGTTGCAGCCAATTTGGGCACACAAACGATTTGATCTTTATGATTATCACACCTTTGCTTCCATGCAAAGCAATGTAATGTATTTGTTCCGAAATGTTTTAATCATCATTTTTTGATTCATCAGGTTCCTGCCTGAAGCAATGAATTTCATTAATGTGAAACAGCACCATCCACACCAGAGTCAAATTAAGTGTTACTGCACTTCCAGGAATGTTGTCCACATGGAACAAGTCTCAAATTCAGTGCTCTGGTGAGAAATATTACTTGTTTATTCTCACAGGAAGGGCACTGAGAACATAGCTACACCTTGGATTCCCTGGCACACACTCCTCGTAATACATGGAAATGAATGGTGACAACTTAACCTCTAATCCACGGCACATTTCAAGCTATTCCTCCAAAATAACGTAGGGTGGGAGTACTTCCTCTTTCTCACAGCACTCCTTTCCCCCTCCCATTTCTGATACCTCTGGAATTTCTGAGCTTTTATTTCCATGGTGTGGCACTACTAAGATATTTTGTTTCCTTGAGGTAAAATACACATGGTACCCCCTCCCTATACTAGGGTATTTGTGGTACCGAAAGTCAGATGATTTATTTTGGTACCTGAGATGGAACGTATCAAAATAATCTCTCCCATTGCAGGCAATGTATTCTGTGCCATCATCACTTCCAGTTTATGGCAGTCTGGTGACTTCCCAATGGTCCTATCATAACAGTCCTGCTCAAGTCTTGCAACCTGAAGGTTGTGGCCTCATTTACTGAGTCAATCCATCTCACGTCTGCCACCTTTACTTTTTCCCAGCATGATTGTCTTTTTCCATGAGTTTTGTCTTCTCATGATATATCTGAATTACAGCAGCCTTAGTTTATCGATTATCTGAATTAACTGATTTTTTTTTCCTTTTAGCTTTCTTCACTATCCACCTTTCACATCCATACTTAATAACTGCAAATACCATACATAGTATGGATGATTGTGGCCTTGGTTGCCACTGACACATCTTCACACTTAAATATCTTTTTTTTTTACTTCTTTCAAAATTCTCTTTTTTGTACATTTATGAGGTAGGGGAAGTACACCTTGTTATAAATGAGAATGACTAGTTCTGCCACCCTTCATTTTTGCGAAGAAAAAAACAAGACAAGCAAACAAGCACCCAAACAAGCAACCAAACAAACAAAATGTAAAAATAAAAACTTAAAAATCCAGAATGATGAGATATGGGATCAGTGTGGAGGTTGCCCAGACTGAAGAGAAAGAAGCATGCGACTTATGGGTTAACTGCTTCACATACCTCAACTGGTGAGAGGGCAAGTCCTCTTCAAGGCAGTTTGAGCAGCCTTGTTAGTTATGCTGATGATGCTTTTCTTTTAATACATTCTCCTTTTTTAAAAAAACACGCATTAGATTTAACTGTTCTCTTGGTAAGGAAAAATGTCTGACTCAGCTGGCCAGCTATATCTTCAGTGAATGGCTTTATAGAAAGGGCCCCTAAAAATCCCCCTAAATGTCAGGTCAGAAAATGCTCCCTCATGCTTAACTGGGATCAGCAGAGTGGCGTCCTAGAAGAGCATATTTTTCCTGAGCCTTATAATAATTCTTATGAAGAAATGCGTCCCCGTAACTTTTCAAGGTCATGGGGAGAGCAGGTTAGTGAGGCTTTGCAATCTGCTGATGGTACTTCTTTATTCTCGTCTATGCTCATCTCAGCACTCACAATTGTTCTCAATGTGCCGCTTATTCCCAGGGAGGAAGTCACACTGATGAGAACCAAGGCTAACATATTTTTCTATGAAGACTATGTAGAGGTCTTTCGCCTAACATCTGGTCTCCACAATGTCTGAAGAAACACAGGTGGGTGCCCAAACCTTCTGTAAACCTTTTTTTGTGTGTGTGAAAAACAGATTTTTAAATGGATCTAAATACTCATGTGTTTTGTGCTCACACATCTCGATGTGTAATATCTCCTCTAGGACATTGGAGATCCTCTGCATGGATCTCTGCTCATGAACAGCTCCTGCTGGTGGAAGGCATGCATGATGGATCCAAGCAGTGGTCACATTTCCTTCCCAAAAGAGAACAATTGTGCACCCACGTACAAGGCCACCGTATCTTGTTCTTCCTATTGTCCTGGTGCTGCAATCACATCTTCTTTCTTAGGCATCCTTCAGTCTCAAAAGACCATGGTAACATGCTCTGTATGAGTGTCCTCTCTAGAGCACGAAGCCTGGGTAGAATAATATGGAGGATAGGCTGTTACCCAAGCAGCAAATCCCCTCTCTCCACGTCACTGAAATAGTCCAATGGAAAAGCAAGAGCCAATACAACTGGTTCCAACAACGTCGCAGGAGTTGCCAGAACTAGACAAACTGCCTCCAGGACTCCAGCTCTGGATTTTGCCTCGAGGTTAACTCCTGAAAGCCTTTTCCATCAGTGGATATAGCCACAAGGCAGTAGAGGTTTGAAATCAGAATTTTCCTTCTTCTAGATGGGCTGCCTTCCAAGGCTAACAAGCCCACGTACCTGCAATCACATATGCTGCACATTAAAACCAAAGGCAGCCCCAGACTTGGCTTTTCCCATTAAATCACTTCTCTTCCTTTTGACACTGAAAAATACACCTGATTTCCCAAGTCATTATGTCAAGGTTTGAAATTCTGAATACATATGGTGTTTAGAATAATTAAGGGGGCTGTAGAAAATGGAACCATGAATATGTACCACTGGGCTTCAAAAACAAGGTTTGAACAGCTGTATACTAAAAGTCGCTGCAAAGCAATCAGGCAGTTCTTCAGCCAAGTCTAAAGGCAAGGTCAATGTAAAATAATATTGCCTTGCAAAAGAAGCTCTTTCACAGCAAACACTTGAGTGTGGAGGTAAACAACTGATAATAAAACAAAAACAAATTAGAAGGGAGGGGAATCCTCTTAGAGTTCAAAAGTATGGATAGAGTAAATTGGTATCTGACCAAATTAGTTCACCATCACTTTACTCTCATTGCACTTTGCCTACCCAGTAAAGTTGTATTCTCTGCTGTTTCAATATACATTTTTAGACTATAGGTTGTGGCATTTTTAAAATTTAATTAAAACATTCTTTTTAAATATTTTTAATTGTACCTTTTCCCATCTGTATTTTGGATTAAAATCCGACTTAATTATTTGCCTGCAACTTAGGTTTAGTTTTTATATGTTTTTAAGCATTTGTGTCTATAGTTTTTCAATTATGTAAGGCCAATTTCTGTCTAACTGAAACATGCCTGAATCATCCATTTAACATGTTTTCAACAACTCTGAAATATTCTTATACTTATGGAACATAGAAACAATGTTGATAAATAAACCTTTAGGAATAGGCAAGCCGATGTTGCTTGGAATCATTGCAAAAATAAAACTACTTAATTTACCTTGCTATCCAGATAAATTTTGATATGATTGGGAATGATTGTCTGGCTTAATTCTGGAAGTAACCTTAAATGCAAAAAATGTCAGCTGTGACAAACACAGACTTCTGATTTTTCCTAGAGGTTTATAAAGGTCTACAGGGCTCTTAGAGTTGTTCATGTATTATATTTTCTCACCTGACAAACACAGCAACAGAATTGGTAGAAGCTTCACAATTGTAAATTTCAGCACCAAGAATCATAGAATCATGGAGTTGGAGAAGGGTCTATAAAGCCACCAAGTCCAATCCCCTGCTCAATGCAGGAACTGTAATCGAAGTATAAGGAATTATTCCTTTGCCTCTTAAAAAAAAGTGCTGAAGTAAAAAAGCCATCAGTCCACATTAACTGCACATTGGAGCATTTTCTTAACCTCATTAATTTGCATTAGCCCTGTTCCTTGTCTTAAGCTATATTTGTATATGTTGCCAAGAAAGACGTTCTTCACTGAGAAGGAAGAGCCATGACAGTTAGGTCTTCTGTTAAAACAATACCGGAATAATAATTTGTACAGACATTACTGGAATTGTCTGGTACAGAAGTAGCCTCCAATATTTTTATTATGTCTTTGTTCTTATGTGCTGTCAAGACACTTCTGACTGACAGCAGCCTTTGAATTGTGACCTTCAAAAAGTCCTGTCATTAATACCTTGGTTCAGGTCCTGCAAACTCAAGGCAATGGCTTTTTTTAAATGATACTGTGTGTCCTTGAGGAGTCATATTTTCCTACCAAAAGAAATCCTGAGAAAAAACACTTCTATGGATTAAACTAGAAGTTAAGAGAATGTGTATTTTGGAATTAATCGTTTACTTCCACATCAGGACTTCTTCACACATAAATGCTTCAGCAATCAGACTTGCAAATTAAGCCCATGTGTAATGCCAATGAGTAACCATATTGGACAGCAATCCAAGAGGGTTTATCATCAGGTAGAATCGACCAAACATGAAACAAAGCATGCTAAATGCAAAACTTGCAGGTAAGTAAAATCATATGCTATGAAAACAGATGTTTTTCACCCACCTGAGGAAGCACCACTGTGGAAAATGATTCTGTAAGCTACTTTGACCCCATAATGTAAGGATGGAATTTCTTCCCATGAACACTGGAAAAGGAAGTGTGTTCCTACTTTTCCTCTACTGAACTGTTGAACTGATTTCTCATTCTCCTACGGTATCCAAATTCTGAGGAAACCGTTTCTATTTTAGTTGAGAGAGGCCATTTCAGAACCCCTGAAGTCACTTACAACATCTGAAATGCAGACCAAAAAAAAAAAAAGGTAAATAAACGGACTAGAATAAGAATGCACCCATTAGAGGGAACATGAGGGGACTTTTCCCAATTTTTTAAAAAATGAAAGAAAAATATATTTGGGGTGGGGGTGTGATGGATATTATCAGAATTCCAGGGGTGGGTTGGTGTGGTCCTTACATCTCTGGGAGTGGTCTACACCTGAATAAAAGCTTACCACAGGCTACTTGTTGTTTTTTTTAAATGACTACAAAGAAGAAGAAAGGCCTTCACTAGAAGACAAAAATAATGGAATTTGGTCACCAGGCACAGCTTCTTGACAAGAGTATTCCATAACTGAAAGGTCCGTGCCGAGAAAGACCTTTCCTTTGTCATGGCACACTTCCATGAAGGTAGAAAGCACTTCAGTAGGAGATCTCAGAACACAGGCAGAGAGGAACTGGAAGAGGCATTTCTTCTGCTGTTTGATTCCAATGGCACTTGGGGATTTGAAGGCAAATAACATCAGGACCCTAATCAGACTTGCAAATGAACAGGCAACCCATGAAGTTCTGTGCAGTATTATGAAACCTGGCTGTATGAGTTCAGATACTGGCAGTCAACTCATTAGTTGACATTTCCAAGTAAAGATGTAAAGAATACTTGCTAAATTCTTCATTCCTGACTATTTAGGCTCTCAACTTGATTAGAAATATTTAAATCCTATCAGATTCCTTGCCTCCAGCCAAGAGTGAGACAAGAAGTGCTATTTTTAATTATTAACATCTCTGCATTTGGGAGAGAAATAGAAGTTTTTTTTTCTTTTGAGAAGCAAAAGAAACAGCAAATACAGAATGACTGACTGTTTAAAGTATGCAAAAATGAAAAGTTCATGCAATAAAGTGTAAACATTAAAAGACTATGCTACAAAGGCTATTGCATAATTGCTGTTATTTGTCTTATTTGCAGTATTCCTTCATCTGCATTCATAATTATTGTCATTCTTGCTCTTCTTGAGAATGTATGCTGCAAAATACTGCACTGCCTCACAGGGCTAAGAGAATAAATTTGCTCTTTTTTTGCCCTTGCCTGTGAAGACAAGACCAGTAAGAATTCAGAGACCTGCTTCCAAGACCCCTTCGAGGATAGCCCGCTCCATCATGCTTTGCAGTACTGCAACTCTGTTGGCCTGTTCTTTGCTTTTCTTTAAATTGCAATATTGAGGGTGGGTTGGGGGGGGGGAACTGTGGCCAGAAAAAGCTAGGAGAAGACATACCAGATTCCCAAGTCTTATCTGTATCAATCTCTCTTGGGATCACAAAGGAATGTTTATTTACTTATTGAACATATTTTTATACAGCCTTTCCTCTTAAAAAGGACCCAAGGCGGCTTAGACCATTAAAAGACAAGGTTAAAGGTAACAATAGTAAGTATACAAATGCTAAAAAGGATCAAATAAATGCCACACTAAGAACAGTTGCTGTCAAGCTCAGTGGAAGTCTCTCATCCACATACAAGCATATTCCTTAAAAACCTGAACAACAACAACAATAACAACAGCTTTCCAACAATGTTCAAGCTCCTCACAGGAGTACTTGGAAGATCAATATATAATTACTTACCTGAAAACTCTCTATACCCAACTGAACAGAAAGGGAACCTGAAAAAGTCAAGAGGCACAAAAGATCTGCTGCTTATTGATAAAATGATACCGAAGAGTGGGAAAAAAAAAACACAAAACCAAATGTTAACATGGCCTGCAGAGACTATAAAAAGACATGTGAATCATTGTCGCATAGCTGGATTAGCACCTGCCTAAAAACCTTCAGAAGTTCCTCAAGAAAAGCATGGGAAACTGTCATAATGGCCTATGGTAAAGAAATTGGGGGAGTTAGTATCAAAAGAGCAATATTTCAAGGGGATTCTTTGTCACCATGGCAGGCTAAGATCTCACCAATCCTCGTATGAATAAATTTAAATGAAACTGGATTGGGCTACCATATTTCAGAACAAGCAGGAAAAATCTATCATCTCGTATACATGGATGACCTAAAACTATATGCAAACAGTTCAACAGAGATAGAATCACTGCTAAACACAGTGCAAATATTTAGTGAATATATCCAAATGAAATTTGGAATCAACAAATTTGCAGCTCTGTCTATACAGCATGGCAAGATCCAAAACCT
Source organism: Pogona vitticeps (assembly GCF_051106095.1). Lineage (NCBI taxonomy): Eukaryota > Metazoa > Chordata > Lepidosauria > Squamata > Agamidae > Pogona > Pogona vitticeps. The sequence continues at coordinate 70,665,921 of NC_135784.1, read as the reverse complement.
AGATGGAATAGAGTTTAAAAATGTCAATAAAAATCAAGTGATGAAAATTATAAATACTTTGGAATACTAGAAGCAAATAACATCATGCACATGAAAGTTGAAGAACTGACAGAAAAGGAATATATCAAAAGACTGCAGAAAATCTTAAAATCAAAATTAAATGGGGGAAATACAATCAAAGCCATAAACATATGGGCAGTTCCAGTATTTAGATAGGTAAAAGTCCCCTTGACAATTTGTCCAGTCGTGTCTGATTCTAGGGGGCGGTGCTCATCCCCGTCTCCAAGCCGTAGAGCCAGCGTTTGTCCGAGGACAGTTTCCACGGTCACGTGGCCAGTGCGACTAGACACGGAACGCCATTACCTTCCCACTGTGATGGTACCTATTTATCTACTTGCATTTTTACATGCTTTTGAGCCGTTAGGTTGTCAGGAAAACTGAGAGAAAACTCAGAAGTGGTTTCCCATTCCTTTTTTCTGGGGGTACACTGGGACTGTGCAGCTTGGCCAGGGCCACACAGCACTGGGACTGGCAGTGTTGTGAACTGAACTCACAAACTCTGGCTCTGCAGCCAGATACCTAAACCACTAAGCTATCCAGTCAACTATTATATCAAATACAACCCATCATTTGAGGCACATGTTATTATTAAATGTCCCCACCCCAGTCTTTGTATTTCTGAGAGATAACGGGTTTTGTTATTTGAGATAAGAATATTCATGAAACCATATTTCTCCTTGCTTCATTTATTCCCTTTCGCATTTTTGCCAGGGTAGGATTTGTCTCTCTCTCTCAGAGCTTCCTATTAACTGCCATTCCCGCAGTAGAAAGATGAGCCTGTCTTTTCATTCCCTTGACAGGGAGGAAATCAACAGCTTTGTTAGGTTCTCAGTGTGCTTTATTGTAAAGCTCAGCGTTGTTTCCCTGATCTTCCTAAAGAAGGTCTGGGCTGCCAAAATAGCCTTCCTTGATAGCCAGAGGGCACAGAGTACTTGGCTAGAGGGCAGAAGAGAATTGACGGGGCACTGCAAATACTGCAGATTGTTATCTTTCCTGGGCCGAATAGCTTGCACACAAGCCATTCCTGTTTCTGCCTTATCTCCTGCAATAGCTTTCTGACCACTGAAAGGTTAATTGTGCACTTAATCTATTTCAGGGATCTTGCTTTCTCTCCCTGCAATGAGAAAGTATGTGGACAGAAATCCTGAGAGGCAAGTCAAAATCAATATTTCTGTTAATATACTATTACATCTGTGTGGTTTTTTTAAAAAAGGAAGTTCTACATTCATTAATCATCACACTTGCTCAAAAACTATGTTCAAAACTTTGCCCAGCAACAGTTTGGAATGGTTAGCATTACGGGGTCCTTTGGATGCAGAAGGTGCATTGATCAGCTGTGCCAAAGACGCTGGGTGTTTAGCACATAAGGAAAATAATCAAATGCATAGCTATTAAGAATTACGGAATAAATGGCTAGGTAGCAGCATTCCCACGAAATATTTTGGCATGTGTGTGTGTGTGTGTCAAAAAAAAACTAAGGCTGTGGCCCTTGGCATCTTTATAGGGAAATAAACCTCAGAAAATATAACACAACTTAATTCTGCATAAATATGGACAGAATAGCACTCTAATTAATGATATGCCAAAGTATGTAATGCTAATTCCAAGTGTAAATAAATATACTTCATCTATGTGCTTTTATTTCAGGTAAACAGAAGCTGGTAGTGCCCAATAGTCCAGACTGGGGTGTGTGCAATTTTTTTCCTGCTGAGAATTACCTCTACCTGGCTGCTACTCTGCTATCCCCATGCTGTTTGTAATAGGTAGCATATAAATAGTAAATGTTGTTGCCTTGAAGTCCAGGGCATAAGTACACTCCGGGAAGATCATAATAATAGCCATATTATAACTGGAAGGGATCCTATAGATCCCTATGTCAAGGAGGCACAGTGAGGAATCAAACTCCCAACCTCTAAACCACTGAGCTATTCAGCAGTTCCATCTTCTGAAACGGTTAAAAGATATTTCTGGCAATCAAAGCCACCTGAATTTCCATAGATAAGGGTGTGGGCAGCAGAATCCCCCAGCATGTGTACCTACCTCTATCCCCAGATGGAATGCAATCCCATCCAATACTACTTGCACACCACTATCTTTTGGGTCTTTTCCTGGACAACAGAAAGAAGCTGCAATAACATTGTGCCCCCTCTACTTTGACCAGTTGGCTCAGAAAGTGTTTGATAGTATCAAAGGCACAAAGAGCTCTAGGTGCACTAACACAATTGTAGCCTCTTCTCCATCCCTCCATCCCATGCCAGAAACTATCTAGTAAGACGACTGTTGTTGACGTCCCACAACTTGGCCATAGGATCTACATTTGTTATTTAAGTGGAGTCATTGCTAGCTCCTGAAGCAAAACAGAACTGGCATTCTCCTTCAGAGAAGCATTTTCCATCTCCAAGGTCAATACGCCTTCCAACCTGGGAACTGAAATGCTCAGTGATATGTGATGGACTTCCAGAAATCTCCTCCTCTTCCTGTGGGGGCATAAACTAAAACTTGTCTACTACAACATGATCAAACAGAGTTCTGGATTCATCTGTTTTTGATTCTGTCAAACCTGTGGTATCCATGTCAGAATAGATGAGAGCAATTTTATCTCAGTTCATTAGTTTTCATGGCAATCTGTGGGGGAAAACTAATTACTGTAGCTGAAGGTAGATAATTTCTTATTCTAATAACCTACATGCACCACGGAACCCATTTTATTGATAACTGGTTGATATTGATTCTAAACGAAATGAAGAGCTATAAATAATTTTAGGAGATCGCCATGTCGAATTTATGTTCCACATGCGCTAGTCTGAGCTATGAATTAGTCTTACTAATTGTATATAACTATCCAAAATATGAACACTTATGGATTGTATTCCTGTTAGAATCTGATAAATAAGAAAATATGCTATTATTATACATTTCATTGAATATTAGATATTCAATTAAATGCATTGACTATTTTTCCCACTACGCATATATGATACACAGAGGTGGATGTGTAGTCCACGGCATGATTTTTAACACTTACACAGTGTAAGCATGTCCACTGCTCTTAAGCAATACCATCCACATTGATCTAGCCAGCACAGTGAAACTTGGCACAGTTGCAACATATAAAACATACATACAAAGGAACAAGAGAAGAAATTATTGGCAGTGTGTGCAATTATTGTCTTAAAGAATCCCTAACTACAGAGTGGAAAAAGTTCAGGAACCTGCAGAGCAGAAATAGCTTCAGGTCTCCCCACAGCAGGCCACTCCTCATTGTTTGTCTCCTCAACTGAAACCTACTGTCTCAAACACTCAATCAGAGACATTGGTAAGAGAAAGAAAAAAAGGTTCAATTTACTCACAGTTCTGAATAGAGTGAAAGCAATATATTGTAGAAAAATAATGACTGGTTACATGATGAGAGCTTAACTGATCAACTCGTTTCATACTCACTGCTCTTGAGCTACTTTCTTCCTCTGGGGGCCCTGCCACAATAGCCTCATGTTGACACTGCTTCACAATTCAGTGCAAGTATAAGAACCTTCAGCAATATGAAATGGTAGCGAAGATAGCAAGAGGCAGTGCTTCTTTGTGTGAAGAAAAATGTTACATTCCAAAAAATGTCCTTACTGTTACCTGCAAACATTTGGAAAGAAGGAAATGGGCCACCTTTGTAATGGCATCCAGCTTCTCTCAATGTTTTTGAGTAAAACTCAACTGCATAGCTATTTCCTGCCCTGAAGTCTAAGCAAGGAGGAGATGCACCTTCGACTTCAAAGATCTCTGGGCACTTTCCAGGCAAGCTTTTTAAAATACTGTTGCCTCCATCTACTAGTTTACAGAGGAGAATCTGGAAGGTTTAAAGATATTGTTGACCCCAAAAAGGGCCCATCGGTGTTCAGCAAGAGAACTGCTCAGCAACTCTAAACGAGTCTTAACAGGCAAACAGACAGATCATCTTATTACAGTCTCCCCTACTGTGCTTTCCATAGGCTGCGTTTTATATATATACAGTACACATACAGACAGACAGACAGACAGACAGTGTATACACACACACACACACACACACACACACACACACACACACACACACACACACACACACACACACACACACACACACACACACACAAAACCTTCCCCCAAAAAAACATTTTGTGGAGTGAAGCAGTCTCCCCTCTTGCCTTCAATTATTTCTAAATTGGGATTTCTATAGGAAAAGCAGCATATGCAAATTTAAGGTCAGCTTAAATGTCTTATTCTATCCTTTAGAAAAAGAAGATGCATGCAGATCTTCGAGGCCATTGCTGAAATTGCCACCCTAGCCTATTCAGTGCCAAACTTCATTAAAACAAAAAAAGAGAGATGCATGTATGAGAGCGAGAGCGAGAGCGAGAGAGAGAGAGAGAGAGAGAATTAAAAATTATCCAATGCACATTCTTCTTCTTTGCAACCTCATTTACAATCAAGGACATCTCACATCTGTACACCCCCCCCCCCCGTTAGCCTGATCCTGGGTTGCCCTCATGTGTTTAAGGGTGGAAATCAATAATATGGATCCTTTCATTCACTGAAATCTCTGATAAAACTTTCAGACTGCCCAACCTGCTTGTCTTTGGATGTATTGTCCAGGAATAATGGGAATTGTAGTCTAACAGAGCTGAAGGCATTTGCCTGATAGAACCATGACTAGAAGTGATGGACGTAGAAGATTACTACAGAGAATATCAAGTGGTATAGATTGTCTTTTGAGAACTGTGCCTGAAAATTCACTGTTTTCAACAGGAAAACATCTAGCGAAACCTGTGTGAGTATGTGGATGTTATTTTACCCTTATCTTATTAATTCTGCAATAGGGCTGAGAGGTCTTTCTTGCCTAAATGAGGCTTGTAAAGCCTCCCCCCCCTCCAAGTGGCATTGTCAGCTGAAGTCTCAGGGTACTGTATTGTCATTCTTCCCCCAGTCTCCAAGTGGTGAGGGTAACGAAAAGCATTACTTAAAATTACTTATGATAAATGTCAGGTAAATCGGGCCTAAAAGGGACATTTGCCACATTCTTTACTCACCCAGCACTAAATTCTGAAGTGGAGGTGTCCATCATGCAAACAAGAATCCAACAAGTCCAGCATCCGGGTTGATCCATATCAAGAAAGCACCTCAATTAGTTTTCATCTCAAGCAGAAGCAGGTGGGTGCATTCAAGGAAAAACAGTTTGCTTTACCAGAGGGACAGTCAATCAGCCTTCTGTGAAGTTTGCAATTAAGCTCAGAGGGAAACAGAAAACCTAAGGGGAATGATGTCATTGTCCCTTGCTAATCAAAAAGTCCAAGCAAATTTGGCCACACCCTAGCCTTCTCACAACCCTGTGAAATGAAAAACTGGGATTACAAAGGAAAAGCTGCAGCAGAAACTTCCCCTGTACACTCTGACGCTTGTCTTCTGCTTTCTGGGGACAGCATCGAGCATCTTAACTATTAAACATACGCTATCAGAGAGTGGGCATTTGAGCATAGATGCTGATCTGTTTCCCAAACATTCTGACACCTGAGCAACTGGAGAGTACTGGCAAAATATATGTGATATGAACATACATCAGAAGGAATGCTGGGAAGAAAATTCATTTCAGCTTTTCTTTATGAGAAGATTGGTTTCATTCTCCACAAACAGCTGCTTCTGATAACTTTCCTTCACAGCCAACATGTACCAGCAGGACTGCATATATACCATCACAATGTGCAACGGTCTTCTTTGTGCTGTGGCTAAACAGAAGAACAGGTATGCCACAACAAATACATGTGATTACTTTCATTATTGTTATTTGTCACCACCATGTTTACATCCTATCTTTCCTTACAGCAAACTGAGGGTGCTGCAGGCCCCAGACAGACACAACCCTGTGTGCTAGGCTGAAGCAGAGTGAATGGCCAAAGGGCTGACTGTTCGGTCTAAAACTCATTTCTTCTTCCTAATTCTCAAGATTAGTCACCTTGCTAATTGCTGCTGGTTTGCTTCCTTCAGAAATCTTATCTTTTTCAGCAAGGTTCCTCATTGTACCTGGGTAATATTTTCCTTAATCTCAAATTTATCCTGAATCTTCATGCCATCAAAACTAACACTTATATGCCATTGATACAGAGAGAAAAAATACATGCTGTAAAATATAATTACATTTGGTTTCTTGGTGAATACAGAACTCTGTCTAAATACTGCATTTACCAGGTTATCTAAAAGCTAACAAAATAACTTAATTTCATGCTCATAATGGAAAGAACTAACTTCCTCTGAAATAACTCACTGTAAACCTGGAGTGGCAAATCGTGGAGGCACCAAGGACCAATTCTGATTTTGGTGAATAGCTTGCAGAGCACACTCCTCAACACACACACACACACACACACACACACACACACACACACACACACACACACACACACACACACACACACACACACACACACACACACACACACACTGCTGTGGGGGACAAAAACTTTCCCAAAAATGGTGTACAAATTTGAATTTTAACCCTGACTTCATCAAAGAGAGGGAGATGGAAAATCCAGAGAGTCTTCATTATCTGACTGCGATCCACCATTACTGCTCCTGAATCACGTAGGCCTACATTTTTGTGTGTGCCAACTCCATCCTTCACTGCCCAAATTAAAGCAGAGCTCTGAGACAGAAAAGAAGGAAGACATTTTCTGAACCAGTAGCTAGTTTTACATTGAGCAAAGGGATCTAGATACCGACATGAAGAAATCATCATCCAAGCTTTGACATATCACTGTCCCATGGTTGTAGATTTGCGTAGATTGCTATAAAGCAGACTTCTGCGTTGCTTGATGAGTTAAGAAAGATCTTTTGTTTGTTTTAATATTTTTTCTGTCATTCTAGATATTTCAGCTGAAAGTCTTCTCAGATAGTTCAAGGATGCCACCTAGCGGACATTACAGTTCCTTTTATTATTATTACTGTTTTTTGGAAGAACCACATAAAACCAGAGGTCTGTCAGATGTCTGCATGTATACAGCTAGTATACAATTTCCATATTTGGGATATCATGACACCAGTAAATTGATTTGTATTCCAGTATTTTCAACTCACCCAACCTGCTAATGTGTTAAACATGTGAGGAGCACAAGTCACTGTAGTGCAGGAAAAACAACTCAAGTTTGCTATAAATAACCAAGGTATTCCAATAAAAGTGTATCTTCATAAAATAGACATGGATGATAAATGTCTTTGTTTGCTTCCTAAGGCAGGAACAAGTAATGGAGCACTTGGATTCACATGGGAGGGGGCCCTGATCCATGGCTGTGGGCTGGCAGTTTGAATGCAATTCTTACAGATTTGGAGAAGATCAAAAAGCTGTCACAGGCAGCTTTGCTGATGACTATTGTCAAATGTTCAGTTTGTTAATACTGGGTAGCTTCTCCTAGGTGTGCTCTTATGTCATTACTTCATCACCAATGGCACAAGGTATTTAAGGAACCCCGACTGCCACCTTGAGCAGTGACTGGTAGGACCTGGCTGACTTCACAGAGCACCACATGAAGATTCTGAAATCTAATTTATATTACTGAGTGCAGGAGTCCAGGATACCATCTACAGTGTTTATGCAAAATGACAACTGACCAAGATACACACTTCAGGGATTATAAATCTGTAACCTTGACGAGGAAATTAACTAGTGGCTAGGTACTTTAATTCAGAACACAGCTTATCTGATTTGTCAGTGATTGAAAGAGAAACAACCATCACCTCCAGGAACATTAGAAAAAAGGGAGAGTGTCTGATTAATAGAGTTGGCATCCTACTACTTTGTGGTCTTAAACCTGGAAGACAACAGCTGACAACATCCATTTACACTGGCCTACGTTGTCCTCGGTATTCTGTAACTGCACCATGAATAAAGCATGAATCTATTCAGAGCAATGGAAGGAGCTGGAAACAAATGTCTTGCTACAATACATCAGTTTTTCTGTTCTGCATTATATTTGTCTATGAACTGACCTTGAGTACTATAATATATACTCTGGTAACCTTCACATGCATAGAAGCACCCGTGTTAACTGCTTTTATATTGCAGAGGAGAGCTGGAGACTGTAACATTATGCTTTGCTAAAGAACACTAAAGAAGACTCCCTGGAAAAGACCCTGGTGTTGGGAAATTGTGAGGGCAAGAGGAGAAGGGGACGACAGAGGACGAGATGGTTGGACAGTGTCATCGAAGCGACCAACATGAATTTGACCCAACTCCGGGAGGCTGTGGAGGATAGGAGGGCCTGGTTGATGGGGTCACGAAGAGTCGAGCATGACTGAACGACTAAACAACGATGAAAGAACACTTAATGACTGCACGGCAGCAAGGAGATCTGAATAAGGGATATCTTGGCTCACACTTTGAGCCTTCATGTTATGCAAGTTCTTAGGTAACTGGTGTCCCATTAGCACCTTGCTCCCATCAGATTTCTGTCCTGCAGTTTTTCTCCTTCCCATGGCTCTAGCTCTGCAATTTCCGTTACCAGAATCTGTACCCAGCAGGATGGAGCAAATGTGACTTCATTGCCTTCAAGTGATTCTGTGCAGCTAATACTGGTTCCCTTGGCTCCAGCTCTGCAATTTCTGTTACTGCTCTTTTCCTCTCTGCTTTGAAATTCATCAATACCTGAGTAGGAAATCAATGCTCGTGCAGAGGGAATGTAAAAGGTTTCTATTTTACAATGTGGTTCCAGCAGATTTGTGAGACCACAGCCAAATGCCAATTTAATATTTTGCATAAAAGCACTTTGATGTTGTCCTCTCACCTCTGCAACCTAGAATCCTTCCTTAGAGGACAGCCTCAAGCAGAATTAATGATAGGTTGGGATCTGGGTCCAATGCCCTCCAGGCCTCCCCAGAAACCACCAATCCAAAAAAAAAGTTTAACAGGAAGAAGTGCATCAGCTATGGCTGTTTTCCCCAGGACCCTCCGCATCTAGAGTCTGGAGGCATTTGGGAAAATGAAGCTACAACTGCATCATCAAACTTCTCAACTGCTAGGCAAAACCTGCTGCCTTTAGCCATGGTGTTTCATTTGGTCTGTTTTTAAAGAGATGCCAGTAAGCAGTATTAGCTTCACAGGATCATTTGAAGCCAATGAGGAGTCATATTTCCTCCATTCAGCTGGGTACAGATTCTGGGGAACCTTTAAGCCATGGCTCTGAGGAAGACAACTGCCAAGGGATCTTATGGATAATTCATTCCTGGCCCTGTTGAGGACACACAATGGGACATTGAACTCCCAGCCTCTGGCAGCCAGAATTCTGAACTACTGAAATATCCAGCAGTCGATGATGATGATGATGATCATCATCATCATCATCATCATCTCAGAACTGCTGAACTGGAAGGGACCCTGTGGATCACTGAGTCCAGCCCCTATCAAGAAGGAACAGTGGGAAATCAAACTCCCAGTTACTGGCTGTGCAGCCAGAGACCTCAACTCCTGAGCTATCTTTCTTATGGACAACAAAGAAATACAGGCACACATCATCTGTATTTGTATGCACATGGGCCACGGGTCCAAATAGGCAGGATATAAATCAAATAACGAACGAACGAACGAACGAACGAACGAACGAACGAACGAACGAACGAACTAACGAACTAACTAACTAACTAACTAACTAACTAACTAACTAACTAACTAACTAACTAACTAACTAACTAACTAACTAACTAACTAACTAACTAACTAACTAAATAAATAAATAAATAAATAAATAAATAAATAAATAAATAAATAAATAAATAAATAAATAAATTTTTGCTGGCAAATATTGAAAAGCAAACTATATACATGCATACTACAATGCAATTCAGTGGTCAGAAATGGTGACCTTAGTGCTCCTGAGAAATAATCACATTAGGGTACAATACTGGGTATTTCAGGGCCAAAACGTGAAACCAAGGAACAGCCCCTTGTGATGTCATAGAGATGGTGTAGGCTAGGGCTAGGAAATTTCTTTCCCTGGTCTTTGCACCACTGCTGCCAAGGCTTGTGCAACAAGAAGGCTCATGAGTCGTTGTGCTCCTTGGCTTGCAACAAAAGGCACAAGTAAAGTTTTCCTCCCAGTGCAGTCCAACTCCAAGCAGAACTGGGAGTAGCTTTTCATCATCCTCTCCTCCCCAGTAAGATCAGTCATAACCCCTGTGGAATATTTGGTTCAGCCCAATGAGTAGGGAAATCTTAGGAAAGGGTGTTAGTTGAGAAAGAGTGGGAGAGCTGGAAAGTCAGGAGCTGTGGTTCCCTTGGAGGCTGACAAGCCCTCGCCACCCTGTTTTAGATAATAGTATTTCAGCATGCTTGTGCAGAAGGGGCACTGGGAGGGAGAATCCATACAGTGATCTTATATATTTGCATTTGAATATTAGGGCTTTAAGGACTACATACTTGGAATCCTTTCCTTTATGTTGTGGATCTCCTACTTCAGTTGATAAATACATTTGGGCTTTTGTTCTTACTTGGCTTCAAAGAGACATTTGCATTCAGTGGAAACAAGAACCTCAAATGAATTCAGCCAGAACTAAAGCCATCCCACTAGCCCAAATACTGTCACCACCTCTCTCTACAGTTTTGCACCTCAGGATAAAGAAACTGGTGTCTTAAACTGGACTTCCATTGGAAACAAGGCCTGAAAATCAGAGGTACCTTGCTCCTCAACGTTCTGAGCAAGAATCAAATTACAAAGGATCGGTTTAGAAGCGGGTCTCTCAAAAGCCAGGGAAGAGTAAGCCAAACAGCCCACAAAGAAGTTTTTATAATTCATTAAGAGGTTATTAAAAAGTTAAATTGCAGATCAAGTACTGTCAAATTATATAAAATTATTTAGCCAATAACTGTTTTGAAAACTGCAAACAGAAAAAACAAAACAAAGCTATCTGCCTAAGCTATCTTATTACTTACATGAGCACACAAAGCTCAGAGTACAGCAGTTATCAGGTTTCTGGGGTATAAACAAAGTGCAGCGCACGAGGTCATCCAATATTGTAACAGGAGGCAAACGAAAAGACCTGAGGCTGCAACTCTGTTAACTCCTCTCCCTTACAGATCTTTATCCTTAGTTTAAGGAATCCATCAGATAATGAGAACAGGAATAAGCCAGAATCCTTCAGAGCTCAGGCAAGAAAACAGTTCCTCAAGGAAAGGCAGCAGTACCTCCTTTCCTGCTTAAAGAACCAGTTGGTATGACTTTGGCCTATAAAAGCAAGGAGGTTGTTGTTGTTGTTGTTGTTGTTGTTGTTGTTGTTGATGATGATGATGATGATGATGATGATGATGATGAAGAAGAAGAAGAAGAATTTGAGATTTATATACTGCCCATCTGGCAGCCAGGGCCACTCTAGGCAGCTTACAGCAGATAAAACAACAGAGTAACAAAATAATACATATACAAAATAATAATAATACAATTGGGGCATAAATCAAATACTGTATCATAAAGTGCAGTAAAACAAGTACAATACAAAAAAAATTATAGTTAAAAGCATAAAATATGAACATCTGTTGGGTGCAACTGGCACGATTTTAGCTGAAACGTTCAGAGCTAGGCCTCATTTCCAAATGGTGTTTGTTAGATTCTGAATTTCTTTACACTAATGTGGGCTCAATATTGGTGCACCCAAATGCCCAGAGCAAGGGATTGAGGGGAGAGCCAGTGGGTGCATCATACTGTGGGGAGAAGCATCCGCACAAACACCTTCTGGCTGAACTAGTGAGCCTTGGTTCCAGGTGGCAATGGGTAAAGATGGAAGATCAGATTTTCTGCTCCTTCAATGCTGCTTGTCCTGAGATTTTCTGCTTGGAGACTTCCTGATGCTTCCACTGATGCCCTGAACCCTGAAAATCCTAAATATGTGGTTTGAAATAGGGCACTAAGCTGGCTAGATAGCATGGTGAGTTTATCTGGATGCAGAGCAACAGACCGAAGTTTGATTTATCCTGTGTTTCTTGAGAGAACAGCCAGTTGGTGTGGCCTTAGGCAATCTACATGGTCCAAGAAAGCCCCTAGAAGAGAATGGTAAATCACTTCTGAGTACTCTTACATCTAGAAACCTCTAGAAAGGATCAAATCAATTTGAATGCGTGTACTTATTATTTGGGCTCCATGATCACTGCAGATGGTGACAGCAGCCATGAAATTAAAAGACACCTGCTTCTTGGGAGGAAAGCAATAACAAACCTTGACAGCATCTTAAAAAGCAGAGACATCACCTTGCCGACAAAAGTCTGAATAGTCAAAGCTATGGTTTTCCCTGTAGTGATGTGTGGAAGTGAGAGCTGGACCATAACGAAAGCAGACCGCCGAAGAATTGGTACCTTTGAATTGTAGTGCTGGAGGAGGCTCTTGAGAGTCCCCTGGACTGCAAGGAGAACAAACCTATCAATTCTAAAGGAAATCAATCCTGAGTGTTCACTGGAAGGACAGATCCTGAAGCTGAGGCTCCAATACTTTGGCCATCTCATGAGAAGAGAAGACTCCTTGGAAAAGACCCTGATGTTGGGAAAGTGTGAAGGCAAGAGGAGAAGGGGACGACAGAAGATGAGATGGTTGGACAGTGTCACTGAAGCAACCGATAACTCCGGGATGCAGTGGAAGACAGGTGGGCCTGGCGTGCTCTGGTCCATGGGGTCACAATGAGTCGGACACGACTAAACACACACTTATTATTTAAGTATGTTATCTAATTCTGAGTTGTATACATTCCACATACTTTTGATAAACCTGAATAGTTTATAGAAGTTAAATTTAGCTTTCATGCTGAGTAGTATCTGCCAATCAATAACATTTTCACCCAAACTTTTAATCTAGATGTTCTCTCTACATACAGTGGTAGTAAATCCCATGACATTTTTATGGTTCATGTGTGGGGGAAAATCTATTGATAACAGTCTCATCAAGGAAACATTACTTCCTTTTCCTGGGATATTCAGTCTTCATGAAAAGTCTTTCTGAAGCCTTTAATAAAAGCAATTTCTTGCAATATTCCTTGCCTTACTGTATAAAAATTGTTAAAATGTCATCTCTTTTCTTTTATGGTTTTGGGAAATCCTCTCCACAGTCCTTTCCTACAACTTCCCAGTTATTCCTGAAGGCCATGTGGCATTTTTTTTTTATTTTTTTTTTGGTCGAAATGATCTCAAGTAGGAATTACGATGAAAGGAATGTCCCATTTGCTTTTCCAATTGTGAGGGGGAAACCTTAGCATTATTAGTCTACCTCTGTGTTCATAATCAAAATGTTTCTGAAAAGAGGGAGATAAATGAAGGCAGTGCTCATGAATGCCTAACCTAGCCTGGCACTACAGGAATGCCGCGATATGTTTACCCATTAAAAGATTAGTGACTTACTGTGCATGACGTCCATTTGCTGTTTATTGGGCCATTATTTTAAAATAAACACTTGAAAATCCCAGCACACATTTGAGTGCTCCTAAACTTTCCTTTTCACCGGTGATCCTCTGTGTTTGCACATTCTTATAATTTAAGGAGCACCAAATGGATTTGTGTTTTAAAACATTTTTATAGTGTTTCTGGGCTGGCAGCCAGATGTCAAGTTTTACCAGCATCGTTTCCTCCCCTTCTTTTTTCCTTTTTTTGTTGAGAAAAAAAAATATACACGCAAACCTCCTGAATAAGGCGTTCAGAATGAAAATGCTGATCTTTGCTTCTGCCCCTGACACTATGAATACTGATTTCCAGACTTTGTATGAGGCCTTTGAATTAGAGACATTAATTTTAAAAATGCTAAATAATGCAAAACTCATGCATTTCAGAAGGTGCTACAAAGCTTTTGAATCAACTGGCTTCTTAGATCACAGTTTTTAATACCTGATTTTCCTTTGAGCTTGATTGACTATTATAGTTTGCTGCTGGGAAGAGTGATAAGGCTAGAAGGGAGTGGTCTGATCCATTTACTGCAAGAAAGTCTTACTAATAACTATATTCAGAGCCTCTCCTACAATAGCTTACAATACTCTTACATTCAGAACTATTAGATTCATTGTAAAGTATAAGCTTTTGGCAGTGCTGTCCAAGATATTTTTTTTGCCTGTGTCGGAGGAGCAAATATCCCCACCACCAAAAAAAAATTATAGGAAGGTGAAGCTGAAAGTAAATGCTTCCTGCATACATCTTGGCTGGGTGAAGATTTCAGCTTTAATTTCATCCCATCTAAGTAAGAACTTCATATGTATTTTCACTGAAATAGTTGCATTATTCTAATTTAGACTGTTGGTTGCACATTCCAGATTTGCATTACTTATTAGATTTGCAAAACTCTGCACTCCCTCCAATTGTTCCAGAGCCTGAGGTCGACTAGCCACTCCTGGCAGAAGGAGGGAAGACAAGCCTCCTTGCCAGGCTGATGAGCTCTGAAGTGATTGGAAGGAGTGCGAAGTCCGTGGCAGCAGCAGACAGGTGAGTTATGTTCACCTGTGCAGGGGTATTCATATACAAATACGAATACCCACATCTCTAATAGACACCTTGAACATAACACACCAGATATTGCAGTAATAGAATGAAGAATGTCTGGATTATTGACATTGCAATTCAAGGGGATGCCAAAGTTGAAGAAAAAGAATTGGAAAAACTAAAAAAGTACAGATATCTGGCAACTGAAACATCTCACTTGGGGATGAAACACACTTCAGTGGTACCCACAGTCATCAGTGCTTTGGGAACCATTTCAAGACATTTCAGACAGTATTATAAGCAATTGCAGATCTCAGAAACAACACCATCAGAGCTACAAAATGGCAGTATTAGAAACAGCACGTATGCTGCACCAGTATTTAACAGATGCGTAGGTTTTTAGTCAATGTTTTCATAGTTTTGATTGGCTGTGTCTGGTATTTTTTTAATAATGTGCAATGTAAGAAATTGTCTTGACAGTAGAGCAATCTTAGTGATACCGACTATCCAGCTGTGGCATAGTAATGAATAATACAATTCTTTGTTTTTTTGGGGAAAACAGTTCCAGATGTTGAGTATTCACAGACTACTGTGCAACACCCCAGAAGTATTTGACTTGACAGCTGCCAGTCCCTATATCTAAAATCTAGCAACATATTGAATCATGGAATCATAGAAAAGTGAAGTTCGAAGGGGTCTACAAGACCATCAAGTCCAACCCCTTGCTCAGTGCAGGAATTATAAGTCCGCCTTCGATCTTATCACAAGAAATAAACTTTGGGCAAAATTTTAATCTACAAACATAGACAGACGGCTGCTTCTGCTAATGAGGCGACTATATGAAAATGCCCACCTGAAAGTTCTCTGTTATCCAGCTGGAGTTCTATCCAATCCAATCCCAGTTTTCAACAGGGTTAAACAGGGATGTATACTGGCTTCCACTTTGTTTAACCTCTATATTAATAACATAGTGGAAGATTTATCTAAGCCTGAATTTCATCCCCCCATGCTGCACTCACATCATGTACCACATTTTTCAGTGTATAAGACTATACTTTTGTCTAAAATCTTTAGACTAAAAATTGAGGGTTGTCTTATGCATGGAAGTAAGCTGAGGAGAGAACAAAAACAAGTGGAGGGGAAAGCAGGGTTCAAAGCGATTCTGTAGTGCTTTTATCCCTTTCCCCCTACTCTTGCTAAGCCCCACTTAGATCTCTTAATTCTGGATTACAAAAGTGGTGGGGGTGTCTTATACATGGAAAAATACGATATCGATGCTGCTTTATGCAAACACAGTATCAACGCTGCTTTATGCAGATGATGTGGTTCTACTCTCACTTACATGTGTGGGACTGAGAAGACTTGAGGGTGCTTTCTTCCTACTGTAATTGAGAGTAAGGTAAAGGTAAAGGCTCCCCATCACATTTAGTCCAGTCGCGTCTGCCTCTAGGGGGTGGTGCTTATCCCCGTTTCCAAGCCATAGAGTCAGCGTTTGTCCATAGACAGTTTCCATGGTCATGTGGCCAGCCCAACTAGACACAGATAGTCGTTACCTTTCCACTGTGGTGGTATCTATTTATCTACTCATATTTTTGCATGCTTTCGAACTGCTGGGTTGGCAGGAGCTGGGACAAGCAACGGTAGCTCACTCCATCATGTGGATTCGATCATACAACTGCTGGTCTTCTGACCTTGCAGCAGAGAGGCTTCTGTGGTTTAATCTGAGTAGTTAGAAATTAATTATCAGAAGACCAAAGTTCTTGTGGTCAGTAAAAGAAGAGTGAAAGACAATTGGGTTATCAATGGTCATTCTATAAAGCAGGTTTCCAGCTACAAATACTTGGGCATAATCTTGCACACCTCAGGTTCCTGGGGCCCCCACATAAAGCATGCAGCACTGAATGCTCATAAAAGTGCAGTAGCATTAACAAGATTTTTTCACACCAAAGGGGGTCACCACATCCCCTCAGCCATTCAGGTTTTCAAGACTAAAGTTGTTGCTCAAATGCTCTACGGGTGCCAATTGTTTGCTTTATCTGACCTATGTCCTCTTGAGGTACTTCAAACCATTTTTTTGAAATCTATTCTGACTGTACACCCCAGTACACCTAATGTAGCCTTTTGTTTGGAGACTGGCCTAATCGCCATAACAGCACGCACCAAAGTCCTTACATTTAATTACAGGCTAAAGCTTCTCTTCTCTTCACAAGGCTCGGCACAGATGTCACTTTTTGACTCCTTTTAATCAGACTGGAAATTCCAACTCACAAAAGAAATAAGGCAAATTTTCCACCAGCGTTCTCTTGGCGATGGGGCATGTCGGCGCTAAAGCAGCACTCAAACAAAGTACCTGGGACATAGAACTTGAAGAGCATATGAGCCAGTCAGGCAAATACAGTGTTGTTACTAATAATGCCTTTACAATATCTTCATATTTGATTAGCACAATGACAGCAAAGACTAGAAGGGCCTTCACATTAGCGAGACTTGTTTTACCCTCTAAGCTCATGGAGGGAAGATTTGAACATATACTTACCCTGTTTTCCCGAAAATAAGCCCTAGTATGATTTTTCAGGATGCTTGTAACATAAGCCCTACCCCCAAAATAAATTAAGTGCAACTCCGCCCTCCACCATTATGCAGCATTGTGCAGCAACCAGAAGATGACATGACTGTAAAATAAAACATCCTCTGCAAATAAGCCCTAATGCATTTTGGGAGCAAAAATTAATATAAGACCCTGTCTTTTTGGGGGGTAAACACAGTATCTCAGATTACCTGTGTCCATGTTACAATGGCCAAGTGGAAACTGTACATCATGTTTTACTGTACTGTCTTTTTTATAGAGATCTACACACCAACCTCTTGAGCCCAATTATTCTCAGATATCCAGAGACCTGATGAATTTTACATCAAGCTACTTTTTTCTGATCAAGATTCGCTTATTACATGCTCTGCAGCAAAATTTTGTGCAGCAGCAATGGCACAGCGCTCCCTTATAGTCTCCTGAGGTCACAGGTTGACTGGTTTTAGCATGAGGGTGGTTTATTGTCGAGCGTAGAGAAATTTTGTGGTCCCAACCGAACTGATGAAATGTTTACAGATGTTTACAAATATGTAGGAAGGACTCCCTATACCCCAAAGACCCTGTCCAAACCAGTTTGCCCTAGATGATCCAATGATTCAAAGGATAGTTATAAAAATGCTGTAACTGATTCTCTCCATATATTACAACTAGTACACAATTAATTATAATAAATTCATTCATTCAATGCAGGAATGTAATCAAAGCATATCTGCCAGGTGATTATCTAAGTTTTTCTTCAATGCCTCCAGTGTTGGAGCACTCACCAACTCTCAAGGTAACTGGTTCCACTGTCGTACCACTCTAACAGTTAGGACATTTTTCCTGATATTCAACCGAAATCTGGCTTCCTTTAACTTGAGCCCATTGTTGTGTGTCCTGCACTCTTGGATGATCAAGAACAGATCTTGCTCATCTTCTGTATGACAGCCTTTCAAATATTTGAAAAGTGCTATCGTATCACCTTTCAGTCTTCTTTTCTTGAGGCTAAAAATGCCCAATTCTTTCAGACTTTCCTCATAAGCCTTGGTTTCTAGCCCCCTGATCATCCTTCTCACCCTCCTCTGAGCTTGTTCCAGTTTGTTAGTATCCTTCTTAAAGTGTAGTGTCCAGAACCAGACACAATACTCAAGGTGAGGTCTAACCAGTGCTGAATAGAGGGGGACCAGCACCTCATGGGATTTGGAAATTATACTTCTATTAATGCAGCTTAAAATAGCATTAGCCTTTTTTTCTAGCCACATCACATTGTTGGCTCATATTTAACTTGTGATCTATAAAGATTCCAAGATCCTTCTCACTTGTAGTTTTGCTTAGCCAGGTATCATCCATCTTGCAATTGTGCAATTGGTTTCTTTTTCTGAGGTGCAGTACTTTGCACTTATCCCTGTTGAATGTCATTTTGTTGCTTTTGGCCCAGTGCTCCATCCTATCAAGGTCATTTTGAATTTTGTTTCTGTCTTCTAGGGTATTAGCTATTCTGCCCAATTTGGTATCATCTGCAAATTTGACAAGCATTCCCTGCACTCCCTCATCCAAGACATTAATAAAAATATTGAAGAGCACCGGGCCCAGGACTGAGCCTTGGGGTACCCCACTTGTTACCTCCTCCCAGTTAGAGAAGGGAAAGACCCATTAATCATCACCCTCTGAGTATGATTCTGTATTGTGTATCCACCTGGCACTTGATCTGTCCAGTCCACACCTAGTTAGCTTGCTAATCAGGAGATCATGGGGCACTTTATCAAAGGCTTTGCTAAAGTCAAGATATACTAAGTCTACAGCATTCCCTCTGTCTATCAGGGAGGCTATCTGATAAAAAAATGAAATCAGATTAGTTTGACAGGATTTGTTCTTGACAAATCCGTGTTGGCTTCTAGTTATTGCTGCATTGTTTTCTAGGTGCTTGCACAATAACCGCTTCATGATCTGTTCCAGAATTTTGCCTGGGATTGATGTAAGGCTGGCTAGCCTGTAGTTTCCAGGTTCCTCTTTTTTTTTTTTTTTTGCCTTTTTTGAAGATAGGGACATTAGTCCTCCTCCAATTATCTGGCACCTCACCCATTTACCATGATTTCAAGAAAATAATGGATAGCGGTTCTGAGAGTTCTTCAGCCAGTTCCAGTCATCCATACCTGGAAATCTGAACTCATTCAAGGTGGTATGGTATTCCTTGGCTATTTGTTTATCAATCTCCAGCTGCAATCCTGTTTCCCCCCTTCCTTACACTTCCAATGTGTTTGTAAGTTCATAGTCTGTCTTATGGTAAAACTAGGAATTGAGAACCTCTGCCTTTTGGTTGTTGTGGGTTTCTGAAGGTTGTTCTTCCTGACGTTTCACCAGTCTCTGTGGCCAGCATCTTCAGAGGACTGGAGTAGGAAACTCTGTCCATGCTCGGTCCTCTGAAGATGCTGGCCACAGAGACTGGTGAAATGTCAGGAAGAACAGCCTTCAGAACATGGCCAAAGAACCCAAAAAAACCCCACAACAACCATCTGATCCTGGCTGTGAAAGCCTTTGAGCACCTCTGCCTTTTCTTTGTCATCTGTTATCATTTTTCCATCTTCATTGTGGAGCTGTTTGGTGTCTATCAGTTTGAATACGGAAAACCCATAAGATCTCGACTTCTTCATTTTCTGACAACTTCTTTACCTGATGTTCCCATGGGTTTTCGGAGGCTGGCAAGTTATATTTTTTTTTGCATAATGATCAGTGCACTAATTTTGCCACTCTGTCATGTTTAAGTCTGTAATCTGTTTGTGCAATCTTTGGATATTCACTGAAGAGGTATGACACAGATTCATCTTTTTCTTGGCAAAGTCAATATTTGTGTTAGCACTAATTCCTTGGATCTTAGCTTTCATCACGATTGGTTTGGAGTGCTTGTTCTTGTGCAGCAAAAATCAAACCTCCAGTTTCTTTCTTAATGATTCCCAGTTTTAGCCATGCCCATGATGATTTATGATCATGCTTTCCATCAATATTGCTCAGGTGTTGTCCATGTAGTGGTTTATTTTTCCAGCTGTTCTGTCTAATTGCTGGAACTGCCCATGTGTTTATGTCATTGACAGTATTTCCACAGTATTATTTTGATTTTAAGATTTTATTTGATCAGTAATACATAATAAGTAAATCACGTTGCTAATCAATTTCTCTCACTCACTGAACTCACTGACACACAGAACCCTACTCTCACTGACTTTCTTGCTCACTCTCTCACAGACTCACAGATTTCTCAAAACTCCCTCTCATACTCAATACACCCCCTTTATATCCCAGCCCCTCCCCCTTAAGCACCACCTTCCGTTCACTCATTGGCTCCTTTTCCACAGCTCAGCTGTGACGGACAGGTAAGGGCAAGGCTGAACGCTACACTCACCAACTCCCAAAGTAAGTGGTTCCACTGCCATAATGCTCTAATCATCATCATCATCATCATCATCATCATCATCATCATCATCATCATCATCATCATGATATTGCATCATGATTAGCAGCACAATGGAAAAATATAGGGAAATGCTCTCTGTTTCTTTTCTGGTGTCTAGTCCTGACACTGCACCCTGAAAAACTGAAAAGGTGAAACAAAACAGTACTTTCCTTGCTGCTTAGAACTGATTGAAGAATGGTATTCAACCTGAAAAGTAGCTGTTAGATGTCTCTAAAATGGTGGGAAATATCCTGTAAAATGGATATTTGAAGGCAACTAGAAAAAGTAAGTTTGTGGCTACTCATGTTGCTTTAGTTATACTTTTGTTGCAGAATGTAATAATTAAATGTAACTACATTTAATCTTTAATTAGTTAGTTCCTTGCTGTGTGGATGATACCAGAATGCTGCTCTTAACCTCCTTCTCTTTGCTTCCAGCACCTTTTATTTTCTCTCAGGCATAGCACTTGAGTGGCTTCCAATAAGAATTCTTGCCCTTTTAAATGAAGATGGAACATTAAATGGTGGCTCCTCAGAAGATATCTTTGGTGGATGTTGACTGGATGAGCAACGTCAGTCAGAGGGGTTAAGTGGAAATGACACTTCTGGCCTTATATTCGCTCTTTGATGGCATGTCTCATTTCTGAGCCTTTGACTAATTTCATTTACTCAGCAAGCTGTAGGAATTGATTTTGGTTTCCCAGCTGTTAGCAAGAGGATATTTACATTTTTACTAGATTTCCTCCTTTCAGCAAAGAAAAATGAGCCATTCAAGATTCATGGTTGGCAAAGTTGCTTTTGAAATATAAATGCAATTGGCAGCTCTTACGCTAGCTATCTGGAAGCAAGAAAAAAGGGAAGTGTGTGTCTGTGTACACATTAAGACAGAGAAAGAAAAGAGAGAGAGAGAACCAATGGTCCATAGGTCCTGAGTTTTTATTATTAGGTTAATAAAGAAAAGATTACTTACCCTGCCTGTCACTTTCTACACCACCTCTACCATACAACCATTATTTTCTATGTTGAAGACCCTGAAAAGGATTGCCATAAGTCAGAATTTACTTGATGGCACATTGATGATGACAATAACGACGATAACAACGACAACGATGATGACGACGACAATGATGATGATGTTGATGATGATGATGATGGTGATGATGATGATTCAGGCCTGATGTGGTAAGAATTGGGTTCTGCATAACCTACGTCTGAGAGTTAAATTACATAATATAGTGAGCATGTCTGTAACAGATAAAAGGCAGATTCATTTATTCTAGCATGAGGTTTCCTCAGCTCTGCATTTTTCTAATCAGCTTCCTTATGCCTTATGAGAGGCAACCATGGGCTTCACTGGCCAGTGTGATTGCTCAGGCAAAATAGCTTGAAGAAATTATTCTTCAGAGTGGTAAAGCGATATCTCATTCAAATAGTGAAGGTGGCATTTCTTATAGTTGAGATAAAGGTAAAGGTAAAGGTTCCCCTTGACAATTTTTGTCCAGTCGTGTTCGACCCTAGGGGGCGGCGCTCATCCCGCTCTTCAAGCCATAGAGCCAGCGTTTTGTCCGAAGACAATCTTTCCGTGGTCACATGGCCAGTGTGATTTAGACACGGAACGCTGTTTACCTTCCCACCGAGGTGGTCCCTATTTATCTACTCGCATTTGCATGCTTTCGAACCGCTAGGTTGGCGGGAGCTGGGACAAGCGACGGGTGCTCATTCTGTTGCGTGGATTCGATCTTACAACTGCCGGATCTTCTGACCCTGCAGCACAGGCTTCTGGGGTTTAGCCCACAGCACCACCACGTCCCTTTTATAGTTGAGCCTTTAGTTTAAAATGTAAACCCTTATGTGTTTGGTCGCCAGAAACAAACTGCTTCTTCTGTTCAAATGAAGAGTAATGCTGTGCTCCTTCATAAAGGTGAAGTTGGCTTTGAAGAAGGCATGTGCTTATCTGGATTTGGTTTAGGATATGTCCATATCCAAAGCATGTACCTCTATCTAGCTAAGTACCCTGAGGACTTGACTCCGCAAATCATAATCCCCGTCTCTCAGGCCTCCTTCAACTTCACAGGGTTTTAACAGCTGCTCAGTCAAACAAACATCTGCATACATCCATTTAATCCTGCTGCATAACCTTTGGTGGAATGTACTTTCATGTGTTCTTCCAGATGGTTCTCAAGCAATAATTTTATTAAAAGCAAAGTGCAGACTGAAAACATTTGCATTCAGTACACATTTTCCACGACCAAGCTACACTGATTGATTGATTGATTGGATTTATAACCAGTTCCTATTAAATATTACATATAATGCAGTACACAACATATCAAATGTTTGTCACCAAATGTTAACAACAACAACAACAACAACAACAACAACAACAACAACAACCATGAAGGATTATAATTTTATTAAGACAGTATTTAACACCATCCTCATAAAGTGCTTGTTTTCTAATTCAGTTTTTACAGTCATTTCCACAGAAATATATACAGTATTCAGTATTTCCAAAGCATTCACTTAAAAACAACAATAACAACAACAACCCTGGCGTGAAAAATATAACAAAACTGTGTTTTTTTGTAATTTGTGTTTTTAACAGTGTTTTTATTGTAGACTGCTGACTGCCCTAAACCACAGTGATGGTGACTATAATTGGACAATGATGATGTTATAAAGCATAAAAACATATATTTTTTTTGCCTCTTCATCTGAAAGGTGAGTTCTCCCTCACCCACCCAGAAGCTTAACTCTCACCTTTAAAGACACTTCTGATTCAACCTTACTTCTGATCACAATATGATCGAAAGAAGTTCTGCTTAATCTGTCAAAGCCCCATGGAATGAGAAAGGTTCCAAAGACACAGCTTTAACTTTAAATTGTGTACCATGGCAAGAAAGAAGATTAACCCAATATTGCCACATAAATGCCTGTTTGTATTGTAACATTAATGCTTCCTTCCAACAAATATAATTAATGTCTGGACTTATGCGTTCAAAAACGAATACAATGCAACAACCAGCCCTTACATACTTATTATCATCATCATCCTTAGAACTGCAGACTGAAGAAGCTGCTTGGATAAGTAGCAAAACCTTTCATCCTAATCAGAAAGAAGTCCTGTTGCCATGACGCAGCTTCCAGGTAACCTCACCTGGATGACTAAGAATCTTCACAGATATATTGCAGAGTGTTATTTTTCTTTTCTTTCCCAATCTACCAACAGAGAACAGGAGCGAGTGATTTTCAAAAATCAGAAAATATTTTTATTAAAACACAGCTGTTGTTCTGTGTTTGTGTCAATAATTTTTGACCTTTACTATTCCTGCTCTCAATGTAAAATTATGTATATCAACAGACAAAGCTTTTTGCCTAAACTGCCACATGTTATTTATTGCAACTAGGAGTAAAGGCTGTAGTTAAGAAATTGTGATGGAGATGAAAAACTAGATAACGGATAAAATGGTAATAATAAAGAGGAAACACCAAATAAAAAATGGGGGAGGGACATGAAAAGAGGATCTAGCTGCTGGATAGCTCAGTGGGTTCAGTATCTGGTTAGAGAGCCAGTGGTTGGGAGTTTGATTCCCCATTAGGCCTCCTTGAGAGGGGATGGACTCAATGATCCACTGGATCTCTTCTATTGCCTCTACCGTTATCTAGAAGCAGATCCTGAAGAAGGAAAGTGTGTGCCTGTGTGGTAAAAGGACACTATCAATATTGAGTGCAGCAATGGCGACATCTACTGGTTTGCTATCATAACTGGAAAAAAAGTTTGGCCTCACTTTTGCAAATAATTATACAGTAGAAAGATTGCCACTGAAAGGCAATTTATATTAAACATTACGTATTAATATTAAGCATTTCACCATAACTGACCGAAGGCACTACCAAGCAGTGCATGGGGTGTTCCTTCTACAAGACCCAAATTACCTTGACCACTGCCTTTCGTTCAAAGCTGCTTGGTAGGTCATAATAGCTATTTGCTGTTGTGCCTGTTCTGACTTAATGCTGCTGTTCTCAGGGTATTCTAGGCATAAAAGAATAAGAAGTGGTTTACCAGTCCTTTTGTTCAGGGAGAGCCTCAGGACTATGTCACTCATCCAAGGCCATCTAGGCTAGCTCTTCTCCCAGAAGGCCCATCGAGGGATCAAACTCCCAGTCCCTGGCTCTTCTGCCAGCTGTGCCAATTAAGTGAATCACCACAGACCACTCAGCCTATAAATGAGTACGACAGAGAGTTCGCCCTTCAAAGCAGGAAGCTTTCTCAGACTGAACCCGGGGGGGGGGGGGTTCTTTCCACAAGTGAATGAAGCCTGTCCTTTCGCCAGATTCGATGGTAAATTCCCTTACACTTTCTATAGGTCTGTCAGTGCTGAAGAAATTCTGCGCAGTGTATCCAATCCTACTTTTTATTTATTTAAAAATCCATGAGAAACATTAGGCATGCAGTGCTTTTCTTTTTGATAGTCAAAGCTGGCCCTACCATTAGACAAAAGCGAGGCTATCAATTCGGGTGGCAGATGCAGGGGGCAGTGACATAATCTCCCTGGCTCTTAGTTCCCAAGCCCTCAGCCTAGCCAGCCAGTCCTTCTGTTGGAGATGTATTACACTACACAGCCTGCCTTAGCCTCCCAAAGTAGCCTGCTGACGCAGATACAGGGGAGAAGACCAGCTTTTAGAGATGAGCATGAACCAAAGGAGGGCTGGGGGAGGCACCTGCTAGAGGGGGCAGGGTGCTGAACTGCAGAACAGGGGTTTGGCTGGGAAATGAACCGTGCCAAGCTGACAGTTCATGCCCATCTCTACCAGCTTCTCTTGAGTATGGAAATAACTACTTATAACCAACAAATTATTCATAATTATTTTTTCCCAACAGCAGGAATAGTGTAACTTCAGAAGCGATAACTTCATTCCTTTTGTGATATAACTGAAACATGTTCATTTGCTTTCACTGTTATGAGGATGCAGCTTCATACAATACTTCATGACTTAGATGCTACTTTCTGCTGTTCCTTGAGCTGCTGAATGAAAAACATCATTTTTAAAAAAGTAAGTAAAGGTAACTATTTAGCTAACTAGGAGAAAGGAAAGGTAGACGTAATTCGTTTTTTGGTTTGGTTTGAAATGATGTAGTGGGGTCTTGGAATTATAAATGTAAGAATTACTTTTTAAACTCTGGTCTTCCCCTTCTTCATAAGATGGATATACCAGACAGGCTGGCATCTCAATATGGAACAGAGAAGGTTGCTATCCTGTCTTTTGCCTCTGGCACCAGAATGTCATAGGCTGAGCCAGTTGGTAATTAAAGAATTTAGTCAGAAATAATCTTTCAGAATGCCATTTCTTACTAAAGGCCAACCTATTTGTTGCAGATGACCGACCACAACAGCTGAACTCATATTACTGTTTCAAATACATGATACTGTGAGTATTCTCATGTCTAAGAAATTAGACTCTAAAATAAAAATAAACTATATTCAGCTGATCACAAAACAAAGTAAGTGGCTTTTCAAACTGAAGGAGGAGAGTAAAGCTCTTCCTGTCATAATTAGACACCTTCTGTCATTTTAGGACATTCCATTTTCTAATTATGTGCTTCTGTTACATATAGTTCAGCCCTGAGCAATGTGTAAAATATTTTCATGACAATTATTTGGACCACAGTACATAAAAAATGCACTCTAATCTGTGATTGTGTAATCTATGTTTTTTCTGCCCAGTATTTACAGCCTGAAAACGAAGGTCTAGATATTTCTCTTTATTTTACCGTTGTTCAGGTGCAGTTATAGTTTTAAATACAATATCCCTGATATGCCACAGTCGGCTATAAAGACTTTACACACAATGAGTCAGCATTCCAGAAACACAAGTCACCACTTCTGCATAATGCAGGACAATAGATGCAAATGATTTATTCCATTTACTCTGCATGACTCACCACCCTACATTCCTTGGCAAACATGAAGGTTTGAATACATAATTTTTAATATATTTTTTGCCCAGTCATGTCTTTTCTCCATTGATGACACAAGAAAAAGGATAGACAAGGTGGCTGGACATGGTTCCTTTTCACCAGTTTATCTAGAGCAGTGGTTCTCAACCTTGAGTAATACAGGTGTTCTTGGACTGCAATTCACAGAAAAGCAGGCCAGCGCAGCTGTTGGTGAAGGCTTCTGGGAATTGAAGTCCAAGAACACCTAGATTGTCCAAGTTTGGGAGCCATTGGTCTAGAGAAATGTTGGTATGTATTAGAACTTTAACTATGGTGAGCCAGCAGCTGACCAGTCCTAGAGCAGAGGTAATTCTTTGGCACAGGTAGATAAAGGAGATCTTGGGTGATCTAGTAGAAATGACCAGAGCTTGGAATTGGGGTTGAACACTGGTGGCAGCATTCAAGGATTTAACACTGGGTGAATCTTAGCCCGAAATTTCAAGAGGTTCTCCCCCACCTATCCTGTCATGACCTGCCTATAACTCAGAGAAATGCCATAATACTCATCTATGGAAATGCATGCTGCTGTACTAATACCGCCTCACAGATGAAATCCAGCTGTTAGCTCCACTTTGAAATAGAATTTTAAAAAGATGAGTTGGGTAATACCTTTCTGGATCATATAAAATATAAAAGCCACTCAAGGCAG
This sequence comes from Pogona vitticeps, assembly GCF_051106095.1. NCBI lineage: Eukaryota > Metazoa > Chordata > Lepidosauria > Squamata > Agamidae > Pogona > Pogona vitticeps. The sequence goes on along the minus strand of NC_135784.1, from coordinate 70,638,752 downwards.
GATCCACCATGGGATGAAGTTCTACCAATGAATGGAAATGGAACTACACCACGGTAGTACATCTTCCTACAAATATCAGGTGATACTAAAATTTGGCTTCAGCTGGCTGTTGCCACTAGCGCATCTCTATTGACCTCCAGCTAGTTTGATAGGGCACATGCCATGTATCTCACTGCTTCCTAGCTCCATGCCAGCACAGGAGACAGGCCTGTGGGTAATCAGTGGATACCTTGTTCGGTTTTGTAAATATATTGTCTTTATAGATGAAGGTTCAACCTGACAACACCACTCCTGAAGGGCACTTTTTCTTTGGCTCTTACTTACACCTACCATTGGCTTTGGCTCTGCATGCCATTTAGTTTGTCCTCTCTTTCTACACTCTCTCAACTTCCTTCATTCTGCTACTGGTTCTAATCCTGTCTTTTTGTAGTTCATTCATCTTGTTTTGAAGCATTTCATGAGGGACAGGAGGAAGACCCCTCCCCGCTACTTTGTGCTAGAATAAAGGCACACTGTTTGGAGTCAAGCTTCCCCCCGCTTTTTTGATAACATTTGATCCAATCCAGTTCTCCTGCAAATGGGGAGGCACTAATGCTGAGGTTTCATAGATCTGCAGAGTGGGCCATTGTGTTTTATTTCCCCCTTTCTTCCAGCCACCAGGAGAAAGCCCTCAATGTCTTCCTAAGGCAGTCACCAAGAAAGGACAGAGGGCGGAATATAAAAACTTCAGAGTTCCTGAACCCCTCTAGAGCTGTTGCTTCCTCCTAAGCAAAGCCAAACTGCAAAGGAACTTCCAGAATCAGTCAGACCACCCTAGGTTAGTTCCTGAATACGCTCCAACAGCTCTCTTGGTGAAGAGAACGGGGGAGGGGAATAGCCACACCTTTGGCTGAATGATGGAAGGCATATTGGATTACTTGTTTTCACCCAATAGCTAAAAGAGTTCAATATGAGTTGAATTCTCCACAGTGCCTCCCTCTGGGAGAAGAGCCAACCCGTGTAGCCTTGGCCAAGATACACAGTCCCAGAGCACCCCAAAAAGAAGAAGAGAATGGCAAACTGCTTCTGAATGGTCTATACCTAGAAAATCCCAGACAGGGTCAGCATAAGTAAAAATAGGCTTGAAAGCATACAAGAATTATTATTAATGCTGCAGTTTGCAGGGGTTAAACGTAGAGATGGGCACAAACTGGAAAAATGGTGAATTGGGGTGCTGCGTCGTGGTTCATGGCTACTCATGAACCACCCACAAACCCTGGAACAACAAACCAGTTTGTGTTTCATTTTTTTCCTGGTTTGAGCTTGAGCGGGGAGGGGAACCTCACTGATGAGCAACTAGGCAGGTGCAGGAGCTGAGACCGCAGGCCCTGCTCCCAGGATGGAAGCCGGGCCGCTGTCTCTGAAGATGGCAGTGGCAGGAGAGGAGGAGATGGCAGGATCAGATAGGGAGGCAAAGGGGGCAGCAGGAAGAAGGGGGCAGGGTGCATTGGTTTTGCCCAAACAAAATGAAGTGCTGAGCTGACAAAAGTTCAGCACTTTGTTTCATTTTAGCAAAACAGCTTGCATGGGGTTCAGTCACTGCTAAATTTTACACTGATTTTTGATGGCTGAATTGCAAACCGGACTAACTGTAATCATTGGAGATGTTCTGTTTAGTCGTTTAGTCGTGTCCGACTCTTCGTGACCCCATGGACCAGAGCACGCCAGGCCCTCCTGTCTTCTACTGCCTCCCGGAGTTGTGTCAGGTTCATGTTGGTTGCTTCGCAGACACTGTCCAGCCATCTCATCCTCGGTCGTCCCCTTCTCCTCTTGCCATCACACCTTCCTAACATCAAGGTTTTTTCCAAGGACTCTTTTCTTCTCATGAGATGGCCAAAGTACTGGAGCCTCAGCTTCAGGATCTGTCCTTCAAGTGAGCATTCAGGGTTGATTTCCTTTAGAACTGATAGGTTTGTTCTCCTTGCAGTCCAGGGGATTCTCAAGAGCCTCCTCCAGCACCACAATTCAAAGGCATCAATTCTTCGGCGGTCTGCTTTCTTTATGGTCCAGCTCTCACTTCCATACATCACGACAGGAAAAACCATAGCTTTGACTATTCGGACTTTTGTTGGCAAGGTGATGTCTCTGCTTTTCAAGATGCTGTCAAGATTTGTCATCGCTTTCCTCCCAAGAAGAAGGCGCCTTTTAATTTCAGGGCTGCTGTCTCCATCTGCAGTGATCATGGAGCCCAGGAAGATAAAATTTGACACTGCCTCCATATCTTTCCCTTCTATTTCCCAGGAGGTGATGGGACCAGTGGCCATGATCTTAGTTTTTTTGATGTTGAGTTTCAGACCGTTTTTTGCACTCTCCTCTTTCACTCTCATTACAAGGTTCTTTAATTCCTCCTCACTTTCTGCCATCAGAGTGGTATCATCTGCATATCGGAGGTTGTTGATATTTCTTCCGGCAATCTTAATTCCGGCTTGGGTTTCTTCCAGTCCAGCCTTCCGCATGATGTATTCTGCATATAAGTTAAATAAGCTGGGGGACAATATACAGCCTTGCCGTACTCCTTTCCCAATTTTGAACCACTCAGTTGTTCCATGACCAGTTCTAACTGTTGCTTCCTGTCCCACATATAGGTTTCTCAGGAGACAGATAAAGTGGTCAGGCACTCCCATTTCTTTAAGAACTTGCCATAGTTTGCTGTGGTCCACACAGTCAAAGGCTTTCGCATAGTCAATGAAGCAGAAGTAGATATTTTTCTGGAACTCTCTGGCTTTCTCCATAATCCAGCGCAAGTTAGCAATTTGGTCTCGAGTTCCTCTGCCTCTTCGGAATCCAGCTTGTACTTCTGGGAGTTCTCGGTCCACATACTGCTGAAGCCTACCTTGTAGGATTTTGAGCATAACCTTGCTAGCGTGTGAAATGAGTGCAATTGTACGGTAGTTGGAGCATTCTTTGGCACTGCCTTTCTTTGGGATTGGGATGTAGACTGATCTTTTCCAATCCTCTGGCCACTGTTGAGTTTTCCAAACTTGCTGGCATATTGAATGTAGCACCTTAACCGCATCATCTTTCAAGATTTTAAATAGTTCAACTGGAATGCCATCACCTCCACTGGCCTTGTTGTTAGCCAGGCTTTCTAAGGCCCACTTGACTTCGCTCTCCAGGATGTCTGGCTCAAGGTCAGCAACTACATTGTCTGGGTTGTCCGGGATATCCAAATCTTTCTGATATAATTCCTCTGTGTATTCTTGCCACCTCTTCTTGACGTCTTCTGCTTCTGTTAGGTCCCTCCCATTTTTGTCTTTTATCATGTTCATCTTTGCGCAAAATGTTCCTCTAATATGTCCAATTTTCCTGAACAGATCTCTGGTCTTTCCTTTTCTGTTATCTTCCTCTATTTCTTTGCATTGTTCATTTAAGAAGGCCCTCTTGTCTCTCCTTGCTATTCTTTGGAAGTCTGCATTCAAGTTTCTGTAACTTTCCCTATCTCCCTTGCATTTTGCTTCCCTTCTCCTCTCTGCTATTTCTAAGGCCTCGTTGGACAGCCACTTTGCTTTCTTGCATTTCCTTTTCTTTGGGATGGTTTTCGTTGCTGCCTCCTGGACAATGTTACGAGCCTCTATCCAAAGTTCTTCAGGCACTCTGTCCACCAAATCTAGTTCCTTAAATCTGTTCTTTACTTCCACTGTGTATTCATAAGGGATTTGGTTTAGATTATACCTGAGTGGCCCAGTGGTTTTTCCTAATCTCTTCAGTCTAAGCTTGAATTTTGCTATGAGAAGCTGATGATCAGAACCGCAGTCAGCTCCAGGTCTTGTTTTTGTTGACTGTATAGAGCTTCTCCATCTTTGGCTGCAGAGAATATAATCAATCTGATTTCGATATTGCCCATCTGGTGATTTCCATGTATAGAGTCGCCTCTTGTGTTGTTGGAAAAGAGTGTTTGTGATGACCAGCTTATTCTCTTGACAAAACTCTATTAGCCTTTGTCCTGCTTCGTTTTGAACTCCAAGGCCAAACTTCCCTGTTGTTCCTTTTATCTCTTGGCTCCCTACTTTAGCATTCCAGTCCCCTAGAATGAGAAGAACATCTTTCTTTGGTGTCAGTTCTAGAAGGTGTTGTAAATCTTCATAGAATTGTTCAATTTCAGTCTCCTCAGCAATGCTGGTTGGTGCGTAAACTTGGATTATTGTGATGTTGAATGGTCTGCCTTGGATTCGTATTGACATCATTCTATCATTTTTGAGATTGTATCCCATTACAGCTTTTCCCACTCTTTTGTTGACTATGAGGGCTACTCCATTCCTTCTACGGGATTCTTGCCCACAATAGTAGATATGATAATCATCTGAGCTGAATTCGCCCATTCCTGTCCATTTTAGTTCACTGATGCCCAGGATGTCGATGTTTATTCTTGCCATCTCCTGTTTGACCACCGCCAGCTTCCCAACGTTCATAGATCTTACATTCCAGGTTCCTATGCAATATTTTTCTTTGCAGCATTGGATTTTCCTTTCACTTCCAGGCACGTCCACAGCTGAGCGTCCTTTCGGCTTTGGCCCAACCACTTCATTAGCTCTGGAGCTACTTGTACTTATCCTCCACTCTTCCTCAGTAGCATGTTGGACGCCTTCCGACCTGAGGGGCCCATCTTCCAGCGTCATATCTTTTAGCCTTTTGTTTCTGATCATGGGGCGTTCTTGGCAAAGATACTGGAGTGGCTTGCCATTTCCTACTCCAGGTGGATTGCGTTTAGTCGGAACTCTCCACTATGTCCTGTCCGTCTTGGGTGTCCCTGCACGGCATAGCCCATAGCTTCTCTGAGTTACTCAAGCCCCTTCGCCACGACAAGGCAGCAATCCATGAAGGAGAATCATTGGAGATATCTGAGGCGTAATCCCATGTAGTCTGAAAGAAAAGTGCACCTTTTCCTCAGGGTTTCTGTGACTGCCTCTTTAGAAATGATGTTCCTGAAGGTAGAATGAACGAAGTTCACAAGAGACACAGTGGTGATGAATGCCCTGAAGTGGGCTGCAGCCGCTGCTCTATACCTACTTGAATTGTTGATCTTCTCTCAGAAAGCTCTTAGCAATTTCCTGTGGCAGTTTCTAGAATGTCCAGAGAGAAAAGGCATGCAAATAGGCAGGCTTCTGTCAATACCTATGGCAGCTCTCTTCAGATTCACTCTAAAACGAATAAGTGCCTCTTGTTCATTTTTGTAATTGTTAATGCTCTCCTTCTCTCATAAGGTCAGGTTGCATGGTAAATTTTAATTACTTTCTTTCTTTCATTTTCTTGTGTAAAGAAATGTTTCTTTCTACCTCTTTCAGAAAGAGAAGTGGTTTTGTCTGGACCACGTAAACTGTATGCTTTTCCAAGACAAAGTGGCAAATGGGAGAAAGATAGTATCCTATCTGGCCACATTTGCAGACTTCTGCTATGGAACATCCAGTGGGATTGTTACCCATGTAGCAGTGGTCCCCAACCTTGGGCCTCCAGATGTTCTTGGACTACAACTCCCAGAAGCCTTCACCACCACCTCTGCTGCCCAGGATTTCTGGGAGTTGAAGTCCAAGAACATCTGGAGGCCCAAGGTTGGGGACCACAGCCATGTAGGATTTCCTCTCAAAGGTTGTTCCCCAGTATGGAACATACAAGAAAGGGAAGAACCTGATGATCTTTTAAATCATGGTTTGCCCAGAGAGGTCAGAAAATCCAGGAAAGAACACTTGCCTGTTTCCCTTCAGCAAACAGGTTTTTAGGTTCCTTTCTGAAGAGAAAGTTGCAGATGTTCATGATAATCTTCAAACATTTGTCCTCAAACCTCCTTTTATTTCCTGTATAGTTACAGAGACGTATATGACAGTAGGATGATAGCCATTGGGCCTTTATCCATCCCAGTTCTTCTGCAACAATTTGACAATCGATTTTAATTGAAAAAATGTTTTATTGTTATAATTATTATTTTTAAAAGAAAATCAAAATGGGCAGGACAATCAGCACATTTCCCTCCTTCCCTCCATCTCTTAGGTTACAGCATTTTGTGACTGAAGAGATTTCATGGCATTTTCCCTTCTCCTTCTCTGAGAGGTAGTTGAGCGCCATATCTCCAACATTTCCTTTCTGGTTAAGTGTGGATAGGAAGACCATGTTCTTATGCTTATAAGTTGAAATAGCAAGCATGAGTCTGACTGACCCTTTTCTTTCAACTATGTAAAATTTAAGAACTCTTCCATGTATTGACTTGTTGCTGTCTTTATGCTTAGGGACCGCAAGGCTTGACAAATTATTCACTTCCACTATGCATGTTATCAGCATAGGCGTCCTTATTTGACAGAATGCCAGTACATTTTTCGGAATAGCCAGGCGTAGGAAATGAACCGGAGATATCTTCCCTGACTCTGTGAGAAGATTTCTTCCAGAATATGGAGGTTGCAGCCACAGTAGCAAAGGCAGCAACACTAAATATTTGGTCTGGGTGAGGGGTATCCTATCTTTTGTGATTACGATTTTTTTAAAAAAAAAACACCACGTTTTCAACACAACACTAAAATATCTCGTTTCTGGCAAGGCTTTTCCTGAGGAAACTATAGAATGTGGATATTGCTTTCATGTGGTAAAATGTGGATGGATCTTTCTTTCAATAGAGTCTTATCAAAATTTGCCAATCTGCCTCTCTCTAGCTAGGAGATAGAAGAAGTGACCTCAGAAGAACACAAAGACTATGAATAATAGGACCTTAAGATCTGCCCATTGATCCATAGCAACTTTTCATGCCATCACACCCATACCTACTGCCCTGGCAACATTTACGTCTTTTGCTTAACATTCAAACATGATGGATTGTGTAAAAAAAATGACCAGAATCCTATTACACCACTACTGTATGCTGGTGTAACTCAGTTGGTGCAACTTACAGCAGCAAATGGCCACCAGTTAAGAAAATTGTGTTGGAGTTGTTGTTCTTTTTAAATAATAATAAGTCACATAGTTGTTATATGCCGAGAAAAGCCATTGCCAGTGTCTTAGCTAGCAGCAATTTGGGGCTGAGTGTTATGTCAGTTAAATTAGGCCAACAGCATAACTCACAGGAATCTGACTCATAACACAAAACTTGAAAACTCTTTCTCAAAATGCTTCAAAAGATACCAGAAGATATCCCTCAAAATATCTGTAAAAACCAACTCATACCAAAAAGGATACTTTCCCCTTCGCTGATGCCATTTCTTTTCAAATGCATTTACCTTACATTCCTCTTATTTGAAAATAATCCCACTGTAGGCAACTGCATCATCTCAGTGTGTTACACTGATAAAATGCTGTTTAATTATGTGTGTCCATTAACAATACACTGTACTGGCATTTCACTTAATTAGACATTTTTGAGCGAGAATTCTGAATTGATGGTTGCAGAATATATTGATTGTGGGTTATAGCCTGATAATGTTCTGATGACAGTATTTGCAGGATGGCAATGGAATGCATACATTCAACAATTCAGTTCGAAAAGCTTCCAAGTCTATAGACAGTCCTTTCTTAATTTCAGCTTATGTCATTGTAGAACCACTAGGGGGCAGAATAGGGATGAGTCTGCCTTCTAGAAAGTCTTTTGTAGTCTCAAATGTTCATTCTTTCACATTGTTATTTAAATACCCCACAATTTCACCTCTGTTCATTATGATGGATAAACTGTACTGATCTTGCAATCATGCACATACCAAAAATATCTCTAAACAACTCTCATGGTTGCCTGATCAAGGTAACCTTAGGTGTGTCTTTAATTGACAAGAATAAGCCTAAAAAGAGTGTTGAAAAAAAGGAAACAATGGCCAGGGAAAAGAAAAATACCATTTTATAATCAGTTTAAAATATGTCAGGTGTCAGCTCTGGAATGAGCCATTTCTAGCCTCTGGGTCTCTTCTCATCCAGTTTCAGACTTTTAAGAAGAAAAGTGGAGGTGCAATTTTCCATTTATTTCTCACCAGGAAAAGATACATTCAGCGCCAGAATACATTCTAGAATATTCTGCCACTTTGGTTCAGTCCAGTGATAGTGCTAACTGAGGTATCAATACATGCAGGGAATTCCCCCACTATATCTATCAAAGAAAAAGGTTTTGTGCTGTTGTGTATTTTTAAAACATCTTAATATTTTTAATGGTGATTTTTAATCCCTTCAGTTTGGGGGCTGCACTCATATTAGCAGTGGGCAAATGACAATCTGAGAAGCAAGTTCAAATGAGGGTTGAGAGAAAGTTTTACCTCATATCCCAGGAATTTTCAAAGGTTGGGAAGAGTGTTTCCCTGACACAAAAGCAAGCAAATTGGCTGTGTCTTCGGGGAAATGTGTGAGGCCTCACTGCCTTGAGGAGTCTTATGGGGCTGAGGGTCACATACATCTCAACGCCACAAGTTGCATACCCATGTAATAAAAATTTGAGTAAATCTAGGAAAGACATATATGACTAATTGATTACATTGAGACAATGATCTGCAAGCTGGGTAATCACTTTACCGACTTGGGACAGATGGAAGACTGAGTCAACCTTGAACCGGCTACCTGAGCCCATTGGGATCGAATGCAGATCACAAGCAGAGTTTAGACTGCAGTACTGCAGTTTAACCACTGTACCACAAGGCCCCTTAAGGTGCCACAAGTCTCTTTTTCAGTTTTGCTACAAACAACTACAAGCAAACAGTTCTCTGGGAGGTTCCTAATATTAGTCTAACCTTAAATTGTGGTCACTAAATTCATGATTTGAAAGATCCCGTTGGACTTCAATATGTGACAGTTGACCTAAAGTCAACACATATGGACATAGGACACGGTCTTATACCAAATAATCTCTTTGGACCATCTAGGTCAGTTTAATTAATACTGACTGGTATCAAATCTCCAAACAGGGTACCTCCCCTACCCTACCAGGATTTTCATGGATTAAACACGGGAAATTTTTAACATCACACCATGTGCTTCACCAATGAGTGATGGAACCTCCCTATAACCAACAAATCACCACCATCACAACCTTCATGAAGAGATGATTGTTATAGCAATGGTAGAACTAACATCCCTGTTGTCTTCAAACCCCTAAGTGTTGCATCTGAAATACAATTGTGAAGTTTTACATGCAAGCACAAATGACCTTTTATGTTCTCCCATTCAGGAAGATATGAATTCAGTAGGTGTATTTATCTGTCTGTTGGTTCATAGCTACTCTTTCTGGCTCATTACAGGGAGTAATCATGGGAATTACGAGGTCAAGATAAAAAGTCATATAAATAGGAACAACCTTTTCATCCTATCTATGACACATTTCCCTTCAAATGTTTATAGCCATTCAGTTCTTTTCCAAATTATGTGGGGTTTTTTGGGTTTTGTTTTGTTTTTTCACTGTCTTGGTTTGTTTCCTTATCTATTTCGTAAAGGAATAAACCTGTTACTTCTTGCTCACTCAGTCTTCTTAATTTTGGAAAATAAAGAAAAGGCAACTTTAGAATATACTATTTTAATATATACACAGGACAGGAAAAACAAAGTTTTGAAAGCTCATCCTTCACATTTTTACATATATCTCAGAAATCCTTCCTTAGTCTGGAGCTCTTTTAAAGGCAAAAGCAAGTGATGACACAACAGAAATAATGTTGCCCTGAAATGTGACAGTATTCTATATTACCATTAACTATTCTCTCCTTTGAGGGCTAATAATTACTTTCAGGCTTTTGATGCCTCTCATCTAATCTAATTTAATCTATTCGCTATGGTACAAAGTGCCTCATTCCACCATTATGTCATCACTACAGGAGAGTGCAATGATGTTATTGTGCAGCACAGCACATCAACATTCTACCAAGCAATCCTAAAAATGGGGCAGCCCAAACAAAAAATTATAACTTTGAACCTGGACTTTAGATCAGCACCGAATTTGGCACAGATGTAGCATACAGTCCCCTCTTGCTCTATGCCAACTTTGGGTAGGTTTGGGCAAACAATTTTAGAGCTGTGAAATTTCAAATGTAAAACTGTTCTTGCCAGGCAGAAACAAGTGACTGTAAACACCAGATTCAAATTGAAAAGACCAATCTTGCCTATCTTGAAAAAAAATTAAAAATTGGAAAGAATCCATGTTTCAGGGGGCTGAAATGTTGATCCTCAAAAAATACCTTTCCAAAAAGAGAAAAAATGTGATTTTATAATAACAAGAGTGTTTCAAAGTAGATACAGTGTTGCAGCTTTATGAGGGGAAGGCTGTAAGGCAATGAAAGTTCATACAGACAAAATCAAAAGATAGGTTTGTTTCCACCCAGAAACTGATTTTCCACTGGTCCCTCCCTAAGGATTGTATGTTTCTGACATTCCTTAATGCTGTTTTGCAGTCTTCAGGAAAAGATACTCCTTGAAAAGGGGCCTGAACAATACAATATTCTTGTCAAGGAAACTGAAACTGGTCGAGATGCCCCTCAAGCTCTTTAGCATAAGAAACTGATAAGCTAAGGTATAAGGGTCTGTCACTGTCTTTGTTAGGAGCTTTTGCTCACCTTTAGAACACAGCCACTAGTGTGTATCTTTTGGTTTCAATAAAATTGTGTTGCACCATGCTGGTCTCCTTTTCTTGGTCCTCTGCCAGGGACTTCCCCGACTGAGATAGGCAACAAATTTACTTAAAAGAGTAAAAGAAATATGCTTTAAATAAAGGAGTGGTGTGACAGTCCTCCAGAAAGGGATATGTATTTTCCCATGTAACTCCAGGGAATTAGCTTAAACTTTTGAAAGACATATTCAAAGTATTTTTGCATTGGAAAAGCACACAGCAATTTTGTTTGTCCAAGCACTTTCAGTAAACATTTTTGAAACCAGGCTCCTGACAGAAGTCTTCAAAATCTGCAGCAATCAGAACTTTTGACCCTGTTAGTCAGGACCCAATTAGCTGACTCTTGGGAAGAGAAGTTTTTTTTAACCCCATCCTCACCAAATAGACATTACAAAAGGATTCTGTGTCTGGTTGTAAAAATATTGTAAAAGTTATTTTGAAAAGACTAGAGAACAAATATTCATCTGATTTGTTTCAACTGTGAAATTATTGTTTTGTTTTATGGCTTGGGATGACTTTACTCAGTGTTAGCAGAACTTTGGTACCTTTATCTGTCCCAAAACAGCCCTTCAAAATATTTTGGCAGAGAGGGACTGTTCTTGCTTCTGTCTTCTCCCATTAACCATAGTACAGATCATGTGCTCATCTTCTGGGGTCCTCTTGCACTGGGTAATTCTGTATGAGGGAATTTTCTGTTGGTTGCCTCATTTCGCTTTGCCTGGTGCCACTTTCCCCCTGCCTGCGCCGGAGCCTTGTTTGGGCATCCACATTATCAAGGTTGCCTCTGAGCCTGTGCAGAGTGCAAACGGCCAGGGCCGGGGTGGGTTTGGTTTTTCCTGCTTTGCTTCCAATCGGAAGTACAATTTGAAGAATATTACCTGTGAACAGTTTTATGCATATGTGATTGCTACTGAAGATCTCTGAAAAGTTGGCTCCTCCGAGAAATATGTCATGTAATTAATAAAGATTATAAGGTAACAATTGTACAATTGGCTGTTTAAATTTTTCTTTTTTTGGTATTTTGAAAAAAAGCCTCCATTGAATTTATTTTTATTTTTTAACATGATTGTTTCTTGGTCGGTTCACTAAGAGACATTTATTGGCAGCCGCACTAGACGCTGTTCCAAGTCCTCCATACAGAGCACGACATCATAGTCTTTCGAGACTGAAGGATGCCTAACTATAATAACTATTTATTGGCAGCTATTGAATAAAATTGTATTGATTGCAGTTTTAATCCAGAATGATTCAAATGAAAAATTCAATACATCCTCCTCGGTCCTCTTTTTTGACTTTCTGTGTCCTCCTTTTGGTACCCATGTATCTGGCAACCCTACCCAGCAAGGAGTATAGGCCCAGTTCTTGCAGTTCTCTCATCGACTTCTTTAGGAGAAAGAGAGTTTTCTGTACTGTTGAGTTCTTTTTGTCCAGTTGTGTCCGACTCTAAGTGGCGGTGCTCATCTCCGTTTCCAGCCCATAGAGCTACCGTTTGTCTGCAGACAATCCTCCGTGGTCACGTGGCCAGCATGACTAGACATGGAACGCTGTTTACCTTCCACCGAGGTGGTATCTATTTATCTACTCACATTTTGCATGCTTTCAATCCGCTGGGTTGGGACAAACAATGAGAGCTCACTCCGTCATGTGGATTTGATCTTACGACTGCATGTCTTCTGACCTTGTAGCACAGAGGTTTAAGCGGTTTAACCTTCAGCGCCACCACGTCCCTGAAAATATATGTATATACCAACAATTTAAAAATCAATAAGAGAGCTTGAAAAATTTAAATGTGATGGCTAACTAGAACCCCCGTGCACAGAAATAGTCTGTTTTTTAATTACTAAATATTGAGAACAAACACTATGGCTGATTATCGTTTCCTTCATCTCCTACTTGTGGACTTCCCCGAGGCAGTTGGCTAGCTACAGATGTGTCATTAGTAATAAGAATTATGTGCTGTCAAGTTGATTCCAACTTACAACAACCATTTTCAGGGTTTCATAGGTACAGAGTATTCAGAAATGGTTATCAGCCCCTTCTTCTGAGGCAGTCCTGGAACTATATGGAGTTTGCCCAAGGCTGCTCAGGCTGCCCGTTCTCCTAAGACGCACGATGGGGAGTCAAATTCCCAACCCCTGACTCTACAGTGAGGTAGTCAACACTGAGCAGCAGTTTCATATGTTCAGCTAATAGCAGAAGCTTGGATTGCAGCTCACTGAATCCCCCAGCCCGTCATAACCAATGGGTATGGAGATTCTTGAAGTACGTACTGTAATTCAAACAACTAACTTTTCAAAGCTCTGTGTAACAGCATATCAGAGGCCTGCTAAATCGAACAGTTGAGACAGGTCAACAGAATATATAATTAGAATTGCATAGTATTGTATATTTCTTTCTTGTCTTGTGCTTCCTGACTCAAATGGGGGGGGGGGCTTCCTTTTTGAGTGAGCAGATTTTTGCTTCTGGAAATTTTGTTTCCAGAATCAGCAAACTGATTTCTTCTCTGCTGATAGAGGAATACTGATGGTACTTGTAATATATTTTCTTTGTGTTTATTACAGTAAGAGCAATCACTAAAACATGTTACTAATATAATTCTACTGTTTTTCAAACATGAGAGACATGTCACTTCTTGCCACAGATAATCATAACTGTAAGTGAAATAATTACTCTTTAATTAAGATAATTGCAAAATAGGAATGTAAACATTTAAGGTGCAGTATGTCTGAACATCTTTCCTTTCACATTATTCAGGTTTTTACCTTACATACCCAAATTCTTTTTTGTTCCTCCCCCCCCCCCAATCCTTGTTGATCATAACAGTATACTGTAGATGTAAAACCACCTTGGCTACTATATTTAAAGTGGGTGGCTCACAGGATCTCATATATAGCCATAGAGTACATTTTTGTTCATGTCACGTGGTCTTTCCATTGCTATCTCTTTCCATGTCCTCTCCTGTTTGTTTCCTCTGCATTGATAAAAAAAGAGGCAGTGACACCCTTTGACTCTGTAGCCAACACCCTCAAATTGCTTTCCAGAGCTGTATTTTTTCTCTCACATTCAGCTGTAAACAGATTTTATGTTGGTTCTTTGTGGTTTGCAGTCGACCTCTTAACAGAGCTCTTACCTATTGTTTACAGACTGAAATTGGTATGCTAATAATGTGAGCATAGTTGTCCTGTTCAGATCATCACATTCTCTGGTGCTCCTTGCTCTGTGGCTTGTCTCTCTGCCCAGAGACCCAAAAAAACATAGCAATTCCTGGAGATGTCATGAGCAGAGCATAAAACCTGGAAACCCTTCCTCTAGCACTCTGCTCTGACTGCTAGGAGCCCTCGGACTGTATCTTGGTTAGTGACAGAGCTGAGCAGATAGCACCGAGTTAACTCTTTCTTGGAACACACGGATCCCTTCTTTCTTTTTCACCTCATTTCTAGGATTAGAGGAATCAGGGAAGATTTAAAAAAAAAAGAATAGTAGTACAGAGAACATTAAAAGACACCTGCTACTTTGGAGGAAAGCAATGAGAAACCTAGACAGCATCTTAAAAAGCAAAGACATCACCTTGCCGACAAAGGTCTGCATAGTCAAAGCTATGGTTTCTTCAGTAGGGATGTATGGAAGTGAGAGCTGGACCATAAAGAAGGCTGACCACCGAAGAATTTATGCTTTTGGTGCTGGAGAGTTCCCTGGATTGCAAAGAGAACAAACCTCTCCATTCTGAAGGAAACCAACCCTGACTGCTCACTGGAAGGACAGATCCTGAAGCTGAGGCTCCAATACTTTGGCCATCTCATGAAAAGAGAAGACTCCCTGGAAAAGACCCTGATGTTGGGAAAGTCTGAGGGCAAGAGGAGAAGGGGATGACAGAGGATGAGATGGTTGGACAGTGTCATCGAAGCAACCAACATAAATTTGACCAAACTCCAGGAGGCAGTGGAACACAGGAGGACCTGGTGTGCTCTGGTCCATGGGGTCACAACTTAATGACTAAACAACAACAACAGAGAACATGCCAAACCTTTCCATGTGCTGCATGCTGGGGAGGGACTTTCCTCTTTAGGAAGACCCTAACAGTCAGGTTCTCTATTTCCACCCATCCAGTGCATCTAGTTTTCATCCAGGGAAAGAGACTGGCAGTGAGAAAGATCTATATTGCCCTGCCTTCTTCTGTCCGGAAAAGAAACCCATGGCTAATGTAGGTAGTCCATTAGTAGGGATACCTCTCCGCTACATGTTCTTCTACCAGGTATAAGTCTGGTCTCATACAGTAGAGGATCTAAAACATCTGGAAATTATTTCATGGCACAGATCAGTCTTACACAGCTTAGGTTTGCCTTGAAGTGGTTCTGTACTATGAGGGAGGCAATATGACAGCTCAGGAGAACCATGACTCCACTTTCAGAGCTAGCTCAGATATAGGGGGTGGAAAGGGATACCCCAGTGTCTTCCCTTGCACACTGCAGAATGTTTAGCCCAGAAGTCTCTCTTGGATTGCACCATTACACCCTGTTTGTATCCTGATTAATGCTTTTGTATGAGAAAAATCTTGGGTGTCCACAAAGGTTTTTCTTAGTGACAGTGATCCATCTGAATCTCATGTGCTATTTCAATTTTTTTCCTTGCTTTTCCACAGAAAAATGAAGAACTCAGCAGAGCCTAGAAACAGCTGAGAGTATAACAAGGCTGAGGAAATGCTATGGCTTTCCCATCAAACTTCTCTACAGTCGGTAAAGCTCATTGCTGACATGATATCTAAAATAGAAATTCACAAACAATGAGTGATCCCCCTAGGATCCTGAATACCATATGAGTGAAGCTGCCTTCTGGACATATTCATGAAACTTTTGCCTCATCATGGAAGAAACTGGTAATTTAAACATGGTTAGGACATCCATTTTATGAATACCTAGAGGCTCTAGCTGTGTGTAGTGGATAGAGTGATAGACTAGGATTCAAAAGGCCTGGACTCAAATTCCTGCTCAGCCTGAAAGACCTATTAGGCTTGCTATGGGCCAATTTTGACTTGATGACACAAACAGAGGCTCTAAACACCTATGGATGGAGGAATGTGAAGCAATTATGTTAGCAGAATGCAGCAGGCAAACAAGATGGTTTATGGCTATCATTTACAAAGTCTCATTGGTCTCATGGATTTCAGGACTTCTAAAATTCCTTCCTATTTCACTGGAGTGTCTGTTCTGGTATGCTGTGCATGGAAATTTGTCTGCTTGCAGCTTGGGAACCAAAGCACACCCTCTTGCACTTGCTGTAGGGATTTTTAGCAATCACGTTAGCAGAGTATGGCTGGTTAGCAAGGTGGGTTAATTGGGTATAGACTAGGAGTAGTGGCTCAATATGTTCATGGTAAGGTAAAAGAAAAAAACAGCTTATATTTATTGTTCCAAGAAGTAAAGTCAGAATAAAACACGATAAAGTCTAGAAGCCTCCTGAATTGATGTCCATGCATGCAAGTGTGGTGATGACTGTCCTAGAGAAAACCTACTAGTCATCCTGTATTACTCTATCAGCAGAGAAGAAAACAGTTTGCTAATTACATTGTCATGATTTTAAATTGTAAATTGTCATATGATATGTTGTTACCCGCCCAGAGTAGTCTATAGAATTAGATGGGCAGGCTATAAATAAATAAATAAATAAATAAATAAATAAATAAATAAATAAATAACCAACCAACCAACCAACCAACCAACCAACCAACCAACCAACCAACCAACCAACCAACCAACCAACCAACCAACCAACCAACCATTCCAGACAAAACTGTGTGAAGATTTATTCCCTTGAGGAAGGGGAGATATAACCTAAGGACAACCATCCACGAAATGGACAAGATAGCTAAGTGAATCTATGTTTGTGGTGTCCCATGTCAAGACTGCATTGCTGCACTTACTCAAAATAGGGGTTGATAAGGCAGATCATGCTGCTAGATTTACTACAGACTCCTCATTAGATTTCCTTCAATATTCTGCAAACATATGAAACAATAGGAAGGAGAAATCTATAATTGAAGCAATATATTTAATTTTTAATTACTCTTTCTTGAAGGGAGACACATCTTTAGAGGTTACTTAGTTGGAAAATAAAGGAAGATAAAAGAGTCTTTCATTCAGCATTTGATTGTCCTAATGTGTAACGTATATTGTGGATAAGAAACTACTATTAGGACAGAATATGGAGAGACAGAATGGTTTCCTATAGGCAAAGGTATCAAACAAGGGTGCATTTTATCCTTTATCTATTCGATTTGTATGCAGAATATAACATATGCAGAGCCAGACTCCATTCAGATAGAGGAGTGAAAATTGGTGAAAGAAACATTAAGATGTACAGACGACACCATCTTGCTGGCAGAAAGCAGCAACAACTTTTAAGAACTTTTAGTAAAGGTGAAAGAAGAAAGTGGCAAAGCACAAGTACAGTTGAACATTAAGGAGACAAAAACGATAACTACAAGGAACTACACAACTTTAATGTTAACAATGAATAAATTCAAATAGTGAAAGATTTTGGATACCTTGGTTCAATCATCTATCCAAATGGAGACTGCAGCCAAGAAATAAGAAGACTGAGACTTGGAAGGGCAGTAATGAAGGAATAAAAAAGACAATCACGCTTAAGGATGTTTTACAGGAGACCAAGACCAAGATCATCCACACTCCTGTATTATCGATCACCATATATGGGTGTGAAAGCTGGACAGTTAAGAAAGCTGAGGGGAAAAAATTGATTCATTTGAAATATGGTGCTGGAGGACAGTTTGATGGATACCCTGGACCACCGGAGAGACAAACAAGTGGGTCCTAGGCCAAATCAAGCCTGAACTAACTTTGGAGGCAAAAATGATAAAATGGAAGCTGTCCTACTTTGGCCACATAATGGCAAGAGAGGACAATAATTTTGTCTCTAATATGGGATAATCAGTGGTGTTACAAAGAAGAGGTATTGACTTTTGTTTTTCAAAGGTTTTCTTGGTCAGA